>NC_135626.1:33875000-34540000 GCF_053574225.1 Canis aureus
GTTTAGGGTGTGATGTGAGCCCTGGGGTTTTCCTTTTAAAGCTCTCTAGATAAGCTAACATGCAGCTTAAATGCTTTATACTAGAGTTTCTCAAACCTTCTTGTGCATGAGAATCATCTGAGGATCTCGTGAAATGCAAATTCTGATTTTGTCAGTCTGGGGGAGGCCTGAGAGTCTGCATTCTCAGCAAGTCCCCAAAGGATGCTGATGCTGCTGGCCCACACTTTGAGGAAAAAGGCCGAAGGTCATCTTTTAATTGGGCCAGTCATGAGGGTCCTCTTAGCCCATTGTTACAGCAAATTCATTTTCCCCTGAGTCAGCAAAGAAGAGATCACCACAGAGCAAGGGTTGACCTTGCTAACATGGTCCATGTGGGTAGGATGCAGCAAGTTTCTGTGAAGGAGGCTTCAAGTTGCAGAAGGTGGGATTCCCACCATGCAGTCTCCTGGAAAATGATTTGTAGGAAAAGCCACCAGCAGGGCGCCCCTGAGTAGCGCACTGCTAGACATGGAGTCCACAGAAGACCCAATGACACGAGGGGACCTCCAGCATTGGCTAGAATCCCCCAGTTCCCTTGCGAGGACAGAGGGGGTGAGCACAGCCACAGGTGACCCCAATCTTACCTGTATCAACTAAGATAGGAGCAGTCTTCTGCCCATATAGTCTTTCACTTTTTTTCCTTAGTACCAAGCTTTCTGGGAACAGCAAATGAAATATGACAGAGTTCTTTTAAAGAGAGTGGTGGGCGGGACAGAGGAAAAAGGTAGCCCAGGGGCACTAAGTTCAAAGCAAGACATCTGAATCTCCCTGCCTTACCCTGTGGAAATGGACTCTGGCCCAGCCAAGTGCTAGGGCTCCACAAACCTGCAAGTCTTCACCTGAAGCTCTAGGAAATCCAAGACTGTACACTGCCTGAAACCTTGCAACGAAGCCAAGCTCCAAAAGTCAGGAAGAGTTAAAAATTCTCAGTAAACTAGCACAAGCAAGGTGCTTCCTTAACATAATAAACCAAGAGCAGCCTATATCGTTCTTATCATTGAAACACTAAAGACATTCCCATTAAAGTGAGGAATGAAACGAGGACGCCCACTACCACCACCATTGTTTATTTTTATTATTTATGGTTATTATCCATATAATTCTAGTCAGTGATAGGGAAAATGAGAAGAGGAAAAAAAACAGTATAAACAGTAGAAGAAAAGAAAAACATGATCATCTACCTGAAACCCCCCAAAAAATTAACTGAAAACTTTTTGGCTTAATAAGAGTTGAGCAAGCTGGCTAATTGAAAATACAAACACAGAAATCATAGCTTTCCTCTGCATGAGAAGTATGGGGGCAAAGCCTATAATAATTTTCATTCTTTCCCAACCCATTATAAGAAAAGATTCATGATGGTTTTATTTTTTTTTTAATTTATTTATGATAGTAACACACACACAGAGAGAGAGAGGCAGAGACATAGGCAGAGGGAAGAGCAGGCTCCATGCACCAGGAGCCCGATGTGGGATTCGATCCCAGGTCTCCAGGATCGCACCCTGGGCCAAAGGCAGGTGCTAAACCACTGAGCCACCCAGGGATCCCTCATGATGGTTTTAAAGATATTCCACAATGCTTTGATACCTCTCTCTTAAGAGCTGGGTTTAATTCCACTCTTTGTCTTCTCTTCCTCTCTCTCTCTCTCTCTCTCTCTTCCCCCCCCCCTTCCTTCTCTCTCTCTCTCTGCCTATGGAGGTGCCCACATGGCAAAGAAATAAGGCCCAACAGCAGCCACATGAGAGAGCTTAGACCCAGTTCCTCCCCCTAGTTGAAACTTGAGATGACAATGACCATAGTCCCCATCAACAGCAGGACTGCAACCTCAAGAGAGAGCCTGAACCAGGATCACCAAGCTGCTCCCAGATTCCTGACCCATAGAAACTGTGAGATAATAAATGTCTTGAGTCATTGTGTTTGGGGTGACTTGTCACACAGCCATAGATAACTAATACAGGATTCTTTGTCACTCCAGCCACCAAGGGTCTTAGGCTGGGTGGTGATGATCAGAATAATAGATAGAGTTGGAATAAATCTAGAAATAATTTTGTTTGGATAACATAAAAAGGGCCTGAAGCTATCCCCAGAAAGAACAGAAGGGACCTGGAAGAAGAGAACAGAGCGAGTAAAGTACAGCTGGCATGACATAAGAGATGAAGAGGAATTTAGCATGTGTTGCTGTGTGCCATGCGATGTAGTGCTACCCTTGCATCATTCTGTGAGCCTTTAGGGAAGATTTTAATTGTTTTTCAGTGTTTTTGAATATCACCCTTGTGTTCTGCTCACTGTGGCACTGCTAAGACCTGCCCTGAGGCAGTTCAGCTGTATTTGCATATCAACAAAACCAATAGTAACCAGTTGGAAATGTAATGGAATAATGAAGGGAAATATTCCATTTATAATATTAACTAAAAACTATAAAACATCTAGGAATACAGCAAACATGCAGGATTCATATGACATAAGTGATGAATTGCTACTATGGGACATACGAGCAGATATGAATAAAGGACAGAGTTATTCATTCATTTCATCAACGAACCCGTGGTTGAAAAATCAAGGTCTCCCAGGAAATAAGGGAGAAAAATTTAAAGGATATGTATGGTTTAAATATTAATATATGTTGTAAAACACAACAAGCAAAAAATGTAAACTACATCTCCTTCCAAAACAAACCATATATGTTGGCATTAGAAAAGGAAACCTTTCTCTTGAAACAATTTTTGAAGAAACACTGCTGTGGCATTATGGCGTTCTGGGCACACTATCCTCCAAATATCATATTATACACACAATTACACTTTGAATGCCATTTCTGAATTTGAACATCATGCTTTTTCACTTGGGTGTCTCTTCTTTGATAAATCATTTAAAAAATTCCTTTGAAGAAATTATCATGATCCTAGAGGTAAGTTATCCAAGACCTCAAATCCTATTTCTATATAGAGAGTTCAGATTAGAGAATACACTGATTTTCCCTCCGAACTAGCCCATTGACTGGCAAGTGTGGCCTATAAGAGAAGAAATGATTGTTAGCATGTTCAATTAAAGACATGTGTTTAAATTATCATTCTCAAATTTTGTTATACAACTCTATGAAATTAAGCAACTCAAAACTGAGATGGGCAAAATCATTGTAACCATTGTAACCATCCATATGTACCCACAGAGCTCCTCTATGACAGTGGGTACTAATATTATTCTCATTGTACAAACAAAGAAACTGAGGCCAACGGTACATAGTTGAATATATAGTTGAATACAGTGGCAGAGCTGAGAGTCAAACCCCAACAGGCTGACTCCCACCTTCTTAACTACTTCATAATCTTAAGATTCAGCTAGTTGCAACCATTAAAAATGATCTATAAAAGCAGTCTGAAAACTGGCCTTCCGAAGCAACACGGCAGCCATGTGATCTGCCAGAAGCCTCTCCACCCACCCTCTACTCAGAGGAGCTCTGCTTTCCATTTAGTAGCTTGAGATTCCATGACAGATTTCATTTGTAAGAATGATTATATTGAGGAGGGAGGGGTAGTAGAAGAATGTCTAATGATGTGAAGAAATGTGGAGGGGGGGAGTTAATTTTCAAAGCCATATATACTGTAAGACACCAATTTGTGAAAAAGACACAAACATACATTGACAGAAGAGACAGCAAATGACAAATGGTTATTCTAGATGTGGGAATACAATGGGATAGTCTTTTCTTTGATTTTTCTGTATTTTTAAAAATTGTACGCAACGGATATCTTTAATTTCAAAATACTCAAAGGGCATAAAAATGCTCAACATCATTAGTCATTAGGGAAATACAGATTAAAGCCACAGTGAGATACCATTTCGCACTTACTAACAGCTATCATGGAAAAGACAGGCAGTAACAAATGTTGGTAAGGATGTGGGAAACCAGAGACTCTAATTCATTGCTGGTGGGAATATAAAATGACACAGCCACTTTGGAAAACAACAGTTTGGTAATTTCTTAAAAAGTTAAACATAAATTTGCCATACGATCCAGCAATTCCCCCCTTAAGTATCTACCCAAGAGAAATAAAAACATATGTGCACACAGATTTGCACATGAATGTTCTCTGCTGCACTATTCATAACACTAAAAGATTGGAAACAACTCAAATGTCCATCAACTGGTAAATGGCTACACAAAATGCAATATAAACATACAATGACAAACTATCCAGCAATAAAAAGAAATGGGCCACTAGTACATGCTACAACATAGTTGGACCTTTAAAACATTATGCTCATTAAAAGAAGCCAGAGACAAGATACTATATATTGTATGATTCCATTTATATGGGATGTCCAGAAAAAGCAACATTTAGAGACAGAAAGTAGATTACTGGTTGCCTAGGACAGGGACAGGTGGGGGTGGGCAGGGGGGATTTCACAATGAATATAATGAATCTGCATGAGGGATCCTACTGAAGTGATGAGAACATTCTAAAACTGATTTATGATGATGACTGTACAACTTGGTAAATTTAAGAAAAAATTATTGAATTGTGTACTTCAAAAGAGTGAATTATGTGATAAGCAAAATATGCCTCAATGAAGTCATTTTTTAAAAAAACAGCATTAGGGTAACATTCGGTTGGCTCAACACCAGAAGGTTTTGCAAAGTTGAAAAGTAAGAGGAACAGACACCAAAGTGAGTGCCAGGAAGTCCCTTTCTCAAACTTTTTTTCAGGAAGAGTCCCTCTGCTGGTGGGAATGTGATCTGCATGTCCCCTCTGGATGGTCACCTGTCAACAGGTCCCACTTAAAATGTGCACAGCTACTTTACTCCTAAATCCACTTCTGGCAAAGTATGCTAAGGAAAATGCTGGACAAGTTTTCAAAGATGCATGAACAAGAACAGGCGCGCCTGGGAGGCCCACTTGGTTATGTGTCCTACTCTCTTGATCTCAGCTCAGATCCTGAGCTCAGGATCATGGGTTCAAGCCCTGCACTGGGCTCCATGCTGGGTGTAGATCCTACTTTAAAAACAAAACAAAACAAGAAAGTACATCACAGCATTGTTATGAGAGTAAAATCTTGGCAACACCCAAGAAGTGGGGATTGGTTAAAAAAATTATGGGGTACATTCATATCATATCATGATATGAGTATCATGCAACAATGTGAAGTCATTTTTTAAAGAAATCCTCATTTGAGATGATATTTGTTGATTTGGAAACATGTCCATAAAGCATTATGAAAGAACACTTCAAAAACAAACAGAAAGGAAAGATACGGAAGGTTATATGCCAAAATGTTAACAGTTTCCTTTGATGGAATTATGAATGTTTTTCTTTCTTTTCTTTCTTTCTTTCTTTCTCTCTCTTTCTTTCTTTCTTTCTTTCTTTCTTTCTTTCTTTCTTTTCTTTTCTTTCTTTATAACAGCCTATATTTCTATATATGGAAAAGGCATTAAGGTATTTTGATAAAAGAAAGGTCTTTGAAGCAAAGTTTCAATTCCTTCCTCTATAATACTAGCTCGTGTTTTAAGCAATTTATCTGGTTTTCTAAATTACCATTTCCCCATCTGTAAAATGGGCACAATAATCCTTTTCCCTTCTAGTGTTCCCTGTGCATGGAAAGTGCCTAGCCCAGTGTCTGGCACAAAGTAATCACTCCATAAGCATCAACTATGATTATTTCTCAACAACTCTTAGAATACATAATTTTTAGAAAACATAATCAAGCTACTTTTTAAATATAACTTGGCAGAGTGGAATGAAGAAGCAGAGAACAAACACCAGACACAAGAGTCTTTTCCTTCACTCTCCCCCACAGCACAGCGTGGCCAGATCTGCCCACACTGCCCTGGCTCCTCCGCAGACCCTGGGATTCCCTCCGGGAAGCCACAGAGGCCAGACATGGCCGATGCCGGGCCTGCTCACTTGGCAGGAAGGAAGACACCACACGTGTAGCTTGATTTGTTTCAAAAGCCTTTAACAGTTTCTGTAACAGATGCCCCATCTGCGCAGAGCCTGTGTTTGTGGGAAAGAGCAGAGGAAAGACCATGTTCTGTTGTGCCTGCCCCTCCACTGACTCCTTTCCACCAGGCTCTGAGGGAGGGGGGGCTTGCGGCTAGGATTTCAGACTGGACAATAGAGTGGGGCCATGACCTGTGAGAGCTCCCACTCTGGTGACCCTAACTCTGTGCGGGCCTTCCCGTTTGCAGGCTTCCTTAGCATCCACTGTCTCCACTGACCCTCCCAGCAACAGCCCCTTTCTGAGTCTTTCAGTCTGCAAGCCCACCCCCCCATACCAGGCCAGCAGTCAGGAATCTAGACCCTGGTGCTTTCTTGAGGGTCTGACCCTGTGGTGAACTACACCTGAACCAGCCCATTTGCCACTGTCCCTAATATCCCTGGTTCTGAATTAGTAACCCATTCTCCATCCGTGGCCCTATTACTCTTCAGATGTCATCCTGGGAACTTCTTTTGCTGTGGGGGCTTCAGACCACAGGCCCTGGGTGGAGAGGATGAGAATGGAGAGATAACTATCCCAGGAGGTCCTGTGAGAAGCTTTCTTTGCCTTTCTCATGGGGTTTTGTCCCCCTCTAAACCTCCTGAGCATTCTAGGGCCCTACTTGTGTGCCTATATAACTACTGGTTTAAGAACCAGAAGACTTCCCAGCATCCTCCTGAGAACTTCCTGTCACCTTGCCGGGTGTGCCATCTCCTTATAGGCCCTGGCTCTAGAACTGCCAGAACCTGTGATAGGACCAGCTTGCATTATAGTTGGTACAGTGGGAACACCTGAATCCTTGATCTGCAAGATTCACACACATTCAGTAAAAGCATCTGATTCCTGCTCAGGTTAGATGGAAGGAATGCCTTCCACAATAAGAGGCCAAAGTAGGAAGAACTTTCCACAGCCAGGGTGCACTAGAAGAGGTTGCCCAAGGTAGATGATGCAAAGCAGAGAAGTTACACTATAGTTGCAGGAACAATGCCAGCAAGGTTAGGGAATAACTAAAACAAACTGACAGAAAGAAGCCCTTCTGAACCCTTGGGGGCAGCCTCTGCCTAGAACAGAGTCCTCCTGGCACTCTCCTACCTTGTCAGTTCAGGGCCTCTGAGAAGCAGCTACCAACCCAGGATTAAACATGCAAGGGGAATGGTCTCAAAGGATGAGGGGCAATGAGGCCAGAGTAGACAGGACAGGGCAGGCAAGTCCACCGTGTAAGACCAACAAATGTGAAAGGAGAGAGGGAGTGAAGAACTGCATAGGAAGAGCTATGGGCTTCCAGTGCTTTCCTGGGACAATCTATACCAGGCCAATAGTGTGCCCTAGGCAAAAGCTGCCCATTAGAGGAATCTTCATTGGGCTGAAATGGTGCTGTCCTAGGATGCCTGCTGAGCCCATCACTGGTTGGAAGCAGTCTGGGGGAAGGGCAGCCTCCACAGTCATGATCTAACAGCTCAAAGCTGTCAGTCAACTATTTTCCCTATAATCTACCCTCTTGACATCCATCCTCCACCACAGTCACACCTGCCCACAGGCCTTTCTGTAGACATGTAGCTCAATCACTGTGGGAGCCTTTCCCCAGCCTGGGCCTTTGCTATCACATCTCAAACCATGAGACAAAGTTGGCCCAAAACTGGGCTCTTTCTGTCTCTGTCCACAAGTCACATGGCAGCTTTTATGACGTTTCCAAGACCAGGCCAGATTACTCTGCAGGATCCTCGGACATGCCTAGGACCAAATCTCCCATTGAGAATTTTTTGGGTTTTGCCAACATTTGGTAGTCGGAAGCAAGTCACTGCCATTAGACATCTCATCCTTGATCGCCCAAAGTAAAGCAGACCCTTCTCATATCTTCACTCTTGTATTTCATCCCACAGCCATGGGATGTGTTGTGGTATTTTTATCATTCTTTGGTCTTCACTCCAGAATAGAGCCTGCTTAGTAAAAATGAAACAACAACAACAACAAACCCATCTCATAACTATGTCTACTGCAAAGCTCACTCCACCGTAATGTTAACAGGCACACCTGTATCTCGAGCCTCCTTTGCAGAAGCTCCTCTTTTGCACCTTCATGAGAATCTGACCCTCACTTGAGAATCCCATATAGCCCACTTCACACCAAGCTGGAGTTGGACTTTTACTGGATCCCTTGCTACTTTATAGGTTTTATCTTTCTCTCATCTTCCCTTGAAGCTTGCACCATTTGGCTCAGCCACCATCAACCTCACCCATCTGACCACTCAGAAACCTCTTAGTCACTTCCCCTTGTTCCCTAAAGATATAATCCCCTCAGTTCTACCAAACTTTAGACAGATTTCTTCCTGACCATAAGCCCTGCCCTCCCTTTTCTTAGAGCATTTATGTTAGATAACTTGCAACCATAAATTCTTTCTCTGCCCCTTTGAGATGTAAATCTTCTCCCAGCTTTTTGCCAGTTTCACAACCTAGCAATGTCTTCCTCGAGGATATGGGAGCCACTATACATCATTGAAATGTAATCATAACTGTGTGGAGGTTCCACAAAGAGTTAAAAATAGACCTGCCCTACGACCCAGCAATTGCACTGTTGGGGATTTACCCCAAAGATACAGATGCAATGAAACGCCGGGACACCTGCACCCCGATGTTTATAGCAGCAATGGCCACAATAGCCAAACTGTGGAAGGAGCCTCGGTGTCCATCGAAAGATGAATGGATAAAGAAGATGTGGTTTATGTATACAATGGAATATTATTCAGCCATTAGAAATGACAAATGCCCACGATTTGCTTCAACGTGGATGGAACTGGAGGGTATTATGCTGAGTGAAATAAGTCAATCGGAGAAGGACAAACATTATATGGTCTCATTCACTTGGGGAATATAAATAATAGTGAAAGGGAATAGAAGGGAAGGGAGAAGAAATGGGTAGGAAATATCAGAAAGGGAGACAGAACATAAAGACTCCTAACTCTGGGAAACGAACTAGGGGTGGTGGAAGGGGAGGAGAGTGGGGGGTGGGGGTGAATGGGTGACGGGCACTGAGGGGGGCACTTGACGGGATGAGCACTGGGTGTTATTCTGTATGTTGGCAAATTGAACACCAATAAAAAATAAATTTATTATTTAAAAAAAGAAAAAGAAATGTAATCATAAAGACATGAATATTTATAGCATCTTTACTTATAATCACCAAAAATTGGAAGCACCCGAAATATCCATCATCTGTAAATGGACCACTGCTACTTTTACTGAGGTTAGACTTACCCTCCCACAGAGACTAGGAGGTAAGTGCTAACCAGCAGTTGGCTTAATCACACTGAGCAGCCTTCCCCAACAATTTCTCCCAACAAGTCCCCCTACTTTTCCACCATTGAGCCCTACCACACAAAAATTCTCCCACCTTTTGTTTCAAGGGAGTTGAGGTCAATCTCTCTCCCAAATTGCAGTAGTCTTAAATAAAGTCTTCCTTGCCTGTTTAACTTCCCTTGTGCAATTATCTTTGGCACAACCTACACATGAATATTTATAGCATCTTTATTCATAATCACCAAAAATTGGAAGCACCCAAAACACCCTTCATCAGTTAATGGACCACTAAACTGTGATATATCCATTCAATGGAGTACTATTCAGTGATTTAAAAAAAAAAAAAAAAAAAAAAGAATGAGCTATCAAGCCATCCAAGCCATGAATAAATCTTTAGTGCACATTCTTAAGTGAAAGAAGCTAGTCTGGAAAGACTACATACTATGCAATTCCATTAAGATGACATTCTAGAATGTCATATAAACAAAACTTTGTAAACATATCACAGGTTCAGGAACAAGGAGGGATTTTTTTTTTTTTAGGGTGGTGAAACTATTCTATATGAAACTCTAATGGTGGATACATGACACTGGACCTTTGTCAAAACCCATAGAGCTTTACAACACAACACTAAATCTTAATATATCAAATATTTAAAAATTCATATTAGAGGTTGGGAGATCCCAGAATGGACCTTTTGTATGATTGTGCAGGTATATGAATTAACCTTACTGAAGGGGATGGAAGAGCAAGATGTTGAACTAGATAACTTTGGAAATGAGCACTGTCTACAGGAGTAAAGGCAAAAGGAATTGTACCTTAGCACTTTACTATAATCAATAAAACTGTTTTCCTTGTAAGGACAAGGTAACCTGAAACCACTATACATCAATACTGGAACTGAACAATTAAGAGATGGTGGGAGATGGTTGGAGCCAGGTTTCTCACTGTTGGTGTGGGTGGTTACAGATAAGCAAGGAAGAGTTTTGAATGATCCATGTGATTCTACATGAAATCAGTATGAACTCATAGTTCATTTAATATGCATACAGATAGATGCATACAAGAAGAAGGTGATGATAGAGGGAGATAGTAAGTTGTCTGTATGAGGAGGGAGAGGAGCCCACCAGGTGTGAAGAGGCTGGAGACAGCTGAAGATGCCACCAGAAGGGCCCACTTGAAAGATTTGCCTAGAGTTAGCCTTGTAAGGAACTCTGCTTGTAATGATTCATTTACTTCTTGAAGTTCTGCAGAAAAGAACAGGAAGAGAGAGGCTAAGAGATGAAAGTGCATTATCAAGTAGGCAAAAGTGAGACACTCTAAACCTGAAAAATACCAGTTCACCTGCCTGGGCCTACACAGGCAAACAGGTTTTAAACCCACATAAAACATAGGCATCCGTGTCCTCCTTGGCCACTGCCTATGACTTTCTGAATATAGATGTGACTCTTACATAAGTTTTTCTAATGGCTATAAAGTTTCTTCATGACAGAATTTAGATTCATTAGCATGGCACTCAAGACTCCAAAAATACATTTCTATTCTTGTGTGACATTGCCCAAATGTTTACTTTGTGCTCCAATCAGAAGACTTTCTGCTGATCCAGTGCACTATAAGGATTTTCTCATCCCCATGCTCTCTCTCTCTCTCTCAAAGGATACTTCCTCTTTTACCTTCTTGGCCTCCCAGATCTGTATGCTCCATTCAAATCCAGCCTGGCAAATCCTTCCTTTGTTTCCCTTGCAAAATTTTTTGCCCATTTCCCTGTTTTCCCTGTTTTCTCACCACAGTAGCCATATTTTACTATGGTGTTGGAAATATAAACTGTCAAGTAACTCCCTTGCCTGTCCTCTTGGCTCTGATTGAGAACGGATACCAAGAATCAAATAGGGATCAGGGTCAAATCAGTCTCCTTAATGATAAAACTAGGCTGGAGAACTAGCTTGAATGGAGCCCCAAAGGAGAAGGAAAAACAAAAGAAGATGAAAACAGAGAGGGAGACAAACCATAAGAGACTCTTTACTATAAGAAACTGAGGGTTCTGGAGGGTGGTGGGCAGTGATGGGGAACTGGGTGATGGGCATTACAGAGGGTACTTAGTGTAATGAGCACTGGGTGTTACATACAATCAATGAATCACTAAATTCTACTCCTGAAACTAATAATACAATGTATGTTACCTAAATATACAATGGAATATTCCTCAGCCATTAGAAACGACAAATACCCACCATTTGCTTCAACGTGGATGGAACTGGAGGGTATTAAGCTGAGTGAAGTAAGTCAATCGGAGAAGGACAAACATTATATGATTTCAGTCATTCAGGGAATATAAAAAAAAATAGTGAAAGGGATTAAAGGGGAAAGGAGAGAAAATGAGTGGGAAATATCAGAGAGGGAGAAAGAACGTGAGAGACTCCTAACTCTGGGAAACAAACAAGGGACAGTAGAAGGGGAGGTGGGCAGGGGGATGGGGTGACTTGGTGATGGGCACTGAGGGGCACACTTGATGTGATGAGCACTGGGTGATATGTATGTTGGCAAATCGAACTCCAATAAAAAAATATACAATAAAAATATATGTTACTGAATTGAATTTAAATTTTAAAAACTTTTAATTTTTTAAAAAATCTAAATAAAAGTAAATAAATGAATGGGGGCCAAATGAAGCTTCCTGTTCCCTACCTTACAAACTGAAGATAATCAGCCCCTGGTAAAGACCTGATATGATCTTCTTCCACCATTCACAGGCTAAAAAGCTAAAGAGAAAGAACCAAGACCTGGAGGATGAGCAAAAGGTTCTTCCTGGTTGGTGTTCCCTCTAGAGATGAAATTTCAAAGAGGCTGATTCAATCAGTCCAGTGGTTCTTGGCCATGACTGCACGTTAGAATCCCCTGAGAGCTTGGGAAACACTGTTGCCCTACCTCACACCTAAGACCAATTGAGTTTGAATCACCAGAGGTGGGGCCTAATATCAATAATTTTTAAAAGCTCCTCCAGATGACTTTAATGTGCAGCCAGAGCTCAGAATCTCCAAATTAGTCCAACATGACAGGAGGAAACGTGAACTTGACCCAATTGATAATTGGCTAATGAACGTCAGTGGCTTCACCTGCTTCATTGCATCAGGCAAGTACTGCTCACCCCTTGGAAAGAGGTGAATAATAAATGAGTAGAAGGTCTCTTTTCAGTTCTTCCCTGCTGGCTAGGCAATGGTGTTCTGTTTATTCTCTTATGGGCTGAGGAAGGATGTGGGAAGGGAATAAATATTGCTGCACATTGTGTCATTTGAATTTCACAATACTTCCTGGGTAGCATACAGGTAGGCAGAGTGGGCTACATGTCACAGGGAAGGAGATTATTTATACAGTGTCATTCTTATCTTTGTCTTTAATCTTTACTTCTTTTTTCTAATTATAAAAAAATACATGTTCACTATGAAAAATTTCCCAAAAACATAAGCATACAGCAAATAAAAATATGTAATTCTAGCACCAAGCACTGCTAGCACAACCAGTTTGTTGTATTTCCTTCCATTTTGTTTGTAGTCTGCCTTTTTTGTTTCACTGTACACAGTTTTATATACAAAATGTATACTTTTGGGGCAGCCCAGGTAGCTCAGCAGTTTAGCGCTGCCTTGAGCCCAGGGCCTGATCCTGGAGACCCGGGATCGAGTCCCACGTCGGGCTCCCTGCGTGAAGCCTGCTTCTCCCTCTGCCTGTCTCTTCCTGTCTCTGCCTCTCTCTCTCTCTCTCTCTCTCGTGAATAAATAAATTAAAATTTTTAAAAATGTATACTTTTAATGACTATGTAATCTTCCACCATACAAATATACCATAACTTCTTAGCCATTCTCCTAACATTAGGGATTTAAAATATTTCCTAATTACAAGGGACATCTCAAATGGGGTATGCAGCTTTCTGCACTTCACATTATTTCCTTAGAATAAATTATTATCAATGGAATTACTCTGTCAAAGAATACAAATATTTTTAAGCATCTTGACACATTTTTCCAAACTTTTTGAAAAAGGTTTTACCAACTGAAGCCCTAATAATTAGGAAAGCAGCCAAAACGTTGGAGTCTTCTCTCCCAGCGACAACTCAGTGTTGGCTCTCGCGCACTGTAGCAGTAGAAAGCATGCAGCTTGTATCCTTCATTCATGGGATGTCTTTGTTCCATAAGAAATGACAAAGGTACTTCTCAAGATGGTCATCTTTACAGTAAGAGGCATTTGCTTCTCACTATTCCTGGTCAAACACCCTAGTGATTCCAGTAGAGCTTGGGTAAAAGTTATCATGCTTCCTGAGTAAAAACAAGCTTTCATGTACTCTCCCTGGAGCCACAGAGCTCTATAAAGCAGTCATGACCAAGTTTACTATCCTCGTGTTACTGCCAAAGAAAAGTGGGGCTCAGAGAAATTGCTGTCTGATGTCACAAAATGGTGAGTGTCCAAGCCAAGGGATTAGCCGGGTCTCCTGGCTCTGTATGTCAGGGCTTTACCCCTTTCACCTCCCCTGTTGCTTCTTTGTCACACACTATACAAGTAGGATTGAGACATCAGTTCCTACCAAAAATATCTCAGATGACAGCGGAGATCTCCCTGCCTGTTGAGACCTAGGTGAGATTGTCTGATTCCTTGTCTTAGTCTGCTAGGGCTGCCATAACAAAATGCCACAAACTAGGGAGCTTAAATACTAGCTTAAATGACAAAAAGTGATTCCTCACAGTTCTGGGGCCTGAAGTCCAAGATCAAAGTGCCAGCAGGTTGGTTTCTCCAGGGGACTCTCTCCTTGTGGATGGTCACTTTCTTGCTGTGACATGGCTTTTTCTCTGTGTCCCTGGTATCTCTTCCTCTTCTTATAAGGCCACCAGTCCTAGCATATTCGGGTCCCACTATTATGGGCTTATCTAACCTAATTACCCTATCTCCAAATACACATTCTCAAGTACTAGGAATTAGGACATCAACACGTGAGTTTGGGGGGAGGGTACAATTCAGTCCATAATACCCCACATTCCACATCCTATGGGAGTATTAAGCACTCCTCAATGTGATGTGGGTCCTTGATGGTGGAAAAGAAGTGAAAAGCAAGGGGGAGCACTGCACCTCTCTGGCTCCAAACTTCTGTTTTCCCCAGATTAAACCAGTGTATTAATCTTGTACTGGTCCAACATCTGCTCTTTCTGCCCCACTTCCTATTGACATAGAAATGAGAGCCAGCTCTTCTATTTTCCAGAGTAAGATTATTCTCAGAAGGCACATGGGTGAGTGTTAGATGTTACTAAGAAATCCAAGAAGAGAAGGAATAGCAAAGGCGTCTATATGAACAATTTCAAGTTGGACTCCAGATAGCCCCGTTTTTAGGGGAACATCCTTACTACATCTGACTCTTCGTATCTATTCTCAACCAGTTAGAGCCCAGAGGGCTGGAAGGGTGGTTAATTGATAGTTTATATCTCCAGTACTGCACTCACATGTGACTACTGTATCACAGAGTAAATAGGGAAAGTAGTGAAATCTCACATCAGGGGGTGCAGGGGGTTCACTGGCTACTTCACCTCATGTGGTTCCAAGCCTAATGCATACCACAGTTTCTTCTCTCTTGCTTTACCTTCCTCTATTCCTCCTGGTCCTCAGCCTCTAGGACTGCTACTGGAACCCCTGAATTCTTCTCACTCCATTAGAGAAAGCCTTCAACTTTGCACAGCTCCTAACAGCAAACTCTGCTCCAGACTGACTTTGAAAAGCCAGACCAAACCCCTTGGGAGCTCAGTAAGCTGGAAGGCCTTCAGTTTAAACAGCTCCACTTTTCTTAGATGCCAGTTGCAGTTTTACATAGCATCTATGTCTTCATTACTCAAATAAACCTAATGATTGTTGATATTAGTGGGAATAAATTTTTATCAACACAGGTCTGAAGTTGCTAAATACAGAATGAGGTCAGAGTCACTAAAATGCTTGAAAAATGTCATCAGGGATGGATAGAAGGGCACATTGCTGGGAGGTGGCTTAGGAATGTAAACTAGAAGCATCTGGGAGAGAAAGCTAAGTGTTATGCCCCATGGTCCTACAGTCCTAGATGTCTGTTAAGCTCCAGTCAGAGATAAGATTTAGTCCCAAGGCCATTGCTTATGACCCTCTGCTCTGCACTGGCATTGTTCTAAACTGGAAACAACCCAAATTTCCTTTAACAGGAGAATGAATAAACAAACAATGGTGCTCCCATACACTGAAATCTCACTCAGCTAAGAAAGGAATCCACTATTGATACACACAATGACTTGGATGAATCTCAAAGGCATTATCACTGAATGAAAGAAGCCAGGCCCCCAAAATCAAATACTATAGGATTCTATTTATTTGATGTTCTCAAAAAGATAAAAAGTGTAGTGATGGAGAGCAGATCAGTGGCTGCCAAGGGTAAGGAGTAGGGGAGGTTGAGATGACACTAGTAAAACTGATCTATGTTTCTTAGTCCTGGTGATACAAATCAGTACATGTATTAAAAGTCATAGGACCATACACCCTGAAAAGGCCAATCTTATTGTATATTAATTTTTAAAATCCTTTTTAATTCCTCAACATAAAAAACTAAAAAATACACTCTCACACACATACACACACATAAAGTATCTATATGATATGATTCCACCTGATGTTTCCTCAACCCCTAGGGCTCTTAAGAGAAGCCCCAAGGGCTACAGTACAAGTATGGAAGAGGTCCAACAGACCACCTTCCCATACCCTTTCAACTAGAATGTTCCACTCTGACCTTTTTGTGTGTGTTTCTTTCTTTAAAAAAAAAATTATTTATTTATTCATGAGAGACACACAGAGAGAGAGGCAAAGACACAGGCAGAGGGAGAAGCAGGTTCCACTGGGGAGCCCAATGCGGGACTTGATCCCAGGACTCCAGGATCACACCCCGGGTGGAAGGCAGGTGCTAAACCACTGAGCCATCCAGGGATCCCCTGTGTGTATTTCTTTTTTAAGGAACATTTCATTTGGAGAAGAAAATAAAAGCTTGAATCATTGATATAATAAAACCTAGTGATTGTTTAACATTCAAGAGCTTACTATGGTGCCAAGCATTGTGCAAAATGCTTTTTTATATGCATCATCTCATTTATTCCTCTATATAATCCCATGAGGTTTGAATTCTCTTATTTTAGAGAAGAGGAAAGATGAGGCTTGGAGAGATTATTTAACTTGCCCACAGTTACCTAGATAGTGAGTGCCAGAACAGGGGTTTGGACTATGGCAGTGACTCTTAGGTCCCCCATCACTGGGAGTGTGGTTGACCAGCAGCCTCAGTGCTGCACACTAGAATTCATTAGTGCTTTCACATAAGGCAATGCATGCCATTAGGCTATCAGTCAATGACTGAGCATGGCAGGGGTTCCAAAGGCAGACCTATTCCTGGGAAATGTGCTCCCCTCTCATAAGTGACTTTGACTCAAGATTCTCCCCATCAACCTGGCTTTGAGAATTGTACTGCAGTCTTTCTCCTCCTTCCCTCATTCCCTTCCTTCCTTCCCTCTCTCCTTTATAGGGCCCAGACCTGCACCAGTCAGATGGCTCTCCCAGCCTTCTCTGGCTCCCTTCCCATTTTCCTTCACCATGGTTTCACTCAATGAATCTCTTACAAATCTAACTCAATTGATGTCTGCTTCTTGAAGGACCCAAACTAACACAACTTAGTCCAAAAGCAAAGTTCTCACAAGCTTTGCAACAAGGGAGCAATCTGAGTCCTATAAATAATAATACTTAAGTTATAGGGTTGTTATTAGGATTAAGCTCCCTGACACAGATGAAACACCACTATGTATCCCTCATCTGGCTCATAGTGGATATTCAATAGTTGTTGGATGAATGCAATGAAATAAAGTCTGGATGACCATTAGCTAGGAGGGACTTAATAAAGGCTTAGTTCCTTCTGGCAGTTAAAGAAAACAGAGGGAACAGAAAGCAGATTTCCTCCAGGCATCTGGCAGTCCCCATCTAAGTGTCCATAGGACCACACCACTATCAGCTTCTTCCTCTCTCCAAGCCCAGCCAGACACAGACAGGCTTGGCTGATTCTTCCCACTCCCATCAGCTTTTTATACAAAGAAGAGTTCTCTCATGCTGACATCCCAGCTGGCCCCCATATCTCATGAAAGTCACTTCCATGGGCTGAAAAATCTCTCTCTGAAAGAATTACTCTCATAAAGTGCTGTGAATTGGATGCTGACCTGGAGTCAACCAGAGGAATTTTTCAATACTGCCTTTTATATATAAAATTTGTAACCTTTCTCTTCTCATTGAAACTAGGTTGTATTGATTGAGCAGAAATTTCAAAAGCGGGTGTTTGGGGCTTAATAGGGGTGAGCCCGTGGTAATCGTGGCTACCCACAGTTCATCTAAGATTTCTCACCAAAAGGAGAAAATAAAATCAGAATCAATACTTCCTCAGGCACACAGTTGAAAAATTTTGCAGTGGACTTGAGCAGAGCCCCCTTCAGCCACAGGCAGCTCTAATTCCTGTCACAGGTCTGTTTCTCCATCATTTGTCAATCAGAGGACAAAGAAGGAGGAACTGAAGAATAAGAGATGGAAGGCAGTTCCAGCAGAGAGATAAGAAATCCAACCCAATGACGAAGAGCCAACCAGAGAGCAAAATAAATGCTTCCATTGAACAGTGAAGCACCAAGTCTTCCCAGTCAACAGTGGGCAAGGATTCTTGTCTCCAAAACTTGTGGAAAAATAAGAAAATGTCAGACCTGGAAGAGTTCAAGAGAATCTTGATTTGCAAATAAAACAAACGCTTAGAGAGACAAGGCAACTGACCCACCATCTTCAGGAAGCAGATGAAGAAAGGACTAGAATCTAGTCAATCACTTTGCACCACTTTTTTCTCAAGCAAAACAATCTCACTTCTTATCAGTTTCCCTCTTGCTAACCCTATAGTTATCTGGAGGACTCTAGTTCCAACTTTCCTTGGTCTTCCAAGGCACAGGTAACCATCTTTTATTCCCACTGTGCTGTGAGGCTCAAGGATTGGCCCCTAAAACACCACATTACTCAGAGAATCCTGTCAGGAATGCCTGACAGGTAGAAACAGAGTCATGGTGCACAGTGGGAGGATGAAGATGGGACTTGGTGTTAAGGGGCCCAGACTGTAGTCATCATATTCCCTTCCAATAACACATGACTAAAAATCCTAAACTCAGATCCTCTCCCATCTGTCCTGATTATGCATTGTCTTGTGTTGAAGCAGGGGGCTGAATAAGTTGATCTTTTGCTAACCAAAAGAAGCTTACTTCTTCAGAATCATATTAGCTTCTCCAACTCATAAGCCCTTTCCCCACAGCCCCATTTCTGGACCATTCGCTTGACCAGTCAACATAAAGTTTATCACTTGGTAGAGGCCCTCAAGAACTGTGTTGAATGAGTGCATGATGGGGTAAATGAGCCCACAAAAAAAAATGTAGTGCTGCTCAAACTGTGACTTCAAAGATAAGGGTTCCTTACAGTAAAATGATGTAGGGCCTTGGAATTCTCACGGCCACTTTTTAAAAGTAATCACATTTATAAATACAAAGGGAAAGACAGAAAGAGCATGGACTTTAGAGCTAGATAAACCTCACTCTGAAATCCAATTTCTCAACAATGAGCCACATGGCCTCAGTTAATTATTTACCCCTTGGAGCTCCAAGATATCATCTACAAGATGAGACTAGTGGTACATATTTCACACAGTTGTCATGTGCTAAATGTGATAACATGTGTAATTAAATGGGGAGGGAGGGAACAAGTTTAAAACCATTTCAGTAAATGGAGTCTCACCTGGAAAGAAGAATCCATGTCAATCTTGTGCCAAGAGACTGCCTTAGCCAGTAACCTCATCATGGTGGCCAATGGAGACATAAAAATAGAGAAATTTAATAGTAATTTGAAACTATCTACACGGATGTGATAGAACTCCTTCCTCTCTCCTCAACCTTCTCTTTCTGCCCTTCTTGCCCCAGAAAGACCCTTCATAACTGGAGGATGGAGAGGAGTGTCCCACATCTAGGTCAGTAGGTGACTAACAGGGAACAGGATGATCCAACCAACACAATTATTTTTCCGCAGAAAAATGAGTTCAGAGCCAGAGCAGACTATGAGGACTTAAGCCCCCAGGAAATTTTAAAAGTCTGGGGAAGGGCCTTGGATGCTCCATACTTCATGGAATAGCATTTTGAATCAATCGTATCTAGATCTTAAAAGAGCTGGAAGAGTCTTCTGAGTTACATGTAAAATACCCGACATTATAAACTCATAATAAAATATTGGTCTTTCCTTTTTTTAAAGACACTATTGATATGTTATGTCTCTTGAATGGCTTTTTTCCATTCTAACCCCTGACAACTTAGAATAAATGGAAAACATGGGAATAAGTGAATAAGTACCGCAAAGAAAAGCACTGTCTGCTCCACTTGGGATGCAGGTGTCCAATGAAAGCACACGATAGTTTGCCCATCAATTTCCAGTAACACAACATTTTTTAAAAGGCTCTTTGAAACCCAGATGGCTCTCAAAGAGCTGAGCTCAAGCCTGATATGAGTCCTTTTGCCATAACTGCTTGGAAACAAAGTGTTTGCTTAACTAAAGGCAGCAAAGGACAAAAAATAAAAATATTCATTTCTTTGAGGACCAGTTCATGCAACCCTCTGGAAATCCTAAAGCTACTATCATGGAACTGAAATTACTCAAATCATGAAGCCTGGGGGTGCACTGCTTGGGAATCTGTGGTTTGCCAAGGTCTCTTGCAGGCATGCCTAATATGAGGAGGTCCCTACACAACCTCCTGTGCCCTTAGAAGTCACTAGTGACAGCTGGCTCCATTCTGGAAATGAAAGGAAGCAAAGGCTTCTCAACAGTCCACTTCCTCTTCCCCTTGTGCCACCACCACCAATGACACCAACTACAACCCTGAGCTTCCAACTGATGGGAGAAAAGTCAAGAAAAAAGAGATTTTTCCTTCCCTATCCAAGTGAGCTGGACAGTGAAGTCTTGCTAGTAAGAAGGTCTTCAGGCCAACTTGTCGTTTCTCACAGCCCCATCCTCTTTACATTCCGTTTATCCATTCTACAGGTTGTATTGATTGAACACATTTTATGTGCCAGGAACTGTACTAGGGTAATAGAGATCGATGGCAATCAAAAAAGAAGATATTCTCCCTCCTGTTGTAGAACTTAACAGGGAGAAAAATGAAAAACTTCCTGGTGTGGGAGGTCCCCAGTGAGCTGTGTGAATTGGGATTCATTTTACTAGCTATGTCATTGCTGGTAGAACATGTCAACCTTAAAATAGCCAGTTATTTTACTAGCAAATGAGTTTATTCAGGAATAACATAAGAATTGCAATACAGGACAAGCCAACTATGGAGAAACATAGGCAAGTCTGAAAAGACCAAAAAGAAAGTCAGCTTTTATGAGGTTTTAGGAGTTCATTGGTGAAGGACAAAAGCTTGAGGTTGTGGTGATTTCCTGATTGTCTGCCAGTGGTGGCAGGAAGGGATCTTCCTCCTTTTTCTTAAAAGCAAGAGATGAGATTCCTTGGTGTAAAATGTCCTCTCTTGTCAAAATAATTCTTATCTTCCCACTGGTAATGCAGGCCATCATGAGTTGAATGAGCTTCCCCTCAGGTCTCCCCCAATTCTGTTTTAAATGAGGTTTTCTTTATTTATTTTTAGAAAGACATCCATTACTCTGCACATAGGAGTTTTCCCAAAGGACCACTATCCTGCAGAGCCTTAGTGGAAATATTTTATTCCCACTCCCCTGGAAGGCAGCACAGTGATAACAGCTTGTTATCCCTTCATGGAAATCATGCTCCCACATGCAAACAATACCAACATTTTGTGGTTCTGAATGTATCTATGAGGACTGGTTGTCCATTCTTTTTTCTTTTATTTTAATTTATTTACTTATTTATGAGAGACACAGAAAGAGAGGCAGAGATACAGGCAGAGGGAGAAGCGGACTCCATGCAGGGAGCCCAATGTGGGACTTGATCCTGGGTCCCCAGGACCAGGCCCTGGGCTAAAGGCAGCACTAAACCGCTGAGCCACCTGGGCTGCCCAATGGTTGTCCATTCTTAATGCCTACTGTGTAACAAGCACAGAAATGGGTGCATGCATATATATATATCCTTAATGAGTCTTCACAACAGCACTGTGAGGCAGGTACTATTATTATTTTTAAAATAAGGAAATCCAAGTTATGAACATAGGAGCAAATTTGCTAAAGATCACACAGAAAACAATTAGTAAAGATGGCTTAAAGAGAAATTTTTTTAAAAAGAGAAATTAAAAAACTAATCTCACTTAAAATTGCACCAAAAAGAATAAAATACCTAAGAATAAATTTAACCAAGGAGGTGAAAGACCTACATACAGAA
The DNA here is from genome assembly GCF_053574225.1 of Canis aureus. Lineage (NCBI taxonomy): Eukaryota > Metazoa > Chordata > Mammalia > Carnivora > Canidae > Canis > Canis aureus. The sequence continues at coordinate 33,896,738 of NC_135626.1, forward strand.
AACTATAAGACAGTGATGAAAGAAATTGAAGAAGACACACATAAATAGGAAGATATTCTGTGTCCATGGAATAGAGAACTGATATTGTTAAAATATCCATACTACCCAAAGCAATCTATGGTTTCAATGCAATCTCTATCAAAATCCCAAAGGCATTTTTCATCAAAAGAGAACAAATATTCCTAAAATTTGTATGGAGCCACAGAGGACCCCAAATAGTCAAAGTAATCTTGAGAAAGAACAAAACTGGAAACATCATGTTTCCTGATTTCAAGCTACACTGCGAAGCTATAGTAATTGAAACAGTTATGTATTGGCATAAAAACAGACACACAGATCAATAGAACAGGATAGAGAACTCACAAATAAACCCACGCAAATATGGCCAATTAATCTACAATGAAGAAGCCAAGAATACACAATGGAGAAAGATGAGTCCCTTCAATAAATGACACTGCAAAAACAGGATAGCCACATGCAAAAAAATGAAACTGGATCAATGTCTTATATTGCATGTAAAATTAATTCTAAATGGATTAAAGGCTTGAATGTAAGACCTGAAACCGTATCACTCCTAGAAGAAAACATAGGTGGTAAGATCCTTGACATTGGTCTTGACAATGATTTTTTGAATTTGACATAAGCAAAGGCAACAAAAGAAAAATCAAAAAGTGGGGCTGCATCAAAGGAAACCATCAACAAAAATGAAAAAGCAACCTATCAAATGGAAGAAGATATTTGCAAATGATACAACTGATAAGGACTTAACAGCCAAATAGGATATATATATATATATATATATAAATAATTTATATGATTTATATATATGATTTAAAAATTATATATATATACATATATATGATTTAAAAATGAGCAGAGGAGGGCAGCCTAGTGTCCCAGTGGTTTAGCACTGCCTTCAGACCAGGGCCTGATCCTGGAGACCCGGGATCAAGTCCCACATCGGGCTCCCTGCATGGAGCCTACTTCTCCCTCTGCCTGTGTCTCTGCCTCCCTCTCTCTCTCTCTGTGTGTGTCTCTCATGAATAAATAAATAAAATCTCTTTAAAAAATGAGCAGAGGATCTGAATAGGCACTTTTCCTAAGAAGACATACAGAGGGCCAACAGGTACATTAAAAGGTGATCAACATCACTAACCATCAGGGGAATGCAAATCAAAACCACATGAGATATATCACCTTATATCTGTCATAATGGCCATTATCAAAAAGACAGGAAATAACAAGTGCTACCAAGGATGTGGAGAAAAGGGAACCCTTGTGCACTGTTGATGGAAATGTAAATGGATGCAGTCACAATGGAAAACAGTATGGAGCTCCCTCAAAAAATTAAAAATAGAACTACCCTATGACCTAGGGATTCCACCTGTGGGTATTTATCCAAAGGAAATTAAAATTCTAACTCAAAAATATATACGCACTCCTGTGTTCACTGCGGCATCATGATTTATAATAGCTAAGATATGGAACCAACAGAAAGGTCCATTGATGGGACAAACGAATAGAGAAATGGAGTGTGTGGATCACACTCCATTTCTTTATTCGTTTGTCCCATCAATGGACCCTCTCATTGGATGCAGAGAAAGCATTTGACAAAATACAGCATCCATTTCTGATCAAAACTCTTCAGAGTGTAGGGATAGAGGGAACATTCCTCGACATCTTAAAAGCCATCTATGAAAAGCCCACAGCAAATATCATTCTCAATGGGGAAGCACTGGGAGCCTTTCCCCTAAGATCAGGAACAAGACAGGGATGTCCACTCTCACTGCTGCTATTCAACATAGTACTGGAAGTCCTAGCCTCAGCAATCAGACAACAAAAAGACATTAAAGGCATTCAAATTGGCAAAGAAGAAGTCAAACTCTCCCTCTTCGCCGATGACATGATACTCTACATAGAAAACCCAAAAGTCTCCACCCCAAGATTGCTAGAACTCATACAGCAATTCGGTAGCGTGGCAGGATACAAAATCAATGCCCAGAAATCAGTGGCATTTCTATACACTAACAATGAGACTGAAGAAAGAGAAATTAAGGAGTCAATCCCATTTACAATTGCACCCAAAAGCATAAGATACCTAGGAATAAACCTCACCAAAGATGTAAAGGATCTATACCCTCAAAACTACAGAACACTTCTGAAAGAAATTGAGGAAGACACAAAGAGATGGAAAAATATTCCATGCTCATGGATTGGCAGAATTAATATTGTGAAAATGTCAATGTTACCCAGGGCAATATACACGTTTAACACCAATAAAAAATAAATTAAAAAAAAAAAAGAGGAGGTTAGAACACAGACACAAATAGAAGAAAAGCCATGCGAAAACACAGGGAGAGGATGACCATCCACAAGCAACCGCGCCAACACCTTCATCTGGGTCTTCCAGCCTCCGAAACTGTAAGAAAATAAATTCTGTTGTTTAAGCCACTCGGTCTGTAGTACTTGTTATGGCAGCCCTAACCACCTACTATAGTCATTGAGTCTAAATGGCCTAACTTTCCTATTTTCAGATTCCTGCTCCAGATCTATCACAGTATACTAATAAAATGCCTAGATTGGGAATCAAAAAAAAAAAAAAAGAAAGAAAGAAATGGAGTGTGTGTGTGTGTGTGTGTGTATTAGGATATTATTCAACCATTTAAAAAAAGGAAATTCTACCATTTGAAACAACATGGATGGAACTTGAGGACATTATGCTAAGTGAATAAGTCAGAGAAAGACAAATACCATATGATCTCATTTATACCTGGAATTTTAAAAAAAGAAAGGAAGGAAGGAAGATAAAGGAAAGAAAGAAAGAAAGAAAGAAAGAAAGAAAGAAAGAAAGAAAGAAAGAAAGAAAGAAAGAAAGGAGAAAGAAGAAAGAGAAAGAAAGAAGAAAGAAAGAAAGAAAGAAAGAAAGAAAGAAAGAAAGAAAGAAAGAAGAAAGAAAGAAGAAAGAAAGAAAGAAAGAAAGAAAGAAAGAAAGAAAGAAAGAAAGAAAGAAAAAGAGGCAATTGGCCGTTGGCCATTGACAATAAATCTTGGTCCAAACTACTAAAAAGTTGCCGTAGCTGTGTGGGAAGGTTTCTACTGCTGGGCAGGACAGGGAGTGGGGAGAAAGGGGCTCAGGGCGAGATGGAAAGCTACTGCATCTATTCCCTACATTGTTGTTTATTGAGACGCACCAATGGGGAGAAAAAAGATCTCTCCAGCTCAAGGTGAAGCTAGCTCCGTATGGCTATTCCTTATTGAGTATTGCTAAGTGCTTACTTACCGTATTACCTTTAATTGTCACAATATCTGTGAAAGTAAGTGACATATCAATTGTTAAATAAACTTTTAATTTTATAGTAGTGTTGAATTTACAGAAAAGTTGCAAAGACAGTGCAGAGATTTCCAGTACACTCCTCACCAGTTTTCCCCAACACCAGTCTCTTAACAGCACCAGGCACCTTTGTCAAAACTAAGCAGCTGACATTGTGAGGTTACTATTAACCAAATTCCAGACTTTGTTTGGATTTCACCAATTTTCCCATTTATGTCCATATCTTTGTCCATTTGAGCTGCTATAATATACAATAGACTAGGTAACTTAAATAATAGAAATTTATTTCTCACAGTTCTGGGAGTTGGAAAGCCCTAGATCAAAGTGTGGGCAGATCCAGTGTCTGGCAAGAGTCCATTCTGGATCATAGAGAGCAGTCTTCTTTCTCCCTGTGTCCTCACCATGTCAGAAAGAGCAAGGTTTCTCCCTGGTCTCTTTTATAAGGGCACACACAAAAACTGTAAAATTGTGAGAAGATGGAGGTGTTAATCAGCCTTATTGTGGTAATCATTTTGATAAATAGATGTAATTTCAACATCTATATCATTTTGATATATATATTATGACATTGTATACCTTAAACTTATAGTCGATAATAAAACTGGAAAAAAATAAATAAAATTTCTCCCTGGCTAATAGGCTATTCAGGGTTTCTCCTTCTTGTTGAGCAAATTATTTATTAATTTATGTTGTCTCAGAAATTCATGTATTTCTTGGAATCTCAAATTTGTTTCTGTGTAGTAGAATTGACTATCCCAAGGTTTTTTTTAAAGATTTTATTTATTTATTCATGAGAGACACAGAGAGAGAGGCAGAGACATAGGCAGAGAGAGGAGCAGACTTCCTGTAGGGAGCCTGAATGCAGAACTCGATCCCAGGACCCCAGGATTACAACCTGGGCCAAAGGCAAACGCTCAACCACTGAGCCACCCAGATGCCCCTGAATATCCTGGTTTAATATCAGTTGCTATATGCTCTTTCTAATGCCTCATTTCGTATGCTTATGTTTTCTCCTAATTCCTGATTTGAGTGGCTAGCAACTTGTCTACGATATTACAATTTTTAAGACTGCCCATAATTTTGATTTGATTTACATAAGTCTATTTTGTTTTCTAATTATTGAATTAAATCCTGCATGCAGTTGTTCCTTATTTAAAAGTAAGGTATTTCAGGCTATGCATTTTCCCTGAGTACAATTTTAGTCATCCTGCATATTTTAACATCCAGCATCCCTAATGTCATCATTGTCTAATTATACTCTAATTGTACTTCTCATATTCCCCTTGACCTAGGCAGCATTTAAGTGACTGTTTTGCATTTGTTCTGTTTTGTTTTTAATTTTCAAGTGGTTGAGTTTTTAGTGCAACTCTTATTTATTAATAACGCCATACTTAGAAAACATGGCCTATGCAATTTCCCTGTTTTAGAAGGTGAGATGGTTTTATAGCCCCATTTTTAACCAGCCTTTAACCCTGATGAAGGGAGAAGAGAATAAGTTTACTGCAGAATTCCAGAGATCCAGCAGAATGAGGGAAGTAGCTGAGGCTGTCAAATATCACAGCAGAAATTTTAAATCTCTGTGTTAACAATTCTCTCTGCCATGCTGGAGTGGCCGCCAAGAGTTGCTGGGGAGTGCCCTGTGTTTGCCTGACGGAGACGTCTGTGTCAAATGCCATCTGTAAGCAGGTACCAGGGGGGCACAGGGCACTTAATGAGCTTCTTCTTGCAGGATCCAGATACAACTCAACTGGAGACTCAACTGCCTGCAGCCCACCCTTGCCTCCTGTTGGCCTCCTCTCAGAATGAAAGGGAGTTGCTAAATTCCAAAGAAGTCTCTCCTACTCTCCTCCTTAGGCAAGCTGGTTTTAAGCACAAAAGAAGTCATGAGTCCAATCAGTCGTTCTTTTGATCCATTCTTAGCAGAAAGTCTGTGGTCTCTCACAGGCATATGGCTACAAGTATTTCTAGGGTCAGGTGCAGGTTTTTCTTCCTTTTATACCCTTGACTGTGTCCATGAGATTCTCCAACTACAGGAACTAGATCAAGATGCTAAAGTCACTAACTTGCTTAGAAGTATCCTTTCCTGTTTTTTTTTTCTTTTCTTTCTTTCTTCTTCCCTTTCTTTTTTCTGAAGCTCAGAATATTAGTCTATTGGCAAAGTACTCACAGCGGTATAGGTTAATATTTCTTCTTAAGACATATACTCACAATCCAAGGATAGGAAATTGAAGGCACTGAAAGCATCACCATTACAGAATGTGCCCTGCCTAAGAGCTCGGTTTTAGCCTAGCCTCAAGATCACACTCCACCCCTACCAGAACAGCAGATGTCCCTTAGTCACCAGAGCTCACTGTCAGTAATATCTTACATCTGAAAATAAATCCAGCTTTAGGCAGCTTGACCACATATGCGCCTCTGAAACTATGGCAACAGAAAGTCCTTTTACCTCTGAGTCCCAATTAAAAGTGTTCTGTTGGCTATAATTGGAGTGTTTGGTCTCCAAAACTAATATATCAAAGCAATCATGTAAGCCTCAAATGTCACCATCACACAAATTGATATTTCCCATGCAAGCAGCTAATGAGTGGTCAGACCAAAGAGCATGTGTGACTGAGGTTACAGAGAACAACTGGATAAATCCACTTCGGGATCCTTCTCTCCATTCCCCACCCACCCACTCAAGGTTTGACAACTGATTGAATGTTGGGATGGGGAAAGAAAAAAGATGGAGATTTCAAGTCTGGGCATCCAGGAGGGTTAGAGGGGCTTTTAATAGAAAGGCAGAAAAATACCTGAAGAGTAAGTTTCATGTAAAAATGATATGTGGTAAGAAATGTGTTCAGTTTTACTCTACTAAGGTGCTAGGCATCTGGCATTGAACCAGGACACATCATGTTTGAGTTTCCTGCCTGGTTAAAAAAAGAAAAAGAAGTGGGGTATGGGGGGAGGAAGAAGGAGAGCAGGAGGAGGAGAAGAACAATTAAGTAGTAATGTGAATGTCTTTTTTGAGCATTATACTTTCAGATTTGTTTTATCTTTGTTTCTGATTGATTCTTAATCCGCAGTAGCATGGAACAGCTCAGCTTTTAGTTTCTCCTCTGTTAAATATGAAATGATCTATAAACAAACACTGAAAAAGATGCAGTTGAAATGGATCCTGTGATCCTTTTGTAATATAAAAAAATCTTTTGGTAATGTAAATAATTTCACCCTCTAATAATCTGTTTGCTAACATATTCAGTGCTGTTTAGTAAAGTTATAAGGCTATTTTCTAGGAATTAGAGCATATACAAAGAGAGAGATTTCTTTGGGGATAATATCACAGGAATATGCAAATAACAGAAAGATCTACTTACAGTGGCTTAATCCCCTCAGAAAGTAGACATTGCATGTCTACAACTAATCACATGCTCATCCCATCTGCAAAATGGAAATGTGCTTTTTTAGTGGACACTCCATTATCTTTTAGCTTGGGTTCTGTTAATAATAAAAATGGGAGAAGAGGGGATCCCTGGGTGGCTCAGCAGTTTAGCATCTGCCTTTGGCTCAGGGCATGATCCTGGAGACCTGGGATCGAGTCCCACTTCAGGCTGCCAGCATAGAGCCATGAATAAAATCTTTTTTTAAAAAATGGGAGAAGAGCTATCAGGTGAGCAACTATCATATCCACACACACCCCCAATCTAACCCATCTAGAAGTTCTGACACTTCTTTTTTTTTAATATTTTATTTATTTATTCATGAGATACAGAGAGAGAGAGAGAGAGAGAGAGAGGGAGGGAGAGGGAGGCAGAGACATAGGCAACGGGAGAAGAGGGATCCTCACAGCTAGCCCGATGCAGGACTCGATCCCAGACTCGGGATCATGCCCTGAGCCAAGACAGACGCTCAACCACTGAGCCACCCAGGCATCACAAAATTCTGACACTTCATATAGCAACAATCAGGCAGCTTTCAATTTAGGATTTCAGGTCTTACATGACCTATTACAAGATTAAATGAATTCAAGTCAAAAGACTTGGGATCAAGTTCTGGCTCTGCTAACTTCTGTGACCTTGGACAACTAAGTGATTTACTTTTTGTTTCTTATCAGTAAAATGAGATAATTTCAATCAATCATTGCAGAGACCCTGAAATTCTATACTTCCATGCTACAGCCTTAGCTAATATATATGAAACTGCTCCCCTGGACCGCGTTTCCCTACCCTTTGGTCCTGGCAAACAGGGGAGCACTGCTGTGGTGGTTTTCTATCAAGGACCTATGAGCAGCACCACTTCAGGAAATCATCCAGCTTTGGAGAAGCAAAAATAGCTCCTTGTATCCCCTATAAAGAGAAGATTGGAAGGGCCACCTGGGTGGCTCAGTGGATTAAGCTTCCCACTCTTGATTTCGTCTCAAGGTTATAAGATCGAGCCCCACGGAGGGCTCCCTGCTCAGCATGGGAGTCTGCTGGAGATCTTCTTTCTCCCTCTCCCTCTGCCCCTCCCCTCTCCATCTCTAAAAGAGGTTGGGGGGGGGGGTTGGGACCTGCCTGATCCACTTCAGTAAGTGTGATCAGCTCTGTTGCATGGAAGATAAGAGGTCCCCCATGGGGGTTAGAGGTGAGCTGATCTCCAATAGGAGTGAAGAAAATCCCCCTACTTCCTGCACCACCACTGCATGCAGACTGCCAGGGAAGCTGCCGGAAGAGAAGTAGAAGAAAGGAAGGAAACAAGATGAAGAAGGGAATGAGAAAAAGCTTAGGTGACAGGTGAGATCTTGCTCACATGCACAACACCATGGGGTCCATGGTGTTTTCTTTCCTCCCACCGACTCTATCCAAGACCGTCATCCTCACATAGGTAACCCCCCTTTCCAGCGAGCTGGAGAAAGGAGGGGTGTTCAATCTGTTACCTGCAATGGGGTCTGATGACACCCTGCATCGGGAATCTGCTTTACCACTTATACCATTGTGGCGAACCCTGTTCAGTCCAGCAGTTCCGCCCTCTGCCTCCTTCAGCTCCAGCCACCCACCCTCTCACCACCTCACATTTACTGCTGCACAGAGACTTTCCCTAGCTGTCTCTGGTTAGCTGATACATTGGAAATACATCTATGACTTTGTATCACCCACTAAACTTTTTAGATATTTAATAATAGAGAAACCTGATCTCTGTTGGAAATAATTCTCAAAGGAGTACAGCAAATAGAAGAATTTTTTTTAATGCCCCTTTCCCATGTAAACTGCACAGGCTAGAACCAAATCTGCCCACATATCTGAGAGATCTCTGAAGTTTCTGAAAGGAAAGAGATTGCTCAGACCTCTAAGGACTCTTTAGGGAAAGGAGAAGTAATAGAAACTTCATCTAGATACAAAGAAATTCTTCACTCTTTTTTGGATTCATATTTTACATCTCACACCAAAGTAAAACCACAAAAGTCTCATGAGAATCCATGCCAGGGGCACCTGGGTGGCTCAGTCAATTGAGTGTCCAACTCTCGATTCCCGCTCAGGTCAGGATCTCAGAGTGTTGAGATCAAGCCCTGCGCTGGGCTCCATGCTTAGCAGGAAGTCTGCTTGAGATTCTCTCTCTCTCCCTCTGACCCCTCTCCCCACTTGCACACGTGGGTTCTCTTTAAATAAATAAAGTCTTAAAAAAATCCATGTAAGACAATAAAAATGGTACAAAGCCTGGAAGTAAAAATGTTTCTAAATCTTTGAAACATTAGCCAAGTTAAAAGGTACATTAAAACCAGAGAAAAATTTGTAAATAGTATTATAAATAAAGATATAATTCCTTTCATATAGAAAGAGAACCTGCTAAATCAATAAGAAAAAGATAAACTACCCAGCAGAGAGAAGAAAATTGGCAAAGAATAAGAATATGACTCTTCATGGAGTAGGTAATGCAAACAGAAAACGAACATTAAAATGCTCAACTATGAGAACTCACTTGTGCTAGGGAGGAACAGAGACACAGACACTTTCCCCCTCTAAGCCCAACTTTGCCTTTCGAAACTCAATTTTGATATGCACAGTCACTTTGCAGAAGCTTATCACCCTTTATCACCCCATACTACCCTACCCCCAAGTACATGTGGAATATATGAGCTACAAATTGAACAAGGAAGATAATTGCCTATTTGGTGTGATTTCAGGGTTAATAAGAAGGTTCCACAAATGCTTCCCATGTTGCCCACCAATGTCTGAACTCCTATCATTGAAGACCTGTTCATTTAGTTTATAGGCTTCCCTGTTGAAAGCAAATGGTCATGAAAGAAATAGCCCCTGAGCCTTCTAATCATTTCTTGATAGGAGCAGCAATAATAGCAACTTTGTAATTTGTATCATCCTTTGCCACTTACAATATGCTGTCAAAACAGGATCTAGCTCATCTTGTCAATCACTCTGTAGAATAAGAAAAGGGAACATGAGGTGCACCTGGGTGGCTCAGTCGGCTAAGTGTCTGCCTTTGGCTCAGGTCATGATCTCAGGGTCCTAGGATTGAGCCCCGCATTGGGCTCTCTGCTCAGCAGGGAGTCTGCTTCTCCCTCTCACTCTCGCTCTGTGCTTGATCTCTCTCAAATAAATACATAAAATCTTTAAGAAAAAGAAAAGGGGTTATGATTCCAATTTTATAGATACCTCTTCAGTGATGGAGCCACTTCTCAAGCCCAAGTTTTCAGATTCCTAATCCTGAACATTTTCCAGCACCCTATGCTGTATGTAGATCTGTAAGGTCCTCTCCTGGGATGACATTCTGGCAGGGGAAGTGGAGTGAAAGCATAAGGCCATGAACTCCTGGTGTTGATGAGAATGAAGGAAGGTGAAAGAGAAAGAACCACCATAGAGAAAATGGTACTACAGTAGTGATTAACCACACTAAAGACACATGGAACTCACAATTTAATTTGCAGATCTGAAAATAGATGTGGACATTTCTAACCCCTCTTCACCTTCAAGTATACCACAAAGAGAAAATAAACACCTCAATGTTTCCCAAATAGGAATTACGGACTGAATTTCTGAGCACCTAATGATTGGAAGCATTTGAGTTTCCTTGTATTCTTGCCACCATAGCCAATACATTCTTTACTCTGCCCATTGAGTTTTCATCTCAATGACTGAATTTTTCATTTCTATAGGTTCTCTTTGACTATACTGCTTCATTCTTTTCCCACATTCTCACTTCTTCCTATTATAATTTTGACAATTTTTGAGTGTTCTCATTTCGTGGTCTCTATCAAATAGCTCTGTGATTGGGAGCTCCTGGACTCCAAACTTATGTTTTACCTGATAACTCTTAGATATGGCAGGTGCTTTCCTTGTGCATTTTGTAATTTGGTTATTGAGCTAAATTCTAGTGGGGCTTTTTCTGTGGAAATACCAAGTGGGAAGAGTTAAAAATCTACCCAGGTTTCTAAGGTAGTTTTATATTTGCAACTGTAGTCATCCTGAGAGTATCACCTGCTTGGAACAAGTGGTGATTTTGGCGTAGGGGTTTCTAAGACCATGCAGGCAGTCTACATTAGAGCCCCAGACTTGGGATGCCTGGGTGGCTCAGTGGTTGAGCATCTTCCTTTGGCTCAGGCCATGATCCTGGGGTCCTGGGATCGAGTCCCACATCGGTCTCTCCACAGGGAGCCTGCTTCTCTTTCTGCCTATGTCTCTGCCTCTCTGTGTCTCTCATGAATAAGTAAAAAAAATATTTTTTTAAAAAACCCTAGGCTTGTGCAAGGAGTTTGTTATAAATGGATACTGCTATGAATTCTCAAGAGGAAATTTACCCCCACTCAGAACCCAGGAGGAGACAGATAAAGTCCATTGCAGTATCTCTGCAATGGAATATAATATCTAGCTGTTTCTTCAAGGATATAGCCTTTCAAGTGCCCCAGACGTTTTCAGCAGCCTCAGTTCCAATTCCCTGCCATGCAAGAGCCCAAAACCTCATCTCCCATCTCTATGTGAGCTTTATGGTCCAAAACCTTTGTGGATCAGAAACAGTAAACTCTCACTTCCCAAGACTTGCTGGGCCATCAGCCCTTGTCTTTAGTCCCTTCTGTTCCCAGCTTCTGGGAATTCTCTCTTACTTTTTAGGCATTTCAAAGGATGTTTGTTATAGTCTCCTCAACATTTCTAGGCATTTTCTAGTAGGAAGGTTTTCAGACCACTTAAATTATTGTATTAGTGGAAATGGAACCACTAGTCTCTTTAGATACACTTTTCAATTTAACCTTCATCCCATTCCTGCAAAGCTATCATCGTCCCATTTCACAAATGAGGAAATTGAGACTCATAGAAGTTAAATAATTTTCTCAGGGTCTCACAACTAATCCTGACCTTGAAGACAATATTCTTTTCCCTACTATGTCCCTGAAGAGCTAGTCTATTTCCCCTACTGTGTCTGAGAGGAGACCAGAGCTTTTGAATAGTTTAAACTGAAGAGTCCTTTGAAAAGTCTCCTTGAAGAACATAATTTTTTTAAGTTTCTGGCAAGGTTCCATTACTAATTATAAGGGTGAATGATAAGCCAAAGAATTATGAAGCCTAAATGTGGCTTGATATCACCTTTGGGGGAACCATCAAGAATCCCTGAATAGGCTTGTGTCTGAGCATACTGAGAATGTGAGAGAGGCAGACCTTCCCTCCCCAAGCAGCCAGTCTCATTATATCCAAAGGTGGGTCAGCAGAAGGTCTGGAGGATGGGCTCTGCTGAAATATGGAGGAGAAAGTGGATCAGGAGAGGTTAATGTCCATGCTGTGGAATCATGAAACCAATGAAAACCTGGATCACTGGGTTAGAAACTGGCCCAAGGCCAAACACAAAATATAGTCATAATTGGAGCCTTCCCAAGTAGAAAAAGGTTATTAGTGGAATCACATTAATCACAATGATTAATGCTGAAACCCAAGCTTTTTATTATGCAAAAGGCTAGGAAGAGTATATTGACAGGGGGGAATAAAAGGGTTCCAGTTTTGTAGAAAATAGTGAACAAAAGAGGGACAGTAAATATTCAGGATGTGATTTGAAATCAGAAACCTGGATCAGTCACACAAATCATGCTTAAAAGCCGCTTATGCAAAGAAATTTGCCAGAAAGCAAATGTGCCTACAGATGGCCCATCAGGAGGCAGTTGGGTAGTCCCCGAGTGCTGCAAGGGCAGCCAGATCAAAGGACAGGGTGCAGGGGAGGGGGGTGAACAAGCGCCCAGATTAAGGATCTTGCCATCCACTAGAACTTCTCAATGTGCAGCCTGCCAAATATTGTGCCCAGGATAGGTTGTCTTGGAACACCAGAGCCTTCATACTTTTTTTTTATCCCAGATAAGCAGGAGCAAAAGCACAGGGCTAACTGGGTGCAAGCTGTGACTCAAAGAAGTTTCGAGAAAGAGTGATTAATCAAAATGGAAGTACATAGACAAAAGCCTCACCCTTGAATCCAAAACAAGTGAGATGAGAGGTTGGTCAGTGATTAAGAAGGTGCAGAAGAATAAGGCCATTTGAAAAGGAAGAAGAAAGTGGACCCTGGAAAAAGTCTCCAAACTGGAATTAGGTGCTCAGGAGTCTTTTGATGGTCTGACCATTACCACTGATGAACCCAAATTGATAGACTTTCAAACTGAGAAGAAACCATTAAATAATTTTTCCCTGCCTTATATTTTATAGGGAAAAAAAAATCTGGAAGAAGAGAGGCAGATCGTATATCTTTTAAAATTAGTTTATAACATGCCTGTTTCCAAAAGGATCCAAAGGAAGTCACAATATTAAAGCACATGCACAAGACAGTTAAGTAAAGATGATTGGCAAAGTCTGGCTCACTCTTTAGCAAACTCAATTTCTCCTCTTACTGGATATAAACTAGACCACGTTTCCCAACCTCTTTTGCAATTAGGTATAACCTCCTGTGCAAATCAGAATGACCAAGTTCTAGCCAATGAAATGTGAGCAGAAGGCCACTCACATCAGGACTGGCCCATAGATACCTCCCTGGCATGACCACCTAAACCCTTTCTCCATGTTCTGACGGGAGAGGACTCTGAAGCCTCAAAATAAAATGAACCCAGGTTGCTGATCTCTGCTTGTAGAAGAACCACCTGATGATTAGGAATACCCATTTGAACTTTACATGAGAAAGAAAGAAACTCCTACTGTGATGAGCCACGGGAATTTGGAGGATTATTTGTTACAGCAGCTAGCACTACTTTGCCTAATATGGAAGTTTGTAACTTGGGGAGGAATATTGGTATAATAAAAACCTGAAATACACAGCATTGGCTTAGCAATCAGGTGGTAGGCAGAGAGGAATCTGTGAGGCCCATAATATTCAACATCAAAACGTGAAAACTGTTATGTGCCATAACCTGGAAGGCAGATCACGTGCCAACTGAGCCTGTAGCTCTAGACAAGTGGTTGAGAAAAGACCCAGATATCTTTTGGTTTTTAATAAAAAGAGAGGGAGGGGGTAGAAAGAAAGATTGAATTTTGAGCCTCTAAAGATTGGAAAAGCCTGCTATTTTAAGACACCAGCTAGTCATAGATAAGAATGAATAAAATTTTATTTTTTTCTTTAAATTCAAGTTAGTTAAAATACAGTGTATTATTAGTTTCAGGGTTAGAATTTACTAATTCATCAAATGCACATAACACCTGGTGCTACATCACATGCCCTGCTTAATGCCCATCACCCAATTACTCCATCCCACCACCACCTCCCCTCCAGCAACCCTCTGTTCCCTATAGTCATGGGCCTATTATGGTTTGCCTCTTTCTCTGTTATTATTTTTATTTTATGTTTTCCTCCATTCTCCTATGTTTGTCAGTTTTGTTTCTTAAATTCCTCAAATGAGTGAAACTATATAATTGTCTTTCTCCGATTGGCTTATTTCACTCAGCATAATACCCTCCAGTTCCATTCACATCATTGCAAATGGCAAGATTTCATTCTTTTTGATGGCTGAGCAATATCCTATTGTATATATACACGTCTTCTTTATCCATTCATCTTTCAATGGGCATCTGGGCTCTTTCTATTGTTTGGCTATTGTGGATATTTTTGCTATAAACATTGGGGTGCATGTACCCCTTCAAATCAATATTTTTGTATCCTTTGAATAAATACTTACTAGTGTAATTGCTAGGTCATAGGGTATTTCTATTTTTACCTTTTTGAGGAACCTCTATGCTGTTTTCCAGAGTGGCTGCATCAGCTTGCATTCCCACCAATAGTGCAAGAGGGTTCACCTTTTTCTGCATCTCGCCAACATCTGTCATTTCCTGAGTTGTTCATTTTAGCCATTCTGACTGGTTATGAGGTGATATTTCATTGTGGTTTCAATTTGTATTTCCCTGATGATGAGTGACGTTGAGTGTTTTTTCATGTGTCTGTTAGTCATTTGTATGTCTCCTTTGGAGAAATATCTGTTCATGTCTTCTGCCCATTTCTTGACTGGATTTTTTTGGTTTTTGTGTGTTGAGTTTGAAGAGTTCTTTATAGATTTTGGATAGTAGGCCTTTATCTGATATGTCATTTGCAAATATCTTCTCCCATTCTATAGGTTGCCTTCTAGAGCAAGACCCTGCCCTGGGATAAAGGTTAGATTAAGGAGAGGCATCTTCCCACTAAAGCATATTTTTGCAGATGTCATCCAAATGAAACAAGGATACAAAGAAATAAGCCAAATTGGAGAATTGTGGCTAGAAGGGATTTAGAGGATGGTTCCTAGTACTTAGGACAACGTGGAAGCAAAGAGACAAGAAGAGAATTAAGCTTCTGAGATTTTTTTTCCCCCAAAGAAGTCTGTGACTGCCCAGATTTGTTTGATTTGGTACCAGACCAGGAAAGCTCTACAGTCCCCAAGAAGGGGTATCCTCCTAAAGCCTACTTCAGGGGGCTGTGGAGGAAAGGGACTTGGTAGACCCTCACAGAGGGGAGAATAGTAGTCATAGAGCACAATGAACAAGGCAATTCTTCACTCAAATCAGAGTCAGGTCAATTCGAAAAACTTCCTACTGCTAGACAGAGGGGCCTCACCCCACCTGCCTGACAAAATCTCCTTCTTGCTCTGGACCAGCCATATGCAGTTCCCACCTTTCCATTTCATGAATGGGAGTCCTTTGTGAGTTATCCAGTCCCTGCTGTGCATAGAATGTTGGAATTTGCAAAGGGGACAATCATCTTTTCAGTTTATCTTCATATGTCCATAGGAGCCACATGCAGATCTAATGGAGACAAGTGCATATCATCAGCCAGAGATCCTGCACTTGGAGTTTGAGGATGTGACTAGATAAGGCTTTGGAGTATCTTCCACGTGTGAGGACAAAATAGGTACCTGGTAACCAGAGGATAGTCAGTCAGCTCAGGATGTTATAACAAAATGCCATTAAATAGGTGGCTTAAACAACAGAACAATTAAATTTATTTCTCCCAGTTTTGGATCAGCTAGGAAGTCAAAGATCAAGGTGCTGTCTGATTTGGTTCCAATCTCTTTCTGGTGAAAGCTCTCTCCCTGGTATGCAGCCACTGTCTTTTTGTTGTATCATCACATGGTGGGGAGAGAGGGGGGATGCTCTGATCTCTTCTTATAAGGACGCTGATGAATGCCATCATAAGGACCTCACCCTCATGACCTCATCTAATCCTAATTAAATCCCAAAGGCCCCACCTCCTATGACCTTCACATCTACACATGGATTTTGTGGGGACACAAACATTCAGTCCATAACAACAGAGGTTGGTCCATGGAAAATAAGCAGAAGTTACATGCACATTGCCACCCATACACAATCCCCCATCTCTTCCTCAACTGCCACTAAAATCCAGAGCACTCTTAGGCCTTCATCAGGGTGGAGTGTCAAAAAGGAAGCATCCTGGGTTCCTAAACTCACCATTTGGAGGTATTTGGAATCAGGAATACTTGGAATCAGGAATATTGTATGCAAGAAAGACAGAAATATCCAATGTGCTTAACCTCATGATATTTGGGGTTAACAGCATTATCCCTCGCAGAGACATAGAAGAAAAATTGGAGGCCACCAATTCTTGCAGATGGAATTAAAAATATATATAAATGTATGAGAGAAATAAGGCACTTAGCAATTTAGTATTTCTCTGTGAGCTTCATGGAAGCCAAACAAACACAAACAAAAAATCACTAGCTGATACAGTTCATGATGCCTGAGTTAGAAAACATATAAATGTCAAGAGACAGACTTTGGCACTCCACACAAGGAACATTTATCACATGGATCCATATCTTTGGGAAACTACAAAATGAACTTCTTCAACTACATTTTGGTAAATCATGCAGTGAATCTTATTGGACAATTCCAATAAAACTCAAGAGCATAAAATCAAAGATTGCCTGAGTGAGGGGAATCAAACGATTTAATGACCATATATCTTTACATATTTTTGTGATCTTTTCTTATCTGATCCCATGAAAGCTTTCAATGTCTCTCCAGTGCCTTCTGTCTAAACTTCAAGGCATGGAACGGTTGTCTCTTACCATCCTTTCCAATCTCACCTCTCTCTCTCTTCGCTCATAGGCACCTTCTGCTGTCATCAAACTTCTTGCATTCCTTCTTCACATTCCCAACTCTGATCCTTTACTCACATTTCTTCCTTATCTGGAATTCACTCTCTTTACTTCGCTAACCTCTATCTTTTCTTCAAAATACAGCTAAATTGCCAACCCCTTCCTTAAAGCCATCAGCCAGACAGGTGCCTGCTACTTTACAATCACATGTAAAGGCCACAGTGTGGCCTTGTGGGGAAACATCTGCAGTAGGTAGAACAATGCCTTCCCACAAGAATACCTATGTTCAAGTCCCAGAACTTATCAATATTTTAGGTTTCATGGCAAATGGAAGTAAAGGTTGCAGATAGAATTAAAGTTGCTAATCAGCTGACTTTAAGATAGGGAGATTATCCTGGATTAGCTAGTATAATCATGAGGGTAAGTATAAGAGGGAGGCAGAAGAGAGACCAGAGAGATGGCATCATGAGAAATATTTGGCCTTATGTTCCTGGCTTTAAAGATGGAGGCAGGAGCGGCAAGCCAAAATTGCATCATCACTAGAAGCTGGAAATGGCAAGAAATGTGATTCTCCCCTAGAAACTCCAGAAGGAACACAACCCTGTCAACATATTGATTTCAGCCCAGTGAGATCCATTTTGAACTTCTGACCTCCAGACTTTTAAGACAATACACTAAGTTTGTAGTTATTGTGTACAGCAATAATAGGAGACTAAAACATGGGCTTCTGGGTGGCTCAGCCAGTTAAGCATCCGACTCCTGATTTCAGTTCAGGTTTTGGTGTCAGGGTCATGGATTCAGGCCTCACATTGGGCTCCATGCTGTGCATGGAAACTACTTTAAAAAAAATAAAAGGGGGAAACTAAAACAACATCCAATTGTGGGAGCAGAGGGGATACTTCTGGTCACAATCCCACAGACCTACATTCACTCCCAAACCAACTCTGTTTTGAGGCTGTGTACTTCTCCTATCCAATACCTCACTTCGTGTGACTTCTGTGTTCTCCAACCCATTCCTCTGTACTCCTGCTCTAGGCCATTGACTAATGGGTACTCTATCAGCTCATGGCTTATCTCCTATCTCCAGCTTAGGTATTGATCCAACCATAACTATGATGAATGGGATACTCTTAGTAATGGCTGACCTGGTCTGGCCACTGAGTACTGTGCTGGCATCTACCACCATGTAACTAATTCTGTCCTGTTCATTTGGGGCAGGCTGATGGCATCTATAACTGAGGATATGGTCTCCCTGCCCCAGTAACAGGCCTTCTCAACCTATCACTTCTCTAACATTTGCATGCCCCCCTCCACCAACTCTGAAACACTCAGGAACCTCTGATTCCTTGGACATTATGCATGGACCCTGGAAAACTGGAAACTGTCTCAGGCCCAGCTATGGACACTTCCCCAGCCAGTTATAATCTACATTATTCCCCTAATCAGCACCATGTTATCAGGCACCACAGTGAAAGTGGAACACCTTTAAAGGTCTTAAAATTTTCTCAAGCTATGACTTGAGAATGTAGAATAAGGAAGACATTTCCTACACTAGGTTTTCCCCAAACCCCTCTGGTATTTCTTCTCTCTACCCTCAAATTCTTTCCTCCTACACCAGAAGAGAGTCTTTCTTCTTCCTCTGTCTATATGAAAGGAACTACCTCTAAGGAAGGTCTCCCAAAAATATTGACCCTCTTACATCTATACCCAACTAGACTATAGCATCCCTGATAGCAAGAATTCACCTTCATGTGCTTAGTCCCCACCTGGTATCTGATACTAAGTGGGCACTGATGTATGTTGAAATGCACCTGAATTAAATAAACTGAATTATATTGAATTGAGAAGTGATGATATGGGCCTGGGAGCTAAACATAAAAAGGAGGACAGCCCGGGTGGCTCAGCGGTTTAGCGCTGCCTTTGGCCCAGGGCATGATCCTGGAGACTCGAGATCGAGTCCCACATCAGGCTCCCTGAATGGAGCCTGCTTCTCCCTCTGCCTGTGTCTCTGCCTCTCTCTATCTCTGTGTCTCTCATAAATAAATAAAATCTTTAAAAGAAAAAAGAAAGAGGAGCTTCAAGGTCCCAATATAATGACATGTGTGTGCACACACTCACACACCAGGGTAATGGGGTTATGACTTATATCTGCTGCTTGGCATAAACTTCCCAAGAGGACTTGTGAATTCAACTTGTTGCCATCCCTTTTTTCCCCTCAAATCCCAAGGCAGCAGTACAACATGACACTCATAGAATTCCAGGCTTAAAATCCCAAACTGTATTCATTATGTTTCAAACATCTCTGGGCATGAGAGGAAGGTTGGTGGGGCAAACCTTCCAAGGATCAGTTTGCAAGAAGCACTAGGGAGTCTCCTGAGCCATAATCCATTCCAAGGGAAGAAGGAGTTGAAGTGAGCAAGTCTGGACTAAAGAGAATAGTAAGTCAGGAAATAAGGGGCAATTTTGAGTACAACATAATGGCTGTCTTTCAGGTCACTGTCTAGTCCAGTCCTTATGGATTCATGCCAGAAGCCAAGATGAAGGACATTACACACTACACTAAAGAATAAATTTTAAAGGGAGATACTTTTGTTAAAATATATATATATACATATATATGTATATATATATATACACACACACACATTTGTGTGTGTATTTATTTAAATAAATGTATATGATAAAGTTGGTACTCTAGAGATTAAAGGAAAGTTTGAGTTCTATATAGGGTAATCGTATATTCCAGTTTTCTCAGCACAGTCCAAGTTTACACCTGTTGTCTCAGCATGGAAACTTCTTCCCTCTTCCAACCAAATTTTAAAGTGCCCCAGTTCAGATAAGAGATTATATGGTCACCCTAGTTCTAAAGATTTTGTCAGGATAAATTTAGGTAACACACATACATTTTCCAACACATAATGCCCTTATGTTCATAAACGGAGCCTCTCATTGGAAAACACTATAGAACAAGAACAGAAAAAAGAACATGAACAAGTCCCATTCTTATGAGACTAGAAGACATCTGTAAAGCAGAACCACAACAGATGAATCCAGAAGCAGAAAGAGGAACGCTCTTAGTGGGGCAGAACAAAGTAAAACCCAAATCTTCAAAGAGAGAAACCAATGAGGAGAGAACTAATTTACCTAAAGCGCCCAAGAAAGACTAAGAAACTGGAGTCACCAAGTACCAGCAAGGCAAGAGTAAAACCATCACTGTGTGCTACAAAGCAATTAGCCTTCCTCACCCCACTGAGAAATATATATAGATTCTCTGGATGAATGGAATTAAACTGGCTCCATTTCAGGAACATCAGGCACAGAGGAAGGTATGCATGAGACACTAAATTCAAATCAGGAAGAATTAACTGGGCATTGTATTCTAAGGGTGAGATCTGCAAACTTATCCCTTATTCCAGCTTCAAAACACTGTTGTCTAATTTTATACTACTCAAGAAGATTTAAGAAAATAAACAGTCTTGAGGGAAGAAAAAGAAGACCTACAAATAATGACATTTGGGGTCAATCTGGCTGGCCAACAAAATTTCCTACGTGAAAAATCAAAGAAGTCAACAAAATCAGACCAAGCCTAATTACCTTTTAAGTGCCTTGTTCTTAAATATGAAAGGATGCCAGACATTCATAGCCAGCTGGAAACTTGAAAGACAGAAACAAAAGCAAAGAGGAAGAAAGAAGTTAGAAAAAGAAAAGAAAAGCAATAAGAAAGCAAAAATATTCAAGAAAGTTATAATTATTGACTTCAGGGAATGAAGAAAGATAGTATGCTATTTTCTTAAAGAAAATAATCAGAGACCAAAAATAAGCTCTTAAAATTTAAATATTATGCCTACTTTCCTTAAAATATTTAGCAGACAGGGGGACCCCTGGGTGGCTCAGAGGTTTGACACCTGCCTTTGGCCCGGGGTGTGATCCTGGGGTCCCGGGATTGAGTCCCACATCGGGCTCCTGGCATGGAACCTGCTTCTCCCTCTGCCTGTTTCTCTGCCTCTCTCTCTCTCCCTCTCTCTCTCTCTCTCTGTCTGTCTATCATGAATAAATAAAATAAAATCTTTAAAAGAAATATTTAACAGACAGGATGAAGAGATGGACAGTAGGAAAGGAAAGACAATAAAAGCAGAGGATCAGTCCAAGAGGCCTAATATCTGCCTAGTAGGAATTCCAAAAAGAAAGAACAGAAAAAAACTATGGTGAAGACTATTTCAAAGAAATACTACAAATAAATTTTCTAGGACTGAAGGCTACAACTGTTTTGATTAAAAGAGCCTACCAAGTGTATTACACTTAATAAATAAAAAGCACATCATTTGTGAAATTTCAGAACACCATGGATAAAGGGAAGATCTCAAAATATCTTAAAAGCTTCCAGAGAGGAAAAAAAAGTCACATACAAAAAAAAAATTAAGAATGAGAATGGCATCAGATTTTTAAACCACAATTCTAGAAGCTAAGAAAATAGAATACCTGTAAATGAGTAAAATGGATTCATTCTTTACCCATTTAAATTATCAATCCATTTTGAAGGTAGAATAAGGTAAGCAGAGCCTCATACAATTTATTTCACATATTCACTTTTCTCAGAATACTATAGGAGAATTTATCTCACCAAAATAACAGAGTTAACCAAAACAAAACAAAACAGAACACAGGACCCAGGAAATAAAAGAGATTCAACATAGAAGAAAGGCAAAGGAATGTCCAGAATGGGAAATCATCCAGGAAACAGATAGTTATGATTGAAACAAGGGAAGAAAGCTCCAGAAGAGCAAACCCCAAAATTGTTAAATTTTTAACTGATAGATTTCTCTGGCAAATGTGTGCATAGAAAATTGAGTTGAATTTCATTGATCTATGGGAAGATGTGAGAAGATTCAGCTGGAGATCCTAGGAGGTGAAGGAAGAAAAAAAAATAATGAGCTAACTATTAACTCTAGGGAAAAATAACTTGTCCAAGTAGAAAATAAAATAGTGTATTCTTAATCCAGAAGTGGGCAATAGTAAAGTTATACTAAAAACAGTAAATATATGGGGGGATGCCTGGGTGGCTCAGCAGTTTAGTGCTGCCTTTGGCTCAGGGCGTGATCCTGGAGTCCCGGGATTGAGTCCCGCATCAGGTTCCCTTCATGGAGCCTGCTTCTACCTCTGCCTGTCTCTCTCTCTCTCTCTCTCTCTCTCTGTGTCTCATGAATAAATAAAATCTTCAAAAAATAAAAATAAAAACAGTAAATATGGACTTCACTATAGCTATAATGTATGGTGCTCTCATTATATTGGAAGTGTCAAAAGAGAGAAAGGAGTAATAGGGATCTAAAATTCTCACTTCCCCATCATAGGAAGGCAATAAATAATGTCTAAATGTGATTAATCAAGAGAGAGAGAGAGATATCCATATTTGGAAATATGGAGGCAAATATGGGAAGAAAAGAAGATTACAAGTTCAAAGACATTGCTTCTGAAAATGTGCAAGAGGGCTGTTAAGAAAGGGGCAGCCAAGTCTTTTTTAGATAAATCTTTTAGCACTGCTTGACTTTTTAAAATTATGGGCATGTACTTTTTTAATAAAAATAAAAATACTCTCTTAACATAGTAGGACTCCTTTGTAGGTAGGCTTTTTTTCTTTTATCTAGTAGTTTTTTAGATTATGATAATAACTCTGTGTAAGATGACAGGAGTCCAAGGCACTCATAGGGGTGAAAAGCATTATCTCCATCTCCATTTCAAAATCAGTGTTGCAGCGCAGAATAGATCTGACACCCCAAACAGTGAGTACCAAGGACACTTTTCATAATTTCTGGCACCCAGTACTGTTTGAATAGCCTTCCTGGGCTTAGAATCAAGTTTCTACCATAGGACCACCACCTCCCCAAGGGAGAAGTCAGAACCTTATTTCCCCCCTTTTTTGCAGCCAGGGCACAAGCAGGATAATTCAGTAGGAAAGAAGATGATCTGAAATCTCAGGTATAGGAAATAAATCTCCAACACACACACACACACACACACACACACACACACACACACACACACCAAATCATGGGTAGTAATTCTCCCAAGATTTGAAGAGTTGACTTCATACCAAGCCTTAGATAAAACTGAATATCCAAACATGTGAATGAAATGAGAATGGACATCCTCCCTGGTGCAGAATTCCATTCACTTTCACATTTCCGGCAGAGTTCAGATTTGGAAATAGTGAATTAAGTGCTGCCAGACGCCTGGTCAAGGCTCTCGGGGAGAATTCAGATGAGCAGCTGCTCTATCACCTCCCTCCACCGCATGCTTATGAGTAGTCTTGTGCCCACTCGGGAAAGAGCCAACATAAGTAGAACCCACAAGCATCCGGAGGGTCACTTAGGGTATCTAAGCTCCCTCCCACACAGGTGGGTCCCCCACTCAGGCTGGGGCGGAAGGAGCATGCTGATGCATGACCGGGCAAAATGTAGAAGAGGGAAATGGGAAAACGTGCCAAGGACAAAGAGCTCTCAGAAGCAGGGAGCCTTCTAGATCATCTGTTCTGAAGAAGCAGGCAGAGAGGCCAGAAACAGAGTCAAGACTAGCAGTCTCTACGTAGATGCAGCAGGCAGGCTCAGACCTCAATGTCAAGAGCAGCTCCGTGGGCACCAGGGCACAGAGGATGAGAGTTTACAGAGTTGCTGAGGCCTTGCTCTTGAACAGAAAGAGGGTCATTGGGGGGCACTGAGTCACGCTGAACCCCGAGGGGTGAGGTGGTGGGAAGAGTCACTGAAGAGGTAGCTGACATTGTCATCAAGAGTTGAGGCCCACATGGGCCAAGATGAAGTAAACCGGAGAGCACCAGTCTGATCCAGGGCAAGATAAGGGCACTGAGTAAGCATGGCCTGGACCCATTATGAAAGGTTTACCATGCAAAGGGTGTGCAAAATTGATTTTTGGTAAGCCAAAGCTTTTTAAAAGTCTATTGAGTAGTAATTTTTTTTAATGGAACAACAATTGCTAAAGGAACCTCATGTAATATAATCTTTGAACTGTGTGTAACTTTAAACCTCTGGATATTTGAATTTCTGGAAGCAAGTCAAACAAGTACACAAACAGAAATAAGTGCTTCTAGTGTTTGCACCCTGCCTGCCATTAGGAGGGCATATGTAACAGCTGAGTCTCCCAGGTGAGAAAGGAAAAAAAAAAAAAAAAACCTCACGGAAGCAGAACTCTGTGGGGCAAGAGGAGAAGAAGAGGTCCTCTTATTTGTCCTTATAAGGATCCAAATCTTGACTCTAACTGTCCTTTCAGATTCACCCAGCTTGGTTATCTGCATAAAATACCTGAAGACTTTCTTTAACGTGAAATTCTGTGAGGGCAACAAAATCATTTTTTGAGAATGCCTAAGTTCCTGTGAGGACACCACGCAGGGTACTCAGCTTGTCAATACATAACAAGTGACAAGACATGCAGTAGGTTCGCATCCTGAATTCCCATTTCCTACACACTGCAAAGCTGGTGGTAACTGTCAACCAGCAGGCTGAAGGGCATTCATATTCGCCCTGAATCCTTTTGTTTCTTTATTTTTTTAAGATTTTATTTATTTATTCATGAGAGACACACAAAGAGAAGCAGAGCCACAGGCAGAGGGAGAATCAGGCTCCTGAGAGAATTCTCATGCGGGGCTCAATCCTAGACCCTGGGATCATGACCTGAACCAAAGGCAGACACTCAACCACTGAGCCACCCAGGTGCCCCGAATCCTTTTGTTTCTATTTCAGATAATTCTTGGCAAATGATGCTTCTTCCTTATCCTCTACCTTTACAGCTATTCCAATTATACTTACAGTTTCTAAGTACAGAAGACTTCTGTCATCAGCAAGCCTTTTTGGATTTAGCATTCACAGTTTTGACCATCTCTTGAATGGCACCAAAGGTCCATAGCATGTAGTATTTTGTAGCATCTCCAAGACAAATTTGCAGTCCTATATTCTGTAGGATCAGCAGTCTGAACCAAGTCATCAACTTAGCTGGTGAATAACCCTAACCAAATCCCCAATTCTGCACACAATTCTCAACACAATTCAGTCATTCTCTCCTTTGTGGCCTTATATACTGTAACCTTTATGAAGTGACTCAAGTTTTGTTTCTGGGTGAAGAGTAGCTCCCAAAAGAAAGTCAGCAGGCTGGTGCTAATGATAAAAATGAAGACAGCTGAGAAAGTACTGGTTCTTATCAGAGATGGAAATACTGGATACATTTAGGGTAGAATGTCAAGTTTGGCAGCATCTACACTCTGAAGGTCTCCATTAAGCCTTCTATATAAAAACCAAAAAAAAAAAAAAAGGCAATTTGTAAAACTGCTTTAGGACCTATTACAGCCAGTATAAAAATTGCTCAATGGGTGAGCCACAAATCATTTTTGTGAGTCACTGAAATTTTTCAGTTACGCTTATGGAGAAAAGTACATGTTGTAATGGTAGGGATTCTTTTTGCTCTTGAGACATACCTTGAATAAACAAAAACATATCTCAAACATCCATTCTGTAGGGTCTTTGTTAACTGGTAACTGGGAAAAGTTCTTCTTTCCCCCAGCTCACACTGCCAGTCATATGGCAGCCATACCTGTGATGCTGCAGCTCTTGGCAGTTGCTCCAACCCAAGGACCTTGTGTGATGTAGGGCTTGCCCTTTATCACCATCATTTACTCTGGGGATGGGTAGTATCATAGACAGAAATTTCTTTCACACAGTTCTAGGAGCTGGAAGTCCAAGATCAGGTGGCAGCATGGTCAGGTTTAGGGGAGAGCCTCTTCTGGTCTTATAGGCAGCTGCCTTCTTGATGTGTCCTCATATGAAGGAGAGAGAGATCATCTCTCTCATGCCTCTTCTTATAAGGGCACCAATTCCTTTTATGAGCACTGCACATTCATGATCTAATTATCTCTCCAAGAAGCTATCTCCAAATACCACTACATTAAGGATTAAGGATTCAACACACAAATCTTGGGAAAACATAAGCATTCAGCCCATAATAGGGAGAATGTTCCCTAGGTGGGCCATCTCCTCCTGCCTGGAGTCCATGCTGAAAATAACTCCCTCTGAAGGCAGAAAGATCCATGTCTTGACACTCCCTTGGTAACAACACAGAGGAATCCCCAGAATTGACTGTGACTATTCAACCACTCCCTTCCCTTCATTCATTGCAAATTTTTCCTTTTTGTGGTAGGTCCTTAAAAAAATAAACAGCCTCGGGGCATCTGGGTGGCTCAGTCAGTTAAGAGTCTGACTCTTGATTTGGGCTCAGGTCATGATCTTGGGGTCATGAGATGGAGCCCCCAGTCAGGCTCCATGCTCAGTGGGGAGTCTATTTGCAGATTCTCTCTCTTTCCCACTCCCTCTGCCCCTCCCCCTGCCCTGTGCACTTGCTGTCTCTCTCCTTAAAGATAAATAAATAAATATTTAAAAATAAACAGCATAGCTTTTCATTGTCTTGAAAAGCAAAACTCCTTATAAATTGCCCTGGGCCATTTGTATACACATATACACACATTATTACCTGGGGACTATAAAATCTACAAATTGATGTGCCTAACCTTAACCCCCAAGACCCACCAAACCACAAAAATTTTCATCTCTCTTCAGAAGATGTCACCATTTTCACCCATTCTGGGCCAAGTTCACTAGTTCCACTGCCTCCAATGCAGGGTATGCTTATCATATTTGACACCTGGACAGATTCTTTTATAAATCACTCCTCCTCTACAAAAAAAAAAAAATTTCGGTGATAATCATAAAATAAGACAAGTAATAATGGCAAAATACAGACAGTAATAAATTTCTTCTATTGAATTTTGTATGTATAAAATCATGTCAGTAAAACTAATAACAAATAAAGTATTACAGCATGAAAAAAGAAAAAAAATAATAGATGAAAGCTTTTTAATCACTTGTACTCACCTCTCCAATCTGTGTGCCCCCAAAGGCTGAGGAAAGGGGCAAAAGGACCACAAAGAAATGACAAAAAGGAACACTGAGGCAAGCAACTGTCTTGTTAAAATCATAAGATGACCCCCTCTGGCCATATCATTCTTGGTTCAATCACAGGAAAGAATTTAGGCCTTCTCATATCTATCCTATTTAAGCATTTTGCTCTTATTCTGAGCATCTGGTATATTCAGAACTCTTTTAGTAAACATGTGCCCAAGATTTCTGCTAAGACAACACAGTGTCCTTCTGGATCTTGGCTGTTTTAGTTCAGATTCATGGCTGGTTCTCTAGTTACTAAGGCTTGTTTCCTAGAAATATATAACAGCTTACAACATGTTCCCATTATGTGCTAGTTATCATCTTAGCTGTTTCATCTTTTTTGAAATATGCCTGTGCATAAGATTTGGTCCTCAAGTCAGAAAGTCCATGCACAATAATCTTTCTGGGGTACAGAGAGTATATAGCCTCTTGGCCCATAAGAACAGCTGCCCTCTGTCTGGGCTTTAACTTTGCATGTTTTACACAACTGTTGAATCCTCTATTTCATATGTATTGCTATTTCTGCATATTAAAATTAGTCTCTTGCCAATTGACTTACTCAATAGATATATTTTGAGTCCCTACTCAAGCATAAGGAATTTAAGAGCAAACCAAACCCAGCTCTTGACTTCAAGGAACCTAAAGTCTACTAAGATTTAGACAGTAGGTAAATACAACATAGTGGACGTTCAAGAAGTCTTGGCTCTTTGCCATATGACAGTATTTCTTCCCTCTGTGAACTGGGTAAATATTCACTAGAAGACTAATTTATGTAAGTTACAACAAGGAAGTGAATGGATGCCTTTGAGTTCAATAGTTTTTCTTTTGCAAATTTGTTAAGTTGTAAAATCTCTGATAGAGAATTTAGAAATACCAACTACCAATACCCAAAGGAAAAGGAAAATCTCTAATTGGATGACATGATTGCCAATCACCCAGACTATAGAATAGGCAGGTTACATGAAGAAGTCATGTCTACAGAACTGGATGGTGGACTGTCCTCCTTCCATGTTACCCTCATAGAATGAACTAAGAGTAGGGTGCTCTCCAACTCTGCAGATACTACACACAGTTCAAATGAGAGATCACACCCGCAAAGAGCTGAGAATGCACTTTTGCCAAATGCTGATTATTTAACATTATCTTAAACAGAAAATGAAGAAAGTATTTCAAAGCACTTATGATGAATATCTATATCTTAGAGTTCTGAACCATTCACTCACTGCCTTATTTCAAGAATCTATACTTAATTTTAGGCCTGTAAAGAAAAAGAGAATGTCTACCGATATTTGGCCAAAATTGTTCCCAATACGGATGGGTAGGATATAAAAACCATTGTTTTTACCATAACAATAGGAAAACACTCTTTAAAACTTTCAAAAATCTGTGAATGCAAAAAGTCCAAATGAATTAAATTCCAGAGAGGGACAAGCCCTTACTAGATCAATAAAAACTGCTAATCACTTTTGTCCCTGGAGGCATTGACCAAGTCAAGACAGGGCAGGAGAGGATCAGATGCCAGAGATTGAGGGACTTTGTCAGGGAAAAAAGAAAAAAAAAATAAGCAGCCAAATGCCACGTGTGAGCTGATAGAGCATATTGTAATATGGAGAAATTCTAAATGCTAAACTCTTTATGCCAGCCAGCCAATGCTCTCCATGGAAATTTTGCTTAGGAAATGGTGGTGTAGGAGCAAGAGCTAGGCTAGAAATCAGGAAAGGATATTTCATGAACTTATAGTATTTATATTCCTAAACTCTGCTGAGGAGAGGGAGTAGATCCCATTGTTAAGACACCTGAAACCAACGATGAAGCTAACTGAGCAACAAGTAAGCCCAAACCCAACTCATCTCCTGAGTAGAGAAAAGAGATCAGTTTTTACCTAGCTGCCTGATGGAGGAAAAAGCAATACCCTTCTGGGGTAAAATATCCAGATTTCACTATATTCTTTCATATAATGTGTCCCATTATCAGCAGAAAAAGCAAACAACACAAGCAAACCCACAGATGACAGAGACATTAGAATAAGAAGAAAATATATTTTAAATAGCTATTATATAGATTATAAATAAATTAGAATAAAACCCAACAAATTGGATAAAAATATGGACAATTTCCATAAATAAATAAAAACCAAAAATAACCAAACTGAAAAATAAAATATATGAGTTAAGGAACTTATTTGATGGGTTTCGTAGCAGATTGTACAAAGCAGAAGACAGGATTAAGGAACTTAAAGATAGGTCAGTAGAAATCATCTAAGCTGAAGCATAGAGAGGAAAAAATAATAGGGGGATAGGAGGGAGAAAAAAAGCATCAGAGACCTCTAGGACAATGTCATATATAATCGGAGCCTCAGAAAGAGAGAAGAGAGAACATCTGAATGTTCAAAATGAAGAGATAATTACCAAGAATTTTCCCAAATTGATTAAAGTTATAAATTGCAGGTTCAAGAGGCTGAATGAAACCCAAACAGGATAAACCACAAGAAATCCACTCTAAGAAATACCATGACTAAATTTTTGAAAATCAAAAACAGAAAAAGTCTTGAGCAGCTAGAGAAAACAACACCTTGCCTATAGGGGAAAACCAATTCAAATGACACAGATTTTTCATTAGACGAGTGGTTACTTCTGGATGTACTATGAACTGGAAAGGGACACAAGGAAAATTTCTGGGTGTTGGAAATATTCAATTCCTTGATCTGAGTAGTGGTCATGTTGTAAAAATTCATCTAGCTGTACAATCAAAACACGTGGCAGACAGTCTCTCCTTTGCTGTCCTACCTCCTGCTTCCTTGCAGTGTTCAATAAACTTTTATCACTTCTAAAAAATAATAATAATAAATAAAATGTTTGCAGTTTTGGTATGTAAATTTTTCCTTGATAAAGTACCATAAAAATGATAATTAAATGTTGATTTGGAACAAGAAGGAGAAATGTGGGAATAAATTAGCTATATTAGACTCCTCTATAGTGTGGTCTAGAATGGTTGCACCACAATCATTCCCAGCCACTCAGCCGCTGTGGGAGGACACAGAGAAAGCTGTCTATTCTAAGAAGTTTGGCTGTGTTTCGAATGACTCCCTCACCATAGTAAGATGGTCAGACTATAGGGGTCAGTGCCCCCTTTAACACATTCTTTTTGTCATATAATTAACTCCAGCCCTTGTCAAAACTAACCACTGTTTTCAGAGCCTAGTAACTAACCCAGAGATTCTCCACAGGATTTTCAAACCTCTTACACATTAGAGTTGTCTGGGAAGCTTTAAAAAAAAAAATCAATGGTCAGCCAATCACAGATGAATCTTATCAGAACTTGTGGGATAGGTCAAGGTGTTGGGTTTTTGTTTGTTTGTTTGTTTGTTTGTTTGTTTGTTTGTTTTAAATATTAAAGTACAGGAAAAGCTCATTTTAAAAGCCTTTTTTAGGGCAGCCCCGGTGGCACAGCGGTTTGGAGCCGCCTGCAGCCTGGGGTGTGATCCTGGAGACCCGGGATCAAGTACCACATTGGGCTCCCTGCATGGAGTCTGCTTCTCCCTCTGCCTCTGTCTCTGCCTCTCTCTGTGTGTCTATGAATAAATAAATAAAATCTTTTTTAAAAAAAAATAAAAATAAAACCTTTTTATAAAGGGTGGGTTGGTGGCTTAGTGGGTTAAGCATCCAACTCTTGATTGCAGCTCAGATCATGATCTCAAAGTCATGAGATCAAACCCCAAGTTGGGCTCTACGCTGAGCATGGAGCCTGCTTAAGATTCTGTCTCTCCCTTTTCCCTCTGCCCCTCCTCCCTCCACTCACACTTGAGCTCTCTCTCTCCCTGTCTCTAAAATTAATTAATTAACTAATTAATTAATTAATTAATTAAACCCTTTTTTAAAAAATAAATTGCTCCATGCAAAGCTTGTAAAAACCAAACATTAACCGATGCAAAAGTATAGAAGTCCATTTTAATATTTTTATTTTCAATTTACTGAACAAATGCTAATCTCCTTACTTTCTTTTCAGAAGCTATTTTTTTCAATGCCTGTGCTAATTTGCTTATTATAATTTTCTAAAGATTTTATTTTTGGGACACCTGGGTAGCTCAGTTTTTGAGCATCTGCCTTCCACTCAGGTTGTGATCCCCCAGTCCTGGGATCATGTCCCACATCGGGCTCCCTCCAGGGAGCCTGCTTCTCTCTCTGCATGTGTCTCTGCCTCTCTCTGTGTGTCTCATGAATAAATAAATAAAACCTTTAAAAAAAGGTCTTATTTTTAAGTGATCTCTACACCCAACATGGGGTTCAAATTTACAACACTGAGATCAAGAGTCACACTCTCTAGCAACTGAGCCAGCGAGGTGCCCCTAATTTGCTTATTATACTAATTAATTATATTAATGTTTATGTTAACTTGATACTTTCCTGTTAAGGGCTTTCTGGACTTCATATGCACTAAACATCTGAAAGAGAAACCCTGTTAGGAAGAAAGGGATGTGAAAATAAAGCAATAGGAAGGGAAGGGAAGAAACGTTCATTGACAATAATTAGGAAATATAATGTTTTATATTATTACTCTTTCAAAATTAGTTCCCTGGGCTCTCACTAATCAAATTATAGAAGTTGAAGGGATTATAACAAGAGATTACTTCAACCATAAAACTAGGTTTTTTAAAAAAAAGATTTATTTATTTATTTGTGAGAGTGGGGGTGGTAGGGGCAGAGGGAGAGGAAGAGAAAGTCTTAAGCAGACTCCATGCTGAATGTGGAGCCTGACTCAGGGCTTGATCTCACAACTCTGAGATCATGACCTGAGCCAAAACCAAGAGTTGGACTTTTAACCAACTGCACCACCCAGGCTCCCTCTAAAATTGTTTTCTAAAGCTCTTCATGTAACTGTAATATGCAACCAGGATTGAGAATCACTCCACCAACTACATGTGGTATTGAAACTTGATCCCCAAGTGGAAGCAGATCTGACTACAAACAGACTCCAGATGGGCAGCACCAAACTGGGTCCAAAAAAAGAAGAGTCCTTTCCAACATAGGCCACAGGGGGGGAAGTGGCAATGATTACAAAAGAGCATGTCAAGCTGCTTACATTTTCTAGACTGCCCCATCTTCTGCATGAGACCTTCATTTTTGTTCAGTCCCCAAGAGCACATCAAGAGACATCTAAAGAAAGAAAACCACAATCGCTTCTCGGCCTTTTGGCTAAGATCAAGTGAAGAAAGAAAACCACAGTCCAGGGATGCCTGGGTGGCTCAGTGGTTAAGCATCTGCCTTCGGCTCGGGGCGTGGTTCTGGGGTCCTGGGATAGAGTCCCACATTGGGCTTCCTGTGAGGAGTATGCTTCTCCCTCTGCCTGTGTCTCTACCTCTCTTTCTGTGTCTCTCATGAATATATAAATAAAATCTTAAAAAACCCACAATCCAGACTTCCTGTTGGACTCAATTTCCTACCCAAATCAATCAAAGAATTTTTTCCCACAAGATATATAAGACTTCATATCCTCAGATTTCAGCATCTCCAAAATAGCTTGGGGAAGACACCTGGCCTCCCAACACTGGACGCTTTTGTTAAGTTTACCCTGAAAGAACTGGCTACACTGCAGGAAATGTTTGCAAGGCAGACAGATCCTTGGTTTTATGTGCATACCCTACTGGGATATGAGTGCTATGGCATCTTTGCCAAGGTTGGTGACAGCAGCCTCAGCTTTCTCAGATCCTCCCTGTAGAGCTCAATACCAAATTTAGCATCCCTGCCCTGGTCAGGGGGACTGGCTGTGCTGAGGGTAAGCCCCAAGTTCCTCCATTCATTCAAGATTGCAGTTTCTCTTCTCTAGCTCCCCATCTCAATTCTAGCTCTCACTCAAGCCCACTCTCTGTGGCTGGGGTTCTGACAACTGTCTTGTATTTGCAAGTTCTTCCCCCTGAAAGCTAAGCCCTGTTCTCTGTGTCCCTGTTCATTGTCAGAAAACTCTGAAGGAATGTGAAAACAGGCACCTTATCCTCTTGAATATCCTTGGCCTTCTGCTCACAGGCCCACAAGGCTGAGTTCCACCACCTGCTCCATCAAGCTCAAAATGTTCCACAGCCTTTTCAACATAGGTGTTGGATCTCTAAGCCACCAGTATTTTTTTTAGCATTTTATTCATTTATTTGACAGAGAATGCAAGCAAGAGAGAGAACACAAGCAAGGAGAGAGGTAGAGGGAGAAGGAGACTCCCTGCTGAGCAGGGAGCCTGACACCCAGCTCAATCCCAGGACTCCAGGATCATGACCTAACCCAAAGGCAGACGCTTAACCTACTGAGCCACTCAGGTCCCCTTCTCAGTCATCCTATTGAATCTATTCACGTAGCTTCTTCAGGGTCCTTGGCTTCTGTCTTCCCCTTTTTTCCAGCTTTATTGACATATAACAGTATATAACTTTAAGGTATACAACATGATGATTTCGTGTATGTATATATTTCAAAATGATTACCACAATAAGGTTAGTTAACATATCCATCATGTCACACAGTTTCCTTTCTTTGTGTGTTTGGCAAGAACATTTAGATCTAATCTCTTAGCTACTTTCAAATATACAATATAGTATTGTTGTCTATAGTCACCATGCAGTACTTTACATCCCCAGAACTTATTTATCTTATAACTGGAAGTTTGTACCCCTGGACCACCTCCATCCATTTCCTCCACCTACCCTACCCCTACCCAGCCCTGGCAACCATCAATCTACCCTCTGTTCCTCTGAGTTCAGTTTTGTTACTTCATTTTTTAAAGATTTTATTTATTTATTCATGAGAGACACAGAGAGAGAGAGAGAGAGAGAGAGGCAGAGACACAGGCAGAGGGAGAAGCAGGCTCCATGCAGGGAGCCCGATGTGGGACTCGATCCTGCGTCTCCAGGATCACACCCTTGGTGGAAGGTGGTGCTAAACCACTGAGCCACCCGGGCTGCCCCATTTACTTCATTTAGCATTAATGCCTCAGGAAGGATTTCCTTCTTTTTTATGGCTGAATAACATCCCACTGTGTATGTGTGTGTGTGTGTGTGTGTGTGTGTGTGTGTGTGTGTTACATTTTCTTTTTCCATATATTCATCACAAACACTTAGATTGTTTCTATATCTTGGTCATTGTAAACAATGCTGCAATGAACATAGAAGTAGAGCTATCTCTTCAAAATAGAAATTACATTTCCTTTGGATATATACACAGAAGAATTGCTAAATCATATAGTAGTTCTGGTTTTAATTTTTTGAGGAAACTCATACTGTTTTCCATAGTGGTCACACAAATTTACACTCCCAACAGTGCACGAGGGTTCCCTTTTATCCACATCCTCACCAACACTTGTTAAAATAGCTTGTCTTTTTGATCACAGCCATTCTAACAAGTGTGAGGTGATAACTCATTGTGGTTTTGATTTGCATTTCTCTGACAATTAGTACCTTTTCATGTACCTATTGACTATTTGCACATCCTTCTTTGGAAAAATACCTATTTAGGTCCTTTACCCATTTTTCAATTGGATTACCTGGGGTTTTTTTACAGAGTTGTAGGAGTTCCGTGTATATTTTGGATACTAACCCCTTATCAGGTATGATTTGCAAATATTTTCTTTCATTCCATAGGTTGCCTTCTCATTTTGTTGATTGTTTCTTTTGCTGTGCAGCAGTTTATATACATATTCCCACTTACCTATTTTTGCTTTTGTTGCATATGCCTTTGGTGTCATAGCCCAAAATTACCAAGACAAAGGTCAAGGAGTTTTTTTCCCCTGTGTTTTCTTGTAGTTTTACAGTTTCCATTCTTCTGTTTAAGTAGTTTTTTAAGAAAGAGAGAACTGGGGAAAGGCAGAGGGAGTAGGAGAGAGAGAATCTTAAGCAGGCTCCATATACAGCATGGAGGCCAACACGGGGCTCAGTCTCACAACCCTGAGATCATGACCCTAGCCAAAATCAAGACTCGGACATTTAACCAACTGAATCACTCGGGCACCTCCCCCTTTTTTAAATATTTTATTTATTTATTCATGAGAGACACATAGAGAGAGAGAGAGAGAGAGAGGCAGAGACACAGGCAGAGGGAGAAACAGGCTCCATGCAGGGAGCCCTACATGGGACTCAATCCTGGGTCTCCAGGATCACACCCTGGGCTGAAGGCGGCACTAAACCACTGAGCCACCTGGGCTGCCCTCGGGTGCCCCTTATATTTAAGTCTTTAATCCGTTTCAAGTTATTTTTTGTAAGTAGTGTAAGATATAGGTCCAATTTCATTCTTTTGCATGTCAATATCCAGTTTTCTCAACACCATTTACTGAAAAGATTATAGCTTCTCGTTGACTACTCTTGGCTCCTTTTTCAAATATTAGTTAACCATATATGTGTCGGTTAATTTCTGGAGTTTTATTAGTTTCCTTTGATAGTGTTATATGTGCCTGATTCTTCATGATCCACGTGGTCTAGCATTGGTGTCTGCGCATTGGAAAGAGCAAACAGCTCATCCAATCCTTACAGATTCGTTTTGGCAGGTAAAGACCACCCTCTGTCAGTTCCCCAGGCTGATGAGATTACCTCTGGAATCACAGTCATGCTGGGTTGGGGCCATATCTGCAGTGGGCTCTGCAGTTGGCAGTCTTGTTACCAGTCAAGCAGGCATAAATCTTGTTTGGTCCCTGGGTAGGTGACATTGACTCCAGTATCCTGTTCAGTAAGGTGGTGTGGGGACAAGGGTCCACTTTAGGGTCCACAGCTGGGTCCTTAGCTTACCTATTAGCAGCTGCATGGGTGGATATGGTTCCTGCCACATCCCTGGGAAGGCTCCTGTCAAGTCACTGGGTAGGTCCCTGGGTGGGCAGAACTAGCCCTGAACCCTGGTTGAGAGGGGCTGGAACCAAGTCCCAGGGCTGTTCTAGGATCCATACCCAAGACTGAGGTCTACAGACCTGGCTTTGGAGATACAGATGGGCATGTCTCCCACCATATTCCTGGGCAGACTGGACTGCTAATAGCCTAAGGCTGGAAGGCTTAGAACTTAGTCTAGAGTCCTTTCAGAATCTCCGTAAAGTAGAGGGGAGTGTCTCCCACTGGGTCTCTGGGCCAGCAGGATTACTGACAGACTGTCAAGCTCTGTCCTGACTTCTGGCACTTGCCCCAGATCCAATTTCCTGAGGTTCCAAGTACATCCCATGAAGATCCTTTCAGAACTGTGACTCTTGGAAATTCAGAGTTCCTCACATGGGAGGAAATGGCATTATCCTGTTACTTTGTCTTTTTCAAACAAAACAAAACAAAACAATGGGCATTGATTATACATCATGCACGACGACAGAATTTTGGACAGGAAACGATTGCTTTGCACTAGAGGGGCAAATAGCTTTCATCTCTAGCAACCCTGATCAATTAGCGATGTCCACCATGGCCAAGTGGAGAGAGTAGCAGGATGTATGTCAAATATGTGCAGACACTGAGTGTATTCCAAGTTAGCAGCAAAGTCAGGCCTAAAACCTAGATTCCCTGATACCCAGTTGTTCACACATTCAATTACCAAATGTCCAGCCAACATACATCTGAGTTTATCAGATAGAAATTGGGTATGATCTGTTGCATTGCAGAACAGTTCTTTGCCTTGAAATGTTTTTACATGGAAAATATCAAGTATTTAGTAAATTAAAGGGCTGCTTGGCAGAACATTAACTACTTGACAGCGAGACCTAGGAGTAGATCATTAGGGGCACTCATCGAATGACCGCCAGAGACAAATTAAGTTAAAATCTAAGCTCAGAGATGATCATGTAAACTCATAGTGAAAAACACATAGTTCAGAAGAATCCCATTTACCCTGAGCTTTTTCAGAATCATGCTCCCTGAGGGGATAAATATATACTCAAATTGTAAAGGGAAAAAAAAGCATAATATTTTATTTTTAGGTCTTCATAAGATGTGAAAGTGATTCTTTTTGATATAATGATTTAAGTTAAATGTTCATTTCCAAAGTGAACGAAAGAGAAGAGTTTTAAAGTGTGAATATCCTTTGAGCCAGCAATTTTCTTGAGTTGATGGAATAGCCAGAAGTCACAAGAAAAGACTTAATACCCATCTCCTGGGAGAAGAAACCTCCAAGTGACTTTTCTAATTGTAGCTGAGGTGTAATGAGACATGATGGAATAAATAGTAAATTAAGGAAAGGTATCCAGGGACTGGGACTCGATAGACATGAGTTTTTGGGAAAGAGTAAGAGGAAAGAAGGAAGGAGGGAATTCGGTCCTGCAGACTCCCTGCTGGCCACTGAGCCCTGCTGGGCTGGCACTGGCTACAGACCCCTGACTGGGTGGCACAGGGGTCCTCAGGGGAATAAAATGATGAGGAAAGACAGTCAGCTGCCTGTGGAATTGCTGGTTAAGTGTCATTCTGGTTGATTCAGTGGCATGCTGGTGATCTGGGGTCATGCAGTGCTGGGCTCCAGGACTCAAGCCCACAGGCCAGGATTTAGGTACAGAGTCCCACACTTGCCCCCAGGGAAGACTCAGAACCGACTGCCTATCCCTGGTCAAGAGAATAGCTCACCATCACCTTTTGAATCTGCAACACAATCTAAGTCCACAGCATTTTGAAAGAACAAAGATTGCCAACAATAAATGAAGAAGGGGTTCAATATCCACAGTAGCAAGAGCAAATTAACATTTTTTTAAGACCCAGGCTACTACTCCTGAAACCAATATTGCACTGTCTGCTAACTACCTAGAATTTTTTTTAAGATTTTATTTATTTATTCATGAGAGACACAGAGAGAGAGGCCGAGACATAGGCAGAGGGAGAAACAGGCTCCCCTCGGGGAGCCTGATGCGAGGCCTGATCCCAGGACCCCACAATCACGACCTGAGCCAAAGGAAGACAGTCAAACACTGAGCTACCCAGGCACCCCACTACCTAGAATTTAAATAAACATTTAGGGCAGCCCGGGCGGCTCAACGGTTTAGCGCCGCCTTCAGCCCAGGGTGTGATCCTGGAGACCTGGGACCTGCCCCTTGCCTGTGTCTCTGCCTCTCTCTCTGTGTGTCTCTCATGAATAAATAAATAAAATCTTAAAAATAAATAAATAAATAGGGATCCCTGGGTGGCGCAGCGGTTTGGCGCCTGCCTTTGGCCCAGGGCGCGATCCTGGAGACCCGGGATCGAATCCCACATCAGGCTCCCGGTGCATGGAGCCTGCTTCTCCTTCTGCCTATGTCTCTGCCTCTCTCTCTCTGTGTGACTATCATAAATAAATGAAAATAAATAAATAAATAAATAAATAAATAAATAAATAAATAAATATTTAAAAAAAAAAGACCCAAGATACTACCTATGTTATACCTATAAAGTGCAGGCATTGAAGCTGCATTGGGATTTCCATGTACAAGCTCCTCCCTTTATCCACAGATTTAATTACCTGCAGTCAACTTCGGTCCAGAAGCAAATGATCCTCCTTGTGACTTATCGTCAGGTCAATAGCAGCCTGAAGCCATGTTACATACCTACATCACTCACCTCACCTTATCTCATCACATGGGCATTTTATTATCCCACATCATCACAAGAAGCAGGGTGCCTACAGTACAGGAAGATATTTTGAAAGAGAGATCATATTCATGTAGCTTTTATTATAGTATGTTGTCATAATTGCTCTATTTTATTATTAGTTATTATTGTCAATCTCTTGTTGTGCCTAATTTATAAATTAATCTTTATTGTAGGTATGTACAGGAAAAAGCATAGCATATTTTCCTGGTTTCAGGCCTCCATGAGATGACTGGGCACATACCCTTGAAGATAAGGGGGGGGGCCTACTGTATATAGACAGAGCTCACTGATTTTTTAATCTACCTTTTTTAATAAAAGGAGGCAAAACAAAATTATATCAATGATTCTTGTGGACTGGAACTGTATATCTATGTCAAGTGACTGCCTTTGGCAATTTTTTTTCATTTTTTTAACCGCATAATTACAAAGCTGCAAGGTGTACGGTGTATAATGAAGTCGCTGGTGTAACCTTAACTGGCTCCATGCTAATAGGTGTCTCTCTCGTTTTGCAAATTATAACCTGCAAAATGATGACATGCCTGGGAAGCAGTGATCGGGACTCATGAAGCTTAGCATCAAGAGCCAGAAAACGCCCATGAGAAGCCATCACAGGCAGATTTATGATGACATTAGACAAGATGTGTATGGCATTAATTAGACCCTCCGAGTTTTGCTAGATTGCAGCCCCAGACAGAGTGTCAGGCAGTAACGCCCCATCCACGGTGTCTCTCAGCCACTTACCAGTGACACCTTGACATCTTTGTCAGATGCAACCTGAAAACTAGAAGCCTCCAGGCCCAGGCCCAGAGGGCGCAGACTCTAAATATTCCATCCTGCCTCCATCTGGTGGGCAGCCAGGGGAAGCTAAGCTGAGGAGGAGGAAGCAGGGCCTCTCCCCCAAGGAGACATCTCAAGCTTGAAGGGAGAATGGATGGGCTGACTGAGAAGCTGGAAACAGGACTAGAGGGGCAGGAAGAAGGAGTTTGGAATTTTGTAGGTAAGACAAGACAGGGCTAGAAATGGGAGCAAGAAAAGAGGTGTCTTTGTATCTTTTGATCATTAACTTATTGATCCTCATAACAGAAGAGACCAAAAACTTCTAGCCAATCCTTGATCCTTAATCCCTGGTAGAACATCCCACCAAAAGCCATCCAAACCTACTTGCACAACCCTCAGCCACAGAAACTCACTACTCCCCAGGCAGCCATTTTGTCTTTGGACAACTGTGATGATTAGCTCCTCTGGGACACCATCTTCCTGCGGAACTATCCCCCTGTAACAGACAGCTGCTGGAGGAAACGTGGAGTGGCTCTGCCCTTCTGCATGTGACATGTATATGCAAGTATTTTTGGGTTTTTGTGGGGTTTTTTAAACTTTATTTATTTATTCATGAGAGACACAGAGAGAAAGAGAGAGAGAGAGAGACATAAGCAGAGGGAGAAGCAGGCTCCCCATGGGGAGCCTGACACGGGACTCAATCTCAGGATTTTGGGATTATGACCTAAACTGAAGGCATACTCAACCACTGAGCCACTCAGGTGCCCCACAATATTTTATAAAAGCTATTGTGTCCCACAGACTACCCTTCCTCAATCTGGCCTAGATCTGTCTCTGACCCACTGGGCCAAGATCACCCAGAGCAGTAAAGAGAAACATGTTAAATAGAGTAGTGTATAAGACATGTGGAAGAACTCACTGATAATGAGGAAGTGGTAAAGGATAATTTCCTCCTCCTCCATCTCCCCAAAAAGTAAAATCATGACTCTCCTACAGATAAATAAACATATGCTAAGGATTTTATTTAACTCATTCCCAAATGAGGAAACCGGTAAGAAATAACAACCAGTTGAGAGAAGAAACCAAAGGACAGACACACTTAAAGACAAGGAATATTGAAATGAATGGGCGGGCACATAGGAACAAAACTGGCTTCTCTCACAGTGTGGAAGGAAAGCCATCCCCCCCCCCCCTTTGTGGCCGGAACTATCTTTGCAAGTCCATAGACAAGAATTCTTTTGCAGCTGGCTATCAGTGATTCACATCCACAGTTTAAAAAAAAAACCACTCAAAGACAACGGAAGATGTATTCGTTGTCTAGGGCTGCGTTAACAAAGTGCCACAAAGTGGGTGGCTTAAGAAATAGAAATGCACCGTGTCACAGTTCTGGAGGCTGAAAGCCCAAGATCAAGGTGTTAGCAGAGCCGGTTCCTTCTGGGGACTGTGCGGGAGGATATGCTCCATGGCTCTCGCCTGGCTTCTGGTGGTTTGCTGGCAATCCTTAGCATTCCTTGGCCTGTAGATGCATCATCCCAGTCTCTGCCTTCATGTGCACATCTATCCTGAGATCTCCCCTTTCTTCAAGGACACTGGTCATATTGGATCAGGGTTCCCAACCTATTCCAGTAGGACCTTATCTTGCGTTTGACTACATCTACAATGACCCTATTTCCAAACAAGGTCTCATTCTGAGGTACTGGGAGTTAGAATTTCAATGGATGAAGTGGGTGGCCAAGGAGGGACAAAAGTTGACCCATAATAGGCTCCAAGTCCCCATAGAATCAGAATACAATAATCTGAAAAGGTATGCTCCCATCAATACACAATTTTCCATGGAAATAGGAGGGGTTTTCTTAAAGAGCATCCATAAAACAATTTCAGAAAATATTGCAAATGTGAAGGCCTGGATGTTCAGAGCTTGTTCCCGGTTTCTTTGTATGATTTGTCTAAAGAGTAAATTTTGTTCTGCTGATCATTCTCCAAATAGCCCAACGGGAAGAAACAGTCACAACTCAAAAAGGCTAAGGAAGTGCCCACTACACCAAATTTACCCAAAAAAATCTTGTCTCTCTAACTCATTTGTAATGGAAGCTGGTTGCACTGATTTGAGGGTAGGGGAAGAATCTCTGTTATAACAATAATTCATTAATATAGTGTCTTCTAGTGTAATTCTCATGATCTTTTGAGGTAAGTTTGATCCCCATTTTTTTAGAGAGGGAAGGGACAGAGGGAGAGGGAGAAAGAGAATCTTAAGGAGGCTCCACATCCAGCATGGAGCCCCACGCAGGACTCAATCTCACAACCCTGAGATCCTGACCCAAGCTAAAATCAAGAGTCTGACACTTAACTGATT
This sequence comes from Canis aureus, assembly GCF_053574225.1. Classification (NCBI taxonomy): domain Eukaryota; kingdom Metazoa; phylum Chordata; class Mammalia; order Carnivora; family Canidae; genus Canis; species Canis aureus. The sequence continues at coordinate 33,938,255 of NC_135626.1, forward strand.
GAGCCACCCAGGCACACCCCCCTTCCATTTTTAAAAAAGAGCTGAAGGATTCAAATTAATCTCCTAGAGCCAGAAAGCTGTATACAGGATGTATGGCAAGCATCCTTACTCTGCTTTATCTTACTGTCCTGCCTTCTTTCCCCTTTGTCCAAATATCCTTATCAGGTATTTAAACTGTTGATCAGTATTTATGTCTCATGCTATATCCCGATGCCTTCTGGAAATAAAACAAGGAATAAATAAGTTAAAAGCCACACAACCAGAACTTGAATGCAGTGCTTCTGCCTGTATCAGCACAGATACCAAGACGATGAGCCCTGCCCCCAAACACCACCACCACTTCCACACCAGGCTCCTTGCTCAGTGGGTCTGGTGAGTAACACTGGTGGTCAGAGCCCTGGGGGGAAAAAACTGACAAGTGCCCCAGATTCTACATATCACACATGTAGCCAGACTTATGTCAAAAACATGAAAAAAGAAATTATAGCTCCTTGTAGCATCCTCATATCAACAAGATCAACAAAAATGAGAAGTATGGGATCTCAGGACTGCACAGTACCTGGATATGCTGTGTGGAGAAGACTCAATAAATATTAGCAGGTGCTCACTAAATATCAATTTGGTTAATTTTCCCCTTTCCACTTCTTGGGTAAAACCAGACCCACATAGCTTGCACATTAAATTCATCCCTTTCAGAACATATTTTTCATGCATTTTCCAGTGAAGTAGAAGGGATATATAGAGTATCCTTTTTAGAAGATGAAAATGTTCTGGAGCTCTGTTACATAATAATGTAAATATGCTTAACTGAATTGTACACTTAAAAATTGTTAAGATGGGGCGCCTGGGTGGCACAGTCAGTTAAGCATCCAACTCTTGGTTTCAGATCAGGTCATAATCTCAACGGGTGTCTACTTGAAATTCTCTCTCCTTCTCCTCCTCCTGCTTGGGCTTTCTCTCTCTCTAAATTAAATAAACAAATCTTAAAAAAAAAATACCTAGGGTTGGTGATACCTATATTATGCCACACTTTATTAGTTTGCATGTTGACTGCAAAAAAAAAAAAAAAAAGAGAAGAGAAAAAAGTAAGAAAGACATTTTAAATAGGACGGGGCTTGGTCTAGTTATCTTTAGGGAGGAGGTTTTCAAGAGATTCTCATGACAGCCACACTCTTTCTCAAGTTGCTGGTAATTTGGATGAACCATGCCCTTCCCCAAATCTCTCCACCCACCCTGACCCACCTCTGAACATACCCTTTACTTCAAACTCTCCTCTGTGAGTGAAAAGCAACAGCAAGTAGTAAAACCTATTACTCAAATATAAATTGCATGGTGACAGCAGAGGAAACGGCTGCTTTCTCTGCCCAGGTCAAGAGAGGAGAATCCACAAAGAAAGTCAAAATGGCTCTTTTGTTCATCAAATATTTATTGAGCTCCTACTATGTGCCAGATACTGTGATAGTTTCTTCAGACTATAATTCTAGGATGTGGCAGACATTTCTCTGCAGAGTTACCACTACTGCACAAGGGATGGGCAAATTTGTTCCCTCCTGGGAGCAAAACATTAGCTAATCCCTTGCACAGACAGAGATGTGAACCAGCGTTGCAGTAGAATGCAAATCCCTCTCTCCCTGGCTTAGAGTGTCTTTATATTCCTACAGCTGCAAACTACATACTTTTTCTTGCAATGAATTCATATGAATCAAAGGCTTTATCATGCTTTATAGACCCTTCACAAATAGAATTAATCCAGCAGGAAAGAGGCATGACCTGCCTGTCACTCACAGTGACAAAAGGGTGAAGGGCCACATCCTTTCACTCCGGTCTCCTCTTAAACTGAGAAGCACTGAGGACAAGAGCTGGAGAGAATTTCAGGAAATGTCCAGCCACCACGTCTTCTAGTTATGGTGGGGGTACCTCCTGAGACCCAGAGAAGTTAGGCAGCTTGCCCCCAGCCCACACAGCTGGAGCTAGTACACAGATCTCCTGACTTCATGCCAGGGACTTTCCCAACACACCTTAAAAGGTTTGGTTTAATTTTAAAGCACTCACATTTCTCCTCCTGCTGATTTTTAATACCTATCACGTTCTCCTGCGTTTGCTTGCTGTGGGTTTTATATTACTGGGGCTTTTCATAGTAAAATAAGGGAGATCTTGATTTAAGTACTTCTTTTAAAATTTCAGGCTAGCTCTTATGATCATTGGAGAATCACAAGCAGTAGTCTTTAACTGGTTTATTCATAACATGAAAAAATGCCAGAGCTCCTCCCCAGACTTACTAACTCTGGATCTTTTTTTTCCTAGCTCTGAATCTTAAAGAAGAGGTCCAGCTCTTGTATTAAGTGCCACCCCTCTCCTTCACCCAGTGACTCCAAAGATTGGGAATCATGGCTCCAGGTTGTTTCAGAGCAAGTTCTGCAAATGGTCCCTTCATGGGGCACATTTGTTCAGCGCAATCATTTGACAAGGAAACTAGTTCTTGTAAATATTAAGAAAATCAGATGAGGGGCTCCTGGGTGGCTCAGTTGGCTACATGTCTACCTTTGGCTCAGGCTATGATCCCAGCAACCTGGGATCAAGCCCCCCCCCCCACATCAGTCTTCCCACTCAGCAGGGAGTCTGCTTCTCCCTCTCTCTCTCTCTCCCCCCTTCCCATCACTTGTTCTCCCTCTCTCTCTTTCTCTCTCTCTCTCAAATAAATAAATAAAATCAGAAAGAAAAAAAGAAAGAAAGAAAGAAAGAAAGAAGAAAGAAAGAAAGAAAGAAAGAAAGAAAGAAAGAAAGAAAGAAAGAAAGAAAAAGAAAGAAAGTCACAGGAAAGAATACATACACATACATCCCCCTTCCACTCTAAAAACAGAAATGTTAGATATAACATTTTAAATATACAAAAATACATAGTTATGGGATACACAGATTAACTGTCCTACATTCATACAATAGAATAGTATTCAGTAATAAAAAATAATAAATGACTAAAACAAGTACCAATACGGGTGAATCTCAAAACCACTATGTCAAGCAACAGAAGCCAGATACAAGAGAACACATTGTAAGAGGGCATCTAGACCAAGTTCAAGGAAAGACAACACCTACGGTGATAAGAATCAGGTTAACTCTTGGGCAAATGGTACTGCCTGGAGGGAGACTTTTCTGGAGTAATAGGAACGTTCTCTCTTGATCTCAGGGTTGCCCCATAAGCACGCTTAAGTTTTTGTCTTTTACTGCATATAAATTATATCTCAATAAAGCATTATCAACATGAAAAGGCAAAAAGACAAAATTCAGGCCATGCTCAAAAACAGAAGAAAAGAAAAAAAGGCTGGAGGACTATCAGATTCATTTCTTTTTCAAATTCAGCAACTGCCTGTCAGGAGAGAAGGCATGGGTCCATGCACGGTGATGAAAGGAAGCTCACCTTTCTCTGCAGTGTTTCCTACCTTTGATGACAAGCAAAAAGGATAAAATAATTTTTAATTCTGGGCTATGAGACTATGGGTATTTGTTAAATTATCCTCTCCACTTTTCTGTTGTGGTTGGGTGTTTTGTTTTGTTTTGTTTTGTTTTGTTTTGTTTTAAGGAAAAGGAGAGATCAAAGTAAAGAGAGACCAAGGTCACAGAGTAACATGCAGAAGGCATGTCTTCTGTCACTGAGTTCAGCCACCTTTCCACTCTCCAAAGCTAGCTGCTGGGGGCATTCTTCCTCAAGCATGTGCATTCAAGCAGCCACCAGTGAAAGGGCCTCACGTGTTAATAGATGTTATGCCTTGTAGTATTTGCATTTTATATTCTGTTTGGGTATTAATGTCTTCCCTTCATTCACTCAGATGCAAAGATGAGCCACAGCTCCTCCTCTGAAGCATGTGATCTATCTTAGTTTCCTCATCTATAAAATGAATAGATTGAACCAATGAATCTGTAAGTTTCTTCATTTGTTTGGGCAATTGGCCAGCTACCTGTTTGGAGTTTTCACTGTTTGCCAGTCTCTGACCTTATGGCCCTTTCAGGTCTGACGGTCCATGGGAGAATCAATCCAATCATTTATTCAATTTTGAAGGGACACAATTCAGCCCATAATGTGGAGCTTTGAAAAATAGCAATGCCAGGGTAGGGGCGCTTGGGTGGCTCAGTTGGTTAAACATCCAACTCTTGGTTTCAGCTCAGATCATGATTTCAGGGTCGTGAGATCCAGCCCTGCAATGGACTACAGACTAGGTGTGGAGTCTGCTTAAGATTCTCTCTCTCTCCCTCTCCTTCCACTCTCTCCATCTCCTTTTGCCCCCATCCCTCCCCTCAAAAAAAAAAAAAGGAAAAGAAAAATAACAATGCTGGGTCCCCACCAAACCTGATTTAGTGGGACCCTGGTACTGTTTTGTTTTTTTTTTTTACCATTCCCAGGGGATTCTAACATGTATCCAGCATTAAGAACCACTGGGGAGGGCTTCATTGGAGCTAAAAAAATGTGGACCATAGTTTTCCCAACTATAAAGTGAACCAGCTAAACAAAATTATTTTAAAGTCTTTTTTCAACATTGAAATTTCATGGCTCAGAGAAAAGAAAATCGTCCATAGCCCAATTTTTCTTTTCATCCTAGACAATGCTACCTTTCATGGCATCCTCATAAGAAGTGGCACAACTGGGGTTCAAGAGCAAGTGTAAAGAAACTCAGAAGTTTTCAGGAGACCCAACTTCTAGCCAATGGGATGTTCCCCAGTAATACAGTCGGGCAGGATGCTCATGGCATGCTGCCCAAATGCTTTTGCAGCTAAAAGCTATCGGGAAAACATTAAGGGGCCCTGTCATTACTGTCTCCACACGGTTGCGATGGGACTCCTCTGAGAGCAAATTTGCACAAAGAGTATGGTATGCTAATTAAAATGGAATTCTGTGTGGATGTTTCATTTGTGGATTAGTTAAATGCAATTAGCATTTGGGGCAAAAGTGCTGTGGAAAAGAGGCTGAGCTGGGGACTTTGTTGGATGGAATAGAAAGGCTGAGCTTTGGCTAGGGTGCTTAGGGGAGCTGACTCTGCAGTCTCACTGGGGGCTCTGCCACAGTGAGGAGAAATCCACAGAAACAGGCTGGCAGAACCCAAAGGCCAAGCCATGTGACACATCTGCTGCCTACTTGAGCTTACACTGTCCTTCTTTCTACTTCCTGTCTTGCTCACCACCATTGGAAGCACCATATTATAATAGCAGAGTGCTACCTGACATATTCATCTGTGGCCAACTGGTAAACTAAGACATCAAATATCATGTTCTTAGAAAACCTCTACAAAGAATCTTTTTTCCAAAGGGGTTGGGGGAAGGTCCCAAAGTCCTAGATGTAGTAGATAGGGAGCCACTTGAGACAAATAGGTGGAGAGCATGTGTGAATTGGGAGAATTTCTTTTTCTTCCCTCTGCCCAAAGGCAAGATATAGAGGCCTAGAAATAAGAGACAAGGGTTGACAGAAGATGAAGCAAGTTAGAGGGAGTATAGTGGCTGAGATCCTCCAGTTAATGAGAGGGAAGTAGAGAAAAGGGAAGAAAAATATGAGAGAATCCCCAGGAGTTTGAGTGTATCTGTAAATGGATAGACTAAGGTGCTCACTCATTCATTCATTCACTCATTCATTCATTTGAAAGAGAGAGAACAGAGGGGGACGGAGAGGGAGTAGAAGGTCTCCCTGCTCATCAGGGATCGATGCAGGACTTGCCCTGAGCCAAAGGCAGACACTTAACCAACTGAGCCACCCAGGTGCCCCTAAGGTGGTCTTTCTTGACTGACATTAGAAACTAAGAGTCTAGGATGCCTCAGAGGCTCAGCAGTTGGGCACCTGCCTTTGACCCAGGGCGTGATCCTGGAGTCCCCAGGATTGAGTCACGCATCCCTGCATGGAGACTGTTTCTCTCTCTGCCAGTGTTTCTGCCTCTCTCTCTCTCTTTCTCTCTCTCTCTGTCTTTCATGAATAAATAAGTAAAAATAAGTAAAAAAAGAAAGAAAGAAAGAAAGAAAGAAAGAAAGAAAGAAAGAAAGAAAGAAAGAATGGAAGAAAAGAAAGAAACCAAGAGTCTCACCAATGCCACACATATTACAAGACATGGACAAGACACCAAAGAGATGCCAGCAGATGTTCCAGACAGGAAATGGTCAAGAATGTCCCCACATTCCTTGCTGATTGCATCTGACATGAAGGAACCCCAGAAAATCCCTTGTGCCCAAAGGAGGGGAAGGGAGAGGCTCGCAGAAGCAGAGAGTCTTGGTTGGCACCCTTGACCAGGGATTTCCATGTCAAGGGGCAAGATGATGCTGGAGTGGAAGGTTTGAAGGGCAGTCTGCCTCAGCCCCAGGATCCCAAGTTCCAGCCAGAACCAACCCTGAAGCTCCCCCAAAAGAGACTTCTAGTGTATTGGGCACAGTCCAGACAAATCATACCAGTTGTTTGTACAAAAGAGAATTTACTATCAAGAACTGTTAACTAGAAGGGGCACCTGGGTGGCTCAGTGGTTGAGCGCCTGCCTTCAGCTCAGGTTATGATCCCGGGGTCCTGAGATTGAGTCCTACATCAGGCTCCCCACGGGGAGCCTGCTTCTCCCTCTGCCTATGTCTCTGCCTCTCTCTCTGGGTCTCCCATGAAAAAATAAATAATCTTTTTTTAAAAAGAGAGAGAGAGAGAGAGAGAAATGTTTAGAGAGATTTTTAAAAATCCTGAATCACTTGGTGAAAAGTCATCAGAATTTACATTAATCTCTTGAAGTTTTATCCTCATTTGTATTTTCATCACTGTGTACATCTGATTAATTTTAGAACAGTGACATTTTTGCCATTTTTCAATCATCCTAGTATTGAATGTCTTATATTTTAGCCTCAAGTGACTTCACTAAGCTTAATAAAAAACAGTTCTGCAAATTGGGAAGGGTCACTTATATCAGATTGTACATTTTAGTCACTAATTATGTCTTCGATTGATATAGTTACTACAGTCAAATAAAGAGTTCTCAACTCCCAGACTTTTTGGGAACTTCAATTAAACCTGTTTACCAGCTGGTTCCCTTGAGAAGTCTCAAGGACAGAGCAGAGAGGGGGCAGGGTGATTAATGCAGAGGTGTCATTCTCAGTCAAGACCAGAGGCCAGGGACCTGATCTTAAGAGGGACAGAGCGAACGTGGTTCCCTCTGAAACCACAGCCTTGTTGACCACATCCACCAAAGGATTCAGCTTCTCTTCCTCCACCCCTTGCACTTCATGCAAACATAAATGGGCAGTGGGGAAATTAATGAAGCACCTTGTGATTCCTGTCATAAATCACAAGCATGAGCATCTACCTTCGGTCTGGCAATTTTAAAGTTTATTATGTTCTGACTCATGCAGTCAAGAATGACATCAGTACCGTCTCAGTTTTGATATATAAGAGGATGACAACTTTGACGAATGCCCACTTTTACCTTCCCATTTCTGAAAGCCTATATGTGCCCTTTCTCCTTCCAGAGACAGTAAATTCACATTGGCTTAGAAGACACCTTCCCATGGCAGATGTCAAACTTTCTCTCGGAGTTTTTCTCCTTAGAACAATTGGCTCAGTGGGGTGCTCCTCAGGCAGAATTGTTCAGGGTTACTAGGACTAGAATCCCCCTCTCGGTGGTTATGACTATTGTTCCAGGGTAACTTAAAAAGTAGGCAGAAAAAAATTGGGCTGCCATCCACCAGAGCAGCTTTGTCATCTTCATGAAGTCCCATGGCCTGAAAGGAAAGTTAACACAGTCTCCAGCTTCTCTCAAAAATATCCATGTGTTGATCAACATCATGGTTGTGTGACTCCAGCATAGCCACCATCTATTCTTTTCCCCTTGCACACACATGCCACCCTCCTATCAAGATATGGAGTCTGGGAATAAACTGGAAATGTTGCCTTGGGCATTAGCTCATAGACAGAGCTTTTCTTAAGTCCTCCAGGCTGATGTGGGCACCCTCTTCCTGGTACCCATGGCGCTTGGCACATTCTTCCGTGACAGCACTTACCTTATCGTGGGTAACCGTTCCAACACCCATCAGATTACAAGGCCCTTGAGAGCTCCGAGCACAAGGTCTAGTGGGCAGGGGCATCGTAGCACAGTGATTAACTCCCAGGCTTTTGAAGACATTCAATATCATAGGTTTAATGCCTGCTTCCTCCACTTGGGTGTGTGACTTTTGGCAGTTCCTGAATTTCTCTGATTCGTACTTTCTTTACCTGTGAAAGAGGGTGAAGATACTTATCTCACAGTATTGTGTGAGCATCACAATGAGAGGATATGTGTAAAGCACTCAGCCCAGGGACTGACAGAGCAAAGCCTTCAATATATGGTAGCTATTATTATTATTATTAGGTACTCAGCAAATGTTATAGAACAAATGAAAACACTTCTAAACGCTCACCTGCTCTACTGAGATGGCTCTCTATCTTATTCCTCTCCTGTCACCTCCTTCAATCAATAGCTTTCTACCTAAGCTGTACAATTACCTGGGGAGCATTGCAATGTCTGATGCCCTGGCTGCCTTCCAAGTCAATGAAATCAGGACATCTGAGGTTGGACCTGGGCAGCAGGAGCCTTTATGGTCTCCAGGTGATTCTAACATGGGGCCAACGTGGAGAACCACTCCCCTAAATAGAAGTGCTTCTCAAAGATTAGTCGTGTGTCCTCTGCTCCTCCTGCTTTACATGTCATCCCTGTGGGAATGCATCCCCACTCATCCTTCACAGCTGTCCCCTGGGCTGGTGACTCCGGGACTCTCCTTTAGGACCTAACTTCTGTCCCTAGTACCAAACGTGCATGTCCTTCTGCTGCTTGGCCCTTTCATTGAGATAGCTCACAAACCTTTGGACCCACAAATCCAAAACAGGAGTCTCTGTTCTCTCATCCCCACCCTCAATCTACCCTCGTCCTGGGTTCACCATCTCAGGTAAGGGCAGGAACAGCTTCCCACACACTGCTCACTCCTAACTCACTCACCTTCCAGCTTCATAGAAGTCAGTCATGCAGGGATTCCTGGGTGGCTCAGCGGTTGAGCATCTGCCTTCAGCTCAAGGCCTGATCCTGGAGTCCTGGGATCGAGTCCCACATCAGGCTCCCTGCATGGGGCCTGCTTCTCTCTCTCTCTCTCTCTCTCTCACAAATAAATAAATAAAATCTTAAAAAAAAAAAAAGTCAGTCATGCAGACTCTCAGTTTCAGCTTTGTGTGGCCTCTGCATCATCCCCATCTTTATGCTCAAACTGCCTCTGCCCTAAATCGAACCCCAGATGCCTCTAGCTTGGACTCTGCCATGATCTCTTATTCCAGTCTCTCATAAATCTTCCCATCTTTCTGCAAAGTGTTCCTAAAACAGTCTGGTCACACCACTTCTCTGCTCTAAGAATGTTTCCATTGTCCTCAGTCCAACCCCTTGCCTGGGCTCAGGGCTTTCTAAGATTTGAAACCAACTCCCCTTCCTTATCTCCCACCTAAACCACCCACAGCTTGCTCTCCAGCCATATGGGTTTATCCTCCCTTCCCAGGACAATTGGCCCCCACACCCTGCAATCTAGCCTTCCAACTTTCATCCAAGATGCAGCTCCCAACTCATCCTGTCTGGCTCTCTGCCTGCCTGCCTGTCTGTTTTTCTCTCTCTCTCTCTCTCTCTCCTCTTCATATTCTAGCTTTCCTCCTTCTTCAGAAGCAATGCACCACTCAAACCTCCAGAAAGAGTTCCAACTTCCTGCGTCAGCCACAAGCCATAGGAAGCCAAGCATTCCATTGGGTTTCCTCCAATGCTACTCTTATAATGGAAAATCTCATGATCCTCACTTCTCTGTATGATCCTAACCTGCCCAGATATGGGACAATTGAGCACGCTGAGGCTGCTTTCAACCCTGGATCTAAAGGGGGGTCCTGGCAAGCGGGAAGCTCATTTTCCTATTAGCCCCCATGATTGAATGAAGTGTTTTCAAGCCACTTTTTCACTATCTCAGGGCTGAGAATTTTATTACCTATCGTGCACAGGATTAAGAACACAGATTCTGGATCCAGGATGCTTTGTAGGTTCGACTCCTGGCCCTGCCACTTATCACCAGTGAATCCTTAAGCAAGCTACTTAGTGTCATTGCTTCAGCTTTTTTACTTGTAAAATGGAAATACTACTACTGACTTACAGGGTTGTGCTTGAAAATTAAATGACTTAATCTTTAAAGGTCCTCAGAAAACTGTCCAGCACATGGTAAGGTTGGCATAACTACTTGTCAAATACACAAGGAATCTTACTGAGCACATGCTAACAAGCCACCTAACAGAGTGTAAACCTCCTCGGGGCAAAAATAATGTCTATTTGTCAGGAATATTATTTCTGAGTTCGAGCTCAAAAAAATATGTGAGCGTGAGTGCTGATTGCTGGTAGAAGTGGAAACTGGTACATTTCTGGGAGATTATTGGATGATACATATCAAATTTTTTAACATAACTTCCCTTTGATCCAGTAATTCTACCTCTCAGAATGTTTTCTATGACTTAACTAAAAAATGTGAAAAGATGCAGCCATCAAGATTTTCTCTGTGTGTAGTAGGGAAAAATGGAAACAACCTTAATGTCCATAATGTTGGCTACATCAGGCATGGGACACATACATGATGGAATATCATGCATCTATTAAGAGATGATGTTGTGTGACTGTATTCTGAGGACATGGAAATATGTCTAAGATATATTACTAGGTTTCAAAAGTAAGCTACACAACAAGGCTGGGATGACTTTGTTTTTTACACATGCAGGTACATGTGTTTACATATGGATAGAAACACACTAGTAAGAATCCACATCAAATGTTAAAAGTTATCACATCTGGGCAGTGAGATTATGGATGACTTGCACCCTTTTTTCACTTTTAAATTATAAAAGGGTATGTTTTTAATTCATCTGTCCTTAAATGAAATAATATTGAAATATATGTGGTAGGAACAGTGAAGTTTCCCTCACCTTCCCTGGGCACTTACATAACATCACACCCCCCAGATGCAACTGAGTAGCGGTCTCCCTGAACACTCTCTTCTCGACCTTTGTCTATGTGTATCCACACATACTCAGGTATTACATGAGGTTTTTAGGATTTAAATAAAATTGGCACCAGTGCCCACAACTACACCCTGCAGGAGATCCAATGCCTCCCTCAAGATTTCTGCAAATCCCCAAAGACACATTGTCGTGACCTCTGTTGGCTCTCCATCCCTGTCTGCATCCATCTCTGTCTTGCTTATATCATTCATTCCCTCCCCTATATCTTCTTTCCTCTACTTTCCTCTACTCTCACCAATCCTAAGGGCTCCTTTTTCCTGACTTTGCTCAAAACCACACCCCAACCCACACATCAAGAATTTGCTGAGGGTTTGGTTGCCAAGGGTAAAGATTTATTTCACAGAAAGACAGTTTGCAATGTTGTATCAAAAATGTCCTCTTGGGGTGCCTGGGTGGCTCAGTTGGTTAAGCATCTGACTCTTGATCTCAGCTCAAGTATTGATTTCAGGGTCATGAGTTCAAGCCCCCAGTGGTTTCCACTCTGAGTGTGGAGTTTACTTAAAAAGAAAAAAAAAATTCTTGAAAATCCTCTTGTCTTTCCCTACCACTCCCCTCCAACCAATGGGGATTATTCTTCATTTCCTTCTCAGAAGATTCAAGGCTCCAGCCAGGTCTCTGGAACTCTCTGTATTGCCCAAGACCCTCCTCATATGTATTTTGTGTATTTGAAAGCTTCTGAACTCTGCTCAACAAAATGTCATGTTCTTTGGGTCTCATCTTTATGGTGACATATAGAGGACCCCAAAACGCATTGGACAGCTGAAGCATCCAGATACTTCCCTAGCTGGTACCTCAAGATGAAAGTGGATGGTCACTGCATTCCATAGAACACTGGTCTATGTGGGTGATGTCTTCATGTCACCCTTCAGGAGTTCTAAAAATGATTCAAGATAAAGGATGAATATCCAATTCTCCCTGTAGAGACATCCCTCCTGCTTCATTGCCCTCTAGAGGGGCTTCTTCCTACCACTGACATTAATGTTACTCTATCTGCACAGAATCCTGAGTTCAATCAACTGATCCAAGGTGCCCCAGGCTTAGCACCAGATCATTGGGCAATCCGGAGGTATAATTCTACCTTCAGGAGCATCACCTGTCCCCACTTGCATCCTCACTGCCCACATCCCACCTCCCTTCCCTTCTCTCCTACCACTTTGGAAAGTCCCCTTAGGAATACCTCCCAAAAGTCTGAGGAAGTTGTGAAAACCCTCTGAGGTCAACCTTAAACTTGGTGGCAAGAGTGGGTAACCTGTTCAAAAGCCAGGCATACAGAGAATGAGGTCCAGAAATTTCCTTCTGGTAAAGACAGGCAAAGGAGGCCCCAAGAAGTGGGCCATAAAAATCAGCATCTATGAGACTCAAGATTTCTTGAAGGGTTGAAGTCTTTTTTTGGACTGATTAAAAATCCCTACCCAGCTCCACCTGCTGAGGCACTAGTCTGAGGAGATTGGCTGACGTGGTGCAAAAAGAAATCAGGAGCTCGATGGACTCGTGAGTAGCAGACACGGGCTGTGGGCACAGGGGAAATTCTAACGAAAGGCAATGCAGGGTCTGGGGAGGATCATTCCAATGTGTTGTTAGACACGCTCTGTCGATGTTGTAACAACACTGGCAAGGCCCCTGAACAGAGGCGTTGAGTGAGACAGTGAGGCTCTGAGTCCCCAGCTTCACAGTCGATGGCTTCTTCAGCTTCAAGGCCTCAGTCCCCACGGCTGGCTGCCTAACAACACTCAAGCAGGTGGTTGGAAATGTGGAGGGAAGTGGGCACCCAGATGCTTGCATTTTGACCATGTACCAACAGAGAGGGGAAAAAAATCTCTTGGAATGTGCATGCAGAGAACAATTGCTAGAGACAGCATGGGCATTCTGAGCTGGAATTCTGAGCTGCTCGAGAGCAGCATCAGGGGGCATGCATCAAGGGGGTGCCGGGGCTCTAGGGTCTACCCTAGACATTCATGGCTCAGGGGAGTGGCAGAGGTCCCCATCTCTGTCACAGGGCTCCCAGCACAGACTTAGCCAGGCTCAGCAATCCTGTCCACTGTTTGGCTACCAGTAGAGATGGTTACATACCAACAGGTAAACTATCTCCTGATACTTCGCAAAGGGAATGTGGCAGATGCGGGACAGGGCAGAGGATGTGAACAATGCAGGTCTTGAGGATGTGGGGCTCTGAACGATCCCGGAGCCAGCTGCAGGCAGCCTTGGGATGACAGCCAGGCACTCTGGAGTTCAGCATTGCAAATACCTTACTGGATGAAGGATGGGCTTCACAGGCTCAGGCAGGGGGAAGGCAAGCCAGTAAGCAACAAGCTCCATCTGTGGATCTAAGACGTGCTGGCCCCATGCTCTTCCAGCCATGGCAGATGGGTGCTTCCAGACTCATCTCCAGCATGCTCCAGCAACAACTTTTAATGTTTGGGTGCGGGGGGGGGGGGGGGAGCGGGATCATTAAAGATACTCCTTCACATGTTGACAGCTCACCTCACTTCCAACTATAAAGCACTGTAAGTCAGTTGACCAGTGAAATCCAAACTCTCACAACACTGGTGCCAGAACCATCCAAATTAGCCAACGGTTATTGGGATCTAAGAAGCTGAGCAGGTGCATGTGCTGAGCAGAGACATCACTGTGCCAATTAAATAATCGCTAATAGAGTAGTGTTTATGGTCATCTTCCCATGTGTCACACACAGTGACAGTGCTGAATGCTCTGCACAGATAACCTCCATGGGAGGCCTACGAGGTAGCCATCTCTTTCATCACCATTTTCCAAGTGAGGAACTGGAAGCTCAGAGAGATTGGCTTATTTTTCCCCAAGCAGCACAGCAAATACGTTACAGAACTGAGAGTCCAAAGCCATGCTTTACATTGTCCCCTGGGAGGGGACAGAAAGGAACAAGCATGTATTCGGCTACTATGGTGTGCCCAGCATGCTTTTAAGGGCTAGAGAGACAAAAGTGAAAAGAAATGCTCTATTTCCTGAAGAAGCATAAGGTCTCCTGAGGAAGGAGTGCCAGTTATAAAGCAATAATATGAGGTCAGTGGTTTTCCACGACTTCTCCAAGAACCCTTCCAGGCCTGCGCTGGGTGCTCACCACCATTCCCACAGCATCTTCTGTTGACTCCCCAGACGTTGCCTGTCTCTGTCTACCCTGGGCTCTGAGCGCATAGGGGACAGAATTACCGCTCGGTCAACACTGTGTCCCTGCTGTGCAGCACCAGACCTCACAAACGCCAATGTCCCAATTGAGAGATTCCTTTATTAAAATGAAAAAATCAAATACTGAATGTATATGTTAATTGGAGTGTAAAAACTGAGATGTTCACACCCTCAAGAAACAGAGGACATACAGGGACATGGAGAAGCAGACAGAATGTGAGGCAAGACCTAGCACAGAGCTCACACAAAAGCTCGCCCATCGGAAGGAAGTGGTTTAATAGTTGAAAGAGCACCAGGCATGAGTCAGAAGAGATCCTGGTTCAGCCAGGCCTCTGGTGAGATGAGGTCAGGTGGTTAACTCCAGAACCCCACTTCCATCATCTCCAAAACGGAAAGAATCGTGCTGGTTCTGCCTATGGCACACCACTGTGGCCAGGCATGCTCAGTCAAGGAGGAAGCCTGGTGTCAACAAGTACTTTCTAGGGGCGCCTGGGTGGCTCAGTGGTTGAGCATCTGCCTTTGGCTCAGGTCGTGATCCCGGGGTCCTGGGATGGAGTCCCAAATTGGGCTCCCCGCATGGAGCCTGCTTCTCCCCCTGCCTGTGTCTCTGCCTCTCTCTCTGTGTGTGTCTCTCATGAATAAATAAACAAAAATCTTTTTTTTTTTTTTTAAAAGTGCTTTCTAACTATCAAGAGCTCTTCAGGAGTGAGGGACTATGGTGGCCCATTTTCCCACCAGATGGACATGAAGGTCACCAAGGCTGGCATGGAAAGTGGCATCTCAGAGCCAGCTGAGAAAGACCTGACTAGAACCTCCTATCAGCCTCTTTCAGAAGCACTCGTCTCCCACTGGCTCCCAGGACTCCCCACAGCACCCCTTCCTCCCTCAGGCCCTGGGCCCAGTAGACAAATCAGCAGACCGGGAGCGTCTCTTCCCCAGGAAGACACCTGTGCAGCTCTACCCAGCCCGCAATCTGAGCGGAGTCATGCCAGACCCCTCGCTCCCCTGAGAGGCCCCTTCCTATGTTCTTTGCCTGAGGCCACTCAACAGTGTGAACGTCACTCACCTGGCGTGTAATAAACCAGGCTCTGGTCTGATCTCTGCCTCATGTGGGCTGTGTTACCTGAGGGAGGGCGCTGTACCTCTTGGAAGCTATTTACACACCTGTAAATACCAAGACCAGGCTTTCTCAGTTTTGGCACCATTGACATTTTAGGTCACAGGATCCTGTGCTGTGGAGGGCTGTCCTGTGCACTGTGGGACATTTAGCAGCACCCGTGGGCTCTGCCCACTAAGGCTAGCAGTATACCCCCACCCCTAGCATGACAAGCAAAAACATTTCCCGACACTACGAAAATCGCCACCATTTGAGAACCACTGCCCTGAATGATTTCTAAGGATCTCCAACCAGTTTCAGCTTCTCCAGCCAACCAAGCTTTTGGTCCAGGCTTTCCCAGGCTTGAGACAGACACTCCCTCACATCAGCTGTCACCCCCTCTTCCACAACCACATCCAACACAAGAACATTCCCCTCTGTCTGTGGGTTTCATCAGTTATCTGCATTCTAGTATTTCATTTAAGGGATGGTCAGAGATGGAAATCGTAGCAGGAAGGATCCAGCCATCCTATCGCAGGGCCCAAAGGTAAAGCAGATTTCTGGAATGGCCCTGGAGTCCAGCAGAATCTGAACTTGAATCCTGATTCTGTTCTCTGTCCTGCCCAGATACACGGAATCTCCCCCAAGCTTTGGTTTCCTGTCTATAGAGTAAGATAATAAAATAAGGTTGGGGGAGGAGGGTTGACATGCAGATGAAATGAAGTAAGTATTGAATGGGACTGTCACTGTGTCTCTGGCTCCAGGAGGCTCTGGATGTGAGGGTGCCCCTCCCATCCCTCTGGCTGCTTAACTAGATGACTTGTTCAAGCCAATGTTTACAGCCCACGGCTCTACTCCAGCTCCCTTGGCTGTGCCAGCGTGTGGCCAGAGCGCTGGCCAGTCCTCCCTCTGGCCTCGGCAGCAGATGTCTGGTCCCTGGGCCAGATCTCCAAGATGAGAGCTGATCTCTATCTTCAGAGCTGCAACCAGGGCTGAGCGATGAAGCACATCTTTACATCCTATCGATACATCCGGACTAAGCGGGAACAGCTGCAGGGAAATTCATCCCTTGCTGAAAACAGAGTCCTGTTTTAACCCTGTCCTGCCCTTCCTGCTCGCCTTCCCTGATCCTTGAGGTTTGGTAACTTAAGGAGAAGGAAGTCGAGCCAACAGGAAACAGCAGCTGCCTAGCTGCTTATAATAAACACAGTGAAAATTCACTTCAAGAACAAATCTAGGGGCACCTGAGTGGCTCAGTCGATTTAAGCATCTGCCTTTGCCTCAGGTCATGATCCCGGGATCCTGGTATCAAGCCCCACAGGGGCTCCCTGCTCTGTGGGGAGCCTGCTTCTTCCTCTCTCTCTGCTGCTGCTCCCGCTGCTTCTGTTCTCTGTGTGTGTGTGTCAAATAAATAAATAAAATCTTTTTTTTAAAAGAACAAATCCAGGAGCACAGGCTGAGTCCTGCCTACTAATGAGGCTGTCCCTTTCCCTGACTGCAGTGACAGCATCTTCCCAGAGATAAGGCAAAGGATTCAAAAAGCACACGGATCTCCCAGTGTGTGTGTGATATGGGTCTGTCTGCCCAGTCTTCTCTCTGTCAGAGAACATCAGAGCACATCAAGTGCTTCAGGAGGCTCTGAGCAAGTTCTGTAACTGCTTCGTGTCTCAATTCCTCATGTGTACAGTGGAGGTGATGAGATCCAACATGGTGCCACAATCCGCCCAAGTTTTCTTGATTGCAGTCAACACTGGATTCAGAGGTGCTTGGGGGGGCTCAGTCAGTTGAGCATCCCATTCTTGATTTCAGCTCAGGTCTTGATCTCAGGGTTATAGGATAGAGTCCTGCATCTAGCTCCACGATCAGTGGAGAGTCTGCTTGAGATTGTCTCTCCTTCTCCCTCTGTCCCTCCCTCCCTTCTATTAAAAAAAAAAAAAAAAAAAACTTCAGATTCAGAGTTTCTTAAGAACTTAACATAAATATATTTTTAATCTTTACAATCATTCTATGTAGCTGGTATTATTATTTTCTATTTAATAGGCAAGAAAACCAAGACTTAAGGAGTTTTGGAGAGTTATCCAGGGCTACCCATGAGCCAAGGAGCCATGAAATATCACATCCAATTTGGCTTAGGTCTGTTTCATTCCAGAGCCTGAATATCACTGGGTGGCATGACCAGTACTCTTCAGAACTCTGGAAATGTCTGAAATTCAAAGCAAAGATTCTTGCTACAAGTTCACATTTAAGAAGTTAAGCAGAAAATTCTTCACTATTTACAGATCTATAGTGGCAAGGAAAAGAAACTGATTTTGCCTAATTATGGAAAAGGTAGTAACACCAAAGGAGATCAGAGGCTCTCAGAGTCAGTTGGAAGGCAGGACCCCAGCATGGACACTACTAGGGCATAGACAGCTCCTGGAAGGAGCAAGTAGAGGGATGGCAAGATCAAGATGCCACCAGTGGGCAACACCAGGCATTTGCAGGCTTTTCCTATTTGCTCAAGATTCTAATTCCTGAAAAGGATCATCTGATTGGCCTGGTTTGGTCACATATCCCTATGTTTATGGAAGGACAGGATGCCATCAGAATAAAAGCACTGTGGAATTGGTAATTGTCAAAAAAAGATTTTGGAGCATGGTTAGGGATGGAAAGTGGATGTTGGATGGCTGAAAGTATACCCTCCACTACCATGATGCTTCCCAAAGTTCTCACATCATGGCACTAAGAGAAAAGGAGGTGAGCTGGGCTATCTTGGGTGTAATGGAGCTAAATAAGAATCAGTTTGCTAGATTTTGAAGGAAACTTAGAATTATCCAATACACTCCCCCTTTCTTTGTTACAAACAAGGAAGCCAAGGATAATGAGTGACCTCAAATCTCATCACCAGTTAGCAGAGCTAGCACCATCCAGTGTTTCTTCCACAATATGAAAGCTCACTCACTGTCCAGAAGCATTGCCACCCATTCTGAACCCCAAGTCAAGACTCTGTGCAGTTCCAGAGATCTTTCTGGAAGATCAGATCAATCATCCTACTCTGGACTTTGTAGAGCTTCCTTCTCCTGAGGAGCCAGCCATTCACACATGTAGGAGGCAGAGAATGAGGAAGCTCAGCCAGCCACAGGACAGCCACATGCACACATTGGACCTGAAAGGGAAAACGAATTGCTCTTTGTGCATTTCTTCTTCTGCATTCCAGGCTTATGCAGTGCTTCTTTGCTGTGTCTTTCCATCCTTTCCCTTTCTGGGGGCCTTGATAGTCACTGTAACCACATTTCCCACTATCCTGATGTAGGGAAGCCTGGGGTGCCCTCCATAAGACATACCCAGGTGCCAAACTCAGATAAAGTGGGCCTTGTTGGGTTTTGGTCTCTCGGATAATGACATATGGGCTGTCATTGCTTGTTATCCTCATTTAGATTCTGTATCCCCACAGAGGTGGAGACAGAGGGAAATATGTATCCCCAGATGCCAGGGCAGGGGTGGCCCCTGCAAAGATGCTCATCTTTCCAAATCCTAGCCCAGCTATGCAGCCTGTGGGGAGAGTGGGCAGGACTGTGTATAACATCACGCAAGGGTATCATTAACCTGTTGACTCCATACACTCTATTCATATACTAAGGTCAGGGTCATGAAGATAAATAATTAAATAGTCAAACTTCTGGAGAGGGAATAAAATCGCTCCAACTGCCTTTTAAGTAATCTTCTGAGAATGTCAATGTCACTACCAGGAAAATGGCTTATGTGAGAGGAGATTTTTACTCTTAGATGGTGGAAAATCATGAATTACTTTATTTATTCTTCCTCCTTTCCAAATGCAAGAGAACTTGTGTTCCCCTAAATTAAAATGAGGTGCTCTCCAAAATCTTCAAGATAGTAAAAAGCAGTAAATGACTGAGGAGCTATCACAGACGGGAGGAGGCTACAGGCCCACAAGAACCAAATGCAATGTGGGATCATGGACTGGATCTTGAACTAGAAAAGGACATTAGCGGAAAACCCAGTGAATTCTGAAATATGTCATTTAGTTAATAGCATTGGGCCAAAAGATGTTCATGTTAACAGGAACTAGGTGAAGAGTATTTGAGAACTCTCCCTGTTACCCCTGCACCTTTCTGATGATCCAAAACTTAAAAAGTTGATTATAGGGGAGGGTCTCAAGTAGAGCAAAGGATGTACCACCCCCTGATATCAAGCACAGAATGGGTAAAGGGGAGCCTTGAGTGAGACACAGTTGAGAGCAAATCTGGCTCAGTGTGGATCAGGCCCTGAGCACTTAGAAACACTTCAGCAGAAATGCCAGAGAGCAGGCTAAGGGAGTGGGCAGAGATACTGTAGGAAGCAGGTAACCCCAGCAAAAAAAGCCAAGAAAGGTCAACCTGCTGCCTCTTCCCTGCCATGGGGATTCCTCTCATCCTTGTGAAAAATAGAAAGCAAATAAGCATCAAACTGGGCCAGATTGGGCACAAAGTTCCCAGATTTAAAAAAACAATAGAGGGATGCCTGAATGGCTCAGCGGTTGAGCATCTGCCTTCCACTCGGGGTGATCCTGGGGTACCAGGATCAAGTCCCGCATCGGGCTTCCTGCATGGAGCCTGCTTCTCCCTCTGCCTATGTCTTTGTCTTGCTCTCTTTGTGTCTTTCATGAATAAATAAATCTTAAAAAAATAATAAATAAAAATTTAAAAACAGTAGAGATGAGGGAGAGAGGGAGACAGCATGCAAGAGCGAGAGAGGGAGCTTTTTAATAAAGGCAAACCTTAAAAATTTTTAAGTAGCATTAAAAGTAGAGCAAGGTGATGGGTGCCTGGGTGGCTCAGTCGGTTGAACATCCAACTCTGGGTTTTGGCTCAGGTCATGATCCACGTCTGGCTCTGTGCACAGTTGGCTTCGGATTCTTTCTCCCTCTCCCTCCCCTTCCCCCCACTGTTCCTTCTCTCTCTCTCTCTCTCTCTCTCTCTCTCTCATCAATAAATAAAATAGTTACAAAAACTAGAGCCAAGGGTCAGGGGAAAAAATGGGAGAGGAGAAAGATGAATGTGAGGGCTCCCAGGGGGAAGGAGAGATCAAGCTGAGCACACAAACTCACTGGAAAGCGGGTATGCCCTTGTGCCCTTCCAACAAGGCTTTCTGCGGGACTGCGCCCCGCCCGCCCCCCCCCCCCATTACTAGCAGGACAGCATCACACCAGTGGGCACCTGCCTGCGCAGTGAGCAGGCTGCCTCTAAACTGGGGCCCCTACCTGGCTGCACGTGAGGGCTCACAAAGCCCCACACTCTTGCCAGCACCTCCCCTACGTTGTGCAGCCGCTTCTCAGCCAAACTCACCCAAGACACTAGCCAGCTGGGGGCACCTGGTGGCTCAGTGGTGTGGTTGAGCATCTGCCCTCGGCTCAGGGCATGATCCCAGAGCTCAGGGATCAAGTCCCACATGGGGCTCCCCATAGGGAGCCTGCTTCTCTTCTGCCTAAATCTCTGCCTCTGAGTCTCTCATGAATAAATAAATAAAATCTTAAAAACAAAACAAAACAAAAAAACGCAGCTATGAAACAAAGTCTGCTGAGAAAGGCTCCAGGGAGCAGTCTTCACGTTCAGGATACATCCATCTCTGGGCTTCCTCTCGGTTTTTCTTCATTTCCCACACATCCATCAGTTGATTCAGCCATGTGCACTGCAGGTCTCAAAATTGTTGCAGGTGTGATCCTCTTATCCTTATTAAGTAGCCTGCTAGTTATTACTATCTTGGAGCTGAGGAAGCTGAGGATCAGTGGGGTTAGTAGATACTCATGACAATGATGGATGGCAGAGCTGAGACAAACACAAGTCACACTTCAAGGCCAATCCTGTCCGCAACATCACACAACCAGCATGAACTGCTTATTGTGTGTAAGGCTCTGGGGGAATATAAGAAGCTTTTTTTAATGGTCCCTGTCCTCAAGTAAATGAACAAAGAGTCCAAAATGCCCCCCTACAACAAAGTGAATAAACACTTATTAATAATAAAATCTAAGCAAATGATGAAAATGTGAATTAAAACTGCAATGCAACTGTTAATGGATTCTTGAACTACAAAAGACATGCTCTAAGGAAAAAGGTTAATGGGGAAAAAAAAAAAAAGAAAGAAAAAAGGTTAATGGGACACCGGGGTGTCTCAGTGGTTGAGCTCCTCCCTTCAGCCCAGGGTGTGATCCTGGAGTACGGGGATCAAGTCCCACATGGGGCTCCCTGCATGGGGCCTGCTTCTCCCTCTGCTGTGTCTCTGCCTCTCTGTCTGTGTGTCTCTTGTGAATAAATAAATAAAATCTTTAAAAAATAAATAAATAAATAAATAAATAAATAAATAAATAAATCTTTTCTTAAAAAAAAAGGAAAAAAGTTAACATAGGGGCACCTGCATGGCTTAATTGGTTAAGTATCCTACTCTTGATTTCAGCTCAGGTCATAATCTCAGGGTCATGAGATCAAGCCCCACATCAGGCTCTGCCCTGGGCAGGGAACCTGCTTAAGATTCTCTCTCTCTCTCTCTCTCTCTCTCTCTCTTTAGGGAAAGAGAGAGAGAGAGAGAGAGGAAATGAAAAGAAAAAGGAAAAAGTTAACATAAAACTAAAATTCCTAATTATTTCAACAGAACTAAAGGGATATGATTATTATTTCATTTTTGTAACCATTAGCAAAATATAAGTTTAAATATGTATATTAAATGTTTAAATGTAAACAGAATATAAATACACACTAGAACTTCCAATTTCCGAATATGTATTTGAACAAATCATAGCTGAAAACTTTCCTAATCTGGGAAGGGAAACAGGCATTCAGATCCAGGAAATAGAAAGATCCCCCCCTAAAATCAATAAAAACCATTCAACACTAACACCATTTTGAAGACCAAAGCTTATGAAAAATGCCTTGAATTGCAAGCTACTCATTCACTCTGTTATAACCATGCAAAATGAAAATTCAAGACTACTGTATTGGATGAGTAACTTTTGACCAGGATAATAAACACAATTTCAGAGAAAAAAAAAAAAAAAAACGTTCAACACCTCGACATCTAATAGTTAAGCTTACAAATTCCAAAGATAAAGAGAAGATCCTTAAAGCAGCAAGAGACAGGAAATCCCTGACTTTTATGGGGAGGAGTATTAGGGTAACAGCAGACCTCTCCACAGAGACCTGGCAGGCCAGAAAGGGCTGGCAGGATATATTCAGGGTCCTAAAGGAGAAGAACATGCAACCAAGAATACTTTATCCAGCAAGGCTCTCATTCAAAATGGAAGGAGAGATAAAGAGCTTCCAAGACAGGCAGCAACTAAAAGAATATGTGACCGCCAAACCAGCTCTGCAAGAAATTTTAAGGGGGACTCTTAAAATTCCCCTTTAAGAAGAAGTTCAGTGGAACAGTCCACAAAAACAAGGACTGAATAGATATCATGATGACACTAAACTCATATCTCTCAATAGTAACTCTGAATGTGAACGGGCTTAATGACCCCATCAAAAGGCGCAGGGTTTCAACTGGATAAAAAAGCAGGACCCATCTATTTGCTGTCTACAAGAGACTCATTTTAGACAGAAGGACACCTACAGCCTGAAAATAAAAGGTTGGAGAACCATTTACCATTCAAATGGTCCTCAAAAGAAAGCAGGGGTAGCCATCCTCATATCAGATAAACTAAAATTTACCCCGAAGACTGTAGTGAGAGATGAAGAGGGACACTATCTCATACTTAAAGGATCTAGCCAACAAGAGGACTTAACAATCCTCAATATATATGCCCCGAATGTGGGAGCTCCCAAATATTTAAATCAGTTAATAACCAAAATGAAGAAATACTTAGATAATAATACACTTATACTTGGTGACTTCAATGTAGCTCTTTCTATACTCGATAGGTCTTCTAAGCACAACATCTCCAAAGAAACGAGAGCTTTAAATGATACACTGGACCAGATGGATTTCACAGATATCTACAGAACTTTACATCCAAACTCAACTGAATACACATTCTTCTCAAGTGCACATGGAACTTTCTCCAGAATAGACCACATACTGGGTCACAAATCGGGTCTGAACCAATACCAAAAGATTGGGATCGTCCCCTGCATATTCTCAGACCATAATGCCTTGAAATTAGAACTAAATCACAACAAGAAGTTTGGAAGGACCTCAAACACATGGAGGTTAAGGACCATCCTGCTAAAAGATGAAAGGGTCAACCAGGAAATTAAGGAAGAATTAAAAAGATTCATGGAAACTAATGAGAATGAAGATACAAGCATTCAAAATCTTTGGGGCGCAGCAAAAGCAGTCCTGAGGGGGAAATACATCGCAATACAAGCACCCATTCAAAAACTGGAAAGAACTCAAATACAAAAGCTAACCTTACACATAAAGGAGCTAGAGAAAAAACAGCAAATAGATCCTACACCCATCAGAAGAAGAGAGTTAATTAAGATTCGAGCAGAACTCAGCGAAATCGAGACCAGAAGAATTGTGGAACAGATCAACAAAACCAGGAGTTGGTTCTTTGAAAGAATTAATAAGATAGATAAACCATTAGCCAGCCTTATTTAAAAGAAGAGAGAGAAGACTCAAATTAATAAAATCATGAATGAGAAAGGAAAGATCACTACCAGCACCAAGGAAATACAAACGATTTTAAAAACATATTATGAACAGCTATACGCCAATAAATTAGGCAATCTGGAAGAAATGGACGCATTCCTGGAAAGCCACAAACTACCAAAACTGGAACAGGAAGAAATAGAAAACCTGAACAGGCCAATAACCAGGGAGGAAATTGAAGCAGTCATCAAAAACCTCCCAAGACACAAAAGTCCAGGGCCAGATGGCTTCCCAGGGGAATTCTATCAAACGTTTAAAGAAGAAACCACACCTATTCTACTAAAGCTGTTTGGAAAGATAGAGATGGAGTACTTCCAAATTCGTTCTATGAGGCCAGCATCACCTTAATTCCAAAACCAGACAAAGACCCCACCAAAAAGGAGAATTACAGACCAATATCCCTGATGAACATGGATGCAAAAATTCTCAACAAGATACTAGCCCATAGGATCCAACAGTACATTAAGAAAATTATTCACCATGACCAAGTAGGATTTATCCCCAGGACACAAGGCTGGTTCAATAGTCGTAAAACAATCAGTGTGATTCATCATATCAGCAAGAGAAAAACCAAGTACCAAATGATCCTCTCATATGCAAAGAAAGCATTTGACAAAATACAGCATCCATTCCTGATCAAAACTCTTCAGAGTGTAGGGATAGAGGGAACATTCCTCGACATCTTAAAAGCCATCTATGAAAAGCCCACAGCAAATATCATTCTCAGTGGGGAAGCACTGGGAGCCTTTCCCCTAAGATCAGGAACAAGACAGGGATGTCCACTCTCACCACTGCTATTCAACATAGTACTGGAAGTCCTAGCCTCAGCAATCAGACAACAAAAAGACATTAAAGGCATTCAAATTGGCAAAGAAGAAGTCAAACTCTCCCTCTTTGCCGATGACATGATACTCTACATAGAAAACCCAAAAGCCTCCACCCCAAGATTGCTAGAACTCACACAGCAATTCGGTAGCGTGGCAGGATACAAAATCAATGCTCAGAAATCAATGGCATTTCTATACACTAACAATGAGACTGAAGAAAGAGAAATTAAGGAGTCAATCCCATTTACAATTGCACCCAAAAGCATAAGATACCTAGGAATAAACCTAACCAGAGAGGTAAAGGATCTATACCCTGAAAACTATAGAACACTTCTGAAAGAAATTGAGGAAGACACAAAGAGATGGAAAAACATTCCATGCTCATGGATTGGCAGAATTAATATTGTGAAAATGTCAATGTTACCCAGGGCAATTTACACGTTTAATGCAATCCCTATCAAAATACCATGGACTTTCTTCAGAGAGTTAGAACAAATTATTTTAAGATTTGTGTGGAATCAGAAAAGACCCCGAATAGCCAGGGGAATTTTAAAAAAGAATTTTAAAAATTTTAAAAAGAATTTTACCATATCTGGGGGCATCACAATGCCAGATTTCAGGTTGTACTACAAAGCTGTGGTCATCAAAACAGTGTGGTACTGGCACAAAAACAGACACATAGATCAATGGAACAGAATAGAGAACCCAGAAGTAGACCCTGAACTTTCTGGTCAACTAATATTCGATAAAGGAGGAAAGACTATCCACTGGAAGAAAGACAGTCTCTTCAATAAATGGTGCTGGGAAAATTGGACATCCACATGCAGAAGAATGAAACTAGACCACTCCCTTTCACCATACACAAAGATAAACTCAAAATGGATGAAAGATCTAAATGTGAGACAAGATTCCATCAAAATCCTAGAGGAGAGCACAGGCAACACCCTTTTTGAACTTGGCCACAGTAACTTCTTGCAAGATACATCCACGAAGGCAAAAGACACAAAAGCAAAAATGAATTATTGGGACTTCATCAAGATAAGAAGCTTTTGCACAGCAAAGGATACAGTCAGCAAAACTAAAAGACAACCTACAGAATGGGAGAAAATATTTGCAAATGACGTATCAGATAAAGGGCTAGTTTCCAAGATCTATAAAGAACTTATTAAACTCAACACCAAAGAAACAAACAATCCAATCATGAAATGGGCAAAAGACATGAAGAGAAATCTCACAGAGGAAGACATAGACATGTCCAACAGGCACAGGAGAAAATGCTCAGCATCACTTGCCATCAGGGAAATACAAATCAAAACCACAATGAGATACCACCTCACACCAGTCAGAATGGGGAACATTAACAAGGCAGGAAACCACAAATGTTGGAGAGGATGTGGAGAAAGGGGAACCCTCTTGCACTGTTGGTGGGAATGTGAACTGGTGCAGCCACTCTGGAAAACTGTGTGGAGGTTCCTCAAAGAGTTAAAAATAGACCTGCCCTACAACCCAGCAATTGCACTGTTGGGGATTTACCCCAAAGATACAGATGCAATGAAACACCGGGACACCTGCACCCCGATGTTTCTAGCAGCAATGGCCACGATAGCCAAACTGTGGAAGGAGCCTCGGTGTCCATCGAAAGATGAATGGATAAAGAAGATGTGGTCTATGTATACAATGGAATATTACTCAGCTATTAGAAATGACAAATACCCACCATTTGCTTCAACGTAGATGGAACTGGAGGGTATTATGCTGAGTGAAGTAAGTCAGTCGGAGAAGGACAAACATTATATGTTCTCATTCATTTGGGGAATATAAATAATAGTGAAAGGGAATAGAAGGGAAGGGAGAAGAAATGTGTGGGAAATATCAGAAAGGGAGACAGAACATAGAGACTCCTAACTCTGGGAAACAAACTAGGGGTAGTGGAAGGGGAGGAGGGAGGGGGGTGGGGTGAATGGGTGAGGAGCACTGAGGGCGGCACTTGAGGGGATGAGCACTGGGTGTTATGCTGTATGCTGGCAAAGTGAACACCAATAAAAAATAAATTTATTATTAAATAAATAAATAAATAAATAAAGAACTTCCAATTTCCAACTAGAAAGAAGAAGAAAAAAAAGAATATTTCATTAATTTAATAAATACAAATAATGGGGAAATGAGGAAACAAAAAAATATATAACAAATAGCATAAAACTAAACAGCAAGAATAAGACCACACATCCTGGATGCCAAATAAATGTAAGAGAGGTGAATTCTGCTATAAAAAAAAGTCAAGATTGGGCAGCCTGGGTGGCTCAGCGGTTAAGCGCCGCCTTCAGCCCAGAGTGTGATCCTGGAGACCTGGAATCGAGTCCCACGTGGGGCTTCCTGCGTGGAGCCTGTTTCTCCCTCTGCCTGTGTCTCTGCCTCTCTCTCTTTCTCTGTCTGTCTCTCATGAGTGAATAAATAAAATCTTTAAAAAAGAAAGTCAAGATCCTTAGAACAGATTTGAAAAATAAAAATGGAATTATGTGTTATTTAAAAGAGGTGAACCTACGGGGTGCTTGAGTGGCTCAGTAGGTTAAGTGCCCAACTCTTGATTTTGGCTCAAGTCCTGATCTCAGCTCTGTAGTCAGCAGGGAGTCTGCTTGTCACTCTCCCTCTGTTCCTCCCACTCCTCCCTCAAATAAATTAATAAATAAATAAAAATCTTTAAAAGAGATGAGATGAGCCTAAAACAAAATGACACAGTGAAGTCGAGAAACATTGGCTGAGCAAACAGATATTGAGTAAAGCAAACAGAAATAAACAGGGGTAGAAATATTAAAGGGCTGAAGATAAAATGTTAGACCAAGAATCTAAACAGTTTAAAGGAGGATATTATAAATGACAGTCACTCCATGAAAAAGTTATAAATAATAAGTATATGAAAATGTATGGGGATCCCTGGGTGGCGCAGCGGTTTGGCGCCTGCCTTTGGCCCAGGGCGTGATCCTGGAGACCCAGGATCGAATCCCACATTGGGCTCCCGGTGCATGGAGCCTGCTTCTCCCTCTGCCTCTCTCTCTCTCTCTCTCTCTCTCTCATTCTGTGACTATCATAAATAAATAAAAAATTTTAAAAAATTTTTAAAAAAGAAAATGTATGTAGTAAGCAATATTGAAGGCAACAGCTCTTAGAAATGCAGAGAGAATTCAGTAAAAGAGAAAGAAAAGCATAGCCAGACAGTCTAAAACAACTCTCTTCAATTTTTTTCTTTACATAGACAAAAAAGGAATAAGTATATAAATTATTTTAGCAACATAATTATCAATCTTGATTTAAAAGAGATGTAGAAAGAGAACCATGTACACTTTGTTAAAAAAGAAAATATTCTTCATGTCTATAGAAGATTGAAAAATAGTGATCATGTACTTGCCCGTAACTATATGTTTCTTCTCAAAAGTTAATATTTGCAGGTCATGTTCATTGACTACAATGTCATAAATTCAGAAGCAAATAATTTAAAGAGAAACAAGCAAAAAGTTTTAACCACTGAGTAAACCTGGAAATGATTCTTTAAATAACTTAGGAAATGAAACAATTTAGAAATAAAATAAAATAACAATTTATTTTTTTAGAAATAAAATTTAGGGCCAAAAAAAAAATAGACCACTTCTTTTTAATCTCTTTGGGATATGGCTATACCCATACCCAGAGGAAAATTCATAGCCTTAATTTTTTTTTAGATTGTATGTATGTATTTATTATTTGAGAGAGAAAGGGAAAGCATGAAAGCAAGTGGGGGGACAGAGAGGGACAAGCAGACTCTGTACTGAGCACAGAGCCCAAGATGGGACTCAATCTCAGGACCCTGAGATCATGATGTGAGCTGAAATCAAGAGCTGGATGCTCAACTGACTGAGCAACCAGGCACCCCCAAATTAATTATTTAATTATAAGAAAGATTTGAAAATGAATTTTACACAAATAATAAGCACATGTAAAAATATTCAGTATCATTAGTCCTCAGGGAAACTAAAACCATGATGAAATACCATTCCACACACACTAAACTTGGTAAAATGAAAATGATTGACAGCACCTGAAAAGTAACTATGATTCTCATATGTTGCTGGTGAGATGTAAAATGGGATATTCAGTTTGGAAAAATGGTTGGCAGTTTCTTAAAAAGTTAAACATATATCTACCCTCTAGTTCAGGCATTCCATCTGTAGGCATTTATCTAAGATTTGATTAATTAATTCCTAAAAAGGGTTTAGAGTCGTGCCTGGCACACCAGTACATGCTCAAGAAATGTTAATTATATTGTTTCTAAAGAAAGGAACTGGTGGCAGAGAGCCCAGATGATTTGGAAGAGTCAAGTCTTCTTGCCCTATTGTTTGGTCTCATATTTTAATGATGTGCATTGTACATGGAGATGGAGATCACACACATCAAGTAGTGTGATGACACCCTCCTCATTAAGGAATTCCTCTTCTGTTTTTTTTCTATGAACAATAACAGAAAACATCTTTTTTTACAATAGGATAATCTTTTTTTAAGATTTTATTTATTCATTCATGAGAAACACAGAGAGAGAGAGAGGCACAGATACAGGCAGAGGGAGAAACAGGCTCCATGCAGGGAGCCCAACATGGGACTCTATCCTGGGTCTCCAGGATCACGCCCTGGGCTGAAGGCGGCGCTAAACCACTGAGCCACCCAGGCTGCCCTAACAGAAAACACCTTAACAGGGAAAACACCCATTAGGCCATCTGAGTCAGAAAACAGAATGTGAACTATAAACACTGTGCTGGGATTTCCTCTGATCTCCCTTTCAGGAAAAGCAGAGACTGGCTGAGGACAGAAGATCAATGCTAAGGGGAATTGGCAAGTCCCTGCCCACCTCTGCTCAAAATAACATCTACCAATGTAGACATCTACTCACCAATATCTATTCAGCAAGAATAGCACCATTTAGAGGAAACCAGCATGGATGGGGACCCTGGTCTGCATCCCAACCCTGTGGACATGGGGCACAAGAGCACCCCTTGCCCCATTTGTCAGTGTAGGGGAGCTCATCTGTGATGTTCCACCTAAACAGCACCCAGGATCAGCAGCATTCAGTACATTTTATTTCTCTGAGTCAAAGCCTAATTCTTGGTCACAGAATTCTTCTGACAGTTTAACTGCCTATATTGTTTGGATTTTGTTTACAATATATACACTATATCACTATGTAATCAGAAGAAACAACAAAGATATTCCCTCTACAGGGGGAAAAAAAAAGCAATAACTCCGGACATATAACCTTCTAAACATTTATTAGCTAATCTCTTAACAAGGCAGATTGGAAGAAGCAGACATGAGTGGGCGAGCAGCAAAAACTGCCAATAATAATAATAATAATAATAATAATAATACCAATAATACCAGTTGCATGACACTTCTCCATTGATGGGGTACTTTCTCAGATGTGATTTTGTTTCATTTGTACAGCAAAATAGCACAGGCTCTTCCCCCCAGATATCCACTTTTCCCTCACTGCCAGCCTCTGTCACCCCAATAAGAGACTCCCATGCCCACATCAGTAGATACATCTCTCTCCATTCGACCATCCCCATCCTGCTCTATATTCCTGCAGAGCACCAATCACTACCTGACCCTGAATACAGATAGATCCCTATCTATATCTACTTCTCCAGAAGTAGCTCTAGATCTAGATATTTCTCTAGATAACTATAGATATGGAGCTTATCTTTCCTACCAGAGTGCAAGCTCTAGGAGGTACAGAATCTCATGTGTCTTATTTGCTGTTGCTGCACCAAGGGACAGAGTAGGCACTCAGTAAATTTTTGTTGTATGAACAAATGACTGACAGCCTCTATGCTGGCCCTGGTGACCCCTCCTCCTGTGGTCTCCCCTCCTTGAGTGTGGGCAGAACTGAGTGACTCGGTTCTAACAATCAGGATACAGCAGAAGTGACAGGATCAGGTCCTCCAAGATCAGGTCATAAAAAGACTGTGGCCGGGGTGTATACTTTCTGACCCTCGAGGATCCCCAGCTGCCATGTAGTGAGGACACTGAGGGAGCTTATGGAGAGGTCCATGTTGTAAGGAACTGTTACAGACTGGATTGTGTTTCCCCAAGATTCAAGGCTTGAAGCCCTGACCCGCGGTCTGCCTATACTTGAAGATAGAGTCTTCAAAGAGGTCATTAAGGTTAAATAATAATAATAAAGGTGGAGCCCGAATCCAATATGACTGCTGGGATACCAGGGATTCACACGCACCGAGAAAAAGCCATGTGAGGACACAGCAAGAAGGTGACCATCTACAAGCCAAGGAGAGAGGCCATAGAAAAAAGCAGACCTGCTGGCCCCTTGATCTTAGACTTGCAACCCACAGAATTGTGAGAAAATAAATTTCTGCTATTTAAGCCGCTGGCCTGTGGTATTTTGTTATGGAGCCCTACAGATGAAAACAGGAACCAAGGCTGTGTGAATGATCTGGAAAGCAGATTCTCCAGCCCCTGTTGAGCCTTGAGATGACTGTAACCTTGGTCTATAGCTTAACGGAAACCTCATGAGAGACTCAAAACCAGAGCCACCCAGCTCAGCTGGGTCCAGATTCCCAGCCAACAGAGAAACCCAGAGATAATAAATGCTTGGTTTTTTTTTTAACCACTACATTTTGGTATAACTTGGCACACAGCAATAGGAACTAATACAGTGGATGATGGTTCTTTGAGTTAGGTGAAAGCAGTGTTATCATTATCCCCTGTTCATGAGTGAGAAAGCTAAGCCTAAGAGGTGGAGTGCCTTGCCTGAGGTCAAACAGCCTGGTAGACCCACTCAACAGACAGTACAGGAAGCCAAAGATGAGCTTGGCTTTCACCTAAGTTTTGCTTTGGGCTATCCTGGCAGGACTATCCAGGTGGGAGCACCAGAGGGCACCTAGAGAGAACATTCCAGAAATATCCCAGAGTGTCACTTTAATGTCTCTTTGGAGTCTTTGCTGCCAAACAGTTAAAAGAGAATAGGTATTTTAACAGGGATCACTCTGGTAATCATACCATACACAGTAATGAGGCCCCTGGACATAGTCTAAGACAATTGCCTCCCTCACACCAAACTGCTTTTGAGGGTCATGTTCAAAAGGACCCCAGTGTGTAGGATCCTATCAAAAATTATAATAGCAATGACTTATAGAACACTAGCTATATTCTAGGTGATGTTTTAAGCGTTTTATTATATTCCTTTAATTCTCTGGAGCCATTCTGCTATTATCCCATTTTACGAACAAGGAAACTGAGGCACCAAAATGCTAAGCAATGTGCCCAAGGTTGCACCCAGCTAGCAAGCAACAGAATCAAAATTTAAACCCAAGCATTTCAGCTCCAGAGGCAATGCTTTAACATATTTTTCTCTAGGTCTTCACATTCTTTAATATCTACAATGGAATAGAAATGTGTTGGCAAGTCTCTTTACCCCATAGTCTCTCTAGTTTGAAAACATCAAAGTGAAAAATGATCACAGCACATGAAGGATATCTTGCCAGGCCCCATGGAAAGCTTTTAGAGGCTCCCCGCTGCCCTGAGTGTGACTTATGATGTCCTCCAGGCTCTGACTCCTGCCTTCCATCCCAGCCTGAACACACAGCTCCCTCCCACACGCATCCAGCTGGGTTTCCTCTGCGGACATCCGCACAGCCAGCACCCACGTCTCCCTGCCTTGCACAGGCTCTATGGGAGCACACCTCCCTCCTCTCCCCTCCTGCTAAACAAACCTCATGTTTACCCCTTCAGGGCAGCCTTGCTGCCACCTTCACACCGCCTTAACCCAGCCCCCGACCCCCCACCCGTGACTCCCCTGACCTAGCCACCTGTGTCTTACCCTCCTGTCTCCCTTTCCCACTGGACTCTGATTTCTACAAGAGCAGAAACAGGTTATTTGTCTTTATATTCCCGCAATTAGCACAGCACCTGGCACCTATTAAGTACCAGTTTGTTGAGTGAACACAAGCCCCCGAAAGAACCTAGCAACATTTTTAGTTATGCACTGCAACTGTCTCCACTAGACACTCCCAGAGCACAGAGCCATACAAAAGTCACACTAGAAGAGACCCAGGAGAGATGCCTGTTTAGTCCAATACCTTCAATAAATAGGTTTACAAAAAACAGCTTCAGAGGAAAGAATCAACCTGTCTCGACTAGTCAAGGGCAAGTGTGGGAGCACAGCGGGGTCATGTTTCCAGATGTCTGAGCCCCCCAAACTCTCAAAGTCACCTTATTAGTTTCCTATTGCTGCTGTGACAAATTATCATAAGCTTAGCTTAAAAGCAACATAAATTTATTATCTTACGATTGCAGAAATGGAGAGTCCAAAATGACTCTCACCAGGCTAGTCATAAATGGAGCTGGATTCCTTTCAGAAGCTATAGGGGAGAATTGGTTCCCCTCTCTAGCTTTTAGAGGCCACCACATTCCTTGACTTGTGACCCTTTCATTCTTCAGAACCAGCAGGGTAGCACCTTCTGTCCTCCCCTCTCCTTCCTCCTCTTTCCCTTATAAGGACACTGATGACAATCCAAGTAATCTTCTCAAGATCCTTAGCTTAATCACATCTGCAAAATTCCTTTCACTGCATAAAGAAACCTATACAGATTGTGGGGATTAGGACGTGGACTTCTTCCAGGACCATTCTTCTGTCTACCACAGCATCCAAATGCTTCTGATGCAAGCAGATTCATGATCTAATAGCATCTTCTATGGGCACGATGATTAAAAACAAAACAATATTAACAAAATCCAACCTTCACCAATGTATTTTGTTCTCTTTTTCTACTTCTGGAGCTCCAGTTTAGAAGAACTGGCAGGAGGAGTGGTTCCCAATAGATTTATATAAAATATAGTCTTATGTGTGAATAAGTGCAGTCTACTCCTCTCTAGTGTTTATGGCTTAGGCGTGTGTTTCTAATATTTAAATCCTTCTGATTGATTCCCTACAGAGTCAGGAATATCTAATTTGCAAAGAGAGGGAGGGGCAGGAAGAAAGGTTTAGTGAGTCTCACCATGTGCCAGTTAGTCTGGGTCTTAGTTAATATAAAGCTCCCCATAGCCTTCTGAGCCTGGCTCTGTTATGTCCTGTTTCACAGATGAAAAACTCAGAGAGATGAGGCCGCTTATCTAACTGGCAGACCCAGTAAGTGGCACAATGGGTTTGAGGCCCATAGTTCCTTGGCTCCAGAATTCATGCTCTTTCCACGAGGCTTTGCTCCTTGCCCCCTACCCAAATTCCAACTTTCTTCTAGCTGCCAGGTTGATTGTTTGATGAAAAGAAAAACAGAGAAAGGGGAATAGGGTAGGAGAAAGAGTTGGAGAGAACCAGAAAGCAACTGTCAGGGTGGCTCGATTTGGTTGAAATTTCCCATGAGTCAGCAACGCTGGGGAAGCCCTTCCGGAGGCGATGGGTGCCCCTCCACCAAAATCTGCAGTAGAGGTCCAGGAGGCTGCTGGTTGCTAGGCAATCCCTTGCCAGCCACACTTCATACCAATCTAATTAGCAGATTTCACCTGAACTCCAACAGTTGCTAGGTAACTTTCTGGGAGGTTTTTCCCCTCCCTTCCAGGCCAATATGGATCCCAAAGACAGAGGACCACAAGGTGTTTGTGTAAAATGCATCCATATGTAAATTTCTCCCTTGCGGCCTCACTGTACCCACCAAGAGTAAGCAAATCCAGAAAATATCATTCAGTGGCACTGGCCTTGTAAAAAGAAAGGTCCCATGAGCCAATGAATTGATCCTTCAGAGACAGGAGACTAACTGTCTCTATCAGACTATAACTATCAGAACTGTCTTTGAGAACCACAGAGGACAAGAACTCTTACTGGCAACTCTGAAGTGACCGATCCTTTGAATCACCTAAGAGGAAAAAAAAAAAGGGACTAATATTTATGAAGCACCTGTTACTACCTGGCAATGGGTTAGATGCTTTCATAAACATCTCATTTCACCTTCGCAAAATCCCCGTGAGATGGGCACCTGTTACCATCCACATTTTAGCGATGAGCAATTACAATTCAGAAACAATAAGAAATTTCATCATGATCTGTTCCCCCACACACACCCCAGCAAAGGAACAAGAAGTTAAAGACAAGAGGGTCTGCCCAGGCCTGGGTGGCTCAGTGGTCGAGCGTCTGCCTTTGGTTCATGTCGTGATCCCCGGGTCCCGGGCTCGAGTCCCACATCAGGCTCCCCTCAGGGAGCCTGCTTCTCCCTCTGCCTGTGTCTCTGCCTCTCCGTGTGTCTCTTCTGAATTAATAAAATCTTAAAAAAAAAAAAAAAAAAAAGAGGGTCTGCCCAAATTCCACGCATGATCTTTCCATGACTCCCTGCATGGACTCTTTCCGCAGGATGGCAAGTATTACTGTTTGTTCAGTATAACCTCAACATTAAAACAAACTGCCTGCAACAAAATGCAAACTGGAAAAACATGAATTCTCCTCCCTTGTTCATCCAGGGATTTAACACGAATTTAAGGCAACGATTCTTAAATTCTTTGGTCCCAGAACCCCTCTACACTGTTATAAATTAATGAGGACTCCAAAAAGCTTTTGTTCATATGGGTTATATCTGTTAATACTATATTAGAAACTAAAACTGAGAATTTTTGAAAATAGTTATATATCAATTAATCTCAAAAATTACAAAAAGGAATCCATTTCATGGTTAACATAAATAATTTATTTTTATGTAAAATCACTACTTTTGAAACAAAACAGAAAAGAATGAGTAGAGCAGCCCTGTTTTACATTTTTGCAGATCCCTTTGATGTCTGGCTTCACAGGATAGCAGGGTTCTCATCCCTGCTTCTACAATCAATGTGTAGCTTTATCACATGCCAGCCACTCCCTTGGAACATCTCTCTCTCTCGTTCTCCACTGTACATTTGTGAGAGAATGGGAGTGACATAAGCAAATGACATCTGATAGTCTTATAAAAATAGTTTTGACCATGAGGACTCTCTGAAAGGGTCTCAGAGGCCCCCAGGGATCCCCAGACCACACTTGGAGAAACACTGCCTCGGGGCATACTAATTTGAATGCCAAAAATGTAGTCAGGGTTTGACTGTGTTCCTTGGCACTTTCTAGCCAACTGTTTTAGAATGTCCCACATCTCTCTTGCCTGTAGCATTTCATGGTCCCTTAAAACCACAGACTGCCCTCTCTGGTATGCAATCTCTGCCACTCTGTCTGCAAAAAACAAGCTATAGATACTGCCTCCAGATTGACTGAGATGGTACAAAACAGAATCCATAGTTTATGTCTTCCCAGCTCCCCTTCCCTCACCACTTCTGATAAGTGGTGCAGAAAGAAGCAGGAGATCTCCTGGTCCTCTGTGACTAATAGAATGATGGATATAGGAGCCAGCCAGGCCAATCAGAACCCTTCCTTGAATCTTTTCACCCTGGCTTGCAATTTCTTTTTCTCCTCAAGTATTAGCATGTTATACCAGATCGTCAACTCTATGCCAGTCCTTGACAGTCATTCAGCCTGCCCTCCCACCCCAATCCCACCCTGACAGCTTCACATGTTGAGGATTCCATGAGATGATTTCCATGGGCTCTTTAAAATATATATATATATTTATTTATTCATGAGAGACACACAGAGAGAGGCAGAGACACAGGCAAAGGGAGAAGCAGGCTCCATGCAGGGAGCCCAACGCGGGACTCAATCCCGGGACCCCAGAATCATGACCTGAGCCTAAGGCAGATGCTCAACCACTGAGACACCCAGGCACCTCTTCTATGGGCTCTTTTAACATTGAGGTTCTGCTCTAGTTTTTCCTGCTGAACACTTCATTGTCCCTGTGAAATTCCACCTTGGCTTTACTGCCCATTAGGGTCCATGTGGCTGAATTACTCCCCATAGACTGGATGAGATGGAGCACGGATACTCTTCTCCTCACTCCCTCCCACCCTCCTGCACTCTTGCCCAAACTATTCTTCAAGGAGTCAAAGTGTTCTCTGCCTTCATGGCAGGAGTGAAGCAGCCCAGGTTGCCCTCCTGGTGCAGCTAAGCACCACCCATTCCAACACCCACACTTCCTGCTATCGTGGTATACATGGTAAATGTGCCTTGTGTCTTTGGATAAGCTATTTTCTCTGCCCTAGGAGTCAGTCTGATTCACTTCAGCAAGCACTTACTGAGTGCTTAGATATGCTGTGCCAGACACTTCGTCGAGAATACACAGTTGGGAAGATGAAACCTACCTCAAACCATGGATAGTGGGATCCCTGGGTGGCGCAGCGGTTTAGCGCCTGCCTTTGGCCCAGGGCGCGATCCTGGAGACCCAGGATCGAATCCCACGTCGGGCTCCCGGTGCATGGAGCCTGCTTCTCCCTCTGCCTGTGTCTCTGCCTCTCTCTCTCTGTGACTATCATAAATAAATAAAAAATTTTAAAAAAAAAGATTTAAACCATGGATAGTACCAAATCCTATAAATACTATGTTTTTCCTCTACATACATACCTATAATAAAGTTTGATTTATAAATCTGACACAGTAAGAGATTAAAAACAATTAACTAATAATAAAATAGAATTATTATAACAACATATTGTAATTGTAATAAAAGTTATGTGAATGCAGTCTCTCACTCTCAAAATACCTTATTATACTATACTCACCCTTCTTCTTATGAGAATGTGAGAAAATAAAATGCCTACCTGATGAGACAAGGCAAGCTGAATGACTAGGCATCGTGATGTAGCATTAGGCCACTTCTGATCTTCTGACAATAAGTCAGAAGGAAGATCACCTGCTTCTGGACCACGGCTGACCACAGGTAACTGAAACTATAGAGAGCAAAACTGTGGATGAAGGGCAGTGCTATAACCACCAACTACAATAGCTAGCTAGCAAGCATCATGTTGCACATGGGACTTTCGCAGTATAAATGATAGAATAGCCACCCAAACCTGGCTTGAGCAAAAAAAGGAGGATTATTGCCTCTTCTAACTAATAAAGCATCTAGAGCAGCTTAATGTTGGTTTTCTCCATTTATCTCCCCCACCCCAGATCCATTCCCTGCCCTTCTCTATCCTGTTCTGCATGATGGAGGCTGACCTGGGCTCGATCTCTGTCTTTGAGATCATCACCCAACCAATGCAAGTACCAGCAGGAGACTGGAAGGCTTGAGTGAGGGGTGAGGTCAGATTATTTACTTCCTACCAGTCCAACCCCACTTACTCTCTGCGTGGTGAATCTGGCAATGGCTGCCCCCCTCTTTCCCAGGCTAGCCCCTGTCAGGTTCTGGCAACAGTGTTCCCTCAGCCCACCCCTTCAGAACTAAGGGTACCAGTAGCCCCCCTCTGTTGCCAGAGAGAGAGAGAGAGAGCCAGATGAAATGCTGGTAGGGTTAGAGAGAAAAGAGATCACCAGTGGTGGGGACTGACCCTCTGCCGACTCCCTGTGCCAGGAAGTTCTTGTCTCCCTTCTACATCAAAGGCAATTCTCAGCTCTACCCTGCTCGCCATCTCTCACTAAGAGGAAGCCAGCTCTGGTATGTTCCTCTATGGTTCTCTGGACTGTGGCCCTGTTCCAGTGCAGTCACAGGAACATACTTGCTGCCATTTTGTTTTGAAATAATAAGCCACCCCACAAGTTGAAGCTGATGTGCCAAACCTCATCAGAGTCAGTGACTTCTTCCAAAATTATCATAATGGGCATGGATGCATGTCAACTTCCAGATTATCAGAGATCCCATCTCATTCAGCTTAATGCAGCAAACATATTGCATGGAATTATTTGGGAAATTTAAAAGCACCATACAAATAGCAGGCATAATTAATGCTGTATTAAAGGCCTTGCCCTGGGCCCTGTCCATCACTCTGCCCTTTAAGGGAGAAATCCTGTCTCCCATGACAGTATTACATCAAAGGCAGATCCTTCACATCCACTGTCCATTCATCACCTCAGAACTGCCTGCTCCACTCACACCACATCCCAACCCCCTCCAAATTCCAAGCCCTCCTGACCTCATTGCTCTTTCTCCCCTCCCTCTTCTGACTTGAGACCTTCCTGGAGATGATGTTGCCTCTACCCTGCACTGTGAAGGCTTCCCCAGGCTACCCTGTCTCTGCCCACACAATGCAGGGCCTCCCTCTGATCCAGAATGGTCAAGCACTCCTTTCAAGATGCTTTAGGTGCTCATGTCCCCCTGATCCCTAAAAAAGAAAGTGGACAACTCTGGAATACCAAGCCATGATATGACTTCTAAGGAAAATACACTTTACTTTCCAGTGTTCTTGATATTAAGTGGTGGGAGAGGGTAATGAAATACTGCAAGCCCCTAGAAATAGCTCTGTGACTGTGAGACTTGTCTACCAGTATACTCAGAAAGTCTAAAATGATGGCTGATAATCTTGCAGTCAGTTCGTTGTGATCCGTCCAGAGTCAATTTGTTGTTCTTCTGTGCTTTCTCCTCCCTCTGTTTGGATTTCTACATCTATGGCTGTGTAACATAGACATTAAAAGCAAAAGTTATAGAATCATATGACCTATTTTCAAGTTTTGGCACTGTCCCACACTGGCCGTGTGACCTCAGACAACTGACTTAATTTTTGTGAGCTACAATAGTCAAGTGAGAAAAACAACTCTGCCCTGCCCACCTCATAGATATCTGAAGCCTGAGACAGTGAAAGAACCCAGTTAGTACTCAAAAAAAATATGAACTATAAAAAAATATATATGAACTATGATTATTTTATTATTATAATTATTATTGATAAAAACCCAGGTGTACGTAAATTCTGTTTTCCTCCCCTTCCCATCACCACACAGCACCTTTCAAGTCACCCTTTGAATGCAGCCACCTACTTTACCCAAGACCACTGGGGAACTATTTTCCTCATAGAGCCCTCTAAAAGAATCACCACTCAGAGCTCATCTCTCCATAGAAACCCAGAGAATAAATAGAAGCAGCAGGTTTTCAGCGGTTTCCACTCTGACTGTTTCAATTAAATTAAATCCCACAAAACTCTTCCATTAGCATGTGGGTGGAGAAGACAGAGATGTCTCAGTGACCTTTGTTCCATGGTTCACTCAGACCTTCCAATTATTTTCAGCTAATATCTGATCTCCTTACCTGGTATTGTTACAAGGAAACTGCACCAATGTCTGTGTGAGGAGATGTGATTAGGACAAATCTGTTATAACCTTAACATCTCTTTCAAGGGCTGAAATTATAAATATGTTTTTCCAAATCATGAAATCCTTTATCAAGTACTTGTCCTTTTCTTCTCCTTGTGGGCTCTCTCCCATAAATACCTTTCCTCTGTTCACAGAGTCTTGATCTTACAGAAAAGTAAGTGGTAAAAGAATAGAAATGGGATTCTCTATCTCAGTTCAGATGAGAATGTGCCAGATATACCATGTATATTCAAAGTCCCATGGCTGTGAAGGCACATCAGAAGTCACTGTGCCATGTATAGGATTCCCAAATCTTTCCCCATGAGGACTTTCGTCAAGAACAGGAATGCGGACAGCAAGATCTCTCATTACCACTCAGTTATAGCCAGGTGGTATCTCAAAGGTCTGGCTTGGCTGGCTGCCGCGGGAAGAGTTTTAACTGCAGTAAGATGAAGACCTCAAGGAACAAGAAAGGAAACTCTATTGTTGGTGTCAAGAGGGGCTATAGGGAGGTAAAGACGAGGATGTTCCTGGTCCTAGCTGGGGCAAGGGAAGTGGCTCTGCATTTGGATCAACACTGAGTATGAAATAGAAAAGTGGTAGCTCTATATTGAGGAAAATGCAGCCTTTTTCAAAGAATGATCTACAGATATACATAAGCCAACATGGAAATATCTCCAAAACACATCATTAGAAGAAAAAAAGCCAGTCACCTTGTATCTACTTATCTACAGTATTCCGCACATACAGAAGACGCACATTAATTTGATTCCAAAAGTAAAAGTAGCAAAAGCAAAAATAAACAAGCAAGGTTACATCAGACTAAAAAGTTTCTACATGACAAAGGAAACCATCAACGAAATGAAAAGGCAACCTACAGAATAAAAGAAAATATTTGCAAATCATATATCTGATAAGGGGTTAATATCCTAAATCTATAAAGAACCCATACAACCCAACAGGAAAAAAATCAAATTTAAAAATAAAGGAACTAAGTAGACATTTTTCCAAAGCAGACATACAAATAGCCAATAGGTACATGAAAATATCCTCAACATCACTCATCAGGAAAATGCAAATCAAAACCACACCTGTTAGAATGGTTGTCAGTGGTGGCAAGGATGTAGAGAAAAGGGAACACTTGTGTACTCTAGGGGGAAATGTAAATTGGTGCAGCCACTATAGAGAACAGTATGGAGGTTCCTCAAAAAATTAAAAATAGACCTACTGTATGTTCTAGCAATTCCACTTCTGAGTATATAACCAAAGGAAGCAAAATCACTATCTCAAAGAGATAGTTGTATCCCCATGTTCATTGCTGCATTATTTACAATAACCAAAACAAAGAAACAACCTAAGTGTCCATCAACAGATGAATGGTTAAAGAAGTTGTGATAGATACATAGATAGAAGAAAGATAGATGATAGATGATAGATGATGATGAAGATAGATAGATGATAGATAAATGATAGATGATTGATAGATGATAGATGATTGATAAATAGATGATAGATGAGATAGATAGATAGATAGATAGATAGATAGATAGATAGATAGAGGCATATTATTCAGCCATAAAAAGAAGGAAATCCTGGCATTTGTGACAACATGAACAGACATTGCAGGCAAAAGTGAAACAAATCAGACAAAGACAAATACTATTATGATCTCACTTACATGAGGAATCTAAAAAAGCCAAGCTCATAGAAACAGAGAACAAATTGATAGTTGCCAGAAGTAGAAGGTAGAGGATGGAGGAAATAAGTGGAGTTGATCAAAAGATACAAATTTCCAGATAAATAAGTCCTAGGGAAGTAACGTAGAGCATGATGAGTGTAGTTAACAATACTGTGAGGTATATTTGAAAGTTGCTAAGACAGTCTATCTTAAAAGTTGTTACCACAAGAAAAAAAATCCTGATTGTGAGATGATAAATGTTAACTAAACTTATTTTGATCATTTTACAATATATACATATACCAAATCATTATGTTGTATGCCTTATGCTAATACAATGTCGTATATCAATTTTATCTCAATAAAATGGGGGGAATTTTTTTAATAAAGAAAGAAAATCTCTAAAATTGACATAAAAATGCATGTACATGGAAAATAAAACTACTATATGTACATACATGCATAGAAGAAGGTCTGAAAGATTTGACACCAAACGATTAATCGTAGATGCATCTTGGGAGGAACCTGGCCTTGAGTAATGTAGAAAGAGAACTCTGATCCCACCACTTGGGAACTGCTGCATTCTGACATGCCCCATTTTGCATGTGGGAAGTCTCTAACCTTTTCATCTTCCCTTTTATAAGCAAAGACAAGGGTCCCTGGGTGGTTCAGTCAGTTAAGCACCTGCCTTCAGCTCCAGTCATTATCCCAGGATCCTGGGATCAA
Organism: Canis aureus; assembly: GCF_053574225.1. NCBI lineage: Eukaryota > Metazoa > Chordata > Mammalia > Carnivora > Canidae > Canis > Canis aureus. The sequence goes on from NC_135626.1 coordinate 33,980,591, forward strand.
GCCCCGCATTGGGCTCCCTGCTCAGTGGAGAGCCTGCCTCTCCCTCTCTCTCTGCCACTCCCCCTGCTTATGTTCTGTGTGTGTGTGTGTGTGTGTGTGTGTGTGTATGTGTGTGTCAAATAAATAAGTAAAATCTTATTTAAAAAAAATCAAAGACAATGTCCTTTGCTCCCTCATGCACATGTGTATACACATGCTTCTTGTTGGTGATTCTCAGATGCCACCACTTATGTGCATCATTCTGAAATATTATTTTATTTAACCTAGACACTGAATTTGAGTCTGACTTTTGGGTTCTATCAACATAGAATCACTTTACTGCCTATATCTCCCAAAAACCATTACTCCCTACCCTATTCATTGCCCCCGGTCTGCCAGAGGAGTCCATGCTTGGCACCTTTTTCTAAGCCAGCACTAGCCCCAGGTGACTGCTCAGTGCTTACCTGTACTCCTGCCTCCATGGCCACATTGGCATGTTTCTGCATCCTGGCTGTCCCTACTGTGGTCAGGTCCTACTCAACTTCCACCAAGATTATCGCAAGTGACTCCTAACTGGTCTCCCTGCTCTTACCTAATCTACCCTACATTCCACTCGAGGGTGAGTGATCTAAACCCCAGATGCAGCAACATCGCCACCTGAAATTCTTCAATGGCTCTTGTCACTCCTGAAGTGGTGGTTCTCAAGGTCAGGGTACACCAGAATCACCTGGGAGCTTCTCTAAAATGCAGATCTCTGAGGTGCCTGGGTGACTTGGTTGGTTAAGCATCTGCCTTCGGCTCAGGTCATGATTCCAGGATCCTGCGAAGGAGCCTCACATAGGGCTCCTCGTTATGCAGGGAATCTGCTTCTCTCTCTCCCTCTTCCTCTGGCACTCTCACTCTCTCTCTCTCTCTCTCAAATAAATAAATAAAATATTTTTTAAAAATTTAAAAAGAAGAAATCTGCTAATAAAAGACTCAACGATTCAGATCATATAAATAAATAAATAAACAAACAAACAAATAAAATGCAGCTTTCTGGGTGCCTCCTCCAAAGGCTCTGATCCAAGCACCTGGACTTTTAACAAGCACCTAAGACCTATGATTCTGGTGCAGAAAGCATGGGGATCAAACTTTGAAAAACACTAAGTGGAGACTAAGGGAAGCCCTAGTTCCTTAGAAAGGTCATCAGACCCTCATAACCCGATTCTTACCTCTCCAGCCTCGCACCTCTCCCACCTCATACATTTCCTGCAACCAACACAGACACGCATTTTGTCTCCCACTCACTGTTCTGCCCCTCAGTGTGGTGTTCTCGACTGTGCCCGTGATGCCCTTTACCCTTCTCTGCCAACACGCTTCATCTGGCTAATGTTCAGACATCCTTCGAAACCCAATTCAGTCAGGCATCACCTCTCCCAGGAAACCTTCCTCAACACTCCCACATTATGTCACATGCCCCATCTTGTCCTCCGAATACTCGAGCTTTGTCAGACAACTGTTACTTCATTTCCTAGGTTTTCTAGATATCCTGGATTCTGAGGTCTTTGCAGGCTGGCCGTGTCTTATTCGTCCTCCAGAACAATCACAAAGCCTAGCACACTGTGGGCAGCTCCTCTGGTACACTGCAGACGATTACACAGGGACAATGAAGGTATTTTCTTTGGGGCATGGTAAGTTGTCTGCTGATGGCTGAAAAAGCCACATCAGGGCAAGACTTTAGTTGATGCCTCTCTAAATCCTCAAAAACCAGTTGGTCAAGCAATAATACACATGCTTCCATTTCCATTTCAACCAGAGGATGGTTCTGTTCAACCTCAGGTTTGATGTTTCTTTCCAACCCCAAGGAAACAAAGACTGTGACTCAATACTTTTTAGCAGCAGTTTGGCTCCAGGATTTCAACATTCAAGATGTCATCCACCAAGCTCATGCCACCTGCACTACAATTGAGAAAGAGGATTTTGTCTGGTCCCCCTCAGCAGAGCAGACAGCTTCATACTGGGGGTGATCCTTGCTCATCCCACAACCTCCCTGTGCTACCATGCCATCCCCTGACCATATCCTCACTACCAAATAATTTTGAATTCTGGTAAGTTTTCATAAAGACCCTACTCACTTAGGGGCAAAAGTGAAAAACCCTCCCTCCTTCCTTGCTTACCTGCAACATGAATCCAGAGGTCTTCGATAAATGATTCCATGATGTTCATCTCATTCCTGGAGGATTTGTGCTAACCGGTCATAACTCTGCTCAGTTCCAGGTTATGATTCTTTAACTTGCTGCTATACATTGAGCATCTTTATTTTTCATAATGAGGTTACACTACCTTTCAACCAAAAAAAAAAAAAAGCCAATGTATTTTATGTATTAAAATTAAAACTCTGATAGGTTCTCCTCACCTGTTGCTGGATTTTCCAAAGTAACAGATCATATGCAATAAAACAGGGATGTGAACAGGTCTTAATGCAAAAAAAAAAAAAAAAGAGAAGTTGAGGATGAAGCAAGTTTTGGAAAGCACTTGATTAAATGATGTTAAGCAGATTTCTCTGCTGCAGAACTTCTTGGGGCCTTCAAAATATGAATGTCCGTGATAAATTTTCAAATGAGGACTAGAGCATGTGATGATACCCAAAGCCATTTGATCTCTGGACATTGTGCAGAACACTTCAAGGGACAGAACACTTGTTTGGAATCTCCGTCCTACAGGAAAAGAGAAGGAAACCTAGGAAGGCTTGCATAGCCTGGCCCAGCCCACCTTCCAGACCTCTCTCCTTCATTCTGCCTTCCTGATCTGTATTCCTTTCCTACTGTGACTGTAACAGATTACGACAACCTTGGTGACCTCAACAATGCAAATGTATTATTTTTCAGTTATAGAAGCTAGAAGTCCGACACAGATATCATGGAAGGAAAGGCAAGGTGTGAGCAGGGCTGTGTTCATTTCTGGAAACTTCAGGGAAGAATGCATTTCCTTCCCTTTTCCAGCTTCCAGAAACCCCTATACCTTCCTTGGCTCAGGGCTCCTCTCTCCATCCTTCTTGAGCTGCATCATTTTACCTCCCTCTCCTGCCTCCACTTTTAAGGACACTTAGGATAACACCTAGGCCACCACGAAGAATCCGGGATAATCTCCCCATTTTAAGGCTAGCTGACTAGGCTTCATTCCACTGACAACTTTACTTCCCTGTGGCAACAGGGAAGTAAAGGTAACTATGTAGGTAACATATTCACTTGTATCAGAGATTAGGATGCAGGCATTTGGCAGCAGGAGAACCATCTTGTGCCTCCCACACTACACTTACCATCTCTACCTATGGTACTCAGAGAAAAAGAAAATTTATTTTGTACCCCTGGTTTCCTCAGTCTCCAGTGCCCATCCCCACCCTTACCACTGTCTTCTCTAAAAAGCATCCTACTCGTCACCTGGAGCCCTATTCCAAGCTCACTTCCTCTGTGAATGCCTCCTAGAATTCCCCAGGCACAACTGGATACTCTGCTCCCAAAGCATTTCATACATGTCACCAAGATAACACTCACCACATAGTCATAATCATATAACAGCTGATGTTAATTGAGTACTTACTAAGATGGCCGGCACTGTGCCATGTCTTCCCCCTGCCGCACTGTCTCATTCATGCCTCAATGCAACCCTCTTAAGTAGGCACTCCTGATACTCTAGCTCCTCCTTCAGTCTTAAGCTGTGAGCACTTACAACTCATGAACCACATATACCTTACTCATCTTCACATCATCAACACCTCATACAGGGATTAGCACATAATTCAGGCTTGTTTCATTTGGATCCATTTAACTGCACTGCTAGTTCTTTGAGCCGAAAAAATGCTGTTAGCTACCCTATTACATGATGGAATCAAAGCTTTTCCAAAGGTCAAATTGAAGGCATGTGACACCTGATTTGTCTCAAGTCTTGGGGTCAGGAGCAAATGCATCTCCTGATGGATCATAATGGAGCCCAGCTGTTTGAAGATCACCATGCAAAGCCCACAATGACCAGGAACAGTTTGCAAAGCAAGTGCTGTGTCAGGAGCAGATTTCCGCTGCAGCATCTGCAAACACCACTGGAGTGTCCAGCTGGTCATGTGTGCCTTCTAAAAGAATGAGCCATCCATCACTGACTGATGACTCGGTTCTTAAACCAACGGGGAATAAACATTTGGTGGGCATACCCCATTATGGGTCCATATGAAATAAATTCACCAATATATATTAACATATTGAATGGTAACATTTCCTCATACAATAAATAGTTGCTGAGGACACAGCATTTTCAAGCATAGAAGATGAATAAAACCAGGCTCCTGCCTGTTCATGGTCCCCTAGGAGTGAAAGATGGGAAAATGAATCAGTACTGTGAACTGTGATATTATAATAAAGTTCTTAGACACTTGCTTGATCCCATAAACTCAGTTTCCTCATCTTTGAATTGAGAAGAATACTAATACCTACTTCATGGAGTTTGTGTGAGGGTCACAAGAGTTAATGCATGTAAAGAACTCAGAACAGGGCCTGACACATAGAAAAATCTGATCAATGTTAACAATAGACAAAGTACTGTGGAAGCAAAGAAATGGATCTGGCCTGTCTGGGGCCAGAAAAGGCTCCTCAGGAGAGGTGATGTGAGGCTAGGCCTCAAAGGATAAGGAGATGCCCACATGCCCAGAATAGCAGGAGAAGGAAGGAGAGTCTAAGAACAAAAGACACCAAGATTTAAATGATAGAGATAATGTATTCAGTCATCAAATCCATTTCTTCATCCTCGTGGGCACACAGCTAAACTACATTTCCCAGTCTCCCCTGCAGTTAACTGAGGTCACATGATTGAGCTCCAGCCAATGAAAGTGATGCAAGATCTATCTCCTAACACTTTCTGAGTACCTTCCATGGACTTTCATCCTCTCTGCTGCTGGTTGGGTGACTGGGATGAGCTTGCAGACACTTTTAGAGATAGAAGGAGCCTGGATCTCCTCATCCTGGCTTGGCGAAGAGCTGCCCAGGAACATCACATTAGACTGTATATAAGTAATATATAAAATTTTACTGCATTAAGGCACTGAGCTTTCAAAGTTTATTTGTTACCTCTGCAGAGCCTACCTTTACTTACTTACCCTGACTAACACAGTATGAAAGTTCATGTCAGGCTTGAACCATAATTAGAAGTTGTTCACTAAAATTTAGATTTATGGGGGAAAAGGCTAGAAAGATAAATTTCCAGGGATCAGTTTGCAAAGAAACCTAGATGCCTCACTAAGGACTGAAGAGTTTGTCCCATAAGCAAATTATCAGGACATTATCAAAAGGTCATAACTAGGGGAATAGCAGAATCAAACATATGCTTTCAAAAGAGCACCCTGAAAATGAGGAAGAAGAACCTGGGTGGAGGTGAGGCTAGAAGTGGAAATTCAGTTATTAATGCCCATTAGCTGTGAGGCCTTGAAGACAAGGACTGTATCATGCTCAGCATTCTATCCCAGGGTTTAGCTCCATACATGGCACATTAGCAGGCACTCAGTGTGAAATGGATGGATGGATGGATGGATGGATGGATGGATGGATGGACGGATGGGCAGGCAGATACTATTACAATAATCCTGTTTAGAGTTGATGAGGCCCCAGGATTGTGGCAGTGGAGATGGAAAGGAAGGGATGGACTGGAGATATATTTAAGGAGTCAGAGTAGACAGGGTTTGGGGACCTATTGGCTATAGAGGATGATGGATTTCCAAGAAACATCAAGTTCGAGGTCCTAAAGTCAGAGCCCAGAGGCAAGGAAGACAAATAGTAGACAGGAGCCCTGTCGCCAGCCAGGCTTGCAGAAGGACCATCTCGAGACCTGGCCTTTTGCCAGACATTCAACACATATTTTCTCATAATCTCTGCAAACAGCCTCGCATCCCCCATAGAGACAAAGGAATTAAAGGGAGCAGATTTATCAATTTCCTAATATTTCCTGGCACGTCTTTTGGGGCTATAGCCAGGTCTGCTAAAGGTCTATATTCTCCCTTCACTCCCCTCCCGCCTTCTTTCCTTGAAAGCCAGTGTTCTCTCCCAAATGCTCCTCTTCTTCAACCTTTTGAGGGGTTCCCCACCTTCCTGATTCTGCGATTCCCCACTCTGAAATCCCTCCCACCTAAGCAGGCAGTGACATTCTATTCCACTAATCAACAAACTTTCTCTACAAAGGACCAGATAGTAGAAATTGTACATTTTATGGGCCATTCGAGCTCAACTCTGCTGTTTAGCTAGAGACAATATGGAAATGAATGAAATGAATAAATATGGTCATTTTCCTATAAATTTTACTTACAAAAACAAGCAATGCGCCCGATTTGACCCTGGGGCCATAAGTTGCCAACACCTGCTCCAGGCTGATCCAAGGCCATATTGGAGTGGAAATCACAGCAGGCAACCAGGAGACCTGAACTGTGTTTTGGTTTTATTGTGTCAACCTGAGCAAAGCATTTAGACGCTCTGGATCCAAGACAAGGGAGAACAGGGATGCTGTTGTCTGTTATGCACCCCCCTCACCCCTCCAATGTTGCAGATAAACAAGGAACAGGGAACTAACCAAACACTATCAGGTGCCAACCAGGGACTACAAATCCTACATTCCATATTTGATTTAATCCCCAGAGGAACTCAAAGATGTGTTCTCATGCCCACTTTTCAGATGAGAAAGGCAAGTCTCAGGTGATATAATGCTGTACTCTCGGTGACAGGTGCCAGCCCATAAATAATCATCTCATCACACTGAGATGCTAAGAAATGACAGAGCTAGGTTTCTACTACAGCTCCAACCACTTCCAAGTTCAAGCTCTTTCCAGCCGATCACACTCTCTCCCAAGGAGAGATGCTGCCAGGGAAAGGCCAGCTGACCAGCTCTGGCCGGATTGGTTCTCAGCCTCAGCACCACATCCCTGGGTCTGGCCCTCAGCATGCAGGACCAAGAGCTGATGAGTCACTGGACAGACTCCCAGTAACCAAGCCCACAATGAACTAGCTATAACTCAGAACGCCTAAATGCCTCTTTCTCATGGAGGACATCATTCTTCTTTTTGTAGCCAGAATGTTCTAGTCCCTTAACCAGAACACACCCCTCCCTGTTACCAGAGCACACAAAGTTCAAATTAGAAATCACTGTGGCTAAGGAAGCAGTGCCAAATCCAAGTGGTAGTGGTGACTGACTCTGTTGCTGTCAAGAAGTAGTGTTTATTCTCACTTTGGTAACCTTTGTTTATCTCCTTTTTAGTCAAGGGAGCAAAGACAGCGCTCAGAATAACACCTATAAAAAAATTTTAAAATTAGGGGTGCCTGGGTGACTCAGTCAGTTAAGCATCCAACTCCTGATCTCAGCTCAGGTCTTGATTTCAGGGTGGTGAGTTCAAGATCCATGTTGGACTCCATGCTGGGCATTAATTAATTTATTTATTTATTAAAAATAACAAAATAAAAACACTGGATTCAAAGTGGATTTGAATTCCCAGCTCAAATCCTACCAACTCTATAGCCTTGGGGACACTGCTTAACCTCAACGTTCATCACCTGTAAATTAATTATTGAATAATGTCAACCTTAAAGACAGTTTGAGGAGCATAAAATAATGTATAAATGATAACATATGTGCCAGGCACATAGTAATGGCTTGGTAGGCATGAGCTATTTTATTATTATAATTATTATCACCACCATCATCACCATGATTACTTCTTCTACAGTATTATTATTTATTACTATTACTGTTATTGTCATGAACAGAGGTTAAGGGACATCTCAGAGCCAGCTACACTGGGAAGAATCTGGGCCTTGATAAATTTCAGCTCACCAGGGCCCGTAACAACTCCATTATCACAGCCATAAACCACTGGGGGCACCTTCAACACGCTGGCTGATATAATGCTGTACTCCGGGTGACAGAGGCCAGCCCATAAATAAATCAGACCAAGCTTCAAAGCCAGAGTATTCAGACTCCTAAAATTTAGTGGTATGCTTCTCTTCACAGCTAACACCATGCTCCCATCACAGGGACCCAAGTTTTCCATCACCGCTCGCTGGTCTAATGGAGAAGGGAGATGGGAAGGTAGAAGTAAGGGAGGCCATGAGCAGAGGGGAGGGGGCACAATGGTGGTGGTGCTGGGTCTGTCTAGGGATGGACAGACCACCAGACAACCACTACAGCCTTTCCAGTGCTCAGACCTACTGCTGTTTATTACCTGGGCCATTTGAAACTAATGGAAACTGACCAGGACACAGCATGCAGGATGCAGACCTAGGGCATAACTTTGTCGCCAGAACACCAGGTCCAACAGTAGGCTGGGGAGTAAGGTTACTTTGGTATGCCTTCCCCCAGGCTATCATGAAAACTAAAAAACAGATCTGTTCTCATTGGTCCAGGCCAGCCATCCCTGGGAGATGGGGAAAGAGGCTGAAATAGGGAAGCGAGGCAGGGAACAAAATGTCAAACGTGCAACCTGTACCTGCTCGTCACATGCCCACTTTGCTCAGAGATCAATTACATAACAAGTTTATATGCTCCAAAGTCAATCATGACATCAATTCCAAAATGAGATTTATTTCCTCTCCTGGGTGAAAAGTTGCATATTGACACACGTCTGCTACTCGGTGCCCTTCTTGTAAATTAATGCCTCTTTCCATCAGGGTCTGCATGGTGATGAGAGCAGATGGTTGTTAGTAGCAGAGTCAGGCTCCAGCTGCATGGTTTGAAATGAAACTCCAGGGTGCAGCTTGATCCCAAGCGATTCACTGTCTCCAGGCTAAAGCCCACACCTTCGCGGCCACCCCCAGAAAAGGCACATTCCCTGAGCTCTGTGAGATGGGAAGTGGTCGCCTTCCCTGCTCCCTCATGCTCTTCTGCCCACGCTCACCCCTTCCTGAGTGCAGGCAACTTGGTAAGGCAGAAAAAGAGGCACTTTGCTACAATAATGATGCCCCTTGGTTCTCCCAAAAGAGGGTATTTCTAATGGCAAAGTACATGTCTTTGGTCTTCACTCTGACAACTCAGCAGACCTAGGAGACCAGGGCTGGGGCTGTGAAAAGGATGGAGGAGGAGAGGATGGAGTCAGGACTCTGTGGGGGAGAAGTGAGAGCCTAAAAAGACCAGGAGGATCCCAGAATGGAAGTGCAGAAGAAGGGGAGCAATCAGAGAGAGAAGAGCCTTCCAGGGACTGGGCAACAGAGATTTAGGTATGGACTGGGAAGTGATCCAAAGCAGCAGCAAATAAATAGCTTTTACCCTCTGTGCATTCTTCATAGCTGGCTGTGGGTTAGAATTTTCTTCCGGCAATAGTCTGCATCACCACACCTCTGCAGATGTCATGGATATTAGCAAGGTTCCCTCCTGTGCTGGTACTCTACCTGCCTTCCCCTGACAGCCCATTGAGAGCCCAAGAAGGACATCATTATAATGATAGTAATAGGGATTATAATAACAGCAAACAGGGATTTAATGCCTCCCGTGTGTTGGGTGCTGGTCTAAGCACTTTACAAATATTAACTCATTTAACTCCTCTTGAGAGCCCTCTGAGGGGTACAGCTATCATCCTAATTTTAGTAATAAGGAAACTGGAGAGCAGAGAGGTTAAGGAATTTACCCAAAGCCTCACAACTGGACAGTAGGTCAAGCTTAAATTCAACCCAACCACTCTGGCTCCAATGAATGACCACAGGCCAGGATAAAGCTGAGGCCTAGAGCTTGTGGCCATGTCAAGGAGTTTGGCACCAGGAAACAAAATGAAAAGAAGAGGTCAATGGCAAAAATGAACAATGAGGGAAGACTTGAGTGATTGCCTAGAAGATTCTCTGGCATTCAGGACTGGTTTGGTATAAAGGAGTATGGCCCACAGTGAGTGGATGATTCCACCTTGGCTGGGTAGGCTGGGAGTAGCAGACAGAGCAAGCAGCCAGCACCCATTACATTAGGGAAGGAGATTCTGACAAGTTCCCACCTGTCATCCACTGCTGCTCCTGCATGTGACCTTTTCCCCTTCTCTGACACTTTCACTATATTGAATAGGAGGAGCCCATTAGTTAGGCAACAAATACGAACTGAGAGCCTCAGCTAAGCTAAACACTGTCCTAGGTGCCTAGGGTCCATGGCAGAGATCAAGACAGAACCCTGCCCTTAATGTGCTTGTTTCCAAATGCAACCAGAGGAGTAAATTTTGAGCCAGAAATGGAGTGACTGAATAGGATGAGCACATCCGAAAGGTTGCTTTGAAAACAAAAGTCCAAATATATTCTGAGAACAAACTGATTTTTTTACAGCCTTTTTATGCCAGTCTGTAGGGAATGTTGGTGCTAAGGAAACCAATCTGATAAATTTTCATCAAAAATTGGGAAATTAGGGCTCCCTGGGTGGCTCAGCGGTTTAGCGCCTGCCTTTGGCCCAGAGCGTGATCCTGGAGTCCCGGGATTGAGTCCCACATCAGGCTCCCCGCAGGGAGGGAGCCTGCTTCTCCCTCTGCCTATGTCTCTGTCTCTCATGAATAAATAAAATCTTTTTTAAAAATTGGGAAATTTTCTTGCAAGTGGTTCTCTAAGTCTTCTAAGGTTTAGCTGAACACCAAAAAGTTGTTCCAATAATCTCATCATAATGAGTCATTTGTATCACCTTTTATGAGTTCCATTCATTTTTTAAAATGTTTTTAAGTAGGCTCCATGCTGGGACTACAGAGACTGAACTCATTGCCTGGAGATCAAGACCTGAGCTGAGATCAAGAGTCAGATGCTTAACCGACTGAGCCACCAGGCACTCAAGTTCTATACATTCTTAAAGTGATAACATTTTAATGCACTTTGCAAATTATGGTGTCTTCCCTGAATGATATCTAAAGTTCACTTGACAGCCTTTATGTAAGCGTGTGTGCCATTCATTCCTTCATATAGTCAACAAGCAATTATTGAGTGCCTGCTCTGTGCTGGGCACTTGGAGTACAATGGTGGGAAAGACAAAGGCTTTGCTTTCAAGGGTCTGTGATATAGTGGGGACACAGATAACAAGAAAACAATTATAATACAGCATAAAATATAGCACCAAGCGGATGAGCACCCAGTAGTCCAAGGAGGACCTGGACTTGAGCAGTCAGACTGCATGAAGGAAGTGACATCTGAGACCTGCAGGCTGCAGAGAAGCAAGCATTAAAATACCCAGATTGAAAAAAAAAAAAATGCCAATACTTCTGGAAAGAACACTCAAGTTTAGGGAAAACCTACATTTGAATCCTAGCTGACCTGTTGGGTGCTGTTGGGCAGATTCCTTCATTTATCTGAACCTTGGCTTCCCAGTTGATGAGATGAGCTTATAATATTTACTCTGCAGGCTCAGGTTAAGGATTACTTATAAATTGCCTAGCACCGAGCCTGACACATAGTAAGTGCTTTCTAAATGGAAACCATTGTTTTTAGGTTAGTGAGAAGCCAATAAGCATTCATCCCTTTCAGTGCAGCAGGGGTAACCCTGAGCTGAGAAGAATGTGGTGGCCAGGGACTATAAAGTAAAAACATTGCCATATTTCCTCATTAAAATCTGGCTTCGAAAAAAAAAAATAAAATAAAATAAAATAAAATAAAATAAAATAAAAAAATAAATAAAATCTGGCTTCGCTTTGGAAAGGGGGAGATTTTTCCTACCTCCTCTCCCATATGCGGTGATTAACTAACCTGCTCCAAAGTGGGAGAAATGCCACTTTCCCCTCCAATAAATAATAAGGTGAAATTTTCCTACATGCTCCAGGCCACCCGGGGCTCATCTTTGTGAGCCAGCAGGAAACCTCTCCTGAGTGCTGAGGGTGACTGTAATTGAATCATTTGGCATGAAATTGGGGAAGGCACCGTAATAAATCAGACCTACTCCTGCATCCTCAAAGAAGCAGGCACCTAAGAGACCCAGATGCCAAACTAGCTGGGAGGGCCCAGCCACTGGGGCCACCAGGGGTTACATGCACTTCTGTACAGTTGGCAAATAGACACTTCCTGGAAATGTTGAAAGGAAGGATATCGAAAGGTCATCCCACCTATTTTTTGGCTCCAGGTAGCCTGCATTAACCTGCTGTACACAGATTGAGCTTTTGATGTGCTTATGAAAGAGATTCCTCAGGCAGTAGAAGCAGATAGTGGGATACTTTCCCACAGTAGTTCTGAGTCTGACAGTCTTGGAACCAAAGCTCTTTTCCATCTCTTACTAGCTGTGTGTCCTTGGGAAAGTTACCCAACCACACTGAGCTTCTTTGTTTGTAAAAATGGGGAATATAAAAATATGACCATATTAGTGTCCTACTGCTGCTATAACAAACTGTCACAAATTTAATGGCCTAAAACAACATAGATTTACTCTCTCAAAGTTCTGGAGGTCAGAAATCTGAACTCTGATTCACTAGGCTAAAGTCAAGGTTGCCTAGGTGGATTAAATCCAAGGTGAATTAAAGACCCAAATGTGGGACCAGAGACCATAAAAATTCTAGAAGGCACGGGCAGTAACTTCTCTGACATCAGCTATAGCAACATTTTTCTAGAGATGTCTTCTGAGGCAAGAGAAATAAAAACAAAAATAGACTATTGGAACTACATCAAAATAAAAAGCTTCTCTGCAGCAAAGGAAATAATCAACAAAACTAAAAGGCAACCTACTGAGCAGGAGACAATATTTGCAAATGATAAATTCAATAAAGGGTTAGTATCCAAAATTTATAAAGAACTTATCAGACTCAACACCCAAAAAGCAAATAATTCAATTTAAAAATGGGCAGAAGACATGAACAGACATTTCTCCAAAGAAGACATCCGGATGGCCAAAAGACATGATAAGATGCTCAACATCACTCTTTATCAGGGAAATACCTATCAAAAGCACAATGAGATACCACCTCACACCTGTCAGAATGGCTAAAATCAACAACACAAGAAACAAATGTTGGCGAGGATGTGGACAAATAGGAACCCCCTTGTGCTGTTTGGAATGCATACTGGTGCAGCCACTGTTGAAAAACATACAGAGGTTCCTCAAAAAGTTAAAAATAGAACTACCTTACAATCCAGTAATCACACTACTGGGTATTTACCCAAAAGATACAAAAACGCCAAGTCAAAGGGAAACATGCACCCCTCTGTTTATTGCATTATTTACATCAGTCAAATTATGGAAGCAGCCCGAGTGCCCACTGATAGATGAATGAATAAAGATATGATATACATATACAATGGAATATTATTCAACCATTAAGAAAATGAAATCTCGGGATGCCTGGGCGACTTAGTGGTTGAGTGTCTGCCTTCAGCCCAGGGCATGATCCCAGGATCCGGGATCGAGTCCCACATCGGGCTCCCTGTGAGGAGCCTGCTTCTCCCTCTGCCTGTGTCTCTGCATGTCTGTCATGGATAAATAAATCTTAAAAAAAAAAAACTTAAAAAAAAAGAAAATGAAATCTTGCCATTTGCAACAACATGGATGGAGCTAGAGAATATGATGCTAAGTGAAATAACGCAGTCAGAGAAAGACAAATACCGTAGGATCTCACTTGTATGTGGACTTTAAGAAACAAAACAAATGAGCAAAGTTAAGGGAGGGGAGGAACCAAGAAATAGACTCTCACCTGCAGAGAACAAACCGATGCTTACCAGAGGGGAGGTGGAGGCAGTAGAGGAACTAGTGATGAGAATTAAAGTGCACACTTATTCTAATGAGCACTGAGTGTTGTATGGAAGTGTTGAACCACAATGTCGTACACCGGAAACTAATAGAACACTGTATGTGAACTCTACTGGAATTAAAATTTTTAAAGTTAATAAAAAAAAAAATAAAAGTCAAGGTGATCAGCAGGACTGGATCCTTCTGGAGATTCTCAGGGAGGGATCCATTTCCTTGCTGTTTTCAGCTTTTAGTGGCTGTCTGTATTTCTTGGCTCATGACCCCTTCCTCCACTGTGAAAGCATATCACTCCAAACTCTGCTTCATCACTTTGCCTTCTCCTCTGCTTCTGACCTGCTTGCCTCCTTCTTATAAGGACCCTTTTGATTACACTAACTTTATCACATCTGCAAAATTACTCAGATTCCGGGGATTAGGATGTGGACATATTAGGGAGGACCATTATTCAACCTACTGTAACCGTAAAAAGACAAAAGAAGACACACTTTCAAAGTACCTTACACAGTTCCTGGCACCCAAAAGACCCGTGGTAACTTCCCATCCTTCTCTCTTCCCTGCTCTCCACAGAACACTGGTGCCCAGAGGGACAATCGCCAGACATGCCCTGCCCTGATTTCATGGCACCAACGGTGCACTCCAGCACCAAAGCATTTTTTGCCCACCTGGAAGCTGCATATCCTCTCACTGAGACTGACTATCCCTGGCTCTGTGATGAGTCACCTCTGGCTATCACAGACCATTCTTCTTGTCAGGGGTTGTCTGCTTGCAAGGAAGAAAAACCCACTCAAACTAGATGGAGTCATTGCAGGTGAGCATCCAGGGACAGGAACCTGGGCCACAGAGAGTCCTCAGCTGTGATAGTCTCAACTCTCCCTCTGGACCATGTGCTCTTGCAGCTCTGCTTCTCTTGGCTCGTGTTCCCCAAAAACCAGCTATAAAGTCTCTACCTCCATTTCAGCTTGCCCATGGGCCTGACTGGCCTTGGCACCAGCTCTGACCCCAACACTGTGTGACTTTTCCTTGCCCAATACCACCTCATCCAGCCAGTCTCCACAGGCTTTGTTCAACTTACCAATAGAAATAATGAATTGACTCCATGCATCGCAGAGGCCTGTCTGAGTCAGTTTGTGCTGCTCTAGCAAGTACCATAGACTGGGTGGCTTAGGGATGCTTGGGTGGCCCAGCAGTTGAGTGGCTGCCTTCAGCTCAGGGTGTGATCCCAAGATCCGGGATCAAGTCCCACATCGGGGTCCCCGTGAGAAGCCTGCTTCTCCTTCTGCCTATGTATCTGCCTCTGTGTGAGTGTGTGTGTGTGTGTGTGTGTGTGTGTGTGTGTGTCTCATGAATAAATAAATAAATCTTTAAAAATAAAAAAAAAAAGACTGGGTGGCTTAGAACAATGGAAATTTCCTTCTTAGAGTTCTGGAGGCTGGAAGTCCAAGATCAGGGTGTGAGCATGGTCAGGCTGTGGTGAGAACACTCTTCCGGGTTGTAGATGGCCAACTACTCATTGGATCCTCACAGGGCAGAGAGAAAGAAAGCAAACTCTCTTGTAACTCTTATATGGGCATGAATCCCATTCATGGGGGCTTTACCCCCAGGGCCTCATCTAAGGTCAGTTACCTCCCAAAGGATCTACCTCCTAGTACCATCACACTGGGTGGTAGGCTTTCAACAAATGAATTTTGGTAGGGACACAATCTAATAATCATCTCCCTGAGTTAGGATCCACCTATGGTTCCATTAGCTGTATGTAGTTAAGGGGCCAAGATCCCAGGGCACAAATCTAGGCTCTTAGAAGGAGAAAGAGCAGTTTCCAAAAAGTCAGTCTGGGCTACACCCTCGCTTTAAGGCATACATACTTGACAACCATCCATCTCTAAAAGGGACACACAACTCTGCTAATATTCAAAAGTGATCATTAGTTTTATTAGTGCTTGGAACACCCGGGAATCATTAATAATAAACTGCTGCCTAATCGTTAAGAATGAGAACTCCATGAATTGTTAATCACAAATCCCCACTTCCTTGCCCTACAGCTGACAGCCTAGAATAGTAAAAGACACCAACAGGGCCCAGAATCTGATGCTGCCAGCTGCTCTGTCCCTCAAAGCAGAGCTGTCCATTTTCTCCAAGGATCCACGAAGCTCAACACATGGGTGAGACAGCTTGATCTCAGGACTCTAGGAATGTCGTCCTGTAATCTTAGACCTAAAACAATCATTGTAACGCCGGGACACCTGCACCCCGATGTTTATAGCAGCAATGGCCACGATAGCCAAACTGTGGAAGGAACCTCGGTGTCCAACGAAAGATGAATGGATAAAGAAGATGTGGTTTATGTATACAATGGAATATTACTCAGCTATTAGAAATGACAAATACCCACCATTTGCTTCAACGTGGATGGAACTGGAGGGTATTATGCTGAGTGAAGTAAGTCAGTCGGAGAAGGACAAACATTATATGTTCTCATTCATTTGGGGAATATAAATAATAGTGAAAGGGAATATAAGGGAAGGGAGAAGAAATGTGTGGGAAATATCAGAAAGGGAGACAGAATGTAAAGACTGCTAACTCTGGGAAACGAACTAGGGGTGGTAGAAGGGGAGGAGGGCGGGGGGTGGGAGTGAATGGGTGACGGGCACTGGGTGTTATTCTGTATGTTAGTAAATTGAACACCAATAAAAAATAAATTAAAAAAATAAATAAATAAATAAAACAATCATTGTCCGGCAAGACAAGAAATCTAAGCCTGATGTCTGAGCTTTTAATGAGTAATGTAAAATGTGCCTATTTAAGAAAATGTGGAGTTGAGTCTTGACCTCCAAAAGCCAAGAATTAAATAGCAGGCAGGGAAAGAGAAAGAATCTGACCAATGAAAGACCTCAGCCACATCTCAGAAATCATGGGGGACAGAGTCACCATGTCAATGGTGTTACTTATCACTAAGGTCTTGCGAGTCTCGTGACCACATGGCCATTGTCCCAAAAGGGATGTGGGATATCCTCATGTGAGTAAGCCTCCCCCGCTCCCCTCACCCCCCCCAGCCCATGGAAAGGTAGCGGAATAAATGTGAGCTTGCTCCCACCCAGGCCCCACCAGACTTCCTCTGTTCCAAAAACACTGGAAAAACAGAGGTGGTTTAGGAAACTCTATTGGAACAACCAGACTCTTGCCATCAGGACAAAAAGAGGGGACCCTTCTCAGCCAGAGTTGACAGGGTCCTGCCTCTGCTGAGCCCAGTGTAATGGAACACAGAGGGAATGAGAGAGGGATGCGTGCTCTGTATGTTTATCAGCCCCTTTCCAATTTTGTGTCTGAAATCAAACAGCCAAGGATCTGTATGCTTTGAATTTTAATCTGTCCCTTTAAGGCAGTCACAGGTTATGAATACAGAGAACAAGTTCTGGGTACAGTGAACCAGCTATGTACATACATTTATCCCTGGTGTTTCCCTTTACCAAGTCCTCAGCATAGAAGTCCTCCTGCCTTATTTTAGCCAAAATTCTCATTCCCAAAAAAAAATTTTAAAAAGAGAGACATTTTTATTTCCATCCAATAAAGACTATCTGACCATGCTCTGAAGGCACACAGAGAGGCTGATGAAATCTCCTTTAGTCTCTCAAACACTTAATCTACTCTGACATCTCTGTCCCCAGGTGACCATGGTAGGGAAGGACTCTGCTATCACCGGAGGTTGGCCACCACAAAAGCAGATTCTTCATTTTCAAAACATCTTATCCACAGTGGCAAAGAAGAAAAACCCTAAGTATTCATTCTGTAGGGTCTCAAAACTGAAATAGAAGTTAAAATAATTATCAAAATGTGAATATTAGAACTTGGTGAGGAGCCATTGATTTTAGATATCTTGGATTTATGTATTCCTTTTATGTTGCCTCATGTTATGTGCTCCAATATCTTTGGTCTTGTTCTGCATTCTCAAAAGTTATGTTGCTGTCTATAGATGTAAGAGATGGAGTTCTAAATTATGAGGGGGGGAGGGGAACACATTATCTGAGTAGGAAAAGATGACGCCACAAGCAGCTCCTGAAGTTCCCTATAAATCAAAGCACCTGACACTCAACTTGGCCATGAGTAGATCTGACACTCAGCCAGGTCTCAGTCTACATATTTGGCAAGTATATAATGAATGGCTGATTGGGATTTAATCCTATTTAACTTGCAAATATGAAAAGAGAAAGAAAATGAGATAAGTTTTTTCAAGGCAAATTGGTTTTATTTTTGTAGAATCAAAGGGCAGTTCTGCTTTCTTTTCCCATTTTAGACTCTATTCAAGATGTCCATTTAAATCTAATCAAAGGCTTCTTCTCTTGCATACCGCATCAGTGTTCCTGAAATTAGGGGTGATCAACCACCATACAACTCAGAAAATATCAAGCCGTGTTGTTATTTTTTTTTTTAATTTAAGATCTGCTTTTATAAACAGGTTAAACTACAGAGTGAGCCTACAGACTTCATGTGAATTACACTTCCTCTGGGATTCATTAAAAAAAAAAAAAAAAAGACTCAACCTTTTCCAGAGGGAAATCTTCCAGCCATGAGCCACCTATGCAAACACAATTATGAAAAAGAACCCCCCTTCGCACAAAGACATTTATCCTTGTATTTTTCCCATTTGAAATCGGCCTTAATGCTAAGTGGACCCCTGCAGTTCATTGATTTCTTTCTCTGCTGCCTTCGAGGACAAAATTGCCTAGAAAAGGGTTACTAGGAGACTCAACTCTGCAAAGTAGATGGAGAAAGTTTCAGCTGGAAAATATTCCTCCAGGGGATGAGCCATGGGGCATTTTTCTGGCACCAGGAGGGTAATCTCATTGGAAACCGAAGGAAACAGAGCTGTACCCAGCAGCCTAAAATTCTAATGATCTGCTCCTTGCTCTGTCTCTATGGCCCTTTAGTCTCTCCTCCACCTTCTTCAGCTGGAAGAACTGCCCATCCTTTGAAGCCCAGCCCATCGACAACTGCTCTCTAAAGCTGTTTTGGCCTTTTGTCCAGATGAAGACAACCCTGGAGGAGAAAGGTATTTTTCTGTGAGGATGAATGAGAAATGGTTTGAAAATAGCAATGGGGCCCAAAGAAAGACTAATAATCACTCCGCACCTCACTGAACAGGACCACTAGACTTCACCTGCCCTCTAATTTGACCACATGTTGTTAAGGGTCAGAATTATATTCCCAGAACCTCCCACAGAGCCAAAGAGACAATCTACTCTCAGAAAATTCCTGGATACCATCGTCAGTGGCTCAGTCAGCTGAACATCCGACTCTTGATTTCAGCTCAGGTCACAATCTCACGGTGGTGACATAGAGCCCTGTATCGGGCTCTGTACCCACTGGGGAGTCTGCTCAAGATTTTCTCTCTCTCCCTCTGCCCCTTCTCTCTCTCTCTCTCTCTCTCTCTCTCTCATAAATTAATCTTTAAGAAAAAAAGAACATGGGGACACCTGGGCTCAGCAGTTGAGCATCGGCCTTTAGGCTCAGGTTGTGACCCTGGGTCCAGGATGAAGTCCAGCATCAGGCTCCCTATGAGGAGCCTGCTTCTCCCTCTGCCTATGTCTCTGCCTCTCTCTCTGTGTCTCTCATGAATAAATAAATAAAACATTAAAAAAAAAACACTATTGAGTAGATGAATGATGGAGGCCACCTACTCTCAGACACAAAGAAAGATGGGCATAGTGTTCTCCAAGAGCCACTGAGCATGACAGGATCCAGGGGGATTCTGAAGGCAGGAACCCCAAAAGTGGAAGGAAAGGAAAAGAAAGGAAAGGAAAAGAAGAAAGGAAAGGAAAGAGGAACGGAAAGGAAAGGAAAGGAAAGGAAAGGAAAGGAAAGGAAAGGAAAGGAAAGGAAAGGAAAGGAAAGGAAAGGAAAGGAAAGGAAAGGAAGGAAAAGAAGGAAGATCCAAAGTGCTGACTGACTCCACCACTCAGCTGCAAATCCTCTGTCAAGGGCCACTCTTCGGCACCTAAGGTGTTTTTGACCTATTATCCAGAACTTTGTTGCCTTTATATCCTCTCTTACCAGAGCTCACCCTGGGCCTCACCTAGCCAAATCTTAGAGAGAGCAAAAGACAGCCAGGAATATGCCTCTGATATGCAAACTAACCTATCCAGAGCCATACCCCTCCTGTCTGACCCATGCACCCCAGGAGGCAATGTTTTTATTCATCCCAGGGCCAGGTACCTAGCAACTAGGGGCCAGCTTTATAGCCTGGGGCCCATCAATAGCTGATCCTCCACTGCTTACTTACCCTGCCCTGCCTTGCCTTTGAAAACTCCTATAAACGTCAAGGCCTTGGCATTCCTCTCACTCCTGCCTTTCCACCTCCTGATCAACACTAGTGCTTCCCCATCTGGCCCTGCATGGCATGCCTCCTACTTCTGTGATGTGTGAGTATAATAAACCTCATTTTCCTGAGCTTCTCCCGGGTCTTCTCTTGTGGCTACTCCTGAGAGACCATCACCTAAAAGAACACACAGAACATGCCCTGACTCACACAACATACACACCAAAAGAGACTTCTCTTCCCTGTACAGTTCCACAAGCCGTGGGGCCAGATCACTGTGTCCTTCCTCCAGTATCACCACAACATGATAAGGCTCTTTCTACCTTTGGTTGCCCCATACTCTTTCATTCGCCACTTCTGGATTATATCTAGCCTGCAGCCAATAAAAGAACCAAATAACTCTCCACAGTGTAATCCCACAATGTAAGTTTTTCTGTTAGATCTGCAAGAAATACTCTCTTGTTTAGAGATGGGGTTGGTTCATGGAGAAAGCCGTTTCCCTCAGGAACAGGAGTAAAGCTAAATGAAGCCAAGCAGAGAGAGGTAGACATCAGAGGCCTAGAGAAACAGAGAAGCAGGCGCTCAGTTCCCAGAGTCCTGCCTTCCATTCTATGTGGCACCCCATACTCTAAATAAATAAATAAATAAATAAATTTTAATTTTATGATTTTTTTTAAGATTTTATTTATTTATTTGAGAGGGTGAGACTGAGCATAAGCAGGAGGAGCAGCAGGCAGAAGGAGAGGGAGAAGCAGATTTCCTGCTTAACAGGGAGTTTGACATGGGTCTTCATCCCAGGACCCTGAGATCATGACCTGAGCCCAAGACCAACCCTTAAACCACTGAGCCATTAAGGTGCCCCAAAATTTTAAAAAGCTGCTGTTTCAGATGCCTGGGTGGCTCAGTGGTTGAGCATTTGCCTTTGGCTCGAGTCAATCCTAGGGTCCTTGGATCAAGTCCCACATCCATCTCCCCACAAGGAGCCTGTTTCTCCCTTTGCCTATGTCTCTGCCTCCTTCTGTGTCTCTCATGAATAAATAAATAAATACAATCTTAAAAAAAAAAAATCTTCTGTTTCTAGTCAGCTCTATCCCTTCCCACCATCACATGCTCCTGATTTTCATCACAAGATCAGTCATATCAAACTTTGGACATTGGTACAAGGTCCTGCACCTTCTCAGCTGCAGCCTGCTTGTTGTGTTTCCTGAGAGCACCATTTCCTGTAGAATGTCCCCTCAACCACAGATTCCTCAATACTGTGAAGGACTCCACCACCCACTAAGCCAGGGAAACACTGGCATTTGGGGCTGAATTGTATCCCCTCCAAAATTCATGTTTTGTAGCCCTGATTTGTAGCTCAGAATGTGCCTGCGTTTGTCAATAGGGGCTTTTAGGAGGTGATTAAGTTAAAATGAGGGGAGCCTTGGTGGCTCAATCGGTTAAGCATCTGCCTTCAGCTCAGGTCACGATCTCAGGGTCCTGGGATCAGGTCCCATATCAGGCTCTCTGCTCAGCGGGGCATCTACTTCTCCCTCTGCTAGCTCTCTCTCTCTCTCTCTCTCTCTCCCTCTCAAATAAATAAATAAAACATTTGAAAAAAAAAAGTTAAAATGAGGGCTTTAGAATGGGCCTAATCCAATCTGACTGGTGTCCTTATAAGAAGAGGAAATTTGGATACAGAGAGACCCATCAAGGCACACAGACGGAGGTAAGACCACCTGAAGACAGATACAGCAAGAAAGTAGCCATCCAAAAGCCAAGGAGAAATGCCCTGGAAGAAACAAATCCTGATGGCAACTTTATCTTGGACTTCCAGCCTATAGACTAATAAATCTCCTGATTCCAGCCACCCAGTCTGGGGGACTTTGTTATGGCAACCCAAGTAGACTAACAGACTGACCGTACATCTCTTGGAGACTTCCAGTGTACACTGACAAGGCAGAGGCTCCGCGAAGTCCTGACATAAGGACGACTGTTTACCTCTAAACAGCCCTTCCCAAACTTCTGTATTTCTTCCCTGCACAGAACTGCCATTATCAAGGCTGATGGCAGAGAAAAGGCCATCTGGATATCAGTAAAAATTATGTTCTTGCTCTTCAGAAATAAAGAGGTAGGTAGAAAAAAAAAAAAAGAGGTAGGTAGATAATTATCAAAACCATTCCCAAATTATAAAGAAAGGAGGGATGCCATTAAAATGTCAAAGTCTTCTTGGTACAGTGAGAAAAGCACCAAAGCTAAAGCCAAAGTTCAGATTCCCTCTCTGCTCTTAACTGACTCAGCCACCTTGGTCAAGTCCCTTGCCTTCTCTGACCTCACTTTCCCCATTTGTAAAGTGAGTGGACCAACCCAATGATCACGTCAGCTAGATTTTGCCCAAGTCATCAAATGCTGGTGTGTCAAGGTTTCTTGGAGTTGCAGAGTTAACTTGCCAGACTCTCCTTCTCTTCATTCCTAACATTCCAACTGGAGTTCTCCTGTGGTTTACATTTTAAATTTGAAAGCATATCTCCTGACTAAGTGCCCAGTTTCTAAAGTTTCCAATGTTCCTGATCTTTAATTTTTCTAATCTTTAGCTGTTATATCAGAATAACACATTTTGATGAATAACCAGGATACCCCAACTCCATATATTTCTTTTACCCTTTGTCCTCTCTTCACAACTCTGAGCATTCATTTTATGCTAACCATCTCCAGGAAGGGATCACATAGCAAAATACAGAGAACAAATGAGTCAATTCTTGGCTTTTGAACTGAAAATTCATAAATCCTGGGTGGAATGGGGGTATAGAAGGTACATGAAGAAGAGTAAAACTGGACTGACTAGCTGGGGATTTCCTGGAAAGACTTCTGATTCCAAAATGGTAGAACAAAAATTCTTTCTACCCCCTGTCTTCCCTTCTCAAAACTCATCCCAAGATAATAAAGAGAGCAAGATACAGGAACATAAACTCCATATTAATGAGGCTACAAGTTATCTGTAAAGTCAAACCATGACATATAGAAATAGAGAAGAATAAAGGAATGAAAAATGACATGGCAGAGAAAGGTCAAAGCTGAGTGCCAGAAAAAGAGATCATAAGAAGCAAACCAGTTCATCACCTCAGACCTACAGAAAGGCAAAAAGGATTGGAGGCAAAAAAAAAAAAAAAAAATAGCCTGGAACGTGGTGCATGGTAAATGGTGGACTTCTTGAAAATCCATATAAAGAACACATTGACCTTATGATAGCTGAGATCCAAGATGGCACCCAAGGATCCCCATTTCCTGCCACCCACATTTATGTTATGCCCTCCTACGCTGGACCAGGGTCAGTCTGTGTGGTCAACAGAACATCACAGAAGCAACAGTAAGTCTAGCAACTTCTAGGACTAGGTTATGAAAGACACACTGCAGTTTCTATGTGGGCCTCTCTCTCTCTCTTTCTCTCTCTGTCTCCCACCACTACCACCATGAGCTAGTTTGGGACTTTCTCAACAGCAACACTGGAAGCCAGAAAATAATGAAGCAGCATACTAACATTCTGACTAAAAATTATTTTCCGTCTAAAATTCTTGCCCCCAGTGAAACTATCAACCAAGTGTGAGGTGAGGATAAAGATATTTTTAGATAGTCATAGACTCAAACATTTCATCTCCCATGGATCCTGTTTCAAGAGCTGCCAGAAGCTGTACTTGGTCAACATGAAGGACTAAATCATGACAAACAGAGCCACCAGGTTAAGGAAACAGAGTTCCCAGCACAGATGAGAAATAAGGGGGCCCCCAGGAGTATGGCCATTCAGTGGGCCAGGACGGGGTGGAACAGGAGCACAAAGGACTCCAAGAACTTTTTTTCTCCTTGGGGGGAGGTGAGGGGGTGATAAAAGGTTTATATGCAAATTTGTATTAAAAACTGCCCTACCGAATTATTAGGGATATAAGGAGGTTTCACCAGGAATGCAAAGAAAACAAATAAAATGTCACAATTATTAACTTTATGTTAAAGATCTATTTATTTTAGAGAGGGGAAGACAGCAAGGGTGGGGGTAGAAGGAGAGGGAGAGAGAATCTCAAACAGACTCCCTCGCTGAGCACGGAGTCCGAATCAAGCCTCAATCTCATGACCCTGAGATCACAACCTGAGCTGAAACGAAGAGTTAGACACTCAACTGAGCCACCCAGGTGCCCAACAATTATTAACTTTTTAAAAGAGCTGTTCAGGGGTGCCTGGGTGTCTTATTCAATTGGGCATCTGCCTTCAGCTCGGGTCATGGTCCGGGAGTCCTGGGATCAAGCCCCACATAGGACTTCCTGCTCAGTGGGAAGCCTGCTTCTCCCTCTCCCTCTGCTGTTCCCCCTGCTTGTGCTGTCTCGCTGTTTCTCTCAAATAAATAAATAAAATCTTTAGAAAAAAAAAAAAAAGAGCTGTTCAAAAAAGGACCTAGGATCAGAGTGCATTCTATAGTGAATATTAACAGTATCGTTGTGCTGTCAAAAAACCTCTAAGAAAATTGAAAGAATGAGTGACTTGAAGAAGGTGAACAAAAGCAAAAAATTCTCATCTCCCATAATAGGAATTAAGCTGAAAATGTCTAAAGTGGACAAATCAAGAGAGAGCCATAAACACATATTATTTATGATCTTGGAGAAATAGCTTTTTCCTTAAATGAAAAAGGATGCCTCGGGGGAACGGAAAGAAGCTGGGGAGGGGGCAAGGAGGGCTGGCGTGGCTCCTTTTCTTTACGAGGCTTTCAGCAGTATTTGTTCTCCATGAGCCGAGGCCTAGAGGAGGAGGACGAGGACTCCCCCCTGAAACTCTGGCATCACATGAGAGTCCTAGCATTTGTCCCACCATGGGAAAAGGGAGAGGGACCCCAGGCAGGACAGAAAGTGTCCCTCACCCAGCACAAGAGGGGCTTGAGCTAGAAGTTAAATTCAGCCACACAAAAGTGAAACTCCATTTCTTAGCCAGTTGTGTGAATGACCCAAGAGGCATAGGCGTTCACTGCACGGCCCAGTAGAACTTTCTGCGGTGGTGGAAGCAGAAACTGAACCTCGCTTTCTTGTTGTTGTTGTTGTTGTTGTTAAAGATTTTGTTTGTTTGTTTGTTTGTTTGTTTGTTTAAGAGAGTGAGAAAGCACAAGCAGGGGGAACAGCAGAGACGGGGAGAAGCAGGGTCCCCACTGAGCAAAGAGCCGGATGATGTGGGGCCCCTTCCCAGGACCCTGGGATCATGACCTGAACCAAAGGCAGACACTTAACCGACTGAGCCACCCAGGTTCCCAGGAACTGAATCTTTCTATTTTATTTAACTTTCATCATTTTTTAAAAGATTTTATTTATTCATGAGAGACACACAGAGAGAGGCAGAGACACAGGCAGAGGGAGAAGCAGGCTCCCTGCAGGGAACCCGATGCAGGACTCGACCATGGGACTTGGGGATCATGACCTGAGCAGAAAGCAGATGCTCAACCTCTGAGCCACCCAGGCACCCCAACTTCATCATTAAATGTAAATATCTATGGGTGGCTAACAACTATCCTCGGGGGTGGCAGAGCCGAGGGCCATCCCTGTCATTCAGTAAATAAATATCGTTGTCTCCTGTGTGCCCAGCTCTGCTCAGGGATATTGAACGAAACATCCCTAGTCTTTCTAGTCACAAGTGTACAGAGGTAGGTAAGACAATCATCACCGTGATGAGTATGTTATTGCAAATTATGTAAGTACAATTAAGGAAAAGGATGGGGTGCCACAAGAAAGTATAACTGAGACTTCTCATTTAGACGGGGGAGGCTCTCAGGAAAGAAAAAAAGGAAAGCCAGGCATGACCATGTGACTGGAAGTCAAGGCACCTGCAGCCCAGGGTTGGAGAGGCCCATGGAGGTGAGACTGCACAGATGAGCCAGGATCAGACTATAAGGGCCGCCTAGGCCAAGTGGGGGATCTTATATTTTCTTCTAGGTGACAGGAGCAGAAAAGCTTCCAGTGCAAGGGCAGGCGGCTTGGGCACATTTGCACCTTGCAAAGACGGCTCCAGGACTGGTGTGGAGAATGCAGCAGAGGGGCAGAGGCTCCTAGGAGGCTGCCCCGGGCAGGGGTCTGGGGAGAGGTGACAGGGACTCTGGCCAAGCCAGAGGCAGCTGGGTAGAAAGACGTGACCAGGTTCCAGAAGTTTCAGGGAGAGTCCAGGAATGGGTTGGATAGGGGAGGGGGACGGCAAGGAGGCTCCCTGCTTCCAGCATAAGCAAAAGGGGATGCTGTGCCAGAGCTGAGCGGGTACCAGGTGAAGAAGGAGGAGCCAAATCTTAGAGGGTCAGAGTCCCTCCCTTGGCTCCCCCATGGCTCCTCTCTCCCTAGGCCTGGCCCTCAGCTCTTCCTTCAAGAGCTGCGCCCTCTGGTGGCCAAGCTCCTGCACCCACTCCCCACATGCGGGTCTCCCAGCAATCTGGGTCTCCAGGGCAGGTGCTCATTTTCACCTGGAGTTCTCGCTGCCAGTTGGTGTCTCTCCACGCCCCGTGCCTGTGCTGAAAGGGACAAGAGCCTGTCCCAGGTTTTCCGGAGCAAAGACCCCATGCTCAGGACAGGGTTGGGGCTCAGCATGAAAGGCTGAGCGTGGGAAGGACCCGGTGTCAAATTCCAGGACTTAAGTGTGACTGCAAATCCAGGAGAAGCCAGACCAATAGGGGCAGGGGGCAGGGACAGAGCCCATGCAGGATGGAAGGCAAGGGTCGGCAACAAGGCAGAGAGCCCCTAGAAAAGGTCCTGGAGAAGACTGCCCCTACCCCTCCACCATCACCCCTACCCCGGGGAAGTGGAATACAAGACAAGGGGGTCTCCTCCACCTGCCTGCAAAGGAGGTCCTGGGCTAACTCAAGGAGAACATTTCTGATTAATTCTGAAATGCTGCGCCCTTCACACAGAAGAACCACTGCACCCCAAACTCAGCAAAAGCCTCACAACCAAGGTCAGCCTGGTCCAAGCGTCTGTGCCCTGAAGGAGCTCAGTCTGCCGGCTGTTCTGGGGCTGTGCAACCCTCACCATAGCTCTTAGGCTCACCAGTCCCAAAGCGTCCCCTGTGAGGCCTCCAATGAGCTCGCGTTGGTCTTCTTGGCCCATTACCTCACTGTTAACCCAGTCTGAGCCCTCGGGTATGTATCCTTTCTTCATCTAGGACAGAGGTCTTAGAATGGTTAAACACAGAGGATTCAGGTTTGTCCTGGAAATCTGAAGAGTCACTGACACCACCCACCAGTGATTCATGTGCAAAGAAGAAATGGGGACTACCTGGGAGGGTACTGCTCTCCACCTAAGAGAAGAGGAAATGATATATATAAACTTTTGGGAAAGGTTGGTGGGGGTGGAGGCAATTCTGGCCACAACCCTGGGAAGAGGAGTTGGCTGGAATAAGAGCCGCATGACAGTCTCTGCAAGGTGATGTGAGCAGAAGCCAGCTCTGCTTCATAGCCTACATTCCATGCTTCCAGACCACAGGCCTCAGCATAAATGTCACCTCCTCCAAGAGGGCCTCCAGGAACCCCAGACCAGGTAAGTTCCCCCTGCCATATAGTCCCATAGAGCCCTATACTTCCTTCTCTGAGTTCATCAACTTTCTAGCAATTGCCTGTTGACTTATCTGCCCTCCCCCACCCTGGACGTCACCACCATGAGCTCAGGGACATCTGTCTTGTTCACTGTCATATGCGTAGCACCTGCAACAGTGCCTGGCACAGGACCAGAACACCGGCACAAGTGTAGGCACTCTCCCCATTTCAATCCCCTGTCAATAAGGGAGTCAGTTCCTTCCTCAGGGAAGGCACCTCACCATCACTGCCCTCCAGTGCCAGAGACCTCCCCAAGGAGCTGGCAAGAAGCCAGAAGAGGCTGCTCTTTCATAAAAGTAGAGAAATGCTGCACTGGTGTCCCTACCACCCATAAATGGGCCTAGCTGGGAAATGCCTAGTGCACACACTTACACATCCTAAGCAAAGGATTCCAAGGTCAAGGCCATATCTCTCCCATCAGAGATTTAAAATGTTTGCACTAAGGTGTTGCAGACAGATGTATATTAATTAAAGTAACTGTTCTACCAGAAGCAACATCTCTTCAGCCTTACAGAAGCTATCAGATACCACTAAAATATTCAGTGTCGTTTTTCCCAGACTTAAATCATTTCCTCAGCCACAGAGACCATCAGTTTAGAATCTGATGTACAGCTATCAGAGAGAATAACAGACACTTGCTGCTCCAACCTTGACTCCTAAAATAAGATAATAATTCTTTTGACACCTCAGAGAATATACCATCAGTTGGTCAAAAATGAATGAAGTCATCTAACTATATTTCCACGACCCAGTGGGGGTTGATTTAAGCACATTTGTTTTAAAGAACTGAAGGCGGGGAGAGGAGATTGCTGATTCTTTTCTGGAAAAGTCATGGATTTACTACTTGACCGCAGGCTAAAACCATATTAATTTTATTTCAAATGTATGTATCCAAGCTAAGAGAGGTTGTCGTGAAAGGTTTAAATCTTAAATCAAATGTTCTTTCCAATAAGGTCATCAATGACAGGCTGAAATGTTGCAAGGGATGTATTACATGATGGATGTTTGTCATTTATTCAAAGAAAAATGCTACAGAGAGCCTAAAGGGTCATTTCCCAAACCACAAGGTATTCTCAGGAGGTAGAGCTGCCAAATGATGAAGTCCGAATTGCCCCGCTCCCTCCTCCTGCCACATTCATTACTCCTGCACTTTGCAAGGAGGAGCATCCTGCTATTGCTCTACTGTCTCCCCACATCACCTGCCTAAAAAGCTTAGAGCAGCACCGTTTGAGTGTGTGCTCTTCAGGAGATCACCAAACCCCAGGAAGGAGAGAAGGAGAGGAATTCTATGCAGTCACAGGGGTTTGGAGGCTTTTCCTGATCATGCTGTTTATGGACACTTTAGGATGCTCCTATCTGGGGATAACCGAGGATACAGAGGTACGTGTGGATTCAAATTCCACTAGTTGGTACAAGTAATAACACCACAACTATATCCCCAGCTTCTACAACAGTGATGATCAGATATTTGCAGAATCCCTGAAGCCTCTACAACAATCTCAGGCTCCACAGAGCAGAGCTCAAAGACCACTGAGGATTTTGAGTTTGCGTGGGTGGAGGCAAGGTCAGAGACTGACCCCATCACTTCCTTGTTGGGTGACCGTGTATAAATGATCAAACAAAGCACCAGCCTTTCTCCGGGGCTCCCCCAAGTCCTCCCAGAATCCCTTATTTCATGCTAAAGACTGATGGTATCCTCATTGACAAGGAACTATAATAATCAACCAGCAACAGTGATTGCAATAAGCAGAATGCCTCATAGAACAGGTCTAGGTGCAGAGAGCTTTATAGATTGCAAAGCATTTTCAACAGATGTTATCTCATGCCCCACTCCTGACCACCTTCTGTGGGAGGGAGGGAGCCCAAGGCTATCTCCCGAATTACAGACCAAGAAGCTGAAGCTCAGAGAGGTGAAACCACTAGCCCAAAACCACACAGCAAAGAAGATGTACCAGAATTAAGACCGAGAGCTCCCGTCTCCAGCTCCAGTGCTCTCTCCCCTTTGCAGGGTAGCCTCCTCACCCAGTGCCTGGAAGTTCTGGTCACACAGCACACACAGGGGTATATCACACACACGCAGTCTACTCCCCGAGGCTTGAAGTCAGCCTAGGATCCCAGGAAAAACAACTGACCGTGTCACATGACTACCATGGATTGAGTTTTGTGAGGGATGGAGCCAATAACCTGGCTCTTGCCTGATACCCAAACCCATTTCTTGGGCATTGCGAACAAAGTTTCATATACCTCCAAAGAAAAGACTATGCTAAGGCGATACTGTTGCTCTGGGTTCTCTGGTTAGTGATCTTCCACAATATTGATTTTCCATTCTAAAATTGCATGGAAAAGTCATTTTAAAAGGATAACCTCCTATACTCATTATAACCGCCAGTATGAACAAGTCATCTTTGTTACCATATTCAAGTAGCACTTGGTATTGGAAAACTCTTTGCAATTCACAAGTCTTCTGGACTGGCAACTGCAAGCTCTCTAAGCAAAGCACAAAATCTGGAAAGTCAAATGGTAGAGCAGCCTCTTGGCTTCACACACACAGAAAACACTCCCTCCGTGCTCAGGTCTTTCCAGACTGCTGTTCTCAGAGGTAGGCACCTCCAGTTTCTAACAGTCTCGTAAGTGGCCAGCCTTAGAGGCTTAGGCTCTGGGGATGCCCCATGCTCCTTCCCAGAGGACCCCCTGTATCTGGGCTTCCCTGCCAGGAGGGATCTAGAAGATAATCTTATCTCACAACCTCATTTTACAGATAAGAAAACTGAGGGCCAAAAGAATTGAAGTCCCTTGCCCGGAGACCACCAACAACTAAAGGTACAAGCTAGGGCACAGATAAGCCAACGCAGCAGGTGTGGATCCTACATGGCTATGATCATATATTCAACACTTTGGGTTTCTCCAGGATAAACATAACTCCTTTGTAGTGCCAAGCTAAGCTCTGTGCCTTATAGGATCCTTATGTCAACAGAACAAAAGACATACATTAACAGCCTCGTTTAATAAATAAGGAAGCTGAGATTGACTTGTCCAAGTCCTGAGACCAGTAAGAAGCAGAACCAGAATCCCCAGCTTTGCCTGGCTGCGAAGTGTACACTCATTCTTCCTTCCTCAACCTGGGGAGTCTACAGAGGCATTCGGTTGGGCTGGGCTGGAGGCTGGAGGTCACTTGGATTTTGGAAGTACAGTTCCAGGTAGGCTGCTGAGCCCCCTAGTCCTTGCTTTCGGAGCAGAGAACTCTTTCTGCTTAGCTGCCAGTCTAGAGCTTGCAACAGCTAGATGCTTACTGCCCACCTGAAGACACTGAGGCTCTTCTCCTGACTGCGGCCCAGAAGGTGCCTTTTTATGAACACAGTGGCTGGGAGTCGCCACCTTTAACCTGTCCCCACCATGCTATAGCCTCGGCTTCACCCGCTTCCCGTTCTGGCACCAGGCAGCTGGCCAGCTTCAAAGACTGTATCAGGAGGCATAGAAAACCTCCCAGCCCAAGAAATAGGGCCAAGGTCCAGGAGGGGCCTGCAGCTCGGACCCACGTGACTCCGCCTGCCACCTGAAACCTGTCTGACACTAGCACAGACAGCCCCCAGACCGGACAGCCTGCCTCCCCTGGGCCCTGGCTCCACGCTTCAGGAGTCTGCTCACTCAGACTGCCCCTGTTTGCTGGTGGGAAAAGGAAAGCAATTGATTTTGTTTGGGAGAATTTCATGTTAGTCCTTTTTATTATCTCAAGAAGGGTCAGGAAATCCTCTGAAGCAAAATCAATTACAGTCGTGCTCGGGGAGGCCGGAGCAGCCCTTTGGCTTATGAGCAACAGGCAGGTCTCCCGATGAGAAGCCCCGGCCTGTGAGTGGCCGCTGGTCCTCTCCCTGCTGACTTGGACTCTGCCCTCCATAGGGCAACTTCATGGGCTTATAGGATGGCCCTGCCCGCCCCCCAAGGCCCTCAGTAGGGGATGGGACTGGGAGCAGGAGGGGTGAGAACCCCTGGTCCAAGGTGGCTCACTTGATTCCTTCTCCCAAAAATTAGGGAGTGGACACAGAGCCTCAGAATGTGGTGAGAACAGAAGGGGTATTAACCTGGCATTTGGGGAGAGGGTATCTTCTTGCCACATATTATAAAAAGCAGAGGGAACCCATCTGAGCAGAGAAAGAAGCAGCTGATGGATGGGAAGAGGCAGAAAGCCAAGACAGAGCTCCGGCAAGTCTTCAGATCCTGGCAACCAGCCCCCATGACGAGGCTTGACTGCAGGTGGGTTGGCAGTCCCTCCGCTTTCACAGTTAAGCCGGCTCCAGCCGATCTGTGCTGTTTGCAACCATATATTAGAAATAATGTTGGCGCACCTGGGTGTCTCAGTTGGGTAGCGTCAGACTTCTGATTTAGGTTCAGGTCATGATCTCAGGGTGGTGAGATGGAGCCTTGTGCTGGGCTTCGGGCTCACTGGGCGGTCTGCTTGAGGATTCTCTCTCTTTCTCTCTTCCTCTGCCCATCCCTCTGCTCACGCTCTGTCTCTCTCTAAAATAAATAAATAAATATTTTTTAAAAAATAAAAGAAGGACTAAGTTTTTTCTTCAGTTTCTTTGGTAACTATAAGAAAATTGCCCCCATAAATGTGCTCAAGAAATAGTATGTCATATGAAATATCCAGAATAGGTAAATCCATAGAGACAGAAAACAGATTGGTGGTTGCCATGGGCTGGGGAGTGACTAACTTTAAATGGGCAGGGGGGTTTCTTTTGGGATGCTGAAAATGTGTGAGAACTTGATACAGGTGCTGGTTGCACAGCATTGTTAATGTATTAGATACCACTGAATTGTACGTCTTGAGATGGATAATTTTATGTTATACAAATCTCACCTCAATTTAAAAAAGGAAACTGTGCTATACCTATGAATAATAGGAGGTCCCATTAGAGATGCAGAATTTACCACCTAACTGGCTGAGCATCTCATTCATTTGTTCCTTTATTCATTAATTCAACAGATATAGATGAAGCACTGGCTTCATGCCACTTTGCTGAGGGTGCTATGGTGAGGGCTTGGTGTGGACAGTTAACAGGCTGTAACATTAAAGTACAGCAGGAGGACTCAGTGCTTTGTCCTCTACGACTCACTCCTCCCTTTCTTCTAGAGGCAGAACTCCCCTTCCAACAGGGAATGCATTCTCTGTGGCCCAGAAAGGAGGCTCACTCCTTCCAAGAGGTCAATCAGAGGATCCCCATCTTCCTGACAACAATAATTGGTTCAGGAATGGACATGTGACTAAAGATGAGCCCCTCAGGATGTCCCTGGAGCTTTTCTGCCATTGCTACCCTGAAAGACCCTGTCTTTGCACTGGTGTTGCTCAGCAGGAGGATGTAAGCATTGGAGGCTGGTGATCTTGCCCATCAGGGGAGATAACTGGTCCAAGAAAGGGAGAGGGACCCAGAGCCCTGAAATTAGCCACGCCACTGATATTTCCAGTGATTGAGCCAAGAAACTCTCTTCTTTTTGGCTGAAGCCAGTTTGAGTTGTGTTCCATCAATTTTGTTGAAGATTCTTCCTCTCCAAGGAGGACAAGCATTGCAGCAAGATGGGTAGGGAGTGAGTGTGCCATAGAAGCTCATAGCAGGAGCTTCTACTGGAAGATCATAGGTTGTACGAGGCAACCGGTCCTAGAATTTACATTAATATTTGAGATTTTAGCATGGACTATTGAACATTTTTGCTCAAACTGTTATTGCTGTAAATCACTACATGATGATTTCTAAAATATTTAATCTCAATGATGCTTGAGAGACACTACACCACGGCATACTGTAAGCCATTGGAGAAGAGTCTACAAGGTGGATATTCCCAGGGCCTCTGTGTTTCCAGAAACCTGAGAGAATAACAGGCTGGAGCCACACTATGGTCCTGGCAGTGCAGGGGGAAACCACAGTCGACACTGGCAGCCCAGAAGAGACTGAACTGATCATGAACATTTGGTGCCCTGTCTCCCATCCTTTATCCCAGCAGGGCTGAGGTTCATTCCCTCAGGAAGGAAGCAACTCTGCTCCCTTCCTCTCCACCCACCATTGGGATTCCTCTCTAATGGTCTGATTCTCAAAGCTTCAGGGAAACTACCTTTTCCTTCCCTTAACTACCCTACAGGGATGGAATTCTCACTGTTCATGGTTTGTGGCATTTACCTAGAGCTTTCACAGTATTTAGCGTACTTTCATTTACCTTTCTTCATCAGATGTTCACTGCCACTCCCCAACGTAGGAATTACTCTCTCCCTTTTACAGATGAGAAAACTGAGGGTCAGAGGGGCTGACTAACTGGCTTCAGGTCCCACAGCTTGCAAATGAAGGAGCTGTGGTAAGACAGTTAGAGAAGAAATCACCCCATCCCAACACACTGCTTTCCACATAAATACTCAGAGACCAAACACTCTCCTACCCAGGCTTCTGGACTTCTACAGATCATTCTATCATCAGCCTCATTGAAACTTTGTGTCTCCTACTGTTTTAATTGGCAGGGGCCCTGACCCTGCTTTACCAGCCTGGATGGGCTGCCCCATCCTGCCCACATTCTCGGGGATGTCTAGTCTCTTACTGTTTTCCTTCTCACCTGTGGACACCTCAGGAGGTCATGGGCTTTGCAGCAAAGAAGGCTTGACCCCAGCGGTTTCTCCAGAAGAAGGCACTGAATCAACAGAGGAGATGGTGCACGCTTGTTGGATTCAATTTACAATTCTGAGGAAGATGCCAGGAGATGCCTGTCACAGTGTCAGCAAGAGCAGTTGTCTGTGGCACGGCTGGTCATTCTGAGCCCCTTTGCCAACCCCGGGTAACATAAGTCTGTCTGGACATGACAGTACATGTTTACGCGCACACGCGCGCGCGTGTGTGTGTGTGTATCCTGGGTACGTGTGTAGTTTCATAATGATGACATCTAAATTGCTGAGTTTGCAAGTCTAAAGCAGAGAACTGCTGGCAGTTTCACTTGGTTTGACCCAATGTTTTGAAAAATGGGAAATTCCAGATTCTTGGATGATTTATTCACAAGCCTCCTCTGAAGATTTGCTTTTCAAAACCAACAAGCCACCCAAAAGAACTGTTTGGTTTTTATTTGACAAGTGTTAGCATCAGGCCTGGAAGAAGCAGGCCTCACTCCCAGTTACACCCAGGATCTGGCGACTTCTGCAGAGGGGGGGTCTCAGCTGGCCTTTCAGAGGCTCCACCTGCTGGAGTCAAGTCAGACCCTTCTCGGTGCTGCCCTGAACAGCAGTTTGCTTCATCTGCTGGCAAGATCATCATGTCCCCTCACCTCAGCCACGGATCTGGATGCAGGCCTCCCGCCTCCCACGCAGCCTGTGACCTTGCCCCTGTGTCTCTGCCTTGCTTCCCTCCTCCTTCACTTCCTTCACTCCCTGGCCAGGCCCCATTCCGGGCAGGCACCCGCGGGATGGCTTTTGCGATTGCTTTTAAATGCCTCCGAATTTATTGCAATGAAAATGCTTGTCATTTTTATCCAGGTCTGCTCCCCTAAAAATGTAGGCAGTGTTGAGAATACCTCAAAAAGGCAGCATGATGGGCAGACCCGCCCCAGTGGCCTAGCGGTTTAGCATCGCCTTCAGCCCAGGGCATGATCCTCGAGTCCCAGGATCGAGTCCCACATCAGGTTCCCTGCATGGAGCCTGCTTCTCCTTCTGTCTGTCTCTCTCTCTCTCTCTGTCATGAATAAAAAATTTAAAAATCTTAAAAAAAAAAAAAAAGGCAGCATGCTGTTTTCAGAAAAAAAAAGGTTCAGGGGTACCTGGATGGCTAAGTGGTTGAACATCTGCCTTCATCTCAGGTTGTGATCAAACTTGTTGAGGACCCAGGGAAGGAGTGAAGATAGCAAACGGTAGATAGCATAGTAGATGGCAACCCAGGAAGGGGCTGAGTCTGTCAGAAGGCGGCGTAGCAAAAGGGGTGAGCTCTAAAAAGACTCCTAGAAGAGTCTGCAAGGTCTGATGTGCCCCCAGGAGGGCTTTTTCAGAGAAAATACCCTGAATTAACATACCCTGACACCACTGGCAGCATAGTCCTGAGTTCCGAAGGTTGGGAAGAGGGAAAGGAGGTGGGTAGAGAGAGGCAGGAGGCTCATTTTATTGAGCTTTGGGTCCCAACTCTAATGGGAGCCCATACAACTCCCTCACTCCTTACAAAGCTGGCCATTTCACCAACACAAACCTCTTGAGTTTGCTAAGGTTATGTGAAGGGTGCAATATTTGGGCCATATTTATACAAAATATGATGTGTTGGGACACCTGGGTAGCTCAGCAGTTGAGTGTCTGCCTTTGTCTCAGGGCATGATCCTGGAGTCCTGGGATCGAGTCTTACATCGGGTTGCCTGCATGGAGTCTGCTTCTACTTCTTCCTGTGTCTCTGCCTCTCTCTCATGAATAAATAAATAAAATCTTTTTTAGAAAAATATGATGCGTTGTTTATCTGAAATTGAAATTTAACTGGGCATCCTGCATTTTATCTATCAAATCTTGGAGGGTAAGGAAGCTTCCAGAAGGGTTACAGAACCAACTGCCAATCCTGGGATGACATCCCCCCCTACCCTATACCTGTTGCCAGAGACTAACCCCACACCACTCTCAGTGCAAATGAGGGACATGCTCACACTGCAGAGGGAATGTCAAGGAGGTCTCAGGATGAATATCCGAGAGAGAATGGTGGGCTCCCCCCACCCTACATCTCCCACCTCCGTGTTCCCCAGCTCCTCACAGCCAGACTGGGCTCTGCCCCAGCACCCAGACCAAGGATCTAAGCATAAACGACTAAAATAGCTCCCCACACCTCACGCATCATTGCCAAGAGGTACTGTGTCCCTCCCCCTGTGACATCTTCTCCAAGGCACAGTCTTGGAGTTGCATTTCTGGTCCTTTCAGCAGTCTTTTCTAAGAATAACCACTTCTGTTCATTTTGACTATGCAAATGATAGATGTGAATGATTATGCAAATGATTCACTGTAAAAAATAGAAAATAGAGAAAATTCTAAATACGAGAACATGACAGTGCAAGGATGCTGGTATGTTCTCTTGCCATCTTTTTATACACATCTATGAACTTCTTTTTACAAAACTGGCATCAGGCTCAATGTTTGGGGGTTTTTTCTTGCTTTTTTTGCTCAAATTGTTTTTTTCATTTAACGTCATCCCATTCAACTTTAGTTAATAAATATTTACCACGTGCCTACTATCAGCCCTGCACTGTGTGCAGAGCAGTAAACAAGCCTGACACCATCTCTGCCCTGTGAGGCTTACGGTTGGGAGTGGGGGTCAGACATTGAACCAGGAAGATAAGAAGAGAAATAGTCTCCTACCAAGTCTGCCATATAATTCAATTGTACACTTTGCTTTTGAGGAAATCTGTTCCTAAAAATACAGAGAGAATATCTTAAAGAGTTATATTTAAAGTAAATAGTCTGTATACGATTCTAAGGGGTTGAATGTTTCAATGAAAACAGATAATGCGGGATCCCTGCGTGGCACAGCGGTTTAGCGCCTGCCTTTGGCCCAGGGCGCGATCCTGGAGACCCGGGATCGAATCCCACGTCGGGCTCCCGGTGCATGGAGCCTGCTTCTCCCTCTGCCTGTGTCTCTGCCTCTCTCTCTCTCTCTCTGTGACTATCATAAATAAATAAAAATTAAATAAAAAAAAAAAAAAGAAAACAGATAATGCCTGATTGTATTTTAGCCTTGATTCACAGGAGTCCTAGCTTCCTGGAATTACTGTTTAATAAAGCAGTTGATGACTGTGGGTTCAAAACGCAGCCTTCTACAGCACAATTCAGGGGCAGCCATAGAATCCTTTGTGTGAACAGACCATAAGTCTTTTATTCATTGTTGCTAAATACAGAAGTCGATTCTAAAGATTCACTTTTATACTAATGGAGCAAAGAACATCTTCAAGCCTGAATATCTGTGTATAAAAACTGACTATTGCTTTGGGATAAACTGTATAGTCTATTTCAATACTGAGTCTTGGGGCAGAGACTACCTAGTGATACACAAAACCCACTTCGTCATCCTGGGCACACACTAAGCTACATTTTCATGCCCCTGTGTAGGTAGGCATGGGCTTGAGACTCATTTCTGGCCCCTGGAATGGAGGTGGGAATAATGTCTCATGCTGGGCCTGGCCTAGGACACCTCCCATGCATGCTCTTCCATACTCCTTCACTTTCTTTTTTTTTTTTAATTTTAAGGATTTATTTATTTATCTATTTATTTGAGAGAGAAAAGGAATATGGGGTGGGGAGGGGTAGAGGGAAAGGGAGTGCCATGCAGATTCCAGGCTAAGCGTAGAGCTGGACATGGGGCTCAATCCCAGGACCCTGACATCACAACCTCAGCCTAAACCAAGTGTCAGACACTCAGCTTACTGTGCCACACAGGTGTCCCTCCTTCCCCTTCTTCTAAGAGTCCTTGGAAGCCACGTGTTGAAAATGACAGGGCCACAAGTTAGAAGGAGGCTGGGTCCGTGAATCGCCACTTGGAGAAGAGCTACCTCCTTGCTGGTCTGGATCACCCATTTTGAACATCACACAAAGAGGATATGAAATCCTCTTACTGTAAGCCACTGAGATTTGAAGCTACATCTATTACAGCAGCTAGTGTGGACCGATACAGGAGCCCTGCCCCTCCTTCCCACCCTGAATCTAGTCCCTACTGGGCATCCCAGGTGCTAGAGATGCAGTGCCTGCCCCCCTACCACCACCACTACCACCACTCCAGGCTTCCATCTCCGGTCACCTGTGCCTTTCCCCAGTTTCACCACAGAGCCTAGGGCCCAAGCTTGTTCTCGGCAATTGTCCTCCCTGGGAATTGCTCAAAAATCTGAGCCCTCACTGAAGCTGCTTCACCCAGCCGCTCCCCTGGGAAGACTGGGCTAAAGGCCACCAGCCCCCTGTCTTGCGACTCGCCTGATAGCCTCTGCACCTGGAAGCCCAGCACCAATTTCTTTCCATTGAGCAAAAAGGAATCTACACAAGTCACAAGATAAATAGCCGCAGAGATTACAAA
Source organism: Canis aureus (assembly GCF_053574225.1). NCBI lineage: Eukaryota > Metazoa > Chordata > Mammalia > Carnivora > Canidae > Canis > Canis aureus. The sequence goes on from NC_135626.1 coordinate 34,019,181, forward strand.
TAACCCATTGTCCAGGCTCGCCGGCACTCATTCCGTGCCCAGAAACCTCTATGTCACTTTGTCTCCACATCTCTTTCATCAGAAAGCAAAACGGAAAATGCAGCCTTGTTCTGGGGAGAACCCTGGTGGCTGCGGATGGAAGCATCTGAACACATCTGTCCGGCTGCCCAGGGTTTGGGTCAGCAGAGCCTGTGGGCTTCGTGGTCCCTCTCCAAAAGCCCCTTCCTCCCACTGTAAGCGGGGGAGGCTCAAATGTCCCTCCGAGAGCCTGCCAGCCGGGTGCATCACTGTGCTGTGATTGCCATCTTGTGGCAGGAAGGGCTTGAGGCAGGGGAGCGTCCCTGGTAAGCATCAAGAGGACCCAACCAACAGGGCATCAGAAGGGGACAGGCAAGATCAACGTTGCTTCCTCCCACTGCCTCTGAAAGCCCTTTCCTTTGCTTGGCCAAAAACAAAACAAAACAAAACAAAAAAACAAATCCCTGCTTCTTGTCTAGCCTCCTGCAAGTCAAATGCTTTGCAGATTACCTGCAACTACCTCTTCTAGTTTATTTCATTATTATAAAACCGATAACATGCACATTATTCAAAAGTTAAAACACTACTGAAGACTTTAAAGACGACAGTCACAAATCACTCCAAATCCACCCCTCAGAAACAGCCAGTGCGAGTACCTGGGGTAAGTCATTGCCGGCGTCTCTCCTTGCCACCTGCAAACGGAGAAGCAGCGCGGCTTCTAGCAGGTCAGGGCGTGGGCTGTGGCCCCAGGCTGCAGGGGTTTCTCGCTGGCTGTGCCACTTCCTTGGGCAGGCCACTTACCCTGTTTATCTCATTTTCTCATCTTAAAAACAGAGGTAATAGTCACATCTCCCTCTCAGTTTTACTATGAGGGCCCAACCCTGAAATACAGAGCACAGTGCCCAGCCTGTGGAAACCTCACGTATTAGCCATTATTATGGTGGATGTGTGAATAGGCAGATAGGAAGGTAGACTTTTAGGAGAACGATATTTAACTATGCATGTTACTTATACATTAAAAAAAAAATAGAACTAGAGTTACCTGGGTGGCTCAGTGGTTCAGTGTCTGCCTCTGGCTCAGCTCATGATCCTGGAGTCCCTGGATCGAGTCCCACATCAGGTTCCACGCAGGAAGCCTGCTTTTCCCTCTGCCTATGTCTCTGCCTCTCTCGATGTGTGTCCCTCATGAATAAATAAATAAATAAATAAATAAATAAATAAATAAATAAATAAAATCTTTTTTAAAAAAATAGAACTACCAGGGCACCTGGGTGGCTCAGTCAGCTAAGCATCTGACTCTTGGTTTCAGCTTAGGTCATGATCTCAGCGTTGTGAGATCAAGCCCCATGTGGGGCTCTGTGCTCAGCAGGGAGTCTGCTTGAGTGAGATTCTCGATCTCCCTCTCCCTCTGCCCGTCCCCACTCTGCCCGCCACCTAGCACGCACTCTCTCTCTCTCTCTCTAAAAAAATAAATAGAACTACGATATGATCCAGCAATTTCGCATCTGAGCATTAATCTGAAGAAAATGAAACGACATACCCACCCCCGTGTTCACTGCAACACTATTCACAATAGCTAAGATATGGAAACAACTTAAATGTCCATCAAAAGATAAATGGATAAAGAAAATGTAATATATATATATATATATGTATATATATATATATATATACACACACACACAATGTAATATTATTCAGCCATTAAAAAAGGGAAGAAATCTCTATTTGCAACAACACGGATAGACCTTGAGGGCATTATGCTAAGTGAAATAAGCCAGAAAAGAAAGACAAATACCGCACGATGTCTCTTCTCTGTGTAATGTAAAACAACAAACCAATAAACAAGCTCATAGATACAGAGAACAGACTGGTGGCTGCCAAAGGCAGGGGGGTCAGGGGTGGGTAAAATGGGTGAAAGGGTAAAAAAATAGAAAAGTTATAAAAGCTATAAAATAAGTTTAAAGTTATAAAATAAGTAAGTCACGGAGATGTGATGTACAGCATGGCGTCTACCTAATAATACCATATTGCATATTTGAAAGCTGCTTGGAGTAGATCTTAAAAATTCTCATCACACACAATACCTGGTGGCTCGGTTGGTTAAGCGTCTGCCTCTGGCTTAAATCATGATCCCAGGGTCCTGGGATCAAGCCTCACATCAGGTTCCCTGCTCAGCTTCTGGGAGCCTGCTTTTCCCTCTGCCCCTGCTCATCCTCTTTTGCATGCTCTCTCTCTCAAATAAAAAATAAATAAATAAAATCTTTTTTTTTTTAATTCTCATCACACACAAAAAAAGATCTGTAAGTATGTGTGGGGAGGGATGTCAGCTAGACTTATTGCAGGGATCATTTCACAATATGTACACATATTAAATCATTATGCTGTGTATCTGGAACTAACAAAATGTTATCTGCAATCATACTTCGATCAAAATAAAAGCATGGACCATGGACACGGCAGGGATAGGGAATTCACAATTGGAGAGGCTAAGAACTGAGCAGCTGAATCCCCCTGAGTCCCCAGGTGACCCAGCTGTGTGTCTCTCGGCAGGTTCTTCAGCCCGCAGCACACCCCCCAGGAATGCTGCACTCACTTAAGCAGTTCCCACTCAGGGGGAACAAGGAGTGCTAAACACCAACCAGGGAGAAACAGAATTAGGAGAGTAAACCCATCCTGTTGCTGGCACGAATCTGTGAGTTCCCTGAGGGCAGAGGTGGCTGTCACATACCTGGTTGTCCCAGCTCCTCTCTCTTCACCTGACTTATCCTGGATGCTCAGCCCCATGTACTGAAGGAACAAGTGACTGTCAGGTGGACATGGAAGGCCAGGCCTAGAGAGCCACTCCAGGGGATGCCCCCCACTGAGAACTCACTCTGCCAGAATTCCTGCTATCAACACATGTGGTCCATAACAGAGAGCTCCCAGCCAATGCCAGCAGAAAGTACCTTGAACGCACCGGTCATTTCACCCTCTGACTTAAGGGTCATGGTCTCCATCTTGCAGTTAGGTAAACTGAGGGTCAGAAAGCCAGAAGCTTACCTCAGGGCACATAGCTAGTAAGTAGCAGAGCTGGGATTTAAATTCAGGATCCATGGTGTCTGACTCCCAAGCTCTCCCAGCTGATCTAGTTCTTACAACAAAGGGAAAGTAATAACTTATCCACTTGCTTGTCACTTCCAAAGAACTTCAGGAAGTGTCCACATCTAGTCACAACCCACATTCAGTCCAGCCAAGCAATCCAGGGGCAATTAGAAAATGGCTTTTTGATCCTTACCTCTTTTGCCAAGTACCTCATAGAGTCTAAAATCTTGGCCATCTAGAATCCTTATGATATTGGGGTTTGGGGTCACCTGGGTGGCTCAGCAGTTGAGCGTCTGCCCTCAGTCAGGTCAAGATCCAGGGGTCCAGGGATCAAGCCCTGCATCGGGCTCCCCATGGGGAACCTGCTTCTCCCTCTGCCTGTGTCTGCCTCTCTCTCTCTCTCTCTCATGAATAAATAAAGTAAAATAAAATAAAATAAAATAAGATAAAATAAATAAAATAAAATAAAATAAATAAAAATAGTCACCACAGATCATCCAGGAAACTATGATGGATGCAGCCTCTCCCTCTTCTCTACAATCTACTGCCAACACAGCCACTGCCTTGGTTTGGGTTGCTATCAAGGCACCATAGACTGGGTGGCTTATAAACAACAGAAATTTACTTCTAATGGTTCTGGAGGCTGGAAGTTCAAGATCAGGGCATCACTACGGTCAGGTTCTGTTGAGAACTAGCTTCCCAGTTCACAGATAGCTGTTTCCTCACTATGTCCTCACAAGCCAGAAAAATAAGAGAACTTTCTGGCGCCCTTTTTATGGACACTAATTTTTAACTTTTAAGGGCATTATTCCTATTCATAAGATTGCCTAATTATCTCCCAAAGCCCCCACCTCCAAATATTGTTACATTGGAATTAAGTATCAATATAGGAATTGGGTGGGGGGAGACAAACATTCAGTTGCTACTAGCTACCAAAGTGACTTTAGCTTCTCTAAAATAGAGTCAAGCTTGCTACTCTCTCACTTAAAATTCTTCCCTGACTCCCTACCCCTAAAGAACAAAGCCTAAGACCCCTTACATGACACACAAGAGCCTATGCCATCTGCCTCATCCACCCCAACCCATACTCCCACCTTGGGATAAATCCATGCCTTTAGACAAGCTGTTCTCTGTACCTAGAAATCCTTTTCCATTTTTAACATCAAGAACTCCTCAAGGAATATCAAAGACCGGCAAAAAAGAAAACAAAATTATTATCTCTGGAAAGTTCTCTCTGATACATCTCTGACAAAATTAATCATGCCCTCCTTCGTGTTCAGCTAAAACTGACACTGCCTGGATCACCTTCATGAGTGTCCAATAAGCGCTCAACAAATGTCCGATGATTGTTTAGAACAGATAGAGAATAACCAAAGGGATATGAGACAAATTTTCAGGGAATAATGCCCTAGAAGAAAGTCTCTCCATGCCCATACGTTGCCCTGTCCAGTGACTTCAATGTCACCAAGGAGGATGCAAGAAAACAAGGGGTCATTCCCATCTTTGTTAAAGGTATCTTGGGTATGGTGCCTCCTCAGAGCCCTCATCCCCTTCCCAGTGCCTGGCTTGATGCTGGTGTCTGCCCAGCCCCAAGTGGAACCTGGACCTGTCTAGCTCTGTCCACCCAAGAACCCAGAGGCAGGTGGACCCATTCCCCCTCTGAACTGTGGGCAAGAAGGTCAACTGATGCCAGCGTGCTGTCCAGTTCCACAGCTTCCCATCCAGAATGTGAAGAATGGACTTAGAGCTTCCGAAGCAGGCAAAAGAGATAGTTATAGGGCTGGAAAGAAAGCTGGAAAGCTCATAGTGGGGTCTTTTCTCCCCAGTCACTGGGATCTGACACATAGGAATGAGGCATGAAAGATTATGACCAATTCCTCTTGAAGTCTCCTAGCCCTCTGAGAAAAGGAGACTGGCAGACAAATGTGCTCTCAACAATGGCCAGCCCCTGGGGCTCTAGGGGCATGGGCACTCCTTGCCCAGGACAGGGCTATATGCCCTGGAGCCACTATTACCCCTTCATCCTTTCCTCCCTCCCTCCAGTGGACATATCTACCATGTCCATATGATGAAGCACGAGGAAAGGAAGAACAGAATTCCCAGAAATCCCACGAGCCCCCAGATCTGTCACATTCAGATATCCCTGAGAGAGCCCCTCGATCTCTGTGTACTAATTTGGTTGTGTAAACAGACATTGGATTTGGAATCTGGAAAACTTAGGTTCAAGTCTCAATCCAGCCACTTACTAGCCATGTGACCTTATGCGAGTCACTCCCCATCCCTGGGCCTCAATTTCCATCCTCAGGAGCAGGAAAGGATAAATAAAAAGCTACCTCAATGGCCTCTTCCAAACCTAACTTTACAGTCCTCAGTGGTGACCAAAGTAGAAAGGAGAGGGGAGTTATACATGGGGCTCCTGCTCAGCTGAGCTCATCCCCAGATGTAGCAAATGAATGACTGACTGGCTGTGTTTGCACTCATCCGGTCTACCAAAAATGTGCCTGCACTTTGAAAAAGAGATTCCTGATCTTTACCTTGACTTCATATAAAAAAAAAAAACATAATTGGGAAGGCAAATGGCGGGTTGGGATAACTGGGTAATGGATATTAAGGAGGGCACTTGATGAAATGAGCACTGGATATTATAAGCAACTGATGAATCTCTAAATTCTACCTCTGAAACTAATAACATATGTTAATTAAATTGAATTTAAATTTAAAAAAAATTTTTAAAGAAATAATAAGCAAAATGGCCCACAGAAGGGTCAGGGGATAATCCCCACGTTTTGCAGGAAAGGGAGATGAAACCCTGGGAGGCAGAGGCAAGGCTAGGAGTGAAGCCCAGGACTCTGGGTCTTCCTCAAGGAGTGATTTCAGGTTTTCCATGTCTCATCTTCTGAATCAGACGTCCAAGAACCATGGTCAAAATGGTGTTAGAGGCACTAGCGCAGTGTGCAGAGAGTATGAACATGTGAATTGTCAATTCTAGGAATCCAGATGCATTAGAACACAGTTATTTGTGTAATCTCAGCAATGGCAGTTTCATATATTTGGAGTTAATTCCATTTTTCTCTCTTATGAGAAAGTCAGCATAATGCAATGGTTCATTCTGCAGATCTAAAGAAAGCAACAGACCCTGTCCTCCAAACACAAACACCCAATTTTGAAACTATTTCAAAGAATCCTCAAACCCAATGAAACCTGCAAATAATCCACTAGGTGTTCTTGGACCCCAGATTAAGAACTCTGGAGAAAAAAAGACCTTGGGCTTTTTAGTTAAAAGGCCAAAGCTCAAATTTTGATGCTACCACTCACTGCTTATATGATGTTGGGCCTGTTCCCAAATCCCCAATTCTCTGTTTACTCATCCATGAAATGAGATAATACTTCCCACCTCATAGCAGTTGTGGGATTGAAGGAGATGCAAAGCCTCATATTATAGAGCAGTCGGTAATAAATGCCCACAGAGACTAGTACTCTCTGAGAGCCAGACTCTGTCTCATGCACTTTACCTGCACATCTCAACAACCCTATGAGACACGTATCATTATTATCTTTGTTTCCATAGATGAGGAGTAAGAGACACAGAGGAGCTAGGAATTTGCCCAAGATGGCATAGCTCTTTTTTTTTTTTAAGATTCTATTTTATTCATGAGAGACAGAGAGAGAGAGAGAGAGAGGCAGAAACACAGGCAGAGGGAGAAGCAGGCTCCATACAGGGAGCCCGACATAGGACCTGATCCCGGGACTCCAGGATCACACCCTGGGCCGAAGGCAGGCGTCAAACCGCTGAGCCACCCAGGGATCCCCCGACGACATAGCTTTTGAATGGCAAGGCCATATGGTGGGCTCCAGAAAAAATGTTCTTAACCACTACACCATATTGTCTCACTGAGTGACAATTTCATTTATGCCAGAAGTGTGGTTTTGAAAAAAATAAGTAAATAAAAACGAAAGCAGAGGAAAGAAAAATGGAAAGAAACAGACAGATCTTATGAGAAATGAGTTGGCCCAAAGCCCCCTCTGCACAATTGCCCATGTTGCCATTTCTCATGGCACAGGAGCAGAGAAGCAGTGTCCTGAGCCCGGGGTGGTGGAGGCCCCTGAGGATCAGCCTCACCCCAGTTCTAGCACACTGGTCTCTGAAGACACTTACATGTTTACGTGTGCAGGCTCCACTGCAAGGATGCTTCCCATAAATCACTCTACTTAGTTCTCATTATCTCTATGTGACAGGGATACCACTAGCCTCATTTTACAGATGAGGGAACTATAACCCAGGCTAGAGAAAGGCAGAGCCAATATGAGGGTTTCCACCAATAGGATGTATCAATAAAAAAAGAGTTCCCATGCCCTTGCCCCAATTTCTGATCTTCCAGTCCTTTGTCAGCACACAGACATGATGGTAGTGCAGCGGCCCATTGCTTCCAAGCTGAGGGTCCAGTGTGAAGTGGCAGGGAAATTCTCTGCAGCGTAATACACGAAGAAACTCAAAGTCCTTGTCCCAGGAGCAGCCAGAGAACAGCTCTCAAAACAGGGTTATGTGATCAAAATCTAACTCTGCCTGTGCAGGGACAGTGGTGGCAATGAGACCTCTGCGTGGCTACAGCAACTGTCAATGGCCCAGAAGGAAGCCTTTCCCCTGGACGGCCCCCGCCCCCTCCTGCCTGCACTGCCAGAGTAAAGCACAAAGCCTGGATCAAAGAGCTAGTCCAACTTGGAAAATAACTTCTGAAAAATCATAAGATCTTAAAAGGAATTTTGAGTGATGCCAACTGGATGGGGTAAAGAGAAAAGAGATGCAGGGATAAAGCTATTTGAATACAAAAAGCAAAGAACTGCTCTTAGAGCGAGTGAAGAATTTTAACATTTGCGGTAAAAGGGAATTTAAAAACCACCACCCTGTCTGAACTGTCATGTCCACAGCAGCCTCACTCACAAGAGCCAAGACATGGAAACAACCAGTGTCCGTCCCTGAGTCAAAGGATAAAGACGATGTGCTATCTATCTACAACATAGACAACAGGACGTTACTCTGCCTTGAGAAAGGGTAGCCAGCCATCTGCAGCAATACAGATGGAGCTCGAGGGCATTATGCTAAGTGATGCGAGCCAGAGAAAGACAAATACTGTATGACCTCACTTATGCATGTTATCTAAAAAAGTGAACTCAGGGCACCTGGGTGACTCAGCGGTTGAGCGTCTGCCTTTGGCTCAGGGCGTGATCCCAGGATCCCGGGATTGAGTCCCACGTTGGGCTCCCCCACAGGGAGGCTGCTTCTCCCTCTGCCTATGTCTCTGCCTCTCTTTCTGTGTCTCTCATATAACTAAAATCTTTTTTAAATTTTTAAAAAGGATGAGCATTACAGCATGTAACCATGAAAAACTGCCTACAGGGGCAGCCTGGATGGCTCAGTGGTTTAGCACCGCCTTCAGCCCAGGGTATGATGCTGGAGACCCAGAATCGAGTCCCACATCGGTCTCCCTGCATGGAGCCTGCTTCTCCTTCTGCCTGTGTCTCTGCCTCTCTCTCTCTCTCTCTCTCTCTCTCTCTCTCTCTCTCTCTCTGTCTCTCATGAATAAATAAATAAAATCTTAAAAAATAAAAATAAAAAACTAAACTCATAGAAACAGAGACTAGCATGATGATTATCAGGGGCTCAGGGGGGTATAGGGAGATGTTGGTCAAAGGGTAAAAACTTCCAGTTATAAGATGAGTAGGTTCTTGGGATCTAATAATACTGTGTTCTATACTTCAAAGTTGTCAAAAGAGTAGACCTTAAGTGTTCTCACCATAAAAAAGAAATTGTAATTATGTGATGCCTGAAAGAGGTGTTAGGTAATGCTGTGGTGGTAATCACATTGCAGTGTGTGAGTGTACGCCTGAAATGTACACAATGTCATGTGTCAGTTCCAGTAGACCTCTGATATCCGGGATACATTCCAAGACCCCCAGTGGATGCTTGAAACCACAGGTGGTACCAAACCCAATATGTATTATGTCTTTTCCTATACATACATCCCTGTGATAAAGTTTAATTTATAAATGAAGCACAGTAAGAGATTCACAATAAGAACTAATAATAAAACAATTATAACAATATACTGTAATAAAAGGTATGTGAATGTGCTCACTCACTCTCTCCCTCTGTCTCTCAAAATATCTTACTATACCATACTCACCCTTCTTCCACAGATGCCAGATGATCAAATGCCCATGGGATGAGATGAAACGAGTGAATGACACAGGCATTATGAGGTCATGTTAGGTTACTACTGAGCTTCTGACAACACATCAGAAAGATCCTCTATTTCCAGACTATGTTTGACTACAGGGAACAAACTTTAGATAAGGAGAGATGACTGTATATCTCAATAAACCATCTCCCATTCCCACAGCTAAGAGGGCAATGAGTTCACCGAAATCATTTTACCAATAGGGAGACTGAGGTCCAAAGCCAGGAAGATTGTTCAAGGTTGTGTGAGTAAATATGTAACAGAGCCAGGCCCCAATCCTCCTGAGCCCCAGCCTGCTGCAGGATTCCTGGAAGAATTCTGTGTTCATTTGCCTCTGTAAGATGGTCACGTCCATTGGGTTGATGGGCTGACTGGATACAGTTCTTAGAAGCCATCAAGCTACGAGCCTGTGAAAGAAATCCCTACCCTAGATCGCATCCTGACCCTTCGGAGGCTAGAATGGCTCAGCCAGAAGGACCCTTCAGGGCCTTTTGCTCAAACCCCCTCATTCCACTCAGAAGGCCAGGTTGAGAGAGGGAAGGAGCTATCCTGAGAACACCACTGCATCAGGGAAGAAATTAACTGGAACTCAGATCTTCTGGCTTTAATTCTACTTTCCCATAATGCTGCAATTTTTTGGTTGTAAGTGTTATGGACTGAATGTGTCCCTCCCAAAATTCACAGGCTGTAGCCCTAACTCCCAGTGTGACTATAAAGGGAATACAGCTTGTAAGGAGGTAATTACAGTTCAATGAGGCCGTCAGGGTGGGGTCCTAGTCCAGTAGGCCTTATAAGGTCCATGATATGAAGAGGGAGAGATGGCAGGAGAGGGCTGCACAGAGGAAGGGCCATGCAAAAATATAGCGAGAGGGTGGAAGCAGGCCAAGGGAAGAGGCTCAGGAGAAACCAGCCCTGCCGGCACCTAGATCTGGACCTCCAGCATCCAGAACTATGATAAAATAAACATCTGTCATGTAAGCTACCTTGTGTGCAGCATTTTGTTACTGCAGCCCTAGCAGATTAATACAGTAAGGGTTTCCCTTGGGCCCCCTCAAGTATTGGGCATTGATTATTCTGAGGCTTGCTCCAGTCTGAGAACCCCCGGGCTCCCTCCACTGTGGGCCTGAATGGCTCTCACACAAGTTCTGTTCAATCAAGGATTGAACATACCAAAGGCAAATGAGCTAATTAGAGGCCTTTCAGAGGACTAGGGGGGATGAATTGAAAATAATGAAGAATCAGGACCCTAGAACATCTTAAAAGAAATTGTTTCATTATTTCCAGGGTCTTAATTCATGTATAATTTTTTATTCCTGAAGTCCAGTTGTTATTTCCAATTACTATGGGCAATTATTACTATCACAGAGCTTCACACCAACAAAGAATCTCAAAACCCCCATTTGCAAATGAAGAAACAAAAGCTCAGAAAGGCTGTGGGACCTTCCAGGGTCACATAGCAAATAGGTGGCAAGACAGGGAGCTGAAATGATGCAAGTCTTGACTGCCTCCCACGGGGACGTGTGACCAGGATGGTAGCAGCCCCCACCTGCCCTCTCTTTAGAGCTGCCCACTAGGCTTCTCCATGCCACCTTGGCTCATTTGTAGCAATCCAAACCACTGGACTCAGCAAGAAGCTCCTTGACAGAGTTCCCCTTAATTTTGATGCAAGCATCCTTGGAATGGTGAAGTTCTTCTGGGCACAATCACAACACATTTATATCTTTCTCACACTCAGACTAGACAATCATGCCATTGAAAGCTCCAAAGGGGAGACTGCCCACACCCCAGCCCTCTCAGGGAAGAAAAGAGAAATGTGCCACCTAGAAGTGAACTCTGTCTAGAAATCCCAGACAAGTCACCTATGGTGGGACAGGAGCCTTGCAAGGGTGAGTGGGTGGGGAAGCATAGACTTTACAGGAGTTTAGACACCCTCATATCTACTACCACACCAAGCAGAACCAGCCCACTTCACATTTCACCTCTTCCTTTCTGGAACTTAGAAGGATTCTAAAGTCTGGACCTCAGCACCAAGAATAGGCCCAATGGCCCAAGGACAATTTCTCACATTCCCTTTTCATCTCCTGCAGGTCATCTCATTGGGTCATTTGGGCCTCTGGACACCCTTGGGAGGATATAATAACTTATCATCATGCCCATTTTATAGGATGCTGAGGGTCAAAGAAGTCAGGCAACTAGTCCAAGAACAGTTGGTTACATGGTACAGCCAGGATAAGAACTTAGAGGACCTGAATCCAAACCTGTGCCTCTCTGCCACACTAGCTCTCCCTGGAATCTCCCCATTAGGCAAATTCTATTACATCACTGCCTTGCTTAAAACTGTTTTGTGGCTCCCCCTTCCCCCAGGAGCTAGGATTCCCAGCTACTGAGCCTGTCTGGGAGCATCCTCATGACCTTACCCCCTCCCACTTTGGCTACTGTCCCTCCCACTTTGTGCTCTACAGTTTGCCTCTGTGCCTTTCCCAGTGCTATTCCCTCTGCCGGACATGTCCTTCCCCTCCTTCTCCACTTAACAAATGTCCATTCTCCCTTTAAGGCTCTATCTTTATTCTACCAGAAGAGTCAATTCTTCCTACCTCTTCCTTTCCCTGTAAATGTGTCTGGGGTTGCAGATGCCATGGCTGCCTTGTAATCGTTCCCCTTTTGTACCAGGCTGTGAATGCCTGAAAGGCAGAAACTGGCCCTCCTCCACCTGTGACTCCCCAGCTCCACCAGAGCAGGTGCAAAAGGCTGGCTCCAGGGACTGGAGTAGATTCCAGCTACTGCCCACCAAGCTGTATAGATGGAAGGAGCCGACTCCCAGAACCAGAGACTCCTACTGAAGCAAGAATGCAAACATTCAGACAGACTCTTGGCAAAGCTACTCCTCTCCCTGCATTAGGAACACATAAAAGGCTCCAGCTTCAATCACGCCTTAAATAATAGCAGAATGTCTACATGTTCCTGAGGGCTGGAGAGCTCTTTCCCAAGGATTTCAGTCCTGCCAGTCCCAACAAGTCAGAATGAGCCAAGATCTTTGGTAGGTGCCAGAAAGACAGTCTCAGTGAAGCTCCAGAGTAGACCCTAGAAATGGAGAAAACGGGTACCTCTATACACTCAATGGGTCGTTCGGTCTTTGCTCCACACCTTGTGACACCTGCCCCTCCAAGGGTTAGAAAGGCAATAAATGAAGAGCAAAATCAAACTGGTTAACGTTGCTGCCTCTTAATGGATGACTGGGGACCACAGTGATGGATTCTAATAGGATTAACATACCTACAGTTAATCATGTTATTGTGGGGTCCTGCAGAAAGTGATTATTAAGGCTGGTGGTGGGAGGCAAAGGATCAAAGGGTCTTTAAAAAATACAGAGCTCAAGGGTACACCTCAGACTAATTAAATCATGACTTCTGGATTTGAGTCCTGGGCATCAGAATTTTTACAAACCTGGCAGGTGATTCTAATGCCCAGGTATGATTGAAACCTGCTGGCCTAGATGCAGGGCGGGGAGCAGTGGCAGGCAGGGTCATTCATTCATCCTACTTCCCTGAGACCTGTTCCTGCCAGTCACTGGGCCAAGTGTGGGCGTGGTCGAAAGAAGGGGTTGTGCTGTCTGGCTTCCCTGGCTTCTCGAAGCCCACAGTCTGCTCCCGGAGCCACAAGGCTTGGCCTCTAAGAAGGAGGCTATGATGGCAAGCAGCTGGGGATGGCATTCAGGGCAGGGATGCCCAGGCTTTGGGTCCTCACAGTCCTGAAAAAATTAAAAGTAGAGGAACTCAGGATAAAAGAGCTACTATTAATCGTTAAGATCAATTCATAAAAGTGAATCTCATTTTAAGTCCTCTGGACTACAAGATCTTTCAGAGGACATGGGATGAGCACTGGGTGTTATACTATGTATTGGCAAATTGAGTGTAGGTTTAAAAAATGTAAAACAAAGTAAAATAAGTAAAAGAATAAAATTGGAAAAAAGATCTTTCAAAGGACAAAGTCTATCTGTCATTTTTCCCCTTTTGTTTTTAAGATTTTATTTATTTATTTATTTATTTAGTTAGTTAGTTATTTATGAGAGTAAGCTCGAAGAGTGGGGATGAGGCAGAGGGAGAAGAACAAGCAGACTCCGGGCCAAGCTCAGAGCCCAACACAGGGCCCTGACCCACGACCCTGAGATCATGATCTGAGCTGAAATCAAGAGTCAGACACTCATCAACAAAGCCATCCAGGTATCCCCTGTCATTTTTCAGCTGCACCTCCCCGGGGCCAAGAAGGCCAGGCATTGGGATGGGATGATACTGATTGCAATAGTGATCATCACCTATGGCTATCGAACCCTGGCTCTTCTCAACAAGTGCCAGCCTAGCCATTTGGCTCTTCTGTGACCTCTCTGAGCACTCACACCCACCACAGGAGGCATGAGGGTCAGTCCAGGTTCAGTACAAGAAACTGCAACAATTCTGGATCTCATAAGCTAGGAGGGATTTCGTAAGGGAAATTAGGTGCTGCAAAGTCATTGGAAGATCAGGATGAGTAGGTCCTCTTCTAGATGCCCAAGACTGATTTCTAGAACAATAAGAACTGGTCAACTTCGGGAGTTGCTTCCCTGAGGCTGACACTAGAACTTCTGAGTCCACGGTACAGCCCCATCCCTGGGAGACAGCAGGGCTTTCTGCCTCACTGCTGCCTCCATAATACCACTGGCCCCAGGAGGCTAGCAACAGGACCCTAGAACATTGCCCCCAAGCCTCATGTTCCTGTGCCCTCACTTGCCAGCAGAAGAGTAGGAGGAAGGTCTGGCCATCCAAATCTTGGGCAAGTGTCTATATCAGCAAACCCTACATTGCAACCTCAACCCTTCCCAGAAAGGACATCCGGAAAATGTAGATTTTAGCTGCCCAAGCTCTGCTTACAGGAAGGCAGCTTAGAAGGAGGGTGGAACAGAGATTGAGCAAGCCAATCCACAGCAGCACTAGCCAATCCTTGGTAGTTACTAGCACTATTTCTGCATGTTGCAGATAAGGACACTGAGGCCCAAAGAGGGTTAAGTCATTTCCCCAAGGTAACACAGCAAATTAATGGTGGAGGAAAGATTCAAAAGTGAGGGCTCTGACTTTAAAGTTCCCCCTCTTAAAATGATCCCTTTCAAGAAATGACTGTTTGCAACCTTAAACAACATATTATTAAAAAAAATGTGCTTTTTTTTAACTGCAGAAAATTACAACATAAAACTTTATTTTGGGGATGCCTGGCTGGCTCAGCAATTGAGTGTCTGTCTGTCTTTGGCTCAGGGCATGATTCTGGGGTCCAGAATCGAGTTCTGCATCGGGCTCCCTGCAAGGAGCCTGCTTCTCCCTCCACCTATGTCTCTGCCTATCTCTCTCTCTCTCTCTCTCTCTCTCGAATAAATAAATAAAATCTTTTTTTAAAAAAACTTTATTTTTTGATATTATACTATCAAAAACCCCAACGATATAAGGCTTTAAATTCAGCAAACCTGACAAAAGTGGAGTTTGCATGTTTAATTTTTTTTAAAGCCATTGTATAAAATTCAGTTTCACTTGTTGATGAAGGTAGAAGGATAGAGTAACACTGTTTCTTTCAACTCAGTGTATCCTGGGAGAACAGAGAGAAGCCAAGGAACCACAGCCCCTGGGGTTGACCTGTCTTCTTGCAGGTAGGTGCCTGGAGAGGTTCCATGAGCTTCCCAGTCCAAGGCTGCTTATCAGAGTCAGAAATGTATACCAAGGAGCTATATTGAAAACCAGCAGGTCAAGTCTGAGCAACAGCTCCCAAGCCCTCACCCAGGGCACCAGCCCCAGAGGCCTGGCATGTGGGCAGTGGGGAGAAATCAGTGAGCCCCCATCATCACAGCAACTCTTGCCCCTGGTTATCTTATCTCAGGATCCTTGGATGGTTCCCCTCCCTTCTTCGATCTTAAAAATCTGCCCTTTACATGTGGGATCTAAAACTCAATCAACAAAGGAGACTGGGAAGACAGTGGAGGAGGAGGACCCTAAGCTCACCTTGTCCCACAGATGCAACTAAAGTCTCAGTCAACATAAGTCTGACTTCTTCCCTGTCTCTAACAC
Source organism: Canis aureus (assembly GCF_053574225.1). Lineage (NCBI taxonomy): Eukaryota > Metazoa > Chordata > Mammalia > Carnivora > Canidae > Canis > Canis aureus. The sequence goes on from NC_135626.1 coordinate 34,034,602, forward strand.
AGTCAAGAAGAGAACATTTTAGGAGAAGAACGAGAGGCTATAAATTCAGATGAGAATAAGACTAACTGAATTTTTTTATATGTTTTTAATTCTCTTCGCTCTCTATGACCCTGGGAACACATGAGTGATTTACAACAATTATCCCTTAACCGAGCATCTCAATCTTTGCAAATTCAGTGCCATGGCATGCAGAGAGGAATAGAGATCTAGTTGGCTAGATGAATGACCGAATCAGTGGATGGATAAATTGGTAGATAGATAACACCAGAAGGAGAGGGGGACAGAGACAGGAAGAATAAATGTTTAACAGTCAACCTGCAGGGTCAGGGCTGGAACAAACAGTCTCTCCAGAAATGTCAGGAAAAACAGTGTGGTTTCAAGGAGCTTCCTGGGGTATACGTCAAAAAATATTCCAATTGTCAAAAGAAACAGCAACAATAAAAAAAAAAAAAAAAAATCAAGGCAGCCCGGGGGCTTAGGGGTTTAGCACCGCCTTCAGCCCAGGGTGTGATCCTGGAGACCCAGGATCGAGTCCCACATTGGGCTCCCTGCGTGGAGCCTGCTTCTCCCTCTGCCTGTGTCTCTGCCTCTCTCTCTCTCTCCCTCTCTCTCTCTCTCTCTCTCATCTCTCATGAATAAATAAACAAAATCTTTAAAAAAAATCACAGCCTTCCAAACTACAAAACGGCAAACGGAATAATTATGAGCCGCAGGAATTAGAAACAGACCAGGAAGCCAAATGGAAAGAGAGACCTGTGAGAAACCTTAGTGTCTCTATCTACCACCAGCTTCAAAGTCAAGTTCAAACCAATCAGTGAAACTCCTGAGAGGAGCCTGAGGCTCCAAGAAATCCTACCAAGGTCACGAATCGGTGCTCTGCTGTGAGGCAGGCACCTAACCTTCCGGCCCCAACAGCAGAGGCTCCCCGCTGCTCAGACCCCGGGGGGTTAATCCCCGAGCCTTGGAGAAACACTCCAAAATTAAAGGATCGTTTTGGCAGGCGCCTGCTCTTGGGGGGATAAGCAGTAGCAGCCAGGTCCAGCGGCCCCACGAGAGCCTAGAAGTCCACGCGCACATCCCCCCCGGCTCTGTGCCCCCTCGCGCCTCAGAGGAACAGCAGGCTCGCCACCCGGCCTTCTTTGCTGCCATCCCACTCCCATGAGGCTGTCCCAGCCCCCAGGATAGGCCTTGGCCCTGTTTCTGCCTATACAATCTTGCTCTCATAAACGGCTCCCTGGTCCTACTGTTTGTTTACTGAGCACCTGCTAGCTCAGGGCCCTCCTCCAACAGACATCCTAGCCCGCCTGGCTCCCGCCTCACTCCTGCTGTCCTTCTCCCAGAGATGGGGGCTCCTTGTTTGGTGACAGGTGCCGTGTTATTCAGAGAGAGGCCACCATGCCCACAGAATCCTAAGGATCTCCCACATCAGGGTTCCTGCAGCTGGCTTCTGCCCAACTCAACCCTCTTCACTGTATCCCAGCCCCACCTCTGCTTTAGGCTGCCTGCCAGAGCTCCACAGACACCTCCTGCCTTCTCACCAAATCTTCCTCCCTCTGCAGAGTGTTACTCAGTGGGGCAGGTCCAGACTGTAGAACCTGACGGCCCCGCCCATCTCCTACATGACCTTGGGCAAGCCTCTTCACCTCTTTGAACCTCATCTATAAAAGGAGGATAAGAGTTTTCACTGGGCCACGGAGAAAATTCAAGGCATGATGTGCATCCTTAGCCAAGTGCGGTGTCTGGCACACAGAGAGTGCTCCCCAAAGGCCAGCTCCCCTTCTTTTGCCTCCTCCCACCCCAGATGGCCTGTAACTAGTCATACCTCTCTAAATCCAGAGATATGACAGTGGTCATTAAAACAAATTTGTCACTTGATTCTATAGCCAGGTGGCACATGACAGCCATTAATTTTTCACATGAAAAATGACTCTGCTAATTGAAAAACATCAAAAAGATTGAGGTTTACACAAATGTTCAGCTCCGTTTATTTTTTCTAATTTACTTTTCAGCAGTCAGTAAGAACTTAATGAGCTCTCATTTATGGCTTCCTCCCTATTTATAGATATTAGCGCCTGTGGTGTTCTAGATGTATACACTGAGAGCACTCGGCCTGCACTACACAGCCAGCAGGGAACAGTTACAATACCCAGACGAATTCTAGATGGGAATTCCAGTTCCTCAAATACCTAGCTGATTGACTCTCTGTTCGTCAGGAAAACACCTCAGCTGGTACACTACATCAGCTGGATTCCTTTTTTTCCTTCCTTGGCATATATATTTTTTTAAGATTTTATTTATTTATTCATGAGAGGCACAGAGAGAAAGAATCAGAGACATAGGCAGAGTTAAAGGCAGGCTCCCCTCAGGGAGCCCCATGTGGGACTCAATCCCAGGACCCCGGGATCATGACCTGAGCCAAAGGCAGATGTTCAACCACTGAGCTATCCAGGCACCCCAGCATAGGTTTTTCTGTCTTGTCTTTTACTGTTTTATTTGGTGTGAAAAGAAAGTAGGTAACATTTACTGAGCAGTTACTCTGTGCCAGGCACTGTGCTGTGCCCTTGACCTGAATTATCTAACTTTGTGCTCATCATCACACTGTGAGGAAGGTGCCACTATTAACCCTCTTGCCAGAAGAGGCAAGTGAGATGTACGGGGAGATTGGAAATTCAGACACCCAGGTATCTCTGGATCCAGAGCCCACTTTTTTATTATCAGGTCTAGACAGCTTTACTCTCTTTTCAACAAGCAGAGCATCACTGATGAGCTCTGTTCGTTTGAGGAGGGAGATGGGGAGGAAAGAGCACCAGGCCAAGGGTCAGAAGATACATAGTTCAAGTCCCACATCTGCCAAGAGTACCCCTGACCTTGAGAGAACCCCTCTGCCTCTCTGCTTCTAAGTTTAGCGATCTGGAGTAGTGTTGGAGATGGAATACTGACATCTGCCCCTCTTCTCCTCCGGCTGATCAGCCACCAAAGACACATGAGGAATTAGAGAATGGATTTATTAATGGCCAGTTTTGTACCCGACAACCACCAAAAGGAAGAGCCCTCTGACAAACCTGGAAGGGCAAACACAACTGGACAGAGGCCAAAGTGGAAGCCTCCCATCCCTCCCTACTTTAGAGCTTAGAACCTCCAGGTCATGGGATCCCTGGGTGGCTCAGTGGTTGAGTGTCTGCCTTTAGCTCAGAGCGTGATCCTGGAGTCCTGGGATCCAGTCCTGCATCGGGCTCCCTGCATGGAGCCTGCATCTCCCTCTGCCTATGTCTCTGCCTCTCCCTCTCTGTGTCTCTCATGAATAAATAAATAAAATCTTAAAAAAAAAAATACGAAGAATAAGAACCCCCAGGTCATGAGAATATCTCTCCAGACACACATGCACTGAGAACAGAGCTCTTTGATTCCTGGGGCAAACAGGATGGAGTGGAAACACAAGGAGCCCTGCCCACCAGTAAAGCATGACCAAACCAATCCTCGGTGAAGAAAAAAGAGAAAGAGGGCAGAGAAAGGATACTCACATGGCTGCATTTCCCTGAGCAGAGGGCCCTGATGGAGGATGTTCCCTCCTCTGCAGGCCGAGGTGGGTGCCTGGGGAGAGGAGGAGAGGGAGCCTCACCATTTCTTCCCTGTAAAGGAAGGGGCTGGGCCACTGAGGCAAGAGGCCAAGCAGATGGACTAGAATGACCAGGAGCAGAGACGGAAAGTGAATGGATTCCAGAGGTTTGTTGGCATCTGGCTGCAGATCAGAGCTGCAGTTGGGGAGACAGTGGAGTTTCTGGTTTCAAGAAATGGAGGATGACATCCCTGGAGATAAGGACCCCTTCCTATTCATTTCTGAGTCCCCTACACCCAGCATGGAGGGAACTTGGCTCAGGCTCAAACTCAATTCAGTATCTGTTGAAAAATAAGAGAATGAATGAACAGAACAGGTGTGGTTTCAGTAGTGTCCTGAGACAATAGGCCCACGGGGTTGCTGAGATTTGATTCAGAAGCCTTATGGCACTACAAGGAGGCTGGCTCATGCTGTACCTGTTCCTTTTGACACCTTCCCGCCCAGTCACATCATTAACAGCCATGGAGGTGGCAGTCTCTACAATAGTGTCTGTGGGGAGATCATAGAAATTGGAATAATTCACTTGGGAGATTAAGGTGTTACAATTCTTGCATAATCACAGGCCTCGGGCCTTGAGAAGGCATTCAAAATTTAGCCTGGAGCCTTGGGCTCCTGACTCCTCTTCCAGTGCTCTTTCCCTGCACCACTGGGCAGGTGCAGAGGCTGCTGTGGAGGCACAGCTATACACAGCATGGGACTCTGTGATGAACTGGGTTTGTCATCCCCTCTTAGCACCGTCATCCCATAAGCACCAAAGAATCACCATCCTCTCCTGGGACTTCAACTAAATGCCAGGGACAGAGGAGTAAAAAAAGAGAAGAGGTAACCTCATCCTTCCCCTTTCCGATATTCCAAAATTCTGTTCTGCAGATCACTCACCATGGGAGATACTCCATAATGATAAGAGTTCTGAGCCCAAATACATTTGGGGAATACCAGATGCTATATCTCCTCTTGACACTTGACACAGCTTGTTAACAATGTAAAGACCCTGAGAAGTCCTGCAGTCAAGAACAAACTCATTGGACCACTTCTTTCACACCATACCTATTTAACATTCCACAGAACCCCGTCAGGGAAAGACTGCCTTAAATTAATTTCAACAGCCACGTGGAAAATGCCAACTCTGACATCAGCCCCAAGGACCAAAAGCTCTTTAATAGAACAGTCTATTGCTACAAGTTTCCTATGCAGTCCCACAAGCATCGCAAATGCCCCGGTCAAGCCCCAGGCTTAAGGCACCCATCCCCGAGACCATGGGCATGCAGAATGAAGCGCACACTCCCCATTTGATCCCTGGGCAGAAGGAGGAGGAGGCATGACTCGAGCTGGCTTAACAGAGATTTACTTCCCCGGCATCCTTTGGAATGGATATCCTGCATGATTGAGCCGGGCTTTGTTCAATTCTCAAAGCAATTTGCCAGGAGTGAGAAAGGAACGCTTAGTAAAGCAAGTTGGTCAGTCCTGGATGATTACTTCTTATTCCAAAACAATTACTATAAAGGTAAAATGGGTTATGTTGCTGTAAAAAATATGACTCTCTCCAAACAGTAACACATGAATTCCCAACCAGAGGCTCAAGGCCACGGCCAAAAGCAGGCCAGGCATAGGAAGTATGGGGAAGACTTTTTTGCCCTGTCAAACTGTGCTGGTTTCCAACAGAATTAAAACAGACAAGAGAGGGCTAGATAAGTGGAGGGGGTGGGGGTGTTGTGATGCCCTGGAGACAAGTACCTACTTAGCAGTCTGAGCCCATCCCTACAGGGTGTCATGTCTTCTTCCACCCGAACCCCTAGTCTCATGAATCAACTAAAAGAATAGGGTGAAGCAGGGTTTCTCAACCTTGGCACTACTGACATGGGAGTCAGGTAATTCTTTGTCATCGCGGGGGAAGGGGGGCTGTCTTGTGCACTATAGGGTGTTCGGCAGCATCCCTGACCTCTACCCACTAGGTGCCAGTAACACCCTCAACCCTCCCCCAAGTCATCTCCAGACATTGCCAAATGTCCCCAGAGGGTAGGACGTGAGGCAAAAATCACTGCTGGCTGAGAACCACTGGACAAAAGCAATACAGGTCTGTGGGAGGCATCCCCACCAGGTCCCTGGATCCAGCACAACTCCAAGAGAAAACTATGCTCATGATTGGCCTCTCCCAGGGAGCCAAGGGGAATGTGTTCAAAGAGGCTGTCACTTTTCTGGGCACTGAGGGGAATAGGAATAGCATGAGTCCTTGGACATGTTACCCTGTGGCTGGCATCCTAGCAACGCACTTGCTCTGCAGTGGACAGCCAACATGAGGGACAGAAGCCACCAGATGCCAGACAGCCCTCCCGACAAGCCTAGGAGACCATCCCGGGATGGTGGCTATCAACCATTCCTATGCTATTGAAGGAAGGTGGCTTAGAATAGAAAGGTGTCGAGGGGTGCCTGGCTCAGTTGATAGAGTGTATGACTCTTGAGTGGTGAGTTCGAGCCCCACATTGGGTGTAGGATTTACTTTAAAAAATTAAATTAAAAAAAAAAAAAGATGTCCTGTTAGACTCAGAGAGGTCCAGCAGAAACAGTTTCAGAACCATTTCTCAATACTGATTGTTCCTCCAGGAACAACCTACAGGATGACACTGCTGTCTAAAGACCTGAGTCCACCTCCCACAGTTTATGAATAGTCTCCCATTAACACCTGCTTCCTGTGGATAACAATGAGAGGAAAGCCTGGGCTGGACTTGGACACTGTGATATGGGTTCTGGTGCTGACGTCTGCTCAAGGCCGTTCATTTCAGCTGCCCCAGTTTTCCCTCCACCCTCAAATGAAGACAGCAGCAATCCCCACCTCCTCCAGTCATTTCAAAGTTCAATCGGGTTAATGTGCATTGAAGGCACTTTGCAAGCATGGAGCACCGGGCAGGCATCAGTTGTTTCTGCCAGTTGTTTCAAGAGGTAGTGTGAAAGTTGCAAAGTGAATCCATTTTAATCCACTTGAAAGTAGATGCTGCACAGACATGTGCAGAGGAGAAGCCTGGGAAGGAATACCTGCTTTGAATACAGTGATTAAGAGCCCTAAGAGGGAAGAACAGCACGTAAGGCAGTGTCTTTAAGATTTTTAAGATTTTAAATGTGAATATTAAAACTCAGACTCTCAGGCCCATTGAGAAAAGAGAGCACTCCTCTTCAAAGTGGTCTTTTCTGTCTCTTTTTTCTACTTCTTTAGACCTTTATTCTCCTTTTTTCCCCATTCACCTCATTTCCATCGCTGCTCAGGCACCTCAAATGCACTTAATTGTCATTGCCAGCCTCATCCAGAGCCCCTGTGAAGCATTTAACTGCTCATGGCCCTGTACCAAGAAGATTACTTTAGGTGGAGGAGGAGGTAGGGAGAGGGGGAAGGGAGGAAGTGAACAGAGGGGAAAACTGGACCTGACCTCTCGGGGGCTCTAAGCCCCAGACTGGACATAAAAACATGAGAGCAGGAAGGGAAACTAACAATGACTGGGAACCCAGTGTGTGCCAGGGACATTGCCAGGTGCTCCACACAGCTCCCTGCCTCCAATCTTCACAGCATCCTGAGGAGGGCAGCCAACCCTGAAGCATATTCCATGTAATGCAAGTCCCTTCCCTGATTCTTTCATCCCAATACTGTTTACTGTGTGTTCTGTGTCAGGCACTGGTCTCATTAACAAGGAAAGCAGATAGATCGAGACTGTGCCTACTGTTTGCCAGACCCTTTTCTCTATACGTTGATTCATTTAATCACAACTTTAGATAGATGATATTAGGGAGAGGGAGAGAGAGTCTTAAGCAGATTCCATGCTGAGCACAGAGCATAACGTGGGGCTGGATCCCATGACCCTGAGATCACAACCTGAGCCAAAACTAAGAGTTGGATGCTTAACCAACTAAGCCACCCAGGTGTCTTGCAAGTAACTACTTCTAACCAAGGGAATATGGTAAATGCATAGGTTGTCACTTCCACAATTAAGCTGTGTAAGATCACAACTTCCATCTTGCTAGCAGACCTCTCCCTTGCTAGATTTGAGAAATCAGATTGCTGTGTTGGAGTGACCCACATAGCAAGAAACTGAGGGCCAGGCCTCCAGCCAACAGCCCACAGGGAATTCCATCCTACCAACAACCACACGGGCTTGGCATCCCATCCTTCCCCACCAGAGACTTCAGCTGAGACCCCAACTCTGGCCAACACCTTGATTGTGGCCTTATAAAAGACACCAGAGCAATGACTCAGCTGAGCTCTGGTCCCAGATTCCTTACCACAGACACTGTGAGATAATAAATCTGTGTTATTTTCAGCCACAAGGTGTGTGGGAATATGTTAGGCAACAGTCAATAACTAATACAACTAGTAAGTGGCAAAGGTGGGGTTGATACTCAGGTAATCCGGGTCCCAAGTCTGTGCCCTTTCCCACTATGCTATACTACATCTCCTGTCCTGTCTAAGGAGATATTATGGTGGCAAGAAAAATTTAGAATGTTTAGAATATTACTTGAAGATTCATATTGCATGAAGAGAAGTCTTTGAGTAGAGTCTTTATTTTGCCCACACTTACCTGATCACACAGTTCTGTTCACATGACACCTGTCACCTCCTCCCAAGCCAGGATCCCACAGAAGACATTTTCAAAAATCCTGAGACAGTCGTACTCCCATGATTTTGCAGATGAGGACACTGAGACTCAGAAAGTTTAAAGAATTGTCAGAAACCATATATGCAGGTGCTGAGCCCAGGCAGTAGAACAAAATGGCCTGAAGAAAGCATCAGTGGATGGGTCATTGTGTGCTGCTTTAGCCTCAGACCCTCAGAAAGCAGCCAGCCCCACACCCAGAAGCCCTAGGCATTCAGATGATGTCACCTGCCTACTGGGAAAGAAGGAAGTCGCGTCCCCAGTGGCCACCACTGCAAAAAAAGAGTGTAGTAAGAAAGGCTAGGTGGGGAGGCACGGCCTGGGGAGCAGAGGAGAAGGTGCCCTGGGACCTGCATCTGGTCATATGCAATCACGCCTTTCCTACCTCTTTGCTTTGCCTGACCAAGCGGCATCTGGGGCTCTGCAAGTGCTGCCCGGAAGTGATCTGCAGAGCTGCTCTCTTCTTAGACCCAGGGGCCATCAAAAATCATTCCCCATAAGGGATGCCTGAGTGGCTCAGTGGTTGAGCGTTTGCCTTTAGCTCAGGTCATGATCCTGGGGTCCTGGGATCAGTCCCACATGGGGCTCCCCGAGGAGGGCCTACCTCTCCTGCCTATGTCCCTGCCTCTCTCTGTGTGTCTCTCATGAATAAATGAATAAAATATTAAAAAAAAAAAAATCAGGGACAGCCCGGGTGGCTCAGCGGTTTGGCGCCTGCCTTCAGCCCAGCGCCTGATCCTGGAGGCCCGGGATCGAGTCCCACGTCAAGCTCCCTGCATGGAGCCTGCTTCTCCCTCTGCCTGTGTCTCTGCCTCTCTCTCTCTCTCTCTCTCTCTCTCTGTGTGTGTGTGTGTGTGTGTGTGTGTGTGTCTCATGAATAAATAAATAAATAAAGATCTTTTTAAAAAATCATTCCCTGTTTGAGGGAGCTTCACATTATCACACCTAATTAGTTCACCTTTTCAACAGACCTCAAAGAAATGAGGGGAAGGATGGGGGAACATTGCCAAATGGTGACGATGTCCCATGCTCTCTTCTCTCCTCCATTCTACAGATGTGGACACTGAAATTCATGAAGATTAAGGCATCTGCTCAAGGTAAGAAGACAGCAGAGCGAGGATCTAAATGCAGGTGGGCCAGAGGCCAAAGTCCAGGATTCATGAAAACGCAGCTTGAGACAGGCAGAAGTTTCGTAGACACCCCCACCCCTCTCTGCCTTTCACATACAGTTGATGAAAAATGGATGCTTTGGGAACTTGCGGAGAACCAGTGGTGCTAGGGGAAGATGCCTGCCTCTTGAGCACATGGGACACTCAATCCTTCCCGTTTCCAGAAAACCTTGGTTCTAAGAATGCCTCTAGAAAGGGGATGTTTTATCCCACTGGTGGACACATGTAGGAAAATGCCCTGAGGGCTGGCTTTGGGTGTGAGATTTGGTTTCCCTTTAATAGCCACTTGTATAAATGAAATGAAAGGAGCAACACTTCCTGAAATAACACAGAGGGAGTTTTGTCATCAGGAAGTCTTAGAAGCTGCGTGGCTCAGATGGAGCCGAGTTCGTCCACAGCAGAAGTTCGGCCTTGTACAGAGGTGTGATTGTGGTACACGGCTGGCAGAGCAATGTGAGCGGGATCCACAAACAGCCCTCCGTGCAGACAGGCAGTGAAAGCAACACCTCAGTTAATATTCTGTGGGGCTACTCCTAGGCTCATATTTCCTTCTGAAAATGTGTGTGTGTGTGTGTGTGTGTGTGTGTGTGTGTGTTGTAAGAGTCGATCATCCCTGGATGGGCAAATAGCCTTGATTCATTCCATCAATCCACAGAGGAATGTGGAAGAGGAAATTTGCATGTAATGAATCCACCTCCACCTTTGCCATGTATTATTTTGTGTGAGGCTCAACCTGCAAGGCCCTCCCCCACCTCCTATCCCCCATTAACAAATCAGAAAAAAAAGGATCTGAGAGTTTTAGCCACCTGCACAGTGCCACACAGCTAGTCCATGGCCAAGCTGGGAACTCACCGGGTCAGTCTGGCTGCTAAACTCACACCCGTCCTCTGCACCTTGCTACTTCCCAAAGGAGAGGTGACAGAGATTGACGAAGCAAACTCAAACAGGTCCAACTGTAAGCCTAGTGTCTGTACTGGCCACTTTGCATATGCAATGCTTACAGGGATCCTGCAAAGCCTGTCTTATTTTATTCCCTTAACAGATGAGAAGGCAAAAACTTTCAGAAAGTTTCAGCAAACTGCCATGAGATAGCTGCGATCCGGACCTAGGTCCATCCAACTCCAAATCCTGGGATCTTTTGACCACCCTATTAATCCTCATGGACATAGGTCTGCCCCTCTCCCCCACCTCTCTGCCCCCTCCGACCTACCCCTTCCCACCCTGCGGCTGATTCAAGGGAGCTTAGAAACAGGGCTGGGAACCAGACCTGGCACCAACACACAGAGGGAGTTTAGGGGGATCAGTGCCTCTCTACCAGCTATGGTGAGAAATGATGGATTCCAGGCCACAGCTAAGAACAGGTTTCATTTATGGAGTGGCTTGTATGCCCTGGATGAGGGAGGGTTTGGACTAAGGAGAAAACATGCATTTGTTGCCTCTGGCCTAGTTATTGTGCTCGCTCAGCTTCAGTGGTCCCATCTGTAAAGCATGGTCAACTAACCATCCCCGAAGGCAATTAACCCTGCAGATGCACAGGCAGAGGGGAGGAGGTGGTTTCTGGACAGGAGCAGCTCAAGAGGCAAGTGTGTTTGGTCCAAAGCCAAAATCATTCAAGCACCAAGCAGCTAAAGGAAGTTCACACGAGACAATACAAGCTCATCTTGCACGCTCGCCTTCCAGAGCCCGCTCTCCTCGCCTCTCAGTTCTAGAAGATCCGGGAATGTTATATGTCAGTTTCTTGTCTGTTTCTCTTTGCCTAGATAGGAACCAATTTGCCTCATTTCAGTTGTTGGATCATATTATGTGATTCCCAGTTTAAGTTCACTACATCCATTTAGGAAAGCATTTTAGAATAATGAAATATGTTTTTAAGTAAGTGTTTTAAAAATCAGTCTCCCTCTTCTTGCAGGAGGCAAGAGATCTCAGCCGGATGTTCTGACTTGTTTGGTTTCGCCCTTGATCTCAGCACAGCAGGCTGCCTTGAGTCGTGACTCCCCATCGCATCATCCACCCATGTATTGGTTAATTCCCTCGTTAGCTAAAATGTATTTATCTATTTATTTAACAATCACCAAGTCATTGAGTGTGTTGGTTGCTTGGGAAACACGGTCATAGATGAGCAAAAAATAGACACTGCCCTTCTCCTTGTGGAATTTAAATCTAGTGGAGAAAGAAATTAATCACATACTATACACACACACACACACACACACACACACACACAATAAGAAATCAGGATAAGGCCTTAGAAGGAACAATCCATGGTGCTTTAAGAGCAGATAACAGAAGGATCTGACCCAGATGGAGAAAGTGATCCAAAGAATGAGGATGGAAAAAAATATATACATATAAAAAAGAAAAAGTTTTTAAAATTAAAGAATAAAAATAAAAAATAAAGAATGAGGATGGAATGAAGGCTCTGGGACAAGAGGTTGGGAGTGGTGGCAGTGGGAGAAGGTACATGCTCTAGAAAATCAGAGGAGAGCAGATAGGAGGTTATCACAGAACTCCTGGAGAATGGTGACATTTCCTTGGATGAGGCTAGTGGCTACAGGGTGGAGAACAATGCTATTACAGGGGCGCCTGGGTGCCTCAGTGGTTGAGCATCTACCTTTGGCTCAGGGCATGATCCCAGGGTCCTGGGATTGAGTCCCACATGAGGCTTCCCTCAGGGAGCCTGTTTCTCCCTCTGCCTGTGTCTCTGCCTCTCTCTCTGTGTGTCCCTCATGAATAAATAAATTAAAAAAGAAAAATAACAATGCTATTACAGCCGTATCGTTGACTGAAGGGTGACAGGAGGTACAAGGATAAATGGTTGGCTTTGGATTTGGGGAAATAGATGTTCTCACTGCTCCCTTGACTGTGCTCAGAACCAGGCCACAGTGAATCTCACATCCTTTCTGTTCCAGAAAATGCCAGGCCCCATACTAGATTCAACATAGACAAAACAGGCAAGGCTCCCACACTAGTGTGGAGATGGACCTTCCTTTCCAGGCTGACCCATCTGCAGCCCCATCTGCAGCCACTGTCTCAGCCCCTTTGGCTGATGTGACCTTGCTGTCACCATCCGTTCTGTCCCAGTTTCCAGCAGCTCCTCACACATTGCACAAATCCCTATCTCAGCCACTCGTCTTGGGCCTGCATCTGATGACTGTATTTGGCCTTTCTGGTGTCAATCCTTGCACACTGTTAGTTCAGACTCTGTTCTTCCTCTGGTTCATCGCACTATCCCTGCAGGGCAGGCTTCTATAATTAAGACAAATGTAAGAGAGCAATTAAAATCCTTGTGACACAGAGCATGAGGGTGTCAGTTTTTGGTTTTGTTTTGAGGCGGAGAACAATAAATGTGAGAGAATATAACAATTATCTACATGACCCAAGATTGCCAGAAAGCAAGAATAGAAAGTGTTTGATTCTTCTGTGAAGTCACCACTGTAAAGACAGGTAGATTTTCTCGTGAAGGAATATTTACAAGGTTCTAGACAAGGACCAAGCTTGAGTCCCCACTTAGTTGTTGACTTAAATAAATAATATCAGAGAATTTACATAATCTGTCTGGATTTGGTTTCTTTCCCCTGTAAAACAGAAAACAAAATCTATCCCACAGGGTCATGATGAGGTCCAAATAGAATTATGGCAACCACAAGCCACTGCACCCAGTGGGTCTTGTTACTGCCATCGGATCTGTGGGCTCATTTTAAAGTGTCTGTCCTCATGTTCACCTTCTTCAGACATATTTCCTCTGCCCTCTGTTCAAAGGCAGAAGACTTGTTCAGAAGCTTAACACACACTGTCTCTTCTCTCTCATCCAGAGGAGAAGGGAGTGAGGCATTCCAGTCCCAGAATTTCAGCCCAGTGGGCTCTCCCTGACAAGACCCCCCAACCCTATCCATTTTTTTCGGTCAGTGAATACTTAATGTGGATCAATTTTGTGGGTGGCCACCATTTGGGTGCTAGAGGTACAGATTTTTTTAAAGAGACCATGCTTTAAGGGGCACCTGGGTGGCTCAGTCAGTTAAGCATCTGTCCTCAGCTCAGGCCATGATCTTGAGGTCCTGGGATCAAGCCCCAAGTCAGGCTCCCTGCTCAGTTGAGAGCCTGCTTCTCCCTTTCCCTCTGTCCCTCCCCCTGCTTGTGTTCTCTCTCTCTCTCTCTCTCTCTCTCTCTCTCTCTCTCTCATAAATAAAATCTTTTAAAAAAAACTTTTTAGAGGCACCTGGGTGGCTCAGTGGTCGAGTGTCTGCCTTTGGCTCGGGTCATGATCTCAGGGTCCTGGTATCATGATGGGCTCCCCGCAGGGAACCTGCTTCTCCCTCTGCCTATGTCTCTGCCTCTCTCTGTGTCTTTCATGAATAAATAAATAAAATCTTTTTTAAAAATGTTTTTAATAAAGTTAAAAAAAAAAGAGCACACTTTAAGAAGCCCATGGTCAGGGAAAATAGGTCAACAAGCAAGTATAATGATAAGACATGCACCTTAAGATAAGTCAGGTGGGTGTTTAACATAAATGGCAACCATGAAGATTTATCCAGAATCCAAGAGAGACAGAAGAGGCAAAACCTGAATAGGGCAGGGGACAAATGCAGTCCACCTGTGATATTCATGGGGATCAGGAGCAGGAAAGAGATGATGACAGGAGGGCTTTCTTTTTTTTTTTTTTTTTTTTTTTTCCAGGAGGGCTTTCTTGAAATCAAAACCATGTTGGAAAATAGAGAGAGAGAATCGTCCGTTAGGCTCCTCTCTGAGTGTTTTCCTGTCAGGTCAGGGTATTTTTTGTTACAGAGGAATCAAACTCTCTTGGATTGGAAAGTGAGACAATTCACTCACGCATATTGTTTTATTTGTTTTATTTTTTTTTTAAGACAGGGAATACTTTATTCAAACCCATCAGAGAAATGGACAGCTTGGGTCTATAACAAAGCATTGTGTTTTAAAGCATAGGTCAGTAATTGTATATGAGAGTATACACTGCTGAGCACAGAGCACAGAGCACAACTTTTCAATGTTCAAAACAGAATAAGCTTCCCTATAAAAGCAGCACCTTTGTGACATTTTTAACTTTAGTATTCCTCTCCTTCTTCTTCACCCTCTCCTTTAACAGAATCCACACCAACCTCCTCATAATCCTTCTCCAGGGCAGCCATGTCCTCACGGGCCTCAGAAAACTCTCCTTCCTTCATGCCCTCACCCACATACCAGTGAACAAAGGCACGCTTGGCATACATCAGGTCAAACTTGTGGTCCAGGAGAGCCCAGGCCTCAGCAATGGCTGTGGTGTTGCTCAGCATACACACAGCTCACTGTACTTTGGCCAGGTCTCCACCGGGTACCACAGTGGGAGGCTGGTAGTTAATGCCTACTTTGAAGCCAGTGGGGCACCAGTCCACAAACTGGATGGTATGCTTGGTCTTGATGGTGGCAATGGCAGCATTGACATCTTTGGGAACCACGTGGCCACGGTACAACAGGCAGCAAGCCATGTATTTACCATGGCGAGGGTCACATTTCACCATCTGGTTGGCTGGCTCAAAGCATGCATTGGTGATCTCTGCTACAGAAAGCTGTTCATGGTAGGCTTTCTCAGCAGAGATGACAGGGGCATATGTGGCCAGAGGGAAGTGGATGCAGGGATAGGGCACCAGGTTGGTCTGGAACTCCGTCAGATCCACATTCACGGCTCCATCAAATCTGAGGGAAGCAGTGATGGAGGACACAATCTGACCTATCAACCTGCTTAGATTAGTGTAGGTTGGGCACTCAATATCGAGGTTTCTACAACAGATGTCATAGATGGCCTCGTTGTCTACCATGAAGGCACAATCAGAGTGCTCCAGGGTGGTGTGGGTGGTGAGGATGGAGTTGTAGGGTCTACTACAGCTGCGGACACCTGGAGGGCAGGGTATATGGAGAACTCTAGCTTGGACTTCTTGCCATAATCGACAGAGAGACGTTCCATCAGCAGGGAGGTGAACCCAGAACCGGCTCCCCCTCCAAAGCTGTGGAAACCAAGAAGGTCTGAAGACCCGTGCACTGGTCAGCCAGTTTCCAAATTCGGTCTAAGACAAGGTCAGTGATCTCCTTGCCAATGGCGTAGTGCCCTCGGGCATAGTTATTGGCAGCATCTTCCTTGCCTGTGATGAGCTGCTCAGGGTGGAAGAGCTGGCAGTAGGTGCCAGTGCGAACTTCATCAGTGACTGTGGGCTCCAGGTCTATAAACACTGCCCTGGGCACGTGCTTGCCAGTGCCCGTCTCACTGAAGAAGGTGTTGAAGGAGTCATCTCCTCCCCCAATGGTCTTGTCACTTGGCATCTGGCCATCGGGCTGAACGCCGTGTTCCAGGCAATAGAGCTCCCAGCAGGTATTGCTGGTCTAGACACCTGCCTGGCCAACGTGGATCAAGATACACTCACGCATGGTTGCTGCTTGGCGGCTGCCGGGCAGATGGTGGAGAAGAGGAGAGGTTGTTGCTTCTTACAGCGCGACTCTTAGGCGGTTGATGTAAGAGAACCTACGCATATTGTGTTTTTTTTTAAGATTTATTTTTTTTTTTTTTTATTTATGATAGACATAGAGAGAGAGAGAGAGGCAGAGACACAGGCAGAGGGAGAGGCAGGCTCCATGCCGGGAGCCTGACGCGGGACTCGATCCCGGGACTCCAGGATCGCACCCTGGGCCAAAGGCAGGCGCAAAACCGCTGAGCCACCCAGGGATCCCCCCCTATGCATATTGTTTTAAAAGCACATTGCAATCAAACCCATGACCTGGTAAAAGCCTCCAATGAGTTGTCTTCTTTTCTTTATCCTTTTGTTTCCCCCTTTTACAGTAATGGACAAACATGATATATATACCACCCACACTGACAAACTTGAGCAGAGCAACTTTGAGGAAAGCAAATATTTTTTGCAATAATTACACACACGCAATAATCAAGAGACAAAGGAACTAGCAAACTCTTCAAGTTACATTCAAACCCTCATCCCTGTCATTTACTTGAAAATACTAAATACCTTAAGGGCAAATCACTGAAGTGGCTGAGCAATCTCTACTGCAATATTTAATGAAGCTTATAAATCCTGAAATCCTTCTGGGACCATTGCTGGATGGCAATGGAACAGTGTTGGGGGTTTCTGAAATTGCGGGTGCTTAATTATGTCTAACAAAGTCGATTATCAATAAAGTGTGCATCCATGTCTGAACTTAATTTGTCTCTGCCTCTGTCACTCAGGGTGTCCAAGAATCTGTCTGAACAGGGTTGGCAAATCTTTCCTATCAAAGTCCAGATTTTTATGTTGTTTTTTTTTTTTATATTTTATGATTTGCTAGCCACAATGTCTTTGTCATGATGATCCAGCTCAGTCATGGTAGGATGATAGCAGTCATAGGTAACCATAGAGGTGCCTGGCTGGCTCAGTCAATAGAGCATATAACCCTTGATCTCAGGGTCATGAGTTCAAGCCCTACACTGGGCATAGAGATTACTTAAAATAAAATATTTAAGGGGTGCCTGGGTGGCTCAGTCAGTTAAGCGTCTGCCTTTGGCTCAGGTCATGATCTCAGGGTCCTGGGATCGAGCCGAGTTCTCCCTCTCCCTTTGCCCTTCCCCCCAACCCCTACTCATACTCTCTTTCTCTGTGACTTAAAAAAATAAGATCTTTAAAACAAAGCAAAACAAAAAACAAACCAAAAAAATAAGCAGGTCCATGTTCCAACAAAACTTTGTTTATGGACACAAAAATTCAAATTTCATATAATTTTAATGTGTCATGAAATATTATTCTGCTTCTGATTCTCTTTATACCATTAAAAATATGCAAAAACTATTCTTAGGCCATAGCAGTCTGGAAACAGGCAGCTGGGTGAACTTAGACTGCAGTGATAGTTTGCCCATCTCTGATTTTTGAGTGATGGATTGTACTATGTTGCAACAGTTCAAAGAACATAAATTCTGGGGCACCTGAGTGGTGCAGTCGGTTAACTCTCTGACTCTTGGGTTTGGCTCATGTCATGATCTCAGGGTCATGAGATCAAACCCCTTGATTTGATCTCGACCCCAAAGCCGAGAGTCTGCCTGAGATTCTCTCTCCCTCTGGCCCTGCCTCTGCTCTCTCTCTCTCTCCCAAATAAACCAATAAAAATAAAATCTTTTAAAAAAAGGAGGGGGTGGCACCTGGGTGGCTCAGTCAGTTAAGTGTTTGTCTTTGGCTCAGGTCATGATCCCAGGAATCCCACATGAGGCTCCCTGCTCAGTGGGGAGTCTGCTTCTCCCTCTGCCCCACTCCTATCTCGTTCTCTCTCTCTGTCTCTCTCTCTCTCTCTCATGCTCCCTTGCACTCATGCTTTCTCCCTCAAATAAATAGAAATAAAATCTTTAAAAAATAAATAAATAAATCCTGCCTTTCTGCAGTCCTTACACTTGGGCAGCCAGATGAAATCATTACCCTCCTTCAGTCTCCATTTCTTCTCTCTAAAATAAAGATAATCAGAGGAAACTGGTGAGAATGAAATGAGGTTATGTAGGTAACAGAAGTTCCAGGAAAGTCCGGAGAGGTGAGCTCAAAATTGAGTGCATCCTATGCCAGCTCTTCTTTCCCTTACTTTCTAACTATCTTTCTACTGTGTTCTTCATTTCTTTCTCTTCCTTTGTATTTAATCTTACCTTGTAGCTACTGCTTCAATAATGAAGTATGAAAATGGATTTGCTCCCAACACAGGGAAAACCAGCACCTTCCCTTGTCGACTTGAGTGCTCCCAGCCTGACCCTTTCCCTCGAGACATCAGTGCCTGGGCTGGCCCCTGGGGGGCTGGGTATCAGCTCCCATTAAATATCAGGGAAAGACTAATGAGGCCACAACTGATTCATCAAGCTGGGTCCTATCTCCCTGTGAAGGCATCCCATTAGGGACACAAGGTCTCTTTGAGAGGATTTGCAGTAGCAGCAAATGTCAGGGGCAATTATGTGTGTCTCATCTTTCTTAAAAGAACTGCCACCCACTCCCCCCCCCCACCTCAACCTCCCTCTAGCTCCCTAAGGTTTGCAATAATCACAGCTACCAATCACAACACCGTAGTCAGAACATCCTCTCCCAAGCTCAGTGTGTCCTACAGACTGGATGGAGGTGGGAGGCATCCTTCCGTATCATGGAAGGAAAAAGTGAACAATGAGACCCTAGATGAAGTGGGGGCAGGGAGGAGGGGTGGCTTGAGATTCCTGAGAGCTGGAGAATGGAATCAAATTGGGTCTTCAGAACCACCAAAACTTGATCCTTTCCAACTGTGAAAATATCCAGAAGTTATTTTACAAAGGCATGCTCTGAACATACTGCTTCTTAAGGAATGGGATCAGAAGTCCTCCCGCATCAAATACTTTCTATCAGATCTTTAGAATACCCGAGGAAGTCTATTCCCACTAGCCAAGACTCCACAGTCAAACAGGTGTCAGGAGGAGTAGCTGAGGGATGCCTGGGTGGCTCAGCAGTTGAGCATCTGCCTTCATTCAGCTCAGGGAGTGATCCCAGAATCCGGGATCGAATCCCACATCAGGCTCACTGCAAGGAGTCTGCTTCTCCTTCTGCCTATCTCTCTCTCTCTCTCTGTGTGTGTGTGTGTGTGTGTCTCATGAATAAGTAAATAAATCTTTTTTTTTTTTTTGAAAAAAGATTTAGCTGAGTTGTATTAGGGACAATGATTAGGAGTCATTAAAATTAGGCTTTAGAATTAGGAGTCAGTCAATGTCCACTCTGTCCACTCTGCCACTTACTGGGCTTGTGGATGCTGAATTTACTTAAACCAAATAACCAATAAGACAGCAGCTTTTCAGCTGCTGGGTTTTCCTGTTAGTATTTCTTCCAGAAAAAGTCCTTCTGATGTAAAGTTCTCTCCAAAGGTTTATGCCTTCAGTGAGATTCTTTTTTTAAGATTTTATTTATTTGTTCATGAGAGACACAGAGAGAGAGAGGCAAAGACACAGGCAGAGGGAGAAGCAGGCTCCCTGCATGGAGCCCGACATAGGACTTGTTCCCCGGACTCCAGGATCATGCCCTGGGCCAAAGGCAGGAGCTAAACCACTGAGCCACATAGGGATCCCCCTTCAGTGAGATTCTTAATTCCTCCGTGCAAGGAGCCTGCTTCTGCCTCTGTCTGTGTCTCTTCCACTCTCTCTCAGTCTGTGTCTCTCATGAATAAATAAATCTTAAAAAAAAAAAAAGAAAGAAATTCTTAATGGCAGGGAGTACCACATATCCCTCATTATCCCCAGCAACTACCCAGGTGCCTGGACCCAGCAAAGTGCTCAAAAGGACCAAAGTCTATCTAATGACTTAAGAGTTTTGGAAAAGGGAACAGAGAAACAAGAGGGAATGAAATTATTAATGAAATAGTTCAAGATAATTTCCAGAGAGAAGTTTCCATTGAGTACCCAGAACAAGGGATGCAGAAAGCCACATACCAAGGATGTCATTATAACCCTATTTTACTAAAAATAAAGAATTAGATTCCAAAAGATTCCAAAGGAAAATATTTTTTTCCAAGTTATCTTGACAGTAAAGAGAATTTTAATATTATCCAATCTCTCAGTAACAATAGTATATGTCAGAAGAACAATGCCCTAAAATTCTAAGGGAGTTAATTTTCAAACTTAGGTAGACATTTTCATACATCCACATTCTTTTAAAAATTATCTGATACACTTTATTTTAGGAAGTTATTTGAGAATGTGCTAAAGCAAAACAAGGGACCAAGCCAGGAAAATGGAAGATGTGGAACCAGGAAACACAGGTATAACAACCAAGAGAGCAGGAGAATCCTTGATTCCAGATGGGAGCAGAAGGAAGGAAGCAGACACCTGATCTAATGGCACAGCCTGGGGTAGGGGTAGGGTAGGGTAAACATAAAGAAAAGCAATGCAAGAAATTAAATGTTATCAAAATACACCATTTCTTTTTGTAGTAAATAATATTTACTTATTTATGATAATAAAAATACCATTTAACTGAAAATAACAAAATTGCCATATTAGAAGGATTAAATAGGAAAGGGGAGACTGGTGCAATAGACATAAGTCCTCATTTGTTATAGCAGGAAGAAAACAGAATATCTAAAGATGATAGTTCATGAAACTGTAGCATGAGCATATTACTTAGAGGTCTAGAAGTAACTACCAGGAGGAAGGACTAAGGGGATTCAAAATGCCAGCTTCTAAAAAAATTTTTTTAAAAATGTCAGCTTCTAAGAAGTAGGATTGAGGTTTAGCAGAAGGGAGACAGGGAGCATCTTTTCACTGTAAATCTTTTGGTACCACTTGATTTCTTTATTTTTTTAAAGATTTATTTATTTATTTGAGGGAGAAAGAGCATGCACACAGAAGAGGAGAGGCGCAGAGGGAGAGGGAGAATGTCAAGCCAACTCCACGCTGAGCGCTGAGCTCCACACGGGGCTTGATCCCACAACCCCAAGATCACAACCTGAACTGAAATCAAGAGTTAGACACCAAACTGACTGAGTCACCCAAGCGCCCTGGTATCACTTCATTTCTTAACCATGCATATCATTGCTTTCACAAAATTTTTAAAATCTGAATAAAGCAATTAACCTGATGGACAAAGACTAGAGGAGGAGCACAAATCACCTTATGTACTGGGGGCTTTGGGTAATTGTTTTCCTTCTCTTTGTTACATTTTGTTGTCATGGTAAAATTGTATATATCTATACAGATATACATATATGTTTATATGTTATATACATTATATATTATATAACTACTATTACATACTATATCTTTTTATATCTATCTTATGTTTATTTATTTATACATTAGGCCTAATTTCAACACATGCTATAACATGAAAATGTTTAAATTATTATAAAGAGGATTCTGGAAAGCTGGTAGCAATGGGATCATAATTTCTCAATGATCTCCAAATCAAAAGAAGAAGAAGCAACTAGATAACAAAACCAAAACTGCGCCACATTTACACCAAAATGTGACAAGATAGGGCAGCCTGGATGGCTCAGCAGTTTAGCGCCGTCTTCAACCCAGGGAGTGATCCTAGAGACCAGGGATTGAGTCCCATGTCGGGCTCCCTGCATGGAGCCTGCTTCTCCCTCTGCCTGTATCTCTGCCTCAGTCTCTCTCTCTCTCTCTCCCTCTCTCTCTCATGAATAAATAAATAAAATCTTAAAAAACAAAACAAAAAAAATGTAACAAGGTATACTCATGAACCCCAATATACAAATGAATGGGAACCAACCACAAGAGCCACAAGACCATCACTATCAGCATTATTGGTCTCTTCTGTGGGGAGAAGCGACCCAGGAGCACCTGAGAGCAGGAGACCCTGACACAGGCCACAGGTGTTCTCTAGGAAACACAGAGGGCCAATCTCAAAGCAGCAGCTGCAGTGGGGAAGGGTCTGGCCCTCTCCCAGCCTGGGTGAGCAGAGGTTCTGCAGGAAAGAGCAAGGGCTCACTTCTATCATGGGGCCCCACACGGAGGGGCTCGGCACACCAGAAAGCATGTTCATAAAACAAAATGAAGCCATGACTGGCTCCAATCAAGTTCAAATACATTTTTCAAACAACAATGCATAAAAGAACATTACAGATCAGAATTAGAAAGACTCAGAAGTGAGGTGACAAAACCCAGGGAAGAACAGAAAAGGGAAGAAAAGCACTGTTTTGGAAATGAAGACTAGACCAGAGAGAACACAAGATCAGATAGACACAACATGGTTCTTGAGAGAAATAGAAGGTGAAATGGTGGTGGGGTGAGGGAGCTGGGGGGAGTAAAATAAAAAGAAATAAAGAATGGATAAAAAAGGGAGACTGACAAATACTAATGACAGGCAAAGAATATCAGAGAGTAGAGCTCCTGAAGAAGAAAACCCACGGAAGGGAACAGAACAGATACTGCAAAGGATAATTCAAGAACACGTTCCTCAGTTGCTATGTTGTACACGTGACACTAATAGAACACTGTATGTCAACTACACTGGAATTATAATTAATTAATTCAAATATTAAAACACATAATAGAAACAAAGAAAACTTCCTGAAATTTAAAAAAAAAAAATTCAAACCCTCACATTGAAAGAGGAGACCTCACACCTGAGAATACCTACCCAGAACAACCAGCTCCGACACATTCTGACAACTGGATTTTTAAAGAAAAAAAGAAAAACTCCTTTAACCATCTGGAAAATAAGAGCATGTGACTTCCTAAGAAAAAGCAATTGAGACTATTATCAGAATTGTCCAACAGCAACACTATATGCCAAAAGGCAAAGGCATATTTAGGATACACAAGGAATAGAAATAGGAAGCCAAGATTTTATACCTAGCAAAAGTGGAAAAGGCTGTTTGTTCTCAAACTCAGGAACATCCACGTGAGAGCTGAAATGGGCCCCCAGACCCCAGACGGGGTGGGCCAGGGGAGCCAGAAGAAAGAGACAGGCTGCTCCAGATGGGCAGGTGCAGGGTTAATAAGCAAGGGAACTTACTTCCCAGGCTGGTCTAGGGCAACTGCAAGACAAGTAGATCTCCACCTCCACCCACCATAATCTGAAAAGCTTCTGTGGAGGCTTTCATGGGATTGGACCACATATATTGTCCAGATTCCAACGGATTGCTATCTCAAGGCTGCACACTTCAAGGGCAGGGGTCAGGGTGAGAGGAGCCTCCGATTGCCCCAGCCAGCTCACAGGTTCACCAGTGGTCACATCCTTTCAATGGCCTCTTCCAAAAAAAACTTAGACAAACCTTACCAACATGCAACAAAGTCACTGCCCCACCTCCAGTTCTGTCTACTGAAAATGTTGAGACCCAGAAACCAGCTTCAGTAGCAATGAGCCATCACTAGCAACCAGAGTGCATGGTCCTGAAATAGAATTCTCATTCAAAGAAAGCGGTGAGTCTCAGAGCAGTGATGTTCCTTCCAGGTCTGGAGCAAAATGAACGTGAAACATCCTGTCATACCAAATAGCGATGAAACAATTTTAAAAACCACTAGAGCAAACAACAACAACAAAAAACCACTAGAGCATGTCTAAAAATTCTAAAAAACAAAAAATCAGAAAAAAAAAAAAACAGGAGAGCTTGTCTAAAGGACTCAGAAAGAAACTTGAAGAAGCTTCCACTGACCTGAGACAATAAATGCAATGAATTAAAACCCATCAAATATATTTAAATCCATAGGTTTGTAAATATATTTTTTTTAAAAAAATGGAAACCATCGGAGGATAGTTAGGAAATTAACTTGTCTTGAAAACTGGTCAGTAGAGGGAAATAATCAGCATTTATCCTGCCATTCCTATATGACTGGTTACCAACACTTGGTAACCAAATGATAAATGAGCGTATCTCTCTATAAAAGTATTCCAACTAATAAATGAAAAAGAAACGATGGAATTAGAGTATTACCATTTTGCAACCTTAATGAACTTAACGCATCCAAAGAAAGACCAGCAGGGATATGCTTGACTCTACCACAAGCATCCCACCCACAAAGCCCAGACTGCAGAACTCTGCCAGTCAAATGGTTGGAATTCTTCAACAGATAAATTGTGAAGGAAAGAAAGAGGACGAATAAGGAATTTACAGATTGAAAGACACTTATAAGAACTATCACATTTTTTTATGCCAATATTGTCCGGGAGCACACATTTGCATAACAGAATGAAAAAAAGCAAAGTGGCTACTACGCAAATCAGGAGAGTGGGGTTTGGATGGGGACAGTGCACATGGAGGGGTCCCCGGAGCAGGGCCAGAATTCGATTTCTTGATCTGAGCAGTGTTGATGTTATAATAAGTCATTGAGCCATGCTTTTGTTATGTGTGGCTTTTTGTATCTGTGTTTTCTTTCTCAATAAAAAATTATGATATGCTTAAGTAAAGACAGTCAGTTGGGGATTTTCACACAGGGTCGATGAGGGTATGAACTGATAAAGGTTTTTGTAAGGCAATTTAACCATATCTATCTATATTTCAAATTAATACTGGTCCCATGTGCTTCACAGGGTCAGAAGAAAATAAGATAATGAATGTGGCTCTGCATGGATAAATGTGAAGGTCTATAGAAATACCAGATAAAGAGGAACTCCGGCTAACTGAGCACCTGCTGAATGTCAGGGACAGGGCTATGGGAGGCGCTTTCAACACATCCTCTCACTGAACCCTTTACACATCTCTGCGAGATAATTATCATCGTTTCCAATGTGACAAAAAAGGCTCAGAGGGGTTCAGTGACTTACCCAGAGTCACTTAGCCAACAAGCGAGAGAACTTTTCGCTTCAGAAATTAGTACTCCAGAGTAAGAGAACAAGGAGACACCAGCATCTACCGTGTCAATGTATCAAACAATGAAGAAGGATGAAACCCAAGGCTTTTACTGAACACAATGCAATGTTCTTAGTGACATATAAAAGCGAGAAGCCCAGAGGCCTTGCATGAGAAGTTATCCTTTGCAGAAAGTGCAACAGTGTAAAATTCATTAGTATCTTTTCAGCAATATCATACATATTTTTTTTTACAATATCTGCTTTAAGGATTAAGTGGTTCTGCAATTTTCAAATGCATGAACACATAGATAGGTCTTTGGAGGGACTCGAAGTAATTCCACTCAACAGACAACTAAGTGAATGCCCAGCTGAAGATTCAGGGCATCCTCTGTATTGATGGACTTACCAGCCCCGTAACCACTGAGCACCCTTCCTGATCCCTCCTGAGACAGGTCTGCATCCCATCCTGGCGGCCACTGAGCCACAGGCAGAAATTTGGCCTTTAGGCCTCTGGATGTGAGCACCAGGAAGAATTCTGGCAAGAGGAGGAGAAGCCAAAAAGAGAGAGAATTCACAAACACGAATGTGGGTCATGTAGGTTCCCAAGGGAAAGACCATTCGTTCCAAAGGCCACTCTGAGAGCAGAAAGAGCACTGAACTCAGAGTCAGGACACCTGGGGGCCTGATTGCCATTTACTGGATTTGTGACCTCAGATCAAGTCATTTAACATTTCTGAAACTGAGCCTTCCCGGGGTATAAAAGGGTTAATAGCACCTGCCCTGCCTACCTCTGGAGGCAGCTCTAGCATCACATGAGGAAATAAGTATAACTGGCATTTATTTGTTCAATGCTTGCCATGTGCCGGACCATGGGGCATGGCTTTGTTGCTGTAGTGCCTCCTAATTCTCCACCAAGCTCTGGAGTGGCTCTGCTGTTCTCTCTTTTTTATAGGGCAAGAATCTGAGGCTTGGAGAGTGTCAAAGATTTGGGCTATTTAAAAGCAAGTTGACTGACTCTGTGCTCTTAACTATGACACCGTACTGCCTCCTGGAGCACATCCCCAAGAAGGCCCCATGTCTTTAAAACTGTGCAACAGGGCACCTGAGTGGCTCAGTCAGTTAAGCATCTGCCTTCAGCTCAGGTCAGGATCCCAGGGTCCTGGAATCAAGCCCTGCATTTGGCTACCTGCTCAGTGGTGAGTCTGCTTCTCCCTCTGCCTCTCTCTCTCTGTGATCTCTCTCACTCTCACTCTCTCTCAAATAAATAAAATATTTTTTAAAAATCCATAGCTAACATTTAAAAAAATAATAATAGCAGTAATACAACTTATCAAGACCTTACTCTTGCTGGACTCAATGCTAAAGTGCCATATGAACATCATAAGCAAGTTATCCAAAACTTAGAAATAAAACAAAATGATTGCTTCATGCCCTTTAAAAGTCATGTTAGGGCACTAAGAAGAGTCACTGCAGTGTCCATTCTCAGCAAACATAAGGGATGACTGAGGCAGAGCGATCCAAGAGGAGGGAGAGGTCCGCGGGAGTCCCAAGAGCTTCTCGGAGGACCCAGGGTGCCACCTAAAGAGAAGCAGTTAGGGAATGCACAGGGCATCTTCTTCATAAGAGGTTGGGGATTCCACAGAGCATGGAGGAGAAGTGGCATGAGGTGGCTGGAGGGGCAGGGGGGAGGAACTCCTCCTGTCTTCCAAACTCAATTTCAACATGGCCTCCTTGGGGACCCATTAGATCTGGTCAAGCTCCCCCCACTCCCTCCATGTTCCCAAAGCACTCTGCCCTTCCACTTTGATCACACTGGTTGAACTGGTAATTACCTAACATGGGACTTTCCCTTCATGAGGGTGGGGACTGTATCTATCTAGGACTACTAGGAATCCAGGGTGAACAACAGAACACCTGACACACGCAGTCTCTCAACTGAGATATCCTAGGGGTTGGGAGGGGTTGGGGAAGGTAGGAGATGGATGATCTGAAAATCTAGATGAAGGTACCATAGGAGGAAGGAATTATGTTGGAAGAAGCAAGGGTTTGAGGAAAATAGCATATAAAATAACAGTATACCATCTTACTGGGAATTTTATTTCACTTTACTATGCCAAGCCCATGTATGCTCTGACGGGGAGGCAGGACCTACAATGAGGGAATTTTATCACTGCTTGGCTGTCAATGAGAAAATGCATTTGCCGGCTGCTGGCTGATTCAAAGTTTCACGGTTTATTCTCAACTCATCATCTATTTTAAAAACTACTGACTTGAGCTTCGCCTCCAGCTATCTATATATAGTTCATCTCTCCTTATGCCTCAGGATTCCCTCTTAAGCTCTACTTTACAATTTAACCTCTAAAATAGTCCCAATTCCAAATATTCTGACCTGCTGTCTATATAAACCATCAAAATACCTTAGAAGTTTCATCATTTCTAATTTCATATTATACCTCTAAGATGGCTTCTCATATCTGAGAGAGGCACAAAAATCCTTAGCCAATCCATGTATCTTGATTTGGGATTCTGGAAATATGCTTTTGGTCACATTTCCCCTTTGTTCTCTCTATAATCAAGTCAGACTTTTTTAAGCTTATAAAATTATGTATCTAATATGTGGAGAAAGCATTGAACTAGATGTTGAGTTACAAAGATGAATAAAGTAATAACAGGAGAAAAATGTGTTAACAAATACAGTCAGGAAGGAGGGAGGGGAGACTACTTTCTCTGAGGAACTAGAATTAACTTCTCTTAGACACAATGTGAATTATGTAACTTTTGCTCCTTTTCCAATGGATGAAATCAAAATACAGCACAAGCAAACTCAAATGATAGCTATCATTTTTCACTCATTACTCAATATCTAGTGGTAAGATTTTTATCATTGCCTGTCAAAGAGAAAGAGGGAAGTGATTCTCTCATTTACTGTCGGTGGGAATGTCATTGTCATAGATACTTTAGACCAGAATTTCTATCAAAATTTTTAATCAAAAATTTAAATGTGGGGACACCTGGGTAGCTCAGTCAGTTAAGCATCTGCCTTTGGCTCAGGTCATGATTCCAGGGTCTAGTCCCACATTGGACTCCCTGCTCAGTGGAGAGTCTGCTTCTTCCTCTCCCTCTGCCTGCTGCTCCCCCTACTTGTGCTCTTTCTGTCTTTCTCTCTCTCTCTCTCTCTCTGTCAAATAAAATCTCTAAAAAATATTTTTTAATGTGTTTAGCCGGCAATTCTACTTCAGGTATCTCTCGTGGAGAAATACACATGTATACAAAGAGACCTATATAAGGAAGCTACTTGCAGCATTGCTTACAATACTAAGACAGGAAACTACCCAAGTGCTTTTCAGTAAGACATACTATGCAAAAGTTACAAAGAATGAGCTAAGTCCATCCTATCACATCTGTCAGATAAGTGAAATTAAATGAAAATAGTTGGAGAGTATTAAAATCTGAGACCACTGGAGCACCTGGGTGGTTCAGTCAGTTAAGCATCTGCCTTCAGCTCAGGTCATGATCTCAGTCCCACATCAGGCTCTCTGCTCAGTGGGGAGTCTGCTTCTCCCTCTTCCTCTCCCCCTGCTTATGCTTGCTCTCTCTCTCAAATAAATAAAATCTTTAAAAAAGAAAGAAAAGTGGTGCTGAGCCATAGTCTGAAAAAAAGGTTTTGTTTCTTGCATCTGAACACAAATAATTCGATGACAAAAATAAAAACAAAAAACCTACTAGGAAGATACACATCCAACTATTTATTAATAGAGGTCCCCTCAGATATGAAGGGAAAAGACTTTCAATTTTTCTTGAAGTACATTTTTTCCAAAAAACATATTTGAGTATTTAAGCTAAAAATTGAAAAAAAAAATTACAGTTCAACTTTAGTAACCATACATGGCCTACACATTTGGATTCCAATTTCTCCAGTCTTACACCTCCATTTTTCCAGACCCTGATTCATTTATCTTTTTTCTCTTCACTGTGTGTTTTGGAAAACCACTTCAAACCTTCCATAAAAAGACCATATAAACAAAGAAACAAATGCAACAAAGGGTATAGGTACCATGATAGAAGTCCATCCTGCTAGATGCGCAGTGTTTGAAAGGGAGAAAAAGAAAAGGCGAGGAGGAAGCATCCGCAAGAACAAAGGTATGGGGGAGAAATTTCAAGTAGCTCAAGATTTCTGGAGCACCAGGTAAATGAGAAAGCTGGAGAGACGGGAAGAGGCCAGATAGATAATGGGCCTCTCTACCAAATGAAGGAGCTTGAGTATCATCTTGTCCATGACTGTGGTCACAATGGATTATAATGGCAGCAGCTAACATTCATTGACAGCTTGCTCTGGGCCAGGTGCTGGTCTAGCCTGATAACTGGTCCTGCAAGGCAGCTCAATTATTATATCTTTTCTGTAGATGGGGAAAGGAAAGGATTTGGGAGAGATGAGCTGTAGGATTTTAAGCAAGAGTAGTACGTTGAGATTTGTATTTTTAAAACACATCTCTATACATACTCAAATATTTACAGATGAAGTGATACATCTTGGCTTGGCTTCAAAATTACCAGAGAGTGTGTAGGTGGGGACATAAAGATTTCCAGGAGCTGATTATTGCCAAAGCTGGGTGATCCCTCCAAAGAGGTTTATTATATTAGTATCTCTCCTTTTGAATATGTTTGAAGTTTTCCATAATAAATGTTTTTTTAAATAAAATCTCTGGCTGCAATGTGAACATCCAACTGAAAAGCGTGAAGCAGGAGGTAATGACACCCAGCCAGGGGATTAACAGATGAGGGCTGATTAGAGCTGGGGAAGCAGCAGGATAAAGAAAAAAGGACTTTTTGCAAGAAAAATAAAATGGCTTAGTAACTAGTCCTTGTGGTGAGGAGAGAGAGAGAAAAATCTCAGGTTTCAAGTCAGTCTCAGGTACCTTGTTGAAATGACTAGGTTAATGGAGGAGCTGTTAACGTGACAGGGAATGCGAAGACAAGTTTGGGATAGTGGAGGGAAGGGTGTGGAAATGTGTTCAGTTTGGGATGTGCCAGGTTTGCTGTGGCAATAGGTTAGACCTCCAAACTGATGGCCTTGAGTATATATTCCCAAAATAAACATATTTGTTTATAGATGACCCATACGATCTTTAGTATAAATACATTTTGCACAGCGTGGGAGTTGTACTATTTCCTTCCCGCCATCTATTAGGGCTGTATACTGTTAGAGTAAGCACACCCTACTTTGAGAATCAGTGATCAATTTAAGGATGATGGCTTTAGAGACTGGGATGTTCAACCTCTCCAAAACTCAATTTATTTCCCTGTAAAAAGGAAGTCTCAGGGCGCCTCGGTGGCTTAGTCCAACTCTTAGTTTTGGGTCGGGTCATGACCTCTGGGTTGTGAGATCTAGTGCTGAGTCTTCAGGCTCTGTGCTCAGCTGGGAGTCTGCTTGAGGATTCCCTCTCTCCCTTTCCCTCTGCCCCTCCCACTGCTCACACTCCCTTTCTCCCTAAAATAAAATCTTTTTTAAAAAGCTGCAACTAGGGACACCTAGTCCCTAGTTGGGACACCTGGGTGGCTCAGCGGTTTAGCACCTGCCTTCAGCCCAGGGCATGATTCTGGAGTCCCAGGATCAAGTCCCACATCAGGCTCCCTGCATGGAGCCTGCTTCTCTCTCTGCCTGTGTCTCTGCCTCTCTCTGTGTCTCTTATGAATAAATAAAATCTTTTAAAAAGTTGCAACTATAAAAAAAAAAGTATCCCTTTCCTTAGAGGGACAATGAGAATTTCATGAGATTACATGCATATACTGATGTCAGCAAAAGTACAGTGTCAAAGGCTCAGAAATGCTATTTCCACTCCACATCCTACCTTCTCCCCACACCTCTTGCCCCAGCCCCCATTTCCTCAGGAGAATGGCAGGAGAGACAATGCTTGTGTCTCACGTGATTTTTCTTTGTGATGAATTTGGAAATGCATAAAATGGGATGCCTAGTAGCCTGAGCTAGCTGGTTGCAAGCGTGGTAGGCACTTCCTTTCATGCGCATTTGCTAGTTTCCATCCCATCCTCTAGCTGAAGTGCAGAAATGCTGGTCACAAGCCCTGCAGTAGGTCACCACATTCTGTGCAGACTTGATAAGGGCTCCATAGCCTCACCAGAGACTTACATATGCACACTTACATCTGGAAAGACTTCTCATCTGTAATTTGTTCAGACAATAACAAGAATTTCAACAGATTAATAATTCTTTAGATCACTATTAGTGGGGATAGGGGAGAGATGAGTGGGATACACCAAAGATTTCAGTTTGTCATCACTCCAAATAAACCTGAGTATATCCTGTGAGGCTCTGGACGGCAAAATATCACATCACAGCTCAAGATGCCCCCCCAATCCCAAAACAGACAGGAGCCACATTCATGCTATCGTAGCAAGTGCCAAGAGAGAACTGTAAATGAGATCATGACTGTGGCTCTCAACTCCTCGAGGACTTAGCTTAGCACTAGCTACACAAAGCAATGAGAATCTGACTCAAATTCCCAACTCCCATCGAGGGTAAATAAACATTCAAAGACAAGACACAGGTTTGGTAGCCTGTCTGTAGAGCAAACAGCACATTTATCTATCTTAGAGATCAGAACTGGGAATTCTTTGCTCTGCCCCTCGCAGAGTATAAAAATGATCTAGAGGTGTTAAAAAGTAGTTAAAATTTCAACTCCTACTTCCATCATTTTCTCTAGAATGATTAATTCCTGTAAATCCTTATACTCCTAGGAACTGAAAAGCATATGCAAAATAAGCACATCAAAGGCTTGGTATCCGTATCTGAAATAAACAATGATGCAGCTGAAGTTAAAGAGGAGGTGATGGTAAACAGCTATGAAGAGCCTTGCCTTTGATTACTTGCAGTCCAATGCTGCCCTCTAGTACTTCATGAGAGGAATAACATGAACACATCAACAGTTTCAGGACTGACATTTTTAGCATTAATATCTACTACGGAAGTTGTTGCTCAGCAAGGAGGGGACAGGTAGGGGCCTCTACAATTACACAGCCAATAGCCCACCTTTAATAAAAAGTGTCTTTTCAGAAAGATCCCAGCACACGTTAACACAAGACCTATTGGGCTGCTCTAGGTCATCACCAGTAGATGGCCTACAAGGACCTTGAAGACACTGAAGATGCCCTTCACTGAGCTGTTTGTTTGAAATACAGTTAAGTGGGATCCGTTATTTCTTTGGGCAGAGTCAGAGCCATTGTCAAAAAACTTCTTCCTCTAACCTGACTTTTCCAGGTGTTCGCAAGGGGGTGGGGTGAAAGTTCTTAGACCTACTTGATACTTTGCATAACTAATACTCCTTAAATACATGGTCGATGTCAGCATTCCCTAAGAAATGGTAGAGACTGGTTTAAAACAAAGTTACACTACAACCAAATTAGGCAACCATCAGCCCTGGAACCTAAATTAAATGGAACTTTTTTTTTTTTTTTTTAAGATTTGAGAGAACGAGCGAGCATGAGCAGGGGGAGAAGCAGAGGGAGAAGACTCCCCACTAAGCAGGGAGCCCAAGATCATGACCAGAGCCGAAGGCAGATGCTTAACCGACTCAGCCACCCAAGTGCCCCTAAATGGAACATTTAAATTGACATAATAAATATTTCTAGGAAATGGAGCGGCTAATCAGGACACATGTACCCCCATAAACACCAATGACAATTTGAAGTAATATGCCCAGAAAAGTCTTATTTCCATTATCACCATTCCAAGAAAACTTGGAAGTTCAAAATTAATTCCATGAGATCTCACTGCTCTCCTATCAAGCCAAGTGACCTCAATAGCTCCAAAGAGGCTCTGTTAGCTGATACACTGAAACACGGAGAGTTCTATGCTGGGAAAGGGGGAAATAGTAATTAGGATAAACTGTGAAGTAGGAGAGTATCTATCTGTATTATTTCTGGCTCCTGACAGGTGTTTCCAATCTCTCATGTTTAGTCAGAAAAGAAATGCATCCCAAACAGTGTGTTTGTGTGTAGGTGGGAAGGAAAGAACAACATAATTTTCAAACAAAAGTTGCTATTTATTAAGACATTGCTGTTAAATAAGCACAGCTGACTCAAATCATTATACATATATCAACACACATTAGAAAGTTTCTGAAAAGATATATCAGAATGGGCTTCTCTTGTGGCTCAACTGCATCTGAGAAAAGAACAAAAGAAATTATACATGATTTACAGCTGCTAGTCATCAACAAACATACATGCTGGCTCTATAATTTGGAGAGGCAGGACAGACCGCTTTTCCCCTCTTGGCTAATGTTTTGTTCAACAATTAAACCTATATGTACTCTCAAGAGTCTCCTCAATGTGGAGAGAACATGTATGAATCTCAGAAAAGACCAACTTAGTCAATTGTGATGAACAAGCCAATGCAAAGCTCAACCTCAGAACCACCACATTTCCAAGTCAAAGATCAAGCCATGGAAAAGGGAAGCATGTCCTACTATTTTAAATACTGGGCAGCAAAACTAAGGACCAGCCATTACCTAGCTCCATGACAAGCTACTATTTAAGTTGCCAAAGAGCAAGCCATTTTTAATCTCTCAAGAAGCATAAAAATAAGGGGGTTTGAGCCATGGAAACTGTAACTGTATCTGAAGATACTTCTCACTATTATGTCTATCCTTTGTGGATTACATGTTCAGTAATAATAATTTTGATGACCATTACCGAACACCATATTAGAAATCTGACCTCAGAATAAGAGCCCAATTGTGATTGGAATAAAAATTCCCAAGGAGGGTTCAAGTCCAACTAGGCTGTTCATGATCTACTTCCATCCTACTTCCCCACCCGAAGATACAGCAACCCAGGTACAGCTAAGGTGGTCCCTTTGTTAAATGACAGCAATGGATGTAACCTTTAAAACCTAGAGAATAAAAGATTTTCTTACTTTAAATATTCTCTTTAGAAGTCTGAGTAATGGTGCAACCTGAAAAAGTAAAAGACAAATCATCTAAACAACTGTGTGATTACCAGGAGTATTGTCAATCAGATCACGGAATAGCAAATAGGAAGATTTTCAGGGGGAAAAATTGTGATCGTAATCATTCTCACCAGGCAGCTAGGTTAAGACTCCTCAATCTGACATTCTGAAGGATCCTAAAGCTAACTCCTCAGATTTTAGTAAAAACATTACACTTGTGGGACGCCTGGGTGGCTTCAGCTCAGGGTGTGATCCCAGGATCAAGTCCCATATCGGGCTCCCCCCGCATGGAGGCCTGCTTCTCCCTCTGCCTACTCTGTCTCTCATGAATAAATAAATAAAATCTTTAAAAAAAAAATTACACTTGCTCCACAGCATCTAGGAATGCTAGATGCACAGGGGTCTAGGAAATACCTCATCAGTCGTACCCAACAGACATGTTAGTCCAACTCACTTGCTAGAAACAGTCTCACTAGATAGCAGTGCTCTCAAGAAGACCCTAATGCTTCTAGTGCTTAAACTTAGAGAAAAGAGGATGCAATTATAATAAAATCAAAGCTTTGGGAGAGAATTTCTAAGTGCAGTAGGAACCTGCATGCTTTTATAAAACTTGAACTAAAAGAACCACTCCAAAAATGATTGGGAAGGAGAATGATGGAATGCATCAATTTTCCAGGTGTATCCCATTTTCCTTTCAAAGCAGAACTTGAGATCATACTGTTTGCTATATCCTCTTTTCACAATTATCTCCTCAAAACCAATTTACATTCCTCCTTTTCTTCATGCCAGATTTCAGTATCTGAAGCATACACACATAAACATAGGGTCCTAAGCAATATTCACCATCAACTCAAGGGAGCAAGGACAGAGGCTGTGACCGAAGTTACAGGCTTCCAGTTCATCAGCTCCCCCAGAAGAGCCACCTCGTCACCTGTATCTTCTAGCAACTGTGCAATTAGAGTTTGTTTGTTCCCGCTTTATAGCCAAATATGTTGAGTGCAGAAAAGAATCTGGGCAGAGCATAACTTTTAGATCTCTCTATGGTTGATATCCTTATTTACAGCTAAGCTGCGGGGAAAGCAGTACCTTTTTCAAAAAAAAAAAAAAAAATCACTTAAATCTGGTGGAATAAATATGAATTATCAAATCGACAAGGGTTAATCTAAACATAAGGCACTAAGAAAGTGGCATTATTAAAGTGGCTACTCTTCCTCAAATTGACATTCTCAAAATATACCTTACCACTCCCCCAAATAAATATTTTTTTAATTAATAAATAAACCTCCAGGTGAACTTTTCTTCTAGTCACATTTTATGGTAGAAAGATGCATTTTGTTACACAATGAGGAGGACAGTCAAGTTAAATTGACAAGCTTAACTCTACAATTAATCATTTATGACTGTAGTTGATCAATAAGCTGTAGAATTAATAAACTGCATTTAAGTGTTGAAATGAGAATATAACAACAGTATCTCTTCATACTCTCAAAAGAAGGTTACAAGTATTTCTGACGTTTAAAACAGATAAATAACACCCACCTATATAGCAGGGCCTTGCCCTTTTCGTTCCCCAAGGCAAAATATCCACTTCTGGGAGAAAAATCCATGGTATGAACAAGAGAAATAGTCTTCTTTTTAATGACTGGGAAGTTTGAAAATACTGTACAGGAGGGAAGGTGAACCTGTAGGAAATAGTTCAAAACTTTAAATCACAATAACTGCAAACTCATCTTTCTTCTGGAGGGTATTATGCTGAGTGAAGTAAGCCAATCGGAGAAGGACAAACATTATATGTTCTCATTCATTTGGGGAATATAAATAATAGTGAAAGGGAATATAAGGGAAGGGGGAAGAAATGTGTGGGAAATATCAGAAAGGGAGACAGAACGTAAAGACTGCTAACTCTGGGAAACGAACTAGGGGTGTTGAAAGGGGAGGAGGGCGGGGGGTGGGAGTGAATGGGTGACGGGCACTGGGGGTTATTCTGTATGTTAGTAAATTGAACACCAATAAAAAAAAAAAAATAAGAGATAACTTCTCTGGAAAAAAAAAAAAAAGATGACTGTTAAAAAAAAAAAACTCATCTTTCTTAAATTTTAGGTATTGTCCACCTTTCTGATGGAACAGTAAGTTCATTTTGATTGTAGTACATATGATGTACAATTCTCTCAACAGAGCAAAGTGTTCTGAAATTAAAATTTGCTTTTCGATTTGCTTTAACTAAGAGAAAGGAGGAAGAGAAGAAAAGTGTCTCCTTGATACTTCTAATGCAGCATCTAGCATGGTGCTCTGCGAGATTCTGATGTTTGCTGAGTGAATGAATAAATGAACACACACACTAAAGTAGAAGTTCACAACGGTACCCATTACTGCTGTAACGTAATGATCACGGTAAACAATACTAAAATTTGGTCACAATTGTGACCTCAATTATGAAGAGTCTGATTTTATATAACTGAAGCCTAGCAAAGTCCTACCAACTATTCCAATATCACATAATTTCCTTTCTACACTTTTATTTTCAACCTATATAATGTATTCTTGGCCTTTTCCAATCTCCTCTGAAGGAAAACAAACTCATGAAAACCTGCTTCGTCAAGTGAAACTGTGTTCCAATTTAGACAGAGCCAAAAACTCACTTCCAGGCCTGACCTAAACATGGGGCATGGGGGCGGGGACCACACAGGCTCTTTCTCCAAAAGAGTCTACTTCAGGGGAAAATGAGCCTGAACCTAAGACTGATGCAACGAGTCCTCATCCGATTTGTGGATAAACAGAACGCTAGCACAAAAGCAGTTACCTGAGTAGACTAGGATTTTAACAACTCTCACTTTCAAATATTCTCTACCTCTTCTAAAACATACTGTACCTTCATATTCCAAGATATGCGGAGAGCTATCGCTCAGCTATTTATGTTGGTAGCCTGTCACCCTCCACATGTTTAGATGAGACTTTAAACCATCCAATCAAGGTTATTTTCATAGATGAGCCCCAGGTAAAACCTAGTGATATGCACATCTGTCTATAGATTTCAGTTAGTCACTTATTAGGCCCTATTCATTCTGATATGTACCTACTGACCGTTTTGTTAAGTGTAAGAAAGCAAAGTTCAAGGTGAATCTCCAAGCCACTTCCATTCTCAACTTTCCCAGAAAGCAGAGTCTTCCTGTGCAGCATAGCATCAACGCACAGACAGTAGTACTAATGAGAAGTGGTCTAGATCCATTACAGCCAAGAAGCTGGCAGTGCCTGGACTTAATCTTAACTTTTAAAGTTCTTAAATACCATTTTCTATATAGGTTCCTTGAAAAATATATTTTAAAAAAACTAAATATTTAAAGCAGACTAGTTATTTCAGGAGAGAAGCCACAATGTGAATATTGCAAAATTTATTTACACTTACTTTGGGAATGTGGAAATTATATGAATTTTTGAAAAGTGGTTTGGCTTCTTGTATTTTGCTTAGGCTGTTCTAAGTTTGCATCCTCCAAGCAAGCACCGACTTTAAACAGGAGATCCAAGTCATTATGGGAACAGACCATCAGGAAATAACCATTTTCTGCAAGTGCCAACTGTCCTATGCCTCACTTTTGTTTCCACCCTGTATGTCACCTGGTACTTTTAAACTATGCCCCAGATATTTGCTTATTAACTTTGCTAGCATGACTTTGAAGTCTGAGAAGCTGCTTTTCTGACTCTTCCAAAATGAAACACACCAGAACTGACCTTTCCACTTGAATAACTTCTTAAAGATAATTAAGCCATCCTCTTTATTTTCTAACCTAAATTGGAAAAAACAGTCTCCTAATTTGGATTCATGTAACTTTATACTTAGGTCAATTTCTTATTACAAATAGGGAACTCACTATGGGGCAAACATTGGGGCATAAGACATAACATAAATTTTTTAAAAGCCATTTTTACCAGAAGGTCACTGTGTTATTTTTAGCTAAATAAACAGAAGAGAGTATCAGAAATACTGTGGTAAATACACATACTTAGCAAAGTTTATGATATAAATGGTGATTCCTCAGACAACAAATAACCTACACAACTGTACACAGTGGCCATGGCTTCATACAACAGGCCAGTGTGCTCCTTCTGACAGAGGATAAAAACCAATTCATCAACCACTTATTTTTATATTTTATCTCCTCTAGACTTGACTATCAAGAACAAAAACATGTTTACAGTGGTCTCCTAAGAGACCCAGCTGTATCTATTTGTGAAGTACCCCCCGCCCCTGAATCAGCACTTCCTCCTTCAAACCAGCCAACTCCCACCCACCTGCTGAGACATCAGCTGTGCTCAAACCTCTCTTTATAGCCCTTGTATTAAAAGCTCTAGTTGAACTGTTAATTAAGAAAAAGCTCAAGGGCGCCTGGTGGCTCAGTCGGTTAAGCATCTGACACTTGATTTTGACTCAGGTCATGATCTCAGGAAGCTGGGATCAAGCCCTGCCGCAGGATCCATGCTCAGAGGGGAGTCTGCTGCTTGAGTTTCTCTCTCTCCCTCTGCCCCTTGCGCCCAACCCCTTGCACTCACGCATGCTCTCTAAAATAAAGATTCTTTAAAACAAAAGAAAAGAAAAAAACACAACTTCTTTACTTCAGAAAGTTCCCTTTACCTCCGACACCACATCTGCATTACATTTAAGGGCCAAGGTATCAAAATTCATCAAGTAAAAAGCTCACTCATCCTTAATTTAATGGATAAAAAGTTCCATGACTTTCTACTATCAAAGATTGTAGAGGCACTAACAATTTAACTTCTGAGTCTCTTACTGCCGCAATGGCTTAGATTTATACTCACTGCTTTGTGCTGGGGTAACAGGATTGTTTGGATCATTATGAGAGACTGCCTTTAATGATACTAATGCTGTTTCGCTGAGGCATTCTGAAGCTGCTATGCCTGGCTTCTTTCCATTAGATATTATGGTTGACTACCATTTAAAAAATGGGATTTGGCTGTTACTAATGAATTCCTTGTGTGATTTTGCCACAGTA
The DNA here is from genome assembly GCF_053574225.1 of Canis aureus. Classification (NCBI taxonomy): domain Eukaryota; kingdom Metazoa; phylum Chordata; class Mammalia; order Carnivora; family Canidae; genus Canis; species Canis aureus. The sequence goes on from NC_135626.1 coordinate 34,073,264, forward strand.
AAAAACCATAAATGCTGCCATGCTCACTGAAGCAAACTAGGCAGAACTAACTATGAGGCGTCTAGCAGGATATATTATGTCAACAGGAGACGGATCCCATGGTTTTCTAGAACAATTTAATACCATTAAAATGATAAAAGGTCAATGTGTGCTAGTCATCCACTCCCATTAGAGGACTGAGGACTTTAAAACTGACTTGAATTAGAACCTTCTCATGCATCAAACCATCCATTCAACATAAAGGCAGTAAAACACAATGCTGTATTTTTCACTCTTTTCCAACAGAATTCTTTGTTCCCTCCAAGAAAATCTTATGGAGAATGCCAACATACACCAATGATAACAGCAAAGCTGCTCTGTGTGATATGGGTAGGGCTTAGCCTCCTTGCTCTACTTGCCATTTGAAGATTTGTACACATTCCAGGGAAAAGAGGAATTCAGTTGGAAAACCACTAAAGTACTAGGAAGAATGGAGAATCTAGAAGCACAGTTCTGCCCTTTACTAGCTCTAGCCTTTGGGTGAGTTAATCCTCTGAGGACTGTTACTTGGCCCCAAATTATTGTGAAGAACTCTTTGTAACTCTTCGTAAACTATGTGCTGCTATTACACAAAGCTAATGAAGCATGCAAAACCTTTTGCTGCATGAACAAGATAAATCTAAGAGTCTAAGGGCTTACAATCTGGTAGTACACACGTAACAACACAGTGCAGCACTGCCATTCAGAGTACTGTGCCTTGTGTGGACCTGGTGCCTGGAGCAAGTAACTGTTAAATAATAAGAAACTGGTTCTGCCTCAAGAGTAGGTGACTTCCCGGAGACATGGTGACACGTGAGCTGGGCTCTGCAGCTGGGAAGAAAGGAGGTAACGCAGACCTGAGGCTGCAAGGGCGGCCCTTACATCACCTTTGGAAACTTGACTGATCAATAGTTCCTACACTGACTCAACACTGTCCCTAGAGGATAAGGATAGCTCCCCAGGCCTAAAGCATTCATACCACGTGCTTTCCATGGACCACCTGCCTTTACTTCTCCAGGCCTAGAATTCTGGTACATGCTAGGCAGAGAGCAACTACATGATCAACCACCAATACGGACCATGAGCATGGACTTCCTAATGATAGAGCACACTTAACATATGTAATCACAACCTCCTACAGGATTAAACATGTCCTGTGTGACTCCACTAGGAGAGAACAGAAGCCGGCACCTGGTTTCCTTCAGATTTCGCCCCAAGCGCCCCTCCCTTGGCTGACTGTGCTGTGTATCCTTTCCTTGTAGTAACTCTTGGTTACGATCTTGAGATCATATACAGAGTCCTGTGAATCCTAGCAAATCACCAGCTTGGGGAGAGCTTGGGGCCTCCTGGCATGGAGGCATATTCACAAGTACTAGCTAGCCAGGTAAGCTGTTATCTTTTTACACAATTTTCAAGTTCAATTTATTTTCAGAATCTAAGAATTGCCTCCCTTCCTCCATTAGGATAGTAGGACTTAAAAGGTAGATATAAGGAAAGACAACTGTAGAAAAATAAAGTGTTTGCTATAAACATATTCCCTAAGACAAATTTAGCAGCTACTGTGCATCATCCCTTCTGCAACTACACCCAAAAGCCATGATACTAGTAAAAGAATACTAGTAGCTTCAAAAGAAGCTACTCTTTTAAAAATAATCCAACACTCTTCTTTCCTATTATCCCTCAAAGTTTTCAACTTAAATTCTGAGGTTTTTGTTTTTTTTTTTTTTTTTGGAAGGAAACTACTACATATCCTTCAGTACATTTTAGATTTTTTTTTTTAAATTAGGCTCCATGCCCAATGTGGAGCCCAAGGATTATCAATGATTTTTTTTTTTTTTTAAAGGTAAAGCTATATTACCAATCTGACTGCTTCTTTCATTTCTTCTGAAGCAATTGCCAAGATTTCTGTAGTAGGATTGAAGGTCAGAGAAGTAACACCTGTAACCAAGTTCATTATAGCTTTTACTGGCTTTGGATTTGTTTCTTGAAGACAAGAATCTTGATTGTATATGTTTACCACTCCACAATTAGAACTGCAAAGAGAAAAGGAAATACAACAAATTAAAAAAAGAGCAAAAGGGCTTTCACAACCTAAGTGAACATAGATTTAACCCCACACACTGATATTTGCAGGAATCACTTCATATTGTGTTACAAACAGACCAAGACTGTAGAGTTCATCCCAAGGCAAAAAAGCTAGACCCACTCTACCAGTTCTACTGCAGTCTTGCTCAACTCTGTTAACTCTGGCAGCCTTTCAACTGTGAGCTAGAAAAATCCAAGATAGCACAGACTCTCCATTATTCATTCCTTCAATAAATATTTATTGAATGTCAACTTTATGCCAAGCACTAGAGTTAAGTGCCTGGGATGCAAAGGTGAACAAGACTGAGACCAAGCCTGCCACTCCCACAGTGTTTATGCCCAACGCAACATTTGAAAATGGGAACAAGAGCTGTCCTTCCCCTATTTAGAGCACCTCTTTTCTCTTTTATTCTATCATATTTGTGAGAACTGCCAAAACAGTGTGGAACAGCACCTGTAATATGTATCTTTGTTCTCTCTCCTGGAAATATCTATAATCAATGAATGATGGAAGTGATCATGTACTGTAAGTTTACTGAAATGTTTACCAGCAGTGAATTACATCCAATACTCATAAAAAGTAAATCCCGATGACCTGCCTATTAACAGAATCATTCACAGACAAGAACTTTCAGTAAATGTTCAGACTACCTCCTGTTATGGGTATCATTTCTAAGGAATAGGGACCAGGCACTTGTAATTCATAGGTACTTAATTCAAATTTTATTGGCAAATGCAGCATAAACCTGAAAGATGTAAGAGATAAAGTCTCAAAGTCACAAGGGTGACATATGTACATTCCACTAAACACTCTCATTCCTAACACTCAGGTATCTTCATTTATTCTCTTAGTACATACTGACTGCCTACAATGAACCAGACACAGTGCCTTAACAAGACCAATTCAGTTCACACACAAGGTTCTGTACTTGCAGTGACAACCAAGCATACAAACAGTATGTTAGTGCATCAAGTCTTCAAACTATTTACATATCCATTTTCTCATTTGATTCTAAGACCTTTTAAGTAGAACTAAGCATAACCACTCAGGAGACACAACATATATCCCTGTTTTATTTAGTTTTGTTATGGGGACGCCCTGGTGGCTCAGTGGTTGAGCATCTGTCTGCCTTCGACTCAGGGCATGATCCTAAAGTCTCGGGATCAAGTCCCACATTGGACTCCCTGAATGGAGCCTGCTTTTCCCTCTGCCTATGTTTATGTTCTCTGCCTCGCTCTTTTTTTTTTTTTTAATTTTTTTATTTATTTATGATAGTCACACAGAGAGAGAGAGAGAGAGAGAGAGAGAGAGGCAGAGACACAGTCAGAGGGAGAAGCAGGCTCCATGCACCGGGAGCCCGACGTGGGATTCGATCCCGGGTCTCCAGGATCGCGCCCTGGGCCAAAGGCAGGCGCTAAACCGCTGCGCCACCCAGGGATCCCTCTCTGCCTCTCTCTTTCTATGTCTCTCATGAATAAATAAAATCCTTAAAAAACATATTTGTTATGGACTGAATATCTATGCTCCACTAAAATTACTATGATGAAACCTTAATTCCACCCTCCCTCCTTATTAGGGAGTGGGGCCTTTGGGAGGGAATTAGGTCATGATGGTGAAGCCCTCCTGAATGGGATTAGAGTCTTTACAAAAGTGACCCCAGAGGCTCTCTCCCTCTTTCCACGTGAGAACACAAAAAATCGACTGCCAGAACCCAATCATGCTGGCACCCCAACCTCAGACTCCCAGTCTCCAGAAATATGAGAAATACACTTCTGTTATTTATAAGCTAGTCTATGGGTCTTCATTACAGCAACCCAAATGGACTAAGACAAATTTCATCTTTTCCTTACCCATATTTTTAACTTTAACTTGGATCAAAATATCTACTCATTATACTTATACCGAATCTCTTTTCTTACTGAACACTGATTTATGGCTAAATCCATCTTAATTAGGTACAAAAAGTTATAATCCATATGGCTCTCTTCTATATATCAATTTTAGATCAAATCTTACTATCATGAACTTTAAATAAAGGCCTGCTCATTCTTACTTGACTGTTGCTTAAATCTGTGGGACAAAAATGGCACAAGTTAATCATTTTGATATATAGAAACTTATTTTAATAGTAGTATTTCTGCTAAAAGAATATAACTGATTCTGGGATGCCTGGATGGTGTAGTTGGTTGAGCATCTACTCTCAGTTTCAGCTCAGGTCATGAGATCGAGTCCCACTTTGGGCTCCAGGCTCCATGCTCTATGCAGAGTCTAACTGGGTTCCTCTCTCCCTGTCCCTCCTCTTCACCCTCGTGGACACTCTCTCTTTAAAATAAGTTTGTAGGGACACCTGGGTGGCTCCGTGGTGAGCGCCTACCTTCGGCTCAGGGCGTGATCCTGGGGTCCCAGGAAGGAGTCCCACATCGTGCTCCCTGCACAGAGCCTGCCTCCCCCCCCCCCCGCCCCCACCTATATCTCTGCCTCTCTCTGTGTCTCATGAATAAATAAATAAAATCTTTTTTAAAAAATAAATGTTTAAATCTTAAAAAAATGGATATAAAAAATGGATATAAAAAATGGATATAAATAGATTCTAATGTCACTGACAGTGTTTAGTATTTATTGAATGAGTACTGTATGTCCAACAGTACGTAATAAGGAATACAAAATATCAGAAGGAATTTATCCCAGAAAAAAAAATATCTGCATGAAACAGCCAAAAATATAAGAAAATATAATAAAGCACATTAAGCTCTGTATGTGAGCTATGTTCAGAGAAAGGAAAAATCAGTATGAGGTGAAGCTGGACCAGATGAAGCATAGTGGAAGACCCTGGACTCAAGCTGGACAAAACAAAATACCAGTATCATAGGTAAGGGGAAGAACAGAACAGAGAAATAAGCATGCTTACTAGCTTACACCCCAGAACTCGTAACTAAAGAAGCAGACATGACTGTCATCCATCCACCCACAACCATAGCTGACTGAGCTAGAAACAAGTTCCTGAATCCCAGGTAGTCAATGTATTAGCAGAATAGCAACCACAGAGTGTCCTGGTACACAAAAACTTTCACAAAAAGGAATGATGGCAACAAGCCAAACCAATGTTTGTCTTATGAACTAGGACTAGGAACCAAGGTGGTGGTGCAAAAAAAGAAGAGCACAAAGAAATTAATATTATGAACAAAAGAAATTAATATTATGAACAAAAGAAATTATAAGGTAGAACAGTAGTTATTCAACCAGGGACAATTCCCCCAACCCCTAGCTAAGGGGGGCTAGGCGTCCCCCTAGCCACAGGTGTCATATAGAACTTAAACTGGTTGAACAAAGAATTCTTTTTCAAGACCAAAAAAGACCAAACTCTTGATTTTCTTCTCACTCTCAGTTACCTCCCTTCTCCAATGACTCTGGTCCCCAGGGTTCTACTTCCCACCTACCTCTAGCATCTCATTCACCTCATTTTCTCCTATGGACAAGACCACCTGTCTCCTATCCCATCCAAATCAGTGCCTTTACTCTCAGCCACACCACACTTCTGCTTGTGGGAATGAATGCACCTCTTTCAACATGCCACCTCCTCCCCGCTCATACTAAGACAAGTCCATTCTTCTGGCTACTCAGGCCTGGAACCCGAGAACATCCTGCTTCTCTCCCATCCCAATTCTCTAAGCGGCTATGACATACATCACAAACATCAATGCCTGTCTCTCTTGCGTTTGTTTTTTTTTTTTTAAGATTTTATTTATTTATTCATTAGAGAGAGAGAGAGAGAGAGAGAGAGAGAGAGAGAGAGAGAGGGGCGGGGGGGAGAGATACATAGGCAAAGGAAGAAGCAGGCCCCATGCAGGAAGCCGGATGTAGAACTTGATCCCAGAACCCCAGGATCACGCCACAAGCCAAAGGCAGACGCTCAACCGCTGAGCCACCCAGAGGCCCCTCTCCCGTGCTCTCATTCCCACTGTCCTCAGCGACAGCCCCACCAGGATTACTGCAACCACCTCAAAGCTCCCTGCACCTCTGCTGCTCCCCCTAAAGGCTGTCACAGGAATTGTCTACTTCAAACCCTCAAATTCAGATACAATCACGATTCTCTTCTACTTAAAAACCCTTGATACTTTCTCTTTCCACTCAATGTCATGTCCACAGTCTTCGACACAGGGTAAAACACCCCCTACAAGTTCTCCCTCTCCTGTTTCCCTCTGTAGCCGAAGCCCTCAGAATCTAAACCTGATCTAAACCTAAACCTGATCTAAACCTCAGTGCACCCCACTCAGAATCTAAACCTGAATCGTCTCCCCTCCAGACCCTTCATTTCCACTACCTGCAATGCCTTTCTCTGAATCCTACCTGGCCCTCAAATGCTTAGCTCAAGTGCCAATACCTGCAAAAATACTTTTCCAGATGACGGTTAGGACAGCCTTCACCTGTTTCCTGCGCTCTTAAAAAACACTGTATCTCAACTGCAGACCTCATGAAGACTTGTCTATAAAGAGATACATGGATATACATCTGTCCTCACCACAGGACCAGAAATCGTAAGATGGTGACACGCTGTTGTTCTTCTATCTCACAGTCCCTAGCTAAATGGTCAATGTTTTTAGCAATGAAAAAAACAAGGCAGAAACACAACATTCAATAAAACAGGTTTTCCCGGCACTGTGAAACATACATGTCCTGAAGATTTTCCTGGCACTGTAAAACATATATGGCCTGAAAATTCTCTACATGAACTAAAATGAAACCCATTTTATATATTCAATGAGAGTGCTAAAATTAAAGGACAATTGGGACGCCTGGGTGGCTCAGCAGTTTAGCGCCTCCCTTCTGCCCAAGGTGTGATCCTGGAGTCCCAGGATTGAGTCCCACATCAGGCTCCCTGCATGGAGCCTGCTTCTCCTTCTGCCTATGTCTCTGCCTCTCTCTGTGTCTCTCATGAATAAATAAATTAAATCTTTTTTAAAAAATTAATTTTCTGGGGATCCGTGGGTGGCGCAGCGGTTTGGCGCCTGCCTTTGGCCCAGGGCGCGGTCCTGGAGACCTGGGATCAAATCCCACATCGGGCTCCTGGTGCATGGAGCCTGCTTCTCCCTCTGCCTATGTCTCTGCCTCTCTCTCTCTCTCTGTGTGACTATCATAAATAAATAAAAATTTTAAAAAAATTTAATTTTTTGATAGAACAATTAATTCTGGGCCCTAAATCCTAATGAATTTCATATTTTTCTATAGCCCTGAATTATCCAGTATTTTCTGAACATAAAATCAAAATATTTGATCGAGGTTGGCAGTGTGGAAAGAACACAGAACTGGGAATGAGACAACCTGAGTTCCAGACCTGGCTCTGCCAATAATCAGTTTAATGATTAACAACCAATGAAAAAAGTTAAATTAACCAACTCTTAGACCTCTTTATCAACAAAGTGTGATTCAACACACCTTCCTATGATAATGAAATGCTCTGTATCTGCACTGTCCAAGATGAGAAGCCACTACATGCATGCAGCTACTGAACACTTTAAATGTGGTACTGGCCACTGTGATGGACATGCAGGATTAGACTAAGATGCCATCTGGACACAAACAAGGGAGGGAACAGAAACAGGACAGTAACGAGAATAAACGAATACTGAAAATATCCTACAGCACAGAGATGAAAGAGACACTTGTTCATTAGCTTTAAGTTCCAGAAGACTAGTTCTCATATTTTCCAAACCCAGAAAGGTTACTGATATCACAAAAATCCTGAAGCAAAGTCTTAAGCTAAGGATTTAAAATCCAGATTTAAGTAGAAGAAATAGCAATCCAAGGTACATTTAGAGATTTAAAGAGATAAAAAAAAGAAAGCTATGTAAAAGCTGAAACAGAATAGTTGAAGCAGATTTTCCAAAGGGATTATATACATGGTACAAAAGGATTCATACTCAAGACAAACTATAAACTGTCTTTGCTTCTTATAAGATTTCTTAATCTACAAAACTCCTAGTAAACTGCCTTTACATTTTTTTTTAAGATTGTATTTATTCATGAGAGACACAGAGAGAGAGGCAGAGACATAAGAAGAGGGAGACTCAGACTCCCTGATGTGGGACTCTATCCCAGGACCCTTGGATCATGACCTGGGCCAAAGGCAGAGGCTCAACCAATGAGCAACCCAGACGCCCCGCCTGTACATATGTAAACACAAATGCAGAAAGGTATAGCTTCAAAACAGGCAGCAGAGTCATTAAGAGCTCAGGCTTTGCAGCCAGACTATTTGGGTTGTAACTGCTGGCTCTACCTCTTACTCTCTATGTAACATTAACCAAGTTACTTAACTCACAATGCCTCAGCCCCCCAACCTGTAAAATGGAGATAATAGTACCCATATTGTGAAGTAGGAAATGAGAATTTATATATGAAAAATATATAGATACACCCATACACATATATAGTTAATATACACACACATATGTACATATAGTTATACAAGAAAAACAGTCCTTGGCACATGGTAAATGATGGGAAAAAATTTGCTGATAAGTCTTTTCATTGTAATTATTAATCAAAGTTTGAAACTATTTAGATGGGAACAATAAAGGCAATTTTATTTATTTTTTTCTAAAGATTTTATCTGAGAGTGAACACACGAGCGAGGGGAGCGGTGGAGGGAGAGGGAGAAGCAGACTCCCTATGGAGCAGGAAGCCCAATGTGGGGCTCGATTCTAGGACCCTGGGATCATGAGCTGAGCCAAAGGCAGCCACTTAATTGACTAAGCCACCAGGAGCCCTAAAAAGGCTATTTTAATTTGTGTATTTATAAGGAGCTGATAAAGGCTAGAGCCAACAAATCTCAAATCACCTGATAGAACTGTGATCTGAAAATGCAAAAATAGATACTTCTATGGCATTGACCTAAAGTTCTCAAAATGCAAAGACCCCAAAGTGGTTTGTAGCTTGCACCCCTAGTAAAGACAGGAGGCTAAGCTAGTGATTTGTGGCATGGCTGCAGGATGAGACATTCCCAACTTCCTCACTGTCAGCAGAGAAAATAAAACAAAGGAGACTCACTCAGTCACCTTATGAGGATATCTGAATTTGGTAAGCTACCTTCTGAGGTCAGAGGGGCCTCTGCACACAAAGGGCTATCACACACAAGACAGAATATGCCATGTCTCAATTCCTTTTCATTCTTCAATATACAGTGCTTTGCACCTAGTAGACATTCACATGTCTTTCTTTTTAATGACTGACTTCCGGACCAGCTAGGAAGTCACAGAACAAGACACCCTATTGCACTTACAGAAGATGCAGCAAAGGTATGACCTAACTACAGATTCCACCCAGTGGAGTGAGAGAGGTACTGCACCTGAAAAAGTGAGACTACAGGGTTCTAGGCCCTACTCTGTCAATGATTTCAGTGGTCTCCTAGAGAACACTTCAGAGCATCAGTCCCTATCCACAGAATGAAGGTAGGCCAGACATTTCCCAAGTACACTCTAACACTGATGTTGCATAAATTAATATGAACACTTTATAAAAGCATATTGCAATCCTTACATTAACAAATGCCATAAAAAACAACGTAAGTAGGGGCAGCCCGGGTGGCTCAGCAGTTTAGCGCCGCCTTCAGCCCAGGGTGTGATCCTAGAGACCCGGGATCGAGTCCCAAGTCGGGCTCCCTGCATGGAGCCTGCTTCTCCCCTCTGCCTGTGTCTCTGCCTCTCTCTCTCTGTGTCTGTCATGAATAAATAAACAAAATCTTTAAAAAAAAAAAAAAAAAAAACATAAGTGGAACTATTTACAATCTTAGTTTCCCTATCGCCCTATCAGAGCTAAAACCGCATTCAAAGCATCTACCTTATGTCAGGACACTGAATGAGAAGAATTAACAGATACAAAACAGAGGAGTTTTTAGACCAAAGGAGTCAATTCCTAACAGCAGAGGCCTAGAGAGAGGGGTTTCAGGGCAGTACTACGAGGAGGAGGGCAAAGAGGGCAGCAGAGGGAAGAGAGAGGAGAAGCAAGGCACTGACAGAAGAAAGGGGAAGGGGAGAGAAAGGGAGCCAGCACCAGCCAGTGGGGTTCAGCTACTCCTGCCTCTGGCTTCTCCACTCCTCGCTACCTCTCTAATAACCTCAGAAATTCCTCTAACAAGGTTAAGGCCTTTCTCTACAGGTATAACAATAAAAACCTAATAATGGTCTTTGACCAAGAACATCAGAATTCTATTACACTGAGGACAAATAAATCAAATGAGTTTAAACTAGTATTAGATTCTTTCCTTTTTGGGCTCTTCAAAGGGTCCAATGAATAAAATAATAAAAGTAATTCAAAAAAGAGAGGCAAGGACCAGAAAACTAACTTCACAAATTTAAGTGAAGGTCATTTGGGGGCAATTCTGCTTAAAATTATTTAAAATTAGTTTCAACATCAGCTTTCATTTTAAAGGAGCTTTACTCCCAGAAGTTCTGCTAACCATGGACTACTGCCATCATGCACACACTGGGCAAATGCTGGGCTCACATGGGGGCATCCCTCCCTATAGGTCTGTAGTAGGTGTGGTGACTAGAGAGAACATAGGACAGGAAGGGGCCTTTGTCAAGGCCTTTATTTGGACCTGGTCTCCAAGCTCCACAGCCTGGTTTTACCTTCTTTCCCACTCCCACCCCATGCCCCAAAGGTAGTAGGTGACCAATTTTCTTCTTTCCCACTCCCTTCTTTCCCACTCCCACCCCATGCCCCAAAGGTAGTAGGTGACCAATTTTCAAATGGTGGTGGGGATGTTTACAAGGATTTGTCCCAATTTTAACCTGAAGGAGGGAATGAAGAAAGCATATGCCATACTAACAGATGGCAAGACCCACTTCATCTCTCACCCAGGGAGATTTGACTGAAGTTGTGTACACACTAAGAAAGTCATAAAAATCCACTGTCAGAAGATCTAAAGTTTCAGGTGATGAGTGGCTTGGAAAATAAGATAATCAGAAATCCAGGTAAGTCTCCAATGCCCCCTCGCCCCATGCATCTTTAGAATCAAACAGGAGTGGGCACCTGGATGACTCAGTAGCTGAGCCTCTGCCTTCGGTTCAGGTTGTGATCCCGGGGTCCTGTCCTGGGATTGAGTCCTGCATCAGGCTCTCTGTGGGAAGCCTGCTTCTCCCTCTTCCTGTGTTTCTGCCTCTCTCTCTCTCTCTCTCTCTCTCTCTGTGTGTGTGTGTCTCTCATGAGTAAATAAAATAAAAATACTAAAAAAAAAGAATCAAGTAGGAGAATAGAGCCATCTTTCCACTAGTGCAACAACCATTTCTTTCCAGTAACAACACAGTAACATGTTCTAGATAATATTTTCAAAGTTTCTACAATATTAACAAACAGTATTTCTTAGCAACATGTTTGATTTATACCACTAGCCAAAGAAAAAAGTGCTTTAAGTATCTTTGAAACTTAAACCCAAAGTTTAACTTATTGTTTCCTTATCAATGGCAAGAAACCAAAAGAGTAATAAGAAAACCTGATGTGATTAAATGAATATTTCAAATATAAGAAAAAATACAGGGATCCCTGGGTGGCGCAGCGGTTTGGCGCCTGCCTTTGGCCCAGGGCACGATCCTGGAGACCCAGGATCGAGTCCCACGTCGGGCTCCCGGTGCATGGAGCCTGCTTCTCTCTCTGCCTGTGTCTCTCTGGCTCTCTCTCTCTCTATCATAAATAAATAAAAATTAAAAAAAAAAAGAAAAAATACAATGATATAAAGCAGTCCAGTATTTCTTTGTCAAAGAGCTGATAAGCCACCATTAACATTATTAAACATTGCATTAAGAGGATGTGCAAAAGACCTGGGTGTACTGATTTTCTATTACTGAACAGTTTATAAATAGAACTACTTAAGCACTATCTAGTGTATTTAATTCTTTAATATTTTTCCACTAGCACAACATGATTAAGGTTACAAGAACCTCTCTTTACTTACCCACAAGCCACATACTGTCCATTCCTAGATGTGGCAATGCTTAATCCATATAAACTGCCTTCATCAACGAATCTATTAAGGCACTTTCTAGAGTTCACATCCCAAACATAAACTTCCCCATCACCTGAATTAAAGAGCCAAAAAAGAGTTTGGTTAATTTTGTTTTTAAGTTGAAAGCCAACTGAGCTGACCATCCTCAGCCCCTCTTCAATAGTACAAAGGGGCTAGAAACAAAAACTCACTATAAATATCCTACACCTAGAAAACTGGCCTAAAAATATTTCTGATATACATTCCCACATCTAGAAAACTACATTCTAACTAGCTATCTAAAAATAGTACCTTTAAGTTTAGAGTGAAAATCACTCTAAACTGAGTTTCAGCTCAGGTCATGAGCTCAGGGTCCTGGGATAGAGCCCCTTGTTGGGAAATCCTTGCTCAGCAGGGGGTCTGCTTCCCCCTCCCTCACTAGTGCACTCTCTAAAATAAATAAATCTGTAAAAAACAAACAAACAAACAAACAAAACCCAAAACAACTTTTTAAGCCAGTTATAAAATAAATCATGGAGACAATATATAATATGGTGAACTACAGTTAACAACACAGTAGAGCATATTTGTTTTTTTTTTAAGATTTATTTATTCATGAGAGACACAGAGAGAGAGGCAGAGACACAGGCAGAGGGAGAAGCAGGCACCATGCAGGGAGCCCGACGTGGGACTCGATCCCAGGACTCCAGGATCATGCCCTGGGCCGAAGGCAGGCACTAAACCACTGAGCTACCCAGGCGTCCCAGTAGAGCATATTTGAAAGTTGCTAAGAGAGACGTTATAAGTTCTCATCACAAGAAAAAAAAATTGTAACTGTGCGGTGACAGATGATATCTAGACTTATTGTGATCATTTGCAATATATACAAACATTTAATCACTGTTGTGACTTAATATATGTCAATTATACCTCAAAAAAAGCCCCTAATGGTATGTTATCAGGTGCTATTAGCTGAAGTATAGCAAAAATTATGCTAAAGAGCCCCACAGAGATTGAAGAATAGTACTCACAGGTAGAACCACTCTGATGCCTCCCACTACCAAGCAGCATGAACTACACTAAGATTATGATGGCCCCAAGATCCTACAGGTCTCCAGGATCACACCCTGGGCTGAAGGCAGCACTAAACCGCTGAGCCACCCGGGCTGCCCGGCAATGACAAATTCTAAAATTAAAAATGACTTTCTAACTAACACAAAAGTCTAAAATCAAACACTGTTTTTGGTTAAATCTGAAATATAAACACATCCAAAGCCTTTAAGAAAAGCTTTAGGGAGATCCCTGGGTGGCACAGCGGTTTGGTGCCTGCCTTTGGCCCAGGGCACGATCCTGGAGACCCGGGATCGAGTCCCACGTCGGGCTCCCGGTGCATGGAGCCTGCTTCTCCCTCTGCCTGTGTCTCTGCCTCTCTCTCTCTCTGTGTGACTATCATAAATAAATAAATAAATAAAATTTAAAAAAAAAGGAAAAGAAAAGCTTTAGATGATCATGTCATTAACTTACCTGAAGAGGCATATACTTTCTTGCTATCTGAAGAGAATGTGGACGCTGCAACCCTCCCATTAATTTTCATGCTACCAATCAATTCTTTAGTCTGGAAGAATAACAAATATTACTTATCAAAATGCTAAGAGGTGCATGGAAGAATCACACTGGCTCAGTGGGATTCGTAGTACCTACTCAGCTGTGTTTGTCCCTACACTCGGAAGCTCTTCCCAAGTCCCACTGTGCCCCTCTGCTTAAGATGCAGATTTCAGGACACTGTGAGTTATGGTTCAAAGACTATCCCTACACTAAAATCTTATCCTAAAAGAACAAGCAACCACTAATAATGGTTCACCTTCATCGACAACAAATGAAGATATCCAGCAACACCGTTTATCAGCAAGAAGGACCCATCTGGAGAGACTTCAAAGCTCCTCACTAGCTTCTCTTTCAAACCTAAGAGAGGAGACAAATCAATAAGAATTAATATGTTGGTTTTTTTAAGGATTTTATTTATTTATTCATGAGAGAGACAGAGAGGGGCAGAGACATAGGTAGAGGGAGAAGCAAGCTCCCAGTGGGAAGCATGATGCAGGACTCAATCCCAGGACCCCGGGATCCCAGGAGCCAAAGGCGGAGGCTCAACCACTGAGCCACCTAGGCGTTCCTAATATGGTTTTCTGTAACATTATCATTCACTGGCAATTGAGAATTTCTTTTAAAACATCTAAATGCCTCAAACTAAACCAAAAGTAGGCTCACACTGAGTGAGTCTGACCCAAATAAAGGTCATTACAAAGTGCTTACTCTTCTTCTCTGTCTTGGTTAACATTCACCATTTGAACTGCAGCCAGAGATTCAGCTCTCCGAATAGTAAACGTACCAACTAATTTTCCAAATGTAAATGGTGATATCTGTAATTAACTAAAAGGATAAATTATACTTCTTTGTCACAAAGTTCATTTACCAGGAGGGAAATATACAGCCATGAGAGACAGCTAAAACACAGTAACATACTGTAACTAGTTGCTGACTACCAACTAAACAGCCCATGATGAAGCAGTCTAGTCTTAACTAGGTAGAGGCAAAAAGGAAAAACTAAATAAACAAATAAGAAAGGAAAAAAGAAAACCACAAAGTGTCAATGTATTCAAGAGTTGATTAGCTTCCAAAAATGTGACTTGTATAACCTAATCACATGAGCTAAGTATATAGAGTATTGATTTACTTAATTACAAAGGGACATACTCTTTTTTCCATGCCTAAAAGGCTCATACTGACCATACCGAAGACTCTATCAAGATGACTTAGTGAGCAAACTTAACTCATTAAAAAATTGTCTAATAGAAAGGATACATAAATAGGTACAACTGGCTACCTCTAGGGAAGGGAAGCAGGTGGCCAGGGAGACAGACCAGGGGAAACTTTTCACTCTTCACCCTCTTTTATGTACTGGATTTTTGCACCAAATGAATGCACTGCTTGATCAAAAAGTATTATTTCAAAAAATGTTTAAGTTGCTAAGTTAATATAGTCATCAGAATAAATACATTTAGAAAAATCTAGTGAAGAACCCTTGTTCCTCTACAGGAAAATGCTAGTTAAGGATCCCACAGACGATCTTTTATCCTATTAACAGTTTTTGTCTAAATGGTTCAAAAATCCTACAAAACTGGGCCTCCCACTCTAGTGCTGCCCCAGGGACTATACCCTAGGTCTCTTGATGGAAATCAATCCAGATACAATTTTCAATTACTGGGGTTACTCCTCCACTATGAATCTATTCCATCTAGGATAATTTTCATCCCCCACTCTGGTCAAAATTTACATTCTGACTACAGTATACAGAAACAGCTCCAAGCAAAAGGAAAATCCCATCACATCATGAAGCAGGGAAGGGAGGCTAGTTCCAGCAGTGTAGAGCTGGAAACTCCTCCAGACCAAATCTTACTGACACAGAAGAAATATGAGAACTAAATGGCCTACAGCTGGGGACCACCACACCCACAGAGGAATACGGACTGCACATGTATCATGAGAGCCACAGGGAACAAAGTTCTCTCATACTGGGCAGAGACAGACCTGGTGTGGCAGCAAAAGGCAAAGTGCCAAAGGGCTCATTACACAGTGCCTGCTCTCTGCCCACAGCTGGCTAAAAGACCTTATGCCTGAGTAAGCTTGTTGTTCTGAGAGAACTCAAGAAAGGGGGAGGGGGGGTCTTTCAGAAGTAAACACTAGACTTGCAGCAAATTAAGTCTGGTAGTTGATTTAGCAATTAATTGAAAAAAAAAATAAGATAACAGTATTTTCATCCAAAACTTACAGCATACCAGTTATACGTATGTAGCATTTTACTTTTAACCTCGCAAAAAGTGGTAATAAATGCTAATATCAACATTTTAATTACTTTTAACAAACGCTGAATCTTCCAAAATAGGAACCAGATAAAATATGTATGACCTTGCCAAAGAAAATATAATGCTTTAAAGATATCAGATATGGACATGTGGGTGGTTCAGTGATTGAGCATCTGCCTTTGGCCCAGGTTGTGATCCCAGAGTCTGGGGACCAAGCTCCACATTGGGCTCCTTGTGAGGAGCCTGCTTCTTCCTCTGCCTGTGTCTCTGCCTCTCTCTCTGTGTCTCTTATGAATAAACAAAAAATCTTTTAAAAATAAAAATAAATAAAATAAAGACACCAGATAGAAATCTTTTTACAGATCTGTGAATGAGATTTTTAGGTCAACTAATGAACAAGTGATAAGAAAAAGAATGGCCAATTTAATCATAATAGTGCCAAATTCCGTAAGATGGAAAGTGGACTGTGATGGGACAGATTATATGTTACTCCTAAAATGGTGGCAATTACTTACTGCTAACTGAGCACTTACCATGTGGTTGTACTCATGGTAAAAATTTTCTCTTTTGAATAAAGTGATGGTTACCAGAAGGAAGGGGAGTCGAGGGATGGGGGAATGGGTTAACTAGGTGATGGGGATTAAGGCGTGTACTTGTGATAAGCACCAGGTGATGTATGGAAGTGCTGAATCACTATATTGTACACTTGAAACAGAACACTGTATGCTAACTGGAATTAAAATAAAAACTAGAAAAATAAAACTAAAAAAAATTTTTTTTAATTTTTTAAAGATTATGTATTTATTCATGATAGAAAGAGAGAGACAGACAGAGGCAGAGACACAGGCAGAGAAAGAAGGAGGACCCATGCAGGGAGCTCAATGCGATACTCGATCCTGGGTCTCCAATATAAGGTCCTGGGCTGAAGGCGGCGCTAAACCACTGAGCCACCCGAGCTGCCCTAAATTTACCTTTTTTAATATTTAGGACCCTCAGCTTTATACAAAGAGAAAACTGAAGCTCCGATATTACCACACCTTTGAGTATTATGCTTATAATCAAAATGGCTGCCTGACCAACTAATTTAATTCCCAAATGGTCAGATTCCTCATGTGTTTACCTAGAACAAGATCTCTCTTAAGAACTGTCCCTCTAGAAAAAAAAAGAAAAAAAAGAAAGAAAGAAAGAAAAGAAAGAATTGTCCTTCTAGGGACATCTGAGCGGCTTAGTGGTGAATGTTTGCCTTTGGCTGAGGGCATGATCCTGCAGTCCCAGGATGGAGTCCCACATCGGGCTCCCTGCATGGAGCTTGCTTCTCCTTCTGCCTGTGTCTCTGCCTCTCTCTCTGTGTCTATCTCATGAATGAATAAATAAACAAATAATCTTTTTAAAAAATTGTCCTTCTAAATAATATAACAGAAACTGCTTCTGGACTAGTTTGAACTAGTAATCTGGGGTGCTCAACCTTTTTGTGTCAGTCTAGTGAAACATATGGTCCCCTTCTTGTTGTTCAAAAACTTTCTTAACTGAAGGACATGCTAAACCTCAGTTATAGGTTAGTAAAAATAAAGATGTAATATTCTTCTCAACTGACTTCACAGACCTCTAAATTCTATCAGAGAATTTTGAGTCCCTGGACCCCATATTATGAGCACCATCGGGTTAATGGAACAAACCATCAATTCAGAATTCTTTAGAATCCATCAATTCTGTATTCATTTTTTAAATTTACATTTAAGACAAATTTACATATGTATACGTTTGCATATTCTAACCAGTCAGCAATTTCTCCCTCCATCCTAACGTCCTTCATTAATTTGAGTCATTTATAGTGTTTTATAAGACTGAAAATAGTGTTCAACAACCAACCCACAAAAGGAAATACACTTAACTTTATCATTATCATCATTATTGCCAAGCTATGCTTATAGAGGAAAGAATAAGAGAGGAAATACTGAGAGGGAAAGGCAAATGCCACGTCTCAGAATAAACTAGCAATTAGATCCACACTCCTGCGTACCAGCAGATTCCATGGTAAACATCACTAACTGTATCTTGGCCAACCCCGGGTTTTGCTATTCACAAAAGGATGGAAGGCAAGGATGGAAAAAACCCTGTACCTTTTCATTTAGAAGAACAGAACGTGAAAAAAGTTAACAACTATATGCTGTTTTCTGCTTCAATACGGGTAGACTGGTTAAGCCTTTTCAACTCAAAGTGAGGTCAGCATCACCTAAGTGCTTGTTAAAAATACAGAATCAGGCCCACTTCACACCTAGAGAATCAGTCTGTGCTTTAACCAGATCCCCAGGTGATTCATATGCACATTACTGAGAAGCAAGGGGTTAAAACATGCTTCAACTAAGAACCCACATGGAAAGTATCACCAAGTGTCAGGGAACACAGGAAACAGAAGACTGGAAACACTGAAAAGAAACACCATAAATGTTTCTGAAGTTGGTCTCATTCACTTTGAACAGTTAGAAAAAAAAGCTGTAAAGAGCTACCCTTGTCCTTTACAGCCCCAAACATACCTACAGTGTAACAGGGAAACTCCAGGAAGCCAGAGCATCATTAACGCCACCTCCCAACACTTACAATGCTAACCCAGCCAACCTCACTATAAGGGCCTAGGTTCACATAGGGTTCATAAAGGTGTCACTGGATTTTGTGGTGATATGCGGAGGGGAAGAATGGGAAGAGTAGAAGAAGATACATTTTCACCTAATAAAAATATTTTTTAAAATAGTCTTTAAAATACATTATCATGTCCAAAAGCAACGCTTACTTCCTTTAAATGTAAACCAAAACTCTATTATAACACACACGAGAGGAACAAGAGAGAACCCAAATTTCCTGAAGACCAGAGAGGTGAAATACTTTGAGGACTTGGGACTCAAGTCTTCTAGCTCTCAAGCTCTTGCTGCTGCATCAACTGCTAATTTTACAGCCAAGCATTTCCAGTTGCTTTTCTGCTCTAGGAGAAAAAAATTCCAATTTTCCATAAGCACTCAATAAAAAGTTCACTACTTTCATTTGGATGTGTTATCTCAACACAATGACATACCCTGAATGCTAAAACTAAAGATACTCTCATTTTTAAGAATCCAATGGGGGGTGGGGGGGGTGGGCAGCCCCGGTGGCGCAGCGGTTTAGCGCCGCCTGCAGCCCACGGCATGATCTGGAGACCCTGGATCGAGTCCCACGTCAGGCTCTCTGCATAGAGCCTGCTTCTCCCTCTGCCTGTGTCTCTGCCTCTCTCTCTCTCTGCATCTCTATGAATAAATAAAAATCTTTAAAAAAAAAAAAAAAGAGAAAAAAGAATCCAATGGGGGGAAAGTGGTTGTAAACACTGTTAAATTGAACTCAGCTGTGGGGCTGGCAGGGAAGAGGGGTGATCAGCTGCATGTGCAAGAGAAACCTTACCTCTCACTTGATGCACAGGAATTAACTTTCCAGCCAGCATATCATAGACATAAAGAACCTTGCTGTGGATACTCGTGGCTAAAACCTCTTCTCCATTAGCACTAAAACAAGCCTTATAGATTGGAAACTTTTCCAAATAGATGCTCTGGATTTTAGGATTTGTTCTTCCATCAACCTATAAGGAAATGCAAACATTCCTTTTGGTTATTTCCTAGACTCTATATCCTGGGAGTAAATACTACTGACTATAAGTTTTAATTTAAAAATGCATACCTGAAACAGCGATACAGCATTATCTAGTGCAGCAACCATCACAACCTGAGCACGAGGATGGAACTGCACAGAGGAAATCCTAGCAGTAGTGGGACGTTCCGCATTAGCATGCTGACAGTTCTTTATCTATAGAAAAATAAACCTAGAATTTAATCACTACAAATGGGTTAACATTATTTTTTTTAAATCATAAAGAAAAGACATAACACAGCTCATGATGCAGAAGACAGGGCACTGGAGGGGTGCCTGGGTGGCTCAGTTAAGCAGTTGCCTTTGGCTTAGGTCATGATTTCAGGGTCCAGGGATCGAGCCCCCTTATCAGGCTCCCTGCTCAGTGGGCAGCCTGTTTCTCCCTCTTCCTTTGCCCCTCCCCCTGCTTGTGCTCCCTCTCAGACAGATAGATAAAATCTTAAAAAAAAGTGCACTGGAAAGGTAACCAGAAGACCACAGCTCTGCTACCAACTAGCAAGTCATTTTACTATACAATAATCCATTTTTACCTTCTTTCAAATGAAGGGATGAAATCGTTAAGGTCTTAGAGCATCAGGATACAGTCATTTTCTCATGATACACCCATATAAATTACGATACTCTGACTTCCAGAAATTTTTTACTTAAAACTGCTACTTTAGCATCTTTACATTCATGGAACAAAATAAGAGGTACTACATAATTATCCCCGTGGTTCTGTGGTTGGCATGCATAGCTTATGTTCTCCCCATAGAACACATGGCTCCTAGTTTAAAGCAATGATGACCTCATACATCTAGGCTATTTTCAGCTATTTCTTGGTTTTTGTGGGTTATTCTCTATATATTAAAACTTCAATTATATCAGGTGCCTAAGTGGCTCAGTTAGGCGTCTGCCTTCGGCTCAGGTCATGATCGCAAGGTCCTGGGATTGAGCTGTGTGTTGAGTTCCCTGCTCATCAGGAAGCCTGCCTCTCCCTTTCCCTCTGCCTCTCTCCTTGCTGTGTGCTTTCTTTCTCTGTGAAATAAGTAAATAAAAAAATTTTTAAAACAAATAAAAATTAAAAATTACACAAAAGATAAAGTGAGTACTATGTGTATATTTCGTTTGTAACAAATGGAGTTAGAGTTTTATGGTAACTGCAATTTTGGGGAAATGAATTTACCCTATGAAGGGCTGAGTAAACTACCTTCATAAGGTAAAGGAAGCACAAATACTGTCTCCTAGTAATTTGTCATAATAGGGTTCCCTCCCCCATCTAAAGCATGCCACCATTTTATAATGGGGAAAAAAATGTATGTCAGAGAGAGATCTAATTATTTAACAGACATTTAACTGAAGCACTATGTTGGGCAGGCACTTGGTTACCACAATGAACAAGTTAGATACAGTGATGAGAAAGAAAGTAACTAGTGTGGACCACTTACACAAGATAGTCAGGAAGGACCTAAGTGTCATTTGAGGGGAAAGGTACCAATGGGCTGGCCATTAACAATGCCTGACAGACAGACAGGCAGGACAAAGAGCAAAAGTTCTAAGGCGAGAAAGGACTCAACATGTTTAAGAAACAGAAAGAAGACCTAGGGAATGTAGGTAGGAAGTAAGGGGAAAACTTCTGAGATGAAATTTCAGACGTGGGCAGATGCCAGGTTATGAAGAGCAGTGTAGAATGTGAAAAAGAATTCAGAAGTTTTGGGATGCCTGGGTGGCTCAGTTGTTGAGTGTCTGCCTTTGGCTCAGGGAGATCCCCAGCTCCCGGGATGAAGTCCCACATTAGGCTCCCTGTGGGGAGTCTGCTTCTCCCTCCGCCTAGGTCTCTGCCTTTCTCTCTGTGTCTCTAATGAATAATCTAAAAAAAAAAAAAAAAAAAAAAAAGAATTCAGAAGTTTTCAAAAAGTGATGAAAAGTGATATGACCTGATGTTTTATTTTTGGAAGACCCTCCTGGGTAGTACTAAATGAAGAATAGGAAGAGTAAAGTGGAAGTGAGAGGCGAGTCACACAAAGTGACTGCAGTACGCGATACAGGAGGTAAGAGATGACGACAACATAAACCAGGCTAGCGCCCGTGGAAATTAAAGAAGGGTTAAAAGAAACCTTGAAGAAGTCAAACACAATTGTCAAAAGATCCCTGGGGACCTAATTTAATCTTCTTGACCATTTCCGCAGAAGAATAAACAACAGCAATACATTTAATCCCACAGAGAACGCGAACCCATACATTTGCAATCGGGAAGCATTCTGGGTTTCAGAGGTAGTTGGGCTAGAGGCCCCATTTCCCTGACTCTCACCTTTAGGATTCCTTTAGGAAGTGAGGTTGATGTGGATATGAAATTCCCAGTCCTTTGCAACAGATCATCTTCATCCTCTTCACTTTCATCTAAGTCAAACAAACCCACAGGCTGAGCTTTAGAATCAATGAGATGGCCGTTACCTTCCCCAAATGTCTGTATTTCAAACTTCGACTCCCCCCATTCCAGCCTCCAATCTCAATCACTTTATTACGCTGCAGTTGGTAAAACAGCAAAATAAACCTGAAGGGGAGGGGGAAAATAACACAGAATCCAATATATATGGTTAAAAGAAAAGCCTGACTCTGGAATGAAACATCTACCTTCACAGACAAGGATGCAAGAAAATAAAAGTTAAAGGCAGTATTTAATTTCAGAAGAACAATTCGTAATTATGGCAAAATGGCTAATAAGATAGACAGCATATCTAGCTTAACTCACATGAAAAAGAACTAGCACGTTTAGATGAATGAGATCAAGGTCGGCAAACTGAATATCAGAAATTCAAAGAGAGCTAACAGGGCTGCCTTCCTCCTGATGGTTCTACTAAAGAGACCCAAGGAGCTGAGCAATATTTTTAAAATACTCGCAGGGAGAAGAGACCAAAAAACTGCACAAAAAGCCCTCTGAGGTTCTTAAGGGGGTCTGGTAAACCACCAGGCTTCAGGAGGGGGTCACAAAAGGCTACTCAGGGACTAAAGGTAAAATCAAAGAATTATAAGAAAATCCTCCATGAATTGAAACCCAGCTCTCAATCTTTTCAATCTCTCACTGGAATAAGATGCTGTGGGACTGCTAGTGCCCCTTACCCAGTCACTACTCAGAAACAAATGTACAAATTCTCTGGAGGAAAATATATCCTGGTCTTCTTATTAAGCAATACTATTTACTACAGTGTCCAGCACTCAATGAAATGTAACTAGGTCAGTAATGACAAGGTAGGGCAACCTGATTGAAAACCTAAGGAATAACTGACAATCTCCGCAGGTGATCTAAATAACTGAGTTTTTCAGACATAAGCTTTTAAAACATTCTGTTGAGAGGTGCCTGAGTCAGTTAAGTGGCTGCTTCAGCTCAGGTCATGAACCCCAGCTCCTGCTCAGTGGCGAGTCTGCTTCTCCCTCTGCTGCTCCCCCTGCTTGTGCTTTCTCCTTCTCTCTCTCCAATAATTACACAAAACATTTTTTTTTTTTAAAGATTTTATTTATTTATTCATGATGGTCACAGAGAGAGAGAGAGAGAGAGAGGCAGAGACACAGGCAGAGGGAGAAGCAGGCTCCATGCACCGGGAGCCCGACGTGGGATTCGATCCCGGGTCTCCAGGATCACGCCCTGGGCCAAAGGCAGGCGCCAAACCGCTGCGCCACCCAGGGATCCCCACAAAAC
The DNA here is from genome assembly GCF_053574225.1 of Canis aureus. NCBI lineage: Eukaryota > Metazoa > Chordata > Mammalia > Carnivora > Canidae > Canis > Canis aureus. The sequence goes on from NC_135626.1 coordinate 34,096,552, forward strand.
ATTTTTTTAAAGTAAGTTATTATGTTTAAAATGTTCAAGAATAATGAAAGACAATATTCAGAATTGAACCAGAGAACCAGATTATTAAAAAAACAGCTAAACGCAAATTCTAGAACTGAAAATTATAATAGTTAAAACTAAAACCCCAGTGGATGTTTTTAACGGCATATAAAAATTAGCTGGAGAGACAATCAGTGCTCTGGAAAATGGATCAGAAAAAAAATATCCAGACTAAAGTACAGAAAGTAAAAAGGATGGAAAATGCAAAAAAGAACACAAAATAGGTTTTAAAAAATAAATAAAAACATTTAACACACATGTAATTGGTGGACCAGAAGAAAAAGAAGACTGGAACAGCAACAGTATTTGAAAAGATGATCAGTGAGAATTTCCAAAACTTAAAAAAGACATCAAGTTAGATTCAAAAGCACTGTTAAGATCAAGGAGAATACAAAGCAAGCTAAAAAGATCTGGGCTGGAGGATGGGAGGAGATAAACGAACAACACAGCAACAACGAAACAATCCATCATATTAAGAAATTAACTGTTGATTTTTGAAGGCCTATGATGATACGATAGTATTCTAATTACACTTAAAATTTTTACAATCTATAGACTTATTTTTTCTAAACTGTATACTTTTAAAAGGTAGGACTTTTTGCCTTTTTTACTTTCTTTTACCTGTTTATCTATAATAGATGTTGCAGAAAAGATTATTGCAGTGGATAAAGTCAGACTATATCACTAATTCTTTCAACCTCTAAAGTATGTGGCTGGAAACATGGAGGTAACTTTTGACTTAGTAACAGATTGAATTTTCTAACGTAATTACAGAAAACAACAGGTTCCTTATATATGTGCTCCCTGTAGTTGAAGTCCATGAGGACGGGACTGCCAAGTAGGAAGAAAGGAAGGAGAAGTGGTGGTGGTAATCAAACAGATGCTTATCCAAAATCAAGGATGCTAAGGAGAGAGCTACTGCATTATATGGAAGGATATATTCCGACCTCCCTAATGGATTTCAAGTCAATTCCAAGTTCTAAAATATGTAACTCCAAGCACAAATCAAATCTTAGTAAGCTATCCACATTTATGATATCTAAACTCAAGGAATGGGATCCCTGGGTGGCGCAGCGGTTCGGCGCCTGCCTTTGGCCCAGGGCGCGATCCTGGAGACCCGGGATCGAATCCCACGTCGGGCTCCCGGTGCATGGAGCCTGCTTCTCCCTCTGCCTATGTCTCTGCCTCTCTCTCTCTCTCTGTGTGACTATCATAAATAAATAAAAATTCAAAAAAAATAATAAATAAATAAATAAATAAATAAATAAATAAACAAACTCAAGGAATGGGCAGCCCAGGTGGCTCAGCGGTTTAGTGCTGCCTTCAGCCCAGGGTGTGATCCTGGAGACCCGGGATCGAATCCTGCATTGGGCTTTCTGCATGGAGCCTGTTTCTCCACCTCTCTGTGTCTCATGAATAAATAAATAAAATATTAATAAATAAATAAACTTAAGGAGCTAAAAAGGACAAAGCAGTTATAATACAACCAAACTTAAAACCTGGAGTTGAAAAATGGGTCTTTACAAAGTGACTGATCATCTGGGCCTGATCTGACATGTGCTCCCCAGATATCTTATTTCCTAGTACACAGCTAGATTAGCTGCCAATGTCTTCAGAAGGGCTCTGAATGAAGAATAAGTCATTTTTCCTTAACCCTATGCAACATAATTCTGTTGAGAATGAAACATAATAAAACTCACCCATTGCTGTCCATACAACAGACAACATGCTATTAAGTAGTCTTATACTATTGTAAAAGAGCTTCCCTCAGAGAATTGGTAGACTTCGAAACCAAACACTTACAGGAGAGGGAAAAAAAAGACGTATTTGAAACACCAGGTTTTAATCAGCCTCATGAGAAAGCTCACGTAACAGAACAGCAACACAGATTTATTTACTAACTTAAACAGAGTTATCAATACTCACCATCTAAAGATGTTTTCTGCTTGTTAGTCTCTGCCCAGGCAGGTACTCCGCCCATGGCATGCTGGAATCTAAGCAAAAATACAAAGATGAAATTTTGTGTTAACTAAAAAATGTTCACAAAGCTTGAGAGATTTAAAGGGTATAGATTAGCTCACCCTTGAGAACATGCATAGAATCTCTGCCAAAGAAATTACGATCTTTAAGAACAGAAGGGCTACTTGCAGAGAATAGCCTTGCTTACATGGGAAACTTCTATGAACCTCTAAATCATATAAACTAGTCTTAGATTTAGGACACCTGGATACATATTTGTTAATTATTTTTGTCTAGTTACATGTCTGTTTATTTGCTCATATCAACATATCTCAGATCTTAGGACTAAGTAAAGAACTCTGCTTATGGCTATAAACCAATGCTACAGTAATAGAGCACATGGTAAAACAGGTCTAAAAATAAAAGACCAGGTTGGTAAAAATATACAAAACACAATCACATATCCTTCGAATAAAATTGCACCAATTCACTCTGAAAAAAGTTAAGCTTTAGGAGAAGCGTAAGAAGCATATTCTTAAAGACTGGTTTCTGGAAGAGTACAGAGAGTCATTCTGTTTAATAGAGAAGTGCAGGCAAAGCTACCAAACTCAACCCACTGGCCATAAACAACTAGAAAACTGGATAAAATATATGAAACTGTTTTCAGAAATTGGACAACAACATAAAACTGTGATCGCTGAGAGAAAGGAAATAACAAGGTGGCGCTGCCATCCCAAGATTTTCCCCGGGAGGCAATTTTTTGAGACCCTGGCACAGAACCAAAGAGAAAAAGACTTGAAAGAGGCGGAGACAAATGAAAGTTGAGAGGCAATAGACAACAGAAGAGAAAAAGAAAGAGCCTAGGTGGTTCAGCAGGTTGGGTGACCAACTCTTGATTTCAGCTCAGGTCGTGATCACACAGTTGTGAGTTCAAGTCCCGCAGTGGAGCTCCATACTGGGTGTAGAGCCTACTTCAAAATAAGAAAAAAAAATTTAATTTAAAGAAAGGATTTACCTTAAAAAAAATAAATGCGGGACGCCTGGGTGGCTCAGTCGCTGAGCGTCTGCCTTTGGCTCAGGGGGTGATCCCACAGTCCCAGGATGGAGTCCCGCATCAGCCTCCCTACAGGGAGTCTGCTTCTCCCTCTGCCTGTGTCTCTGCCTCTCATGAATAAATAAAATCTTAAAAAAAAAAAAAAATTAAAAATTGGGGATCCCTGGGTGGCTCCGCAGTTTAGCGCCTGTCTTTGGCCCAGGGAGTGATCCTGGAGTCCCAGAATCGAGTATCGCATCGGGCTCCAAGCATGGAGCCTGCTTCTCCTTCTGTGTCTCTGCCCCTCTCTCTCTCCCTCTCCATGTCTATGAACAAATAACAAATAAAATCTTTAAAAAAACTAAAAATTAAAATAATTTTTTTTAAAAAAAGGCACTTGTGTGGCTTAGTTGGTTAGGCATCTAACTCTTGATCTCAGCTCAGCTCTTGATCTCAGGGTCATGAGTTCAAGTCCCACATTGGGCTCCCTGATGGGCACGGAGACTACTTGAAAAAAAAAGCTCCAAAAATCTGCACAGGGGTCCACACACATTTTTGCTGAATACTAAGCTGAACATTCACAGGATAAAACTCCACGAGGTCCAGCAAAGAACCCTAGGGAGCTGGCGGATACACAACACCAGAGTTTAGACACTTGAATTCCAACCAGCCAAGGGAAGGTCCTTTTGGAAACTCAGGTCATTTAGCAGAGATGGCAGAAAGGGCATATCTCAGAAATGGGGGTCTAAATCAGCCTAGAGTAGATGCTACTCTGCAACAAAACTAAAAACCAGTCCTAAAAGTATTAAATTGATCCCCAAGCCAATTAATTGCCCCCTGATACAGACTCACTAAAAGTACTCAATCATTCAACACTCATTAAAAAGCAAAAATCAAAATCCAGACACTGATCAACTTAACATTCACACTGCCTAAAATCAAATCAAAATTTCTAGACATGCAGAAAAGCAGAAAAACATGAGCCACAACCAGTAGAAAAATCGGTCAACAGAAAGACACAGAAAACACACACATGACAAAATTAGCATACAAGGACTTCCAAAGAGTGAACACAAATATACTTAAGTATTTAAAGAGATTATAAGCGTAATAAAAATAGGAACAAAGCAAGACAAAAGGTCTCATGCTAAAAAGACCTTCTCTCAAGCTGAAAAATATACTTGAAATACAGAGTCAAATGAATTTAACAATTCAAAAGACCACATACCATATGATTTCACTTATGTTTATGTTCTGGAAAAAGGAAATTTGTTAAGAGAAAACAGACCAGTTGGTTGTCAGAGACTAGAAAATTAAAAGTTGGGGAGAGAGCATGGACTACAGAGGCATAAGAGAAGTTTCTGGTGGTGATGGCCATATTCTGTATCTTAATTCCTTAATTGTGTTTACATGACCGTATGTGTTTAACACAATTGACAGAAAAATACTTTAAGAGGGTGTATTTCGCCCTGTGTAAATTATACCTCAATAAACCTGCTTTAAAAAAGTTAGTGAAGGGGATCCCTGGGTGGCGCAGCGGTTTGGCGCCTGCCTTTGGCCCAGGGCGCGATCCTGGAGACCCGGGGTCGAATCCCACGTCAGGCTCACTGTATGGAGCCTGCTTCTCCCTCTGCCTATGTCTCTGCCTCTCTCTCTCTCTCTGGGTGACTATCATAAATAAAAAAAAATTAAAAAAAAAAAAAAAGTTAGTGAAGGACACCTGGGTGGCTCAGCGGTTGGGTGTCTGCCTTTGGCCCAGAGCATAATCCTGGAGTCCCAGGATCGAATCCCACATCGGGCTTCCTGCATGGAGCCTGCCTCTCCCTCTGCCTATTGTCTCTGCCTCTCTCTCTGTCTCTCTCATGAATAAAATCTTTAAAAAAAAAAAAAAAAAAAAAAAGTGAGTGACAGGGGCACCTGAGTGGCTCAGTTGGTTATACATCTGCCTTTTGGCTCAGGTCATGATTCTGAGATCCTGGGATCGAGCTCCACATCAGGCATCCTGTTCAGCATGGAGTCTGCTTCTCTCCCCCCCACCGGCTCATACTCTCTCTCTCTCTAATAAATGAATGAATGAATGAATGAATGAAAGAAGGAAGGGAGGAAGGGAGGGAGGGAGGAAGGAAGAGAGGGAGGGAGGGAGGGAAGTGTGTGACGGGGCGCATGGGTGACTCAGTCAGTTGAGTATACAACTCTTGGTTTTAGCTCAGGTCATGATCTCAGGGTCATGAGTTTGAGCCCTGTGTCGGACTGGGCTCAGTGTGGAGTATGCTTGAGATTCTCTCCCTCTTCATCTGCCCCTTCCCCAACTCACACTCTCTAAAATAAATAAAACTTAAAAAAAAAAAGTGAGGGATACCTGGGTAGTTCAGTGGTTGAATGTCTGCCTTCAGCTCAGGGAGTGATCCCAAAGTTCCAGGATCAAGTCCCACATTGGACTCCCTGCGAAGAGCCTCCCTCTCCCTCTGCCTAGGTCTCTGTCTCTCTCATGAATAAATAAAACCTTTTTAAAAAAATTAAAAATTGAAAAAAAGTGATAGGTGATAGTGCAATGAATCTATACGAATACAAAAAAAGTTGTCCAGGGATGCTTGGTAGTTCAGTGTCTGCCTTCAGCACAGGGCATGATCCTGGAGTCCCAGGATAGAGTCCCACATCAGGTTCCCTGCATGGAGCCTGCTTCTCCCTATGCCTATGACTCTGCCTCTCTCTGTGTGTCTCTCATGAATAAAATAAAATCTTAAAAAAAAAAAAAAGAGTTGTCAAAACTAATAAAAATTCTTATTAATTTTTTTAAAGTAGAATCTAAGTCCAGTGTGGGACTTGAACTCATGACTCCGAGATCAAGAGTCACATGCTCTACCGGCTGAGCCAGCTGGGTGCCCCTAAAAATTTTGAGTTTTAAATGTTTTTAGGGGAATCTGGGTGGCTCAGTTGGTTAAGTGTCTGCCTTTGGCTCAGGTCATGATCCTGGAATTCCAAGATGGAGTCCCACATCAGGCTGCCTGCTCAGTGCGGAGTCTGCTGCTCCTTCTCTCTCTGCTCCTCCCCTTACTTATTATGCCCTCTCTCTTTCACTCACTCTCAAATAAATAAAATCTTTAAAAATACAAAAACAAAATGTTTTTATCCACAACTATATAGTCAACTCATCTTCAAAAAAGGAGAATTTCTAATAAAATACAGTCTCTTCAACAAATAGTGCTGAGTAAACTGGACAGCAACATGCAGAAGAATGAAACTGGATCACTTCTTTACACCATCCACAAAAATAAACTCAAAATGTATAAAAGACCTAATGTGAGACAGGAAATCATCAAAACCCTAGAGGAAAACACAGGCAGTAACTTTTTTAACCTCAACCACAGCAATTTTTTACTAGAGACAAGGGAAACAAACACAAAAATGAACTAACTACTGGGATCTCCATCAAGATAAAAAGTTTTTGCACGACAAAGTAAACAATCAACAAAACTAAAAGGTAGCCTGTGAAATGAGAGATATTTGCAAATGACGTATCCAATAAAGCAATAGTATCCAAAAATCTGTAAGGAACTCACCAAACTCAACACCCAAAAAACAAAAAATCCAGACACTTTTCCAAAGAAGACATCCCGACAGCTAACAGACACATGAAAAATTGTTCAACATCACTCATTATCAGGTAAATGTAAATAAAAACCATGATGAGATACCACCTCACACCTGTCAGAATGGCTAAAATTAACACAGGAAACAACAGACGTTGAGAAAGAGATGTGGAGAAAGAATCTTCTTGCACTGTTGGTGGGAATGCAAACTGGGGTAAGCGACTCTGGAAAATAGTATGGAGGTTCCTCAAAAGATTAAAAACAGAACTACCCTATGATCCAGCAATTGTATTATTAGGAATTTACCCAAAAGATACAGATTCAAAGGGGTACAAACCTGCCAACATTTATGGTAAAATTATCAACAATAGCCCAACTATAGAAAGAGCTCAAGTGTCCATCAACTGATGAATGGATAAAGAAGATGTGGTATATTTATACATTGATTATTACTCAGCCATCAAAAAGAATAAAATCTACCGTTTACAATAATGCACTATATTAACACAGTGTACTATGCTAAGTGAAATCAATCCAAGAAAAACAAATACCATATGACTTCACTCATATGTGTAATTTAAGAAACAAAAGAAATAAACTTTGGGAAGGGGAAAGACAGAGAAAAGGAAAAAAACCGTAAGAGACTCTTAAAGATAAAAACAAACAGGGTTGATAGAGGGAGGTGGGTAGGGGATGAGCTAAATGGGTGATGAGCAATAAGGAGGGCACTCATAATGAATACTGGGTGTTATGTGCAAGTGATGAATCACTAAATGCTACCCTGAAACTGTATGTTTACTAACTTGAATTTAAAATATTGAAAGAAAAAAAGTATTTCTGAAGATCTGTAAATGTGAATCGGAAGAATCAGGATGAAATCTTTTAATTTGATTTCTCTCTTTTAAAGAGAAAAAAAAAATTTTTTTTTTTGAAGATTTTATTCATTTATTTGAAGGGGAGGGGGGAGTGCTTACAAGGGGGGTAGGGGGAACAGAGAGGAAGAAGCAGACTACCCTCTCAGTGCAGAGGCCAACACAGGGCTCGATCCCGGACTCTGAGATCACAACCTGAGCCGAAGTCCAATGCTTAAAAGACTGAGCCACCTAGGTACCCCCATGAAATCATTATTTTAAAATACACATCCAGGACGCCTGGGTGGCTTAGCGGTTAAGCGCCTGCCTTCGGCCCAGGGCCATGATCCTGGAGTCCCGGGATCGAGTCCCATATCGGGCTCCCTGCATGGAGCCTGTTTCTCTCTCTGCCTGTGTCTTTCATGAATAAATAAATAAAATCTTTAAAAAATAATAAAATACACATCCATTTCCCAGCTTTGTTCAACTAAAGGAGCCTAGAAAGAGCCTATGGGAAAGAGATGATTTACCATAAGCAAATAAATGAGCAAGCAAGCGCTATTATCACTGATTATATGTGGATGGTAGGATTCCAAGAGTCTCCAAAATTCTTTTGTATTTGTATTCACTCTCCCTCCAAAATACCAAAACTTAACCATTTCTTCCAGTAGCAATGTTCTCACTACTTCAAAATGGAAATCGCACTGCCCAAGAAACTGTTATAACCAAAGACTCAGTGAATCCAAATAAACCAATGATTATAAGTTAAAGCTTGGTAAATTATATGGAAAAGGACACTTACTCTTCCTTCAGTCTCTTTTGAAGCTTGTCTTTTGAAAGTTGGCTTTCACCGGTATTTTTCATCATATCTTTCCGAAACCTATTGTTCATCATGTCAACCCTATTAAAAACAGAACAGTATTGCTTAAAATTACTAATTTTAAAGATGTCAGAACTAATTGTTCCCTTTAATAATTTAAGAACACATTTAATCAAATATAGGTCAAGATTTGCAAGGTCTGGAATATGAAATACACATTATTTTTTAAAAAAGATAAACACGTAAAAAGAATGCTCTGAAAAAATACCAATACTTAATGACAAAAAACACACAAATTAAGTACTTATTTCTTGCCCATTAAACTGGCAAAGTCTGAAAAAAGATAAGCATTGTTTATGAGAATGGAGTGAAATGCACACCATTCAATGGGAAGGTAAACTGGGAGAACCTCACGGTCTGGCAGTTTTTATCAAGAATCTTATATGTGCCTATGCCCTTTAAGTAATTCTACCTCAGAACATCTTTCTTACAGAAATAAATATAAAGCAGAAGGCTTATGCAGAAAAATGCTTGTCTCAGTATCAACTTACTGAAGGGAAAAATAGGAAATCTTTTCTGACAATACCTATGTAAATTAGTTAATTCAAATAATAGACTATAATCTATCCATTTAAAAACATTTATAAATGATCTTATTCTTAAGTGAGGGAGAAATGGTTGCAAGATACATTCTCATCCCTTAAAAGTACAACATTGGGTGTGCCAGTTTTTCTGCCTTTTCTATTTCAGACATTGTGCTAAGAGCTCTGCATACACCATTCCACTTAATCTCAAGAGCCTTCTGATATTACTATTATTACCTCCGTTCAAAAAAGAAAAGGCAGGTTCCAAACTTGCCCTTGGTCACTTAGGAACTGGTCAAAATAAAAGGCAAACTCAAATGTGACAGCAAACACTATGCTTTCTTTGCTATTGAATGAAGTATACAAGAGAAGAGAGCAGGAGAGAAGAATGCCAACATGTTGGCATCCCTTGGGGTGGGTTTATGAATGACCTTTTCTTTCCTCTCCTTTACAGTATTTTTCAAATCTTCATGTAATCAGAATGTAGTAAATCACAACGAAGAGAACTTCTTTAAAACTTGCAAAGTAACTTTTAAAGTATCCAGAGAGATTCTGTGAGGAAAAACTAGGCAACCTACATTTCATCATCTTCATCTTCTTCATCCACCCAAACTGGCTTCTTTTGAAATAGAAAATTATCTTTTGGTTCCTTCTCTGCTTCCGAATCATCTGAGTCTTCCTGTGCTTGAACCTAGGAGACAAAATGCCCTCAAGCACTGAGTTTTTCAGCAGACAACACACCTTACAGTTAGAGGTCTTGTAGAATGCTTTGTAGGCCCTCTTATCGAATAATGGGACAGAATGCTACCACAGCAAATGCTGGCGGCAGAAGAGAAAACAGAGATTAGACAAAGGTACCATACGCTGGACAAGTAGGTAGGAACAACAGTCACGGAGAGAAAGCTGACATGCTGAAAGCAAAGGACCAAGTAAGGCAAGAACAAAAGGTTAAGTTGAAAGATAAGGAAAGGAGCAGGAAAAATCCTGGAACTACAGAAATCACGGGATCCAGAGCAGACTAGTAATCAAAAATCACGACCAGCATTTCACGTTCTTAGACCTACCTCTTCTCCATTGCTCCATCACCATTTTTGACACCCTACCTTAAGAAAACTTATACCAGACTATCAAACCTAAATCTAGATCACAGGGACGCCCGGGTGGCTCAGCGGTTAAGCGTCTGCCTTCAGCCCAGGGCATGATCCTGGAGACCCAGGATCGAGTCCCACATCGGGCTCCCTGCATGGAGCCTGCTTCTCCCTCTGCTTCTGCTGTGTCTCTGCCTCTCTCTCATGAATAAATAAAGAAAATCTTTTAAAAATATAAATAAATAAACAGATAGATAGATCTAGATCACAGAATACTCCCAGATGTGAGCTTGAGCTTTCCCAAAGACTACTAATACACGTCAAAACATTTTCCTGCGGAGTCTCTTGGCTCCGCCCCCGTCGTCGGTAGCTCGCGAGATTTCGCAGACACCTCCCTTTTTCCTCTGGGCCAACACGCCCTGCAGAGGGAGGAAGACCCGGAAACTTCGGGGCCACGTGAGCCATCGCCACGGCCACATGGGCAATCACCGGAAGCACCCCGGAGGCAGGGGTAATGCTGGTGGCATACATCATCACAGGATCAACTTCGACAAATATCACCCAGGTTACTTTGGAAAAGTCATTATGAGACATTACCACTTAAAGAGAAACCAGAGCTTCTGCCCAACTGTCAACCTTGATAAACTGTGGACCTTAGTCAGTGAGCAGACACGGGTAAAGGCGGCCAAAAACAAGACTGGAGCTGCCCCTATTATCGATGTGGTGCGATCGGGCTACTACAAAGTTTTGGGAAAGGGAAAGCTCCCAAAACAGCCTGTGGTCGTGAAGGCCAAATTCTTCAGTAGAAGAGCTGAGGAGAAGATAAAGGGTGTGGGGGACGCCTGCGTTCTAGTAGCTTGAAGCCACACAGGGGGAGACTCATTAAATGCCAACAAGTGCTTTTCAAAAAAATATATATTTTTTTTCTTGCTGGTCTATTACCAACTTATGATCCCTCAAAGTCCAATAAACCCCACCTCACCCAGATTCTTCCTTCTCTCGACTATGAAACTGTCCCACAGGCCAGCAGCTTTCCACTAAGAGTTCTCTATCTCCCAAGGAGATTTTTGCAGCTTCCCTCATTACCACCCACAGGAGGTAGTGACAATCAATGGACACTGGCCACTTTCCAGGTCCGCATTCATTTACCAAACAGCATTCTCCTTGAGGCTTTGCTTGGCCATCCTATGTAAAATTTCACCTGTCTCTACATACACTCATCTTCCTTTCATTTTTCTTCTCTTCCGCACTCGTCACTGACATACTCGCATTTTACTTTATCTTCTTCTTCTGCCACTAGTACACATGCTCCAAGAGAGCGAGGGATTTTTGTCTAGTTGTGTCCATTGTTGTGTCTCCTCCATTGCCTAGAACGATGCCTGGAACTCCCTGTCTTGGGAGAAAAGCCAGGTAAGGCGTAAAAGGGATAACTTAAAGTGTCCCCAAAAAAGTGACTAAAATAAATGGGGAAAAGGGGGACGATAAAAAGCACGCGGGGTTTTCACCGCCAGGAAAAGGACGTGGCCCCAGCAGACTAACAACGACCTGGTGAATAAATATGCACGATCGTTTTCAAAAGTTGGCGAGCCAGCCACTGGAGAAGCTGTTTAAAAACGCACATTCTGATTCCACAGCTCCCGAATCACAACAGGGCAGGGGATCGAACGGCCACGAGGAAAGAAACCCTGGGTTTGGAGAGAGAGACTAGTGGGACCGCGCCGCGAAGAACGCTCACGACTGCCGCGGGCTACGCGTACGCGCCGAGCGCCTGCTGAATACGGGGCGGGGGCGCTCCCCGGGGGCGGGCGGGGAAGGCGAGGTCTCCGCCCAGCGGAGGTTCGCAGCCCCGCAGCCCCGCAGCCCCGCAGCCGCCGGCGCCCGCGTTCCCCGGCGCTCGCCGACCTGAGCGCGCCCGGCGCCGCAGGTCGCCCAGGCTCCGCCCCCGGAGGCTCGCCGCCCACCGCGCGCCCCGCCCGAGCGCGCCCAGCCCGCGCGCCGCGGCCTCCCTCACCCGCGAGCCCTGCAGACGCCGCAGCAACGCGTCCTCGTCGTCTTCGACGTCGCCGAACACCAGCTCCTCCAGGCACCGCTCCACGGCCGGCTTGTCCTCCTCCAGCGCCAGGCGGTTCCGCTGCCGGAGCCGCCTCTCCTCCTCCGCCGCGACTGCGATCGCAGCGGCCGCTGCGCTCGGCCGGGCCGGCGGTTTCCGCTGGGATGAAGGAGCAGCCTTGCGGGGCGGCCCGCCCGGCCCTGCTGCGGCTCTCCGGTCCGGCTTCTTTCGGCTCTTGCGGTCCAGCCTCGCTCCGGCGCTCCGGTCCGGTCTCGCTCGGCTTCTACGTTCCGGCGGCATCGTTGGGCTTGAGAAGAAACGCAGGCGCTCACGTGGAGCCTCGCTGCGCGTGCGCCGACGCGGGGCGTTCGCCGCGGCCGCTGAGGCCCCGCGGGGTCGGAAGGAGCCTGCGCGGCCCGCTCGCACGTGACCAGCACTCGCTCCCTACGTAACGCCCACTCCCCTCCCAGCCCCTCCCCGTAGGGGAGTTCCTCCGGGAGGACCAATCTTCCGGGTGGAGGGGGAAGCGGCGTGAGCGGAGTGGAAATTTTTTTCCAACACAACTTCGCAGCTGCAGCTGATTGAAAGGAACGCAGGAAAGCCGGAGTGTCAGCTGGGATGACTGAATGAAACCTCTGCTCCTCTTCCTGACTTGTTAGCCACTCGACCTCCCTCGAGCCGCGGTTGCCTCTCCCACCCCTCGTCTTGGTACGGCCCTTGGAGTACGGAGCCTGCGGAGGGTCCCACGCTGGAGGAGCGAGAGAGGAGGGTATGTAGGGAAGTGGGCCAATCGGGGCGCGGGTCACGGCGCAGGCGCGCTGGGGAGGGAGGGCTATGCTAATGTTGTTGATATCCTGGGGCCACCCGAGTTAAAGGGGGGAAATCCGGGGGCTGCCGCCGCCGCCGCCGGTCTGGGCCCAGCGGGGACCCCCCTGTAGTCGCCGTAGTCCCAGGGAGAGGCGCCTGCCCCCAGCTCGGGGAGGGGGCGCCGCGGGCCCGGGGAGCACGGACAACCCCTACCCATGAGGCCCTGATGGAAAACACAAAGGATCTGGTGAGAGCCGAGCGCGGCAGCCGCTTTGTGTGCCAGGTGGGGGGGACGCCTGCAGCTCCCCGACCCCAGGAACCCCTGCAGCTCCTTGACCTCGCTCCCAGGCCTGCTTCTCCATCCCACGCCCCCTCCACCTCCAGAGTGCCCCTCCCCCTACCGGCCGTTAAACGATTCGGGGGGGTTCCCCTCCCCCCGCCCCTTCAGCCCCCGGACTCGGCGGGGTTCCCTCTACTCCCTTCACTCTCTGGGAGAAAGATCTTAGAAGAAAGTTTTTCCCCTGCGTCCCGCCCCCCCTCCCCCCCTTCAGCTCTGGCTGGTGGGGGGAGGGAGGATGGATTTGAGACTTTTCCTTTTTTAGCCGTCCAGGGTGGGAGAGTGGAGTCCTCCCTTGGCCCGGGGAGGGGGGGCCTAGTTGGGGTGCTTTGCGGGGAAAGGTGCCTCTCCGCTCCGGGGCGAGTGCCGCGAGGCGTTTCGCACGTGGAGGTGGAAATACTGAAAGGGGGCGGGGTGGGCACGTGTGGGAGGGAGGGAGGGAGGGGTGGGAGTGGTGTTGGGGAAGCAGCCACCTGGGCCGCTCGTTTAAGAGGGTTCTAGGTCGGTGGGCTTTCGGGACCATGGCGTTCTCTCTTGTGAAATAAGAATCCTAACATTTCAGAGTCGGAAGAGACATTAGAGGTCACCCAAGGCAGCCGTCCCCTCCGCAGCCTCTCTGACAAGTGGTAGGTAGTCTGGCCTCTGCTTAAACCCTTCCCAACTCCGAACGCTCTCTGCTGCCCAGGAAAAGCCCGTTCCGTTCGAACTGTTTGCCTGCCCGCATGAGACCCTTCAGTCTCATTCATGTCCTTGTGAAGTTGCTCCCTTTTTTACTTCTCAAATTTTCTCTCACATCCTCCTCACCCACCCACCGCTCATTGGCCTATATTTTGTGTGCCAGAAAAGAACAGCAGGGAAGTGGAGGAAGGGGGGGTTTGAGAGATAGTGAGGGCCAGCTGAAAACTTGGCTGGGTCATTTTCTGTTGCGCTGGCTTGTATGTTGATATTTTTCGACAGGAAGCTTGGGAATTACAGTCTGGGATTTCATGGCCGTTTTCTCTCACTAGTGCATCTTTTCGTAGGTAGAAAATTCAGCAGCATCTCTGTTTCTCTCTCAAAGCACATTTGCGTGTTGCCCAAATCACTTTCCCTAAAGCTGCCTAAAATGGTCTTTTGGGGATAGTAGTACTGAAGCTGTTAGAAGCATCTCCCGGTACAGACGCGGTCAGAACTGCCCCCACGCCTTGACCTGCGTCTTCCTTTCAAGCCGGGCTTCCTTCTCAAGGTCCCTCCTTCACAATACTTTCCTTTCTTTATTTATTATTACTTCCTTTTGCAGTTCTTTTATGAGATTTGAAATTTGGGGAACACTTATATTTGCTTACAGTTTGCAATAGTTTTCATGTTCTTTACGTTAGTATATGCCATTTATCACTCAGTAGTTGAGATAGTTCCATTTCTGCTGTTGTAAGTAAACGTTTTTCTGATGTTCTTCATTTGGTGAGCTGTGCTGCCTCCGAAAGTAGTTTTTTTGGCATAAGAATCCTCAGGGCACTTGTTTTTCTTCTTCCTAATATAGTGAAAAGTCAAGACATAACAGATTAGATGTAGAAGTAAGGAATCAGGTCTAAAAGCCATAGAATAAATCTTCTTTTAAAATACCAGTCGTCTCTTTAAAACACTGAAACACATTTTTCTCTCTTCCCCCTCTCATGACTTAGAGACTCTAGCTGTGCTCTACCCTGCTTACTGAAACTGTGGTTTTTTTGTTTGTTTATGTCAACAACAATGAGTGTTTAGAAAGAAAATAGCAGTCTTTTTTTTTTTTTTTTTTTGCACCATCTTTCTCTGAATAACAAGTAGCTTCTATTTATATAGACCCCATCCTCAAGGCTTCTTGGTGCCTTGCAAATTATGGCAAAACTGTCTTGAATAAGTATTTGTTTGTAAGTATCTTGTGTGGGGCCATTTTTTCAACAATCCAGTTTTTAATTTTATAGAGTTTGACATCAATTTCACCTAAATCCAGTCACTAGAATTTAACATGGAAATCAATACTAGGTACTGAAAAAAACTGATAAAACTATATGATTCTGTCTTTAAAGTTTTAATTACCGTGAACTTCCAGGTTATTTTCCTGCTCACTTTAAACATGAACTGTCATGACTTAAGCTGACTGACTTGGAGACATTTGCATTCTGAACATACTAGACAGGAACAACTGGTTTTATTTTTAAAGAAGACACTGTTGTATTTTTTGTGACTGGTTATATGTTGACCTGATTAGACTCCAACAAATCTTCCTACAGGTTCAAATGCTTCAAGTCCCTCAAATTGTTTGAAAATATAACATAGTCAAAAGAAGGTAGAGCTATAGGGTTACAAGTGAAAACAACATATTAATGTCAAATACAAAACCACTAGATTACTGAAAGCCAAGAGTGCTCAGTGGTTTGAGTGACCACATTCTAAAAATAGAAAGTCACTATTTTTTGGTTGCTCCTTATTTCTTAATTTTCATATTTAAAATGTTTGCTGAATAAGAGGTCACTTTTTCACATTTAAATATTAAGGTAAGCCACTTAAAATACAACATTAGTTTCAGGGTTTCGAGTCCAAGAGAAAGGTGAAAACATCAAGTCAATAGAAGAGGATGGAATTTTTTTAAGATTTTATTTATTTACTCATGATAGACATAGAGAAAGAGAGAGAGGCAGAGACACAAACAGAGGGAGAAGCAGGCTCCATGCTGAGAGCCCGACCTGAGACTCGATCCCAGGACTCCAGGATTGCGCCCCGGGCCAAAGGCAGGTGCTAAACCACTGAGCCACCCAGGGATCCCCGAGGATGGAATTAAAATAGTTAAGATTTGCCTTCTAACACTAGGTTATTCATAACTGTCCAACACTAACCTTTGGTTTTATATAAAAATTGTAGATTGGTTTAGATTTAATCATGATTGTTTAATGACTTTTTTCTTTTTTTTTCTTTAAGACTTACACAAATTTAGACTTCTTTTTTTGCTGGAACCCACAAGAAAGAGTGGAAAGAAAATAATTCCCATTTGAAAAAGCCCAATTTGAGGTAGGATGAAATGATTAAGAGAGGTACTGGCCAACTAGGTTAGTGTTTCAATTCTGCCACTGACTAGCCTCCCTGCACTTGTCAGATGAGATCCTAAGCCTCAGTCTTCTCATCTCAGAGTTGAAGGGCTGGTCTAGAATCAGCATTGTCCAAAAGAACTCCTTGCGGTAATAGGAATGTCTTATATGTGTGCTGTCCAATATGTAGCAGCCGCTGGCCATATGTGGCTTTTGGGCACCTGAAATGTAGCTAGTGCAATTAAAAGACCCAGTTTTTTTCTTTTCATTTAATCAGTGAAAATTTAAATAGCCATAGATCTGCCATGTTGGACATGCAGATATAGAAGAGTGTTTTCCAAGCTTACCTAATCATTAAAACCATCTCTTAGGGGTCTTGTAATAATACAGGACTCTCTTCTGGTGATTATCATTCAGTAGGTCTGCAGTGGGGCTTAGGACTGTTTTTAATGCATGCCCAAAGTTTTTATCAGATTGATCAGGGAAACACCGTATTTGAATATTTCTGAACTCCTTTCTAGTTCTCACTTTAGTGTTGACAACTTAAAGTTTAACGTAGTAGAAATAAGCTCTAGACAAAGTTGGCAAACTGGCCAGGCTCTTGCTCTGCTACCTCCTGACCTGTGATCTTAAGCAAGTTGCTTAACCTCTTCAGGTGTCATCTTTCTCACCTACCTGTGGGCCAAGCTGCAGCCCTGCCTCATTCCCAGGGTTTCTGTAAACCAATCAGATATGATGACCAGCATATAAGAAATTGTGAGCTGGCATTAATGATACAGTATTAAGAGATGATCTCAAAATCCCTTTTTCCTTTTTCACTATACCTGTTACTACTTTTTATGGAATAGGTCACATACAATAACTTACTAATTAATTCAGTAATTTTTTATTCCCCCAACTATTTGACCAGTTTGTAGTCTCTGTAGAGGACATGCATAGTAAATCTAGCCCTTTTTTGTGTTTCTGTTGCTTAGCATAATCTGTCTATATTGCTCAATAAATATCGGATGGTATCATCTATTGCTTTACTTTTAGACCTCAAAACTTTAGTTAGCTGGTCGCAAGATTATTGTATACACCAGAAAAATAACTCCCTTGTGTGTATGTATGTGTTTAATCCTATTTTAATTGCTTCATTGTTAATAGCCCATGATTTATTATTGTTTAGTGATAATCTATCTTTTGCACAACCAGCTGCAAATATATTTTCAAAGACAGACACCAAGAGACTATCATCATCTTAGGTCCATGTTTTTAGGTTGTATCACACCTGTTTAACTTATTTTTTGCTGTGTTAACATATTAATAAATGAGCTCATTTGATTGCTCAAACTACATTTGTACTACTGCAATTCCAGCCGTAGCATGAATTCTATTATTTGCCTTAGAGTAGATAGCTGATAATGATCTTAAAAACCCTCTTGGCTACTGCCTTTCAGGCTTAATTTTGACCCGGTCATCTTATTTTTAATTAGCTTTTCAGGTTCATACTTAAGGATTCATAGCTTTCTTTTGAAGAACTGAAAGCCCATCTGTGTGAATTACTTTAGCATACGTCCTGTGTAGTAAGTGATGTTTTCCTTATTTAGAAGAGAGGGAAACTGAGACCCAAGTAATTGTAACATCCAAAGAGTCATGATAAAACCAGAACTTGAACCCAAACTGATAGAAATGTGTACTTTTTGTATATCCAAGAAAAGCTCCCTTTTGCTCACTGTTGCTTTAAACTGTAGAATACTGTTGTGTGGAATACTGTCCTCTCCTGTTCCTGGATATTTTTTTTTTGTTTCTTTGAGGGGGTTACTTATATTACTGCTTTCATTTCCTCTGATTGTATCATTGACATGAATTTATTCTTTCACATTGGTTTTGTGGAAGACAAAAAACCAGTAATCCCAAATCCTCACCATTCATCTTCCTCTTAATAGTAAGCTGAAAACGAAAGAAGGCATATCTGTTAAGGCCAGTGAATTTTATCACCATGCCAGACTGCTTTTCATCCTGATGGCAAAATGAGGAAAACCAGTAAGAGCTAAATAGCTCCTATTGAGTCCAGTCATCACATCTCTTAATTCATTTCATTTTAACTTTGAGTGTACACAACCT
The DNA here is from genome assembly GCF_053574225.1 of Canis aureus. Taxonomy (NCBI): domain Eukaryota; kingdom Metazoa; phylum Chordata; class Mammalia; order Carnivora; family Canidae; genus Canis; species Canis aureus. Next base: position 34,114,878 of record NC_135626.1, read on the forward strand.
TCAAATTCAAGGATTTAGGAAACTTATATTTCATGACTAATATAAAACCTGGAAAATGATGTGGGCCCCTATACTGCCCTATTGGTTTGGATGATGAGGAGCTGATTAATTTAGGATGAGTATTCATATTGAAATTATACTATTATTACTTGGTTGTGTATTCATGCTTGCATTTAGAATCTCAAATATTTTCTGTAAAATTTTTCCTAGAAAAATTTTACATTTCAATTCCTTTGTAGATTTTATAGGGTACAAGATTTCATCAGGGCAATAATTATAGCAGGGAAATGGAATTTTACTGTAATTTATGGTTTTTCCTTATATTTTGTCACTATAAAAACTTTATTTTTTCACTAAAGAAATATTACACATTTGTTCTTTAAAAAAAGAAAAAAAACATAGAAAAATTAAAATTGTCCTCCCATTCCATTCTCACCCTGTTAATAGTTTAGCTGTTCCTCCTAGGATCTTCCTAAATGCATATATGAATGAAGATACATCAATCTGTGCATATGCCAGCATACATTGTTTCTTTTAATAAAAAGTGAGTCATGCTATTCCTATTTTGCAATTTACTTTTTTCACTCAGTATCTTACCAATTACTAATGATTCCCCTACTGTTGGTTAGATTGTCTCCAGTTTCTCACTATTATGTTATCACTGCAAGAAACCTCTTCCCATATAGGTTCTTGTTTCCTATGGAGTATTTCTAAAGAACAGATTCCAGAAAGTGGAATTACATGGTCGAAAGGCATACTCTTGTGTTTTTTTGTTTGTTTGTTTGTTTGTTTTTAAGATTTCACAACTAATGTCAAATTGTCTTCCTAGAAGATGGCATAAGTTTTCCTTCCTGTCAAGGATCTATCAGGACTATTTCACACATACATTTGCCATGCCAAATATCATCAATCTTTCCATTTTTATCAGTTTAATGAAGCTTTTAAGTATTTTATTTATTTGAGAAAGAGAGCATGAGTAGGGGGAAGGGCAGAGGGAGAAACAAGCAGACTCCCTGCTGAGTAGAGAGAGCCCAGGTCTCTGGCATCATGACCTGAGCCAAAGACAGACACTTAACCATCTGAACCCCAGGCACCCCACCAGTTTAATGAATTATTTATTTGAGAGAGAGCTAACACAAGTGACAGAGGGCAAAGGAAAAGGGAAAAGCAGACTCCCCACTGAGCAGGGAGCCTGATGTGGTCCCATGACCCCTGAGATCATGACCTGAGCCAAAGGCAGATTCTTAACCAACTGAGCCACCCAGGTACCCCAGTACTTTTAATTCTTTTAGGTTTTTTTACCTAGAATCCATCTCCATAATTCTAAGTATTAGGCATATATCACTCAGTATATGAATTCTAGATATTTTGAGTTCCTTTGTAATCCATATGTGCCACAGTATTAGGTGAGATTTCTCCTCCTGCAGTCATCCTATCACCTTCTACTCAAGGTCTTAAATAGTCACCTAACGTGATTTTACAGTTTTATTTTACAGAGCAGTGTTCAAAAAGGCACATTACTTGAAGTAGTAGTTTTTGATCATTGCTATGTAAGCTTACAGAAGTTGGCCGACAGAACAATAAGAAAGGGAAAAAATAGAGAAAGGTTAAAATTTAACATTGGTCTAAGATCATTTTCTTGATTCATATTGTTAGTGTTCATTTTAGCTGTATGACCTTGGGCAACTTGCTTAGCTTTTTGGAGCCTCTGCTTCCTTATCTGTAAAATGGGAATAATAGTAGTTATGAGGATTAAATGCATACTATACATTAAGTGCTTAGAATGTCCCTTGCACATACTGAGCGTCCTGTAAATATTATATTAATTGTAAGAGACTATTTATTTATTTATTTTAAAGATTTTATTTATTCATGAGAGAGACAGAGAGAGAGGCAGAGACACAGGCAGAGGGAGAAGCAGGCTCCATGCAGGGAGCCCGACGTGGGACTCGATCCCGGGTCTCCAGGATCACACCCTGGGCCGAAGGCGGCGCTAAACCGCTGAGCTACCCGGGCTGCCCTGTAAGAGACTTTCTACAAATTACTAGCAAAAATAGTCCAGTAAGACATTGTTGCAGAATTTATGAACTCCCATAGGACAAAACATGTTTCTGAGCCAAATTAGATGAAAATGAAGTAGATTTACTCTGGAAAACAGATGACACAAAAGGTAAATCTGATGATAGGTAAAGTGTTTGAAAAAATGGCAAAACCAGTATTTCTTTGATAGTAGTACTTAATTATGTATGTGTAGACTTCTAGTTTTGGAGAACATTGGCAGCAGCCTGATCCAATTTCCCCATGCACCTTTCTGTCAACCTATAAGGCAAACAGAGCACGTATCCATCACACATCACCCATAATTCTTCAGCATTATGAAGAAACATTACCACAATCTTCAGATTATCTCTAAGAGAAATAAGTTAGATTCCATGAGCTCCTTCTGCCCAATTCTTTGGATGTGAAGAGTGAGAGAAGGCTTAACAGATTCACTGATAGAGTTTAAGGCCATGAAAGACTTAGATGAAGCACAGATTATCACTTCCAAAAGAAAATCCAACACTTAAGTTCCAAAGTACTGAACATAGGTTTGAAATTTGGTAGTTTGCAGCTTTAGGCACAGAGAAAAGTTTAAAAGTAAGCAGTGCCAGAATTGGTAACTTAAGTTATAAGCAGTGCTTCATAGGGAAGGGGTGGAGACATGGCAGTAAAGAGAAACAAGGAAGAGGAGGAATTAACACTCCTTCAGAAAAAGAAAGAGAAAGTAAACTTAGAAGTGTTCTTGAGCCAGGAACTCTTGACCATGAAATGAATACAAACAGGAAAGAATGGACTACACACAGAACTACTATAGGAAAAAAAGTAAATCAGAGCATTTCAAGTGGTGGAAATCTTCCCCTCCCCCACCCAAAAAACATAAGAAAATTAACATAACAACACTCAAAATGAAATAAAACATCTTCAAACCCATGTTTGGAGATATGGGGAAAAAAAACCTTGAATCAGAAATATAAAACTAAGAACAGAAATGAACAAAAAAAATAGGAAGAAATAAAATCAGAATAAACTCAGAAAAGAGAAGGCAAAAAACCTCAGAAATGAAGCTTAAGTTACAAAGGTTCCCATCAAACAGTAGATCAAATGCAGATATAATAAAAGGCATAGAAGAGAAGCAGGAAAGCAGTCAAGAGAATGAAAATAAGATTCTTTTTTTTTTTTTTTTTTTAATTTATTTATGATAGTCACACACAGAGAGAGAGGCAGAGACACAGGCAGAGGGAGAAGCAGGCTCCATGCACCGGGAGCCTGATGTGGGATTCGATCCCGGGCCTCCAGGATCGCGCCCTGGGCCAAAGGCAGGCGCCAAACCGCTGCGCCACCCAGGGATCCCAGGAGAATGAAAATAAGATTCTTTTTTAACTGACACTTTAAATGGAAGATGGGTCTAAAAAGTCTAATGTGTGCCCCCCCCCCCAAGAAGGAAAAAGAATAAAACCATAATATCCAAGAAAACTTTCTGGAAATAAATATCTAAGTCTATACATCAGAAGTTCATACCATGAATGTAAACTGCAGGACTTAAATGATACAGAAAAATTCTCTAGGCTTCCAGGCCAAAATGATGAAGTACCTTACAAGGTCCAGAGAAGTAGACTGGTATCCAGTTTCTCAAGAGCAAGATAATAGTGGAGCAGCATAAGGAAAGAAAATGCCAACCAAAGATTTTTATATCCATTCAACTATCTCTCAAAGATTAAGACTATGAACAAAGTTTTAAACATACCAAGAATTCAGTGAATTCTGTACTCCCTAACCCTTCCTGAGGAAACTGTTGAAGGATGAGCGTCATCTAAAGAGATGTGTGGGAAATTTTCTACAAAAAGATAGGATTTCATGTTTCTATTTGAACTAAGGTTAAAATCAGGAGTAGGGATGTAGGTAGAATAGTACATAAATGTTTTAGGTTCTGAGAAAGTAGAAAGAAGGCAACTAAAAAATACGGGAGGGGAAAGGAAAAAAAATTAGATAAGACTAATGATTATAGGTTAAATATCAGCAAGGAAATCAGATGATACAATCTGAAACTGAAAAGATTAAGAAAAAGGATACATAGGGGATCCCTGGGTGGCTCTGCGGTTTAGCGCCTGCCTTCAGCCCAGCGCGTGATCCTGGAGTCCTGGGATCGAGTCCCACATCAGGCTCCTCCACGGAGCCTACTTCTCCCTCTGCCTGTCTCTGCCTCTGTGTGTATGTGTCTCATGAATAAATAAAATCTTTAAAAAAAAAAAAAAGGATACATAGAAATATAAAAGATTCAAAAGTAAGCATTAGGAAAAAAACACAAACCTTTGAAAACACCGAAATGTTTCAAAGGCCAAAGAAAACCCATCAAGAAAAATCGTGATGAAAAAAAAAAAAAAAAGAAAAGAAAAATCGTGATGCAATTGAAATCAAACCTACCAGTCACATCCATGAGGATTCTTTCACCAATAAAAAGATTTCAGATTGGCTCAAAAATCAGAACCCAGCAAACTATAATGTCAGTTATATTTCAGTAAAAAAGAAGGAACAAAATCAAAATCCAACTTTTTAACATAAGAGACCCTTAAGACAGTTTAAAAAGATAGAGAAAAATCAATCAAGCAAATAGAAATAATAGGAAAGCAGGATTGGCAATGATGAAAGCAAAATAGAAGTCAAACCAAAAAGCAATAACAAAGGAGAACAGTCTGTAATGCTAAATCCCTAATTCACAACAAAAATGTGACAGTTACTAGTATATATGTATGAAATAACAGCAATAATCTTTATAAAGCAAAAACTAGAAATGCAAGCACTAAAAAGCACAAAAATTGGACGCTGACACTTTGAGCACAAGACAGGTGTAATACAAAGTAGGGATGTAAGAGATCTAAACACAATGAAGCAGATCTTCAGGTGTATCTATCACTACATCCTAAATACAATATACTCTCTCAAACACAAAGTGTTCACAAAAATCGGTCATATGTTAAGAAAACATCAGTAGAGCCTATACAAGAAAACAAAAAGAGCATTTCCACCTTGAAATTTAGAAGCCTCCTTGTTCACCTCATACAAGAATGTTCATAGTGACTTTATTCAACATTCAAAGTAGTCAAATCTGGATAGAGAACGGATAAACATACACTGTTAAAGTACAATATTAGTAAAAAGCAATGAACCATTTATACATACAATAACATGGATAAGTCTGAGAATACTGTGCTGAGTAAGCTGAATTCAATATAAAAAGCTCCATCAAGTTTTATTCCATTTAAATAAATATATCCAAAATTAACCTGTAGTACTAGAACTAGTACTAGAACTTTTCTGGGAGAGGAGAAGGATTAAATGGGAAGGGACATGAGGGTCTGACAAAATTTCTACATCTTGATACACATTCAGAATTCTGCCTTATTTAGAAGAGGATAACGTCCTTGGGTAAAGGAGGAACGTAAACAAATTACAGAGATCCTAAAAAATTATGATAATGAAAATATTACATGCAACTGTGTGAAGTACATTGAGCAGAGGAAAATTCATAGTTCTAAATATTTGTTAATAAAATTCAGTAAATTTTTAAAATCTTACAGGCTCTATTTAGTCATTGGTAAATTGTGCAGCATCCAATCTAGCAGGTAGAAAGGCGCTCCGATCAAGTTCCTTTACAAAACGAGAAATTTTTATAAACCAAAGTGTGTGGGAACAAGGAAGTTTACACTGGGCACTTGCTGATTGGTTAAAGCTGATTGCTTTTCTTCCTGGAGCAGAGGGAAGTCTTGGAGCTGGGTCAGGCATTGTGTGTTCTGAGCAGGCACTCACTGATAGTTTACTTAGGCTTGCCTTTTCAGGGAGAGAGGAACATAACGACTTCATTACTTGCTAAGGTGGCTTTAGCCTAAGCAGCTCCATCTTGGGCCTAATCAGGTTACTCCATCACAGTAAAAATAAAACAATGAAAATAAATAATTCCCAATTCAATAAAAATAAAATAATTCCCAACTCAAAAATTAAAAAACAACAAAGTAAGCCCCATTAAAAAAAAATAAATAAAGATAAAAGTGGAAATTAAGGAGTTAACAGAAAAACTGTACACCAAGTTGATGAATCGATCCTGGACCTTTCGGGGAAAATTCATAAAATGAATAAGCTACTGGTTTCATCAAGGCAGAAAAGAGAAAGCACAAAATATACCAAATAAGAAATGAGGTCAAAGAACATGATATGGAAGACATTGAGAAAGTCACATGCAACTATTTTACACACATCTATGCAAATAAATCTGAAAACCTAGATGAGGGACACCTGGGTGGCTCAACAGTTAAGCACTTGCCTTTGGCTCTGCGTGATCCTATAGTCCCACATCGGGCTCCCTGCATGAAGCCTGCTTCTCCCTCTGCTCTGCCCTTCTCTCTCTGGGTCTCTCAATAATAAATAAAATCTTTAAAAAAAAAAAAAAAAAAAAACCTAGATGAAATAGATTCTTTTTTTTTTTTTTTTTTTTAAGATTTTGTGTGTCAGCACAAGCAAGGGGGAGAAGAGGGAAAGGGAGAATGACTCAATCACAGGACTCAGGATCTTGACCTGAGCCAAAGGCAGATGCTTAACCAACTGAGCCACCCAGGTGCCTCTCTAAAGATTTAAAAAAATAAACTTTGAGTGCCAGAGTGGCTCCATCCATTAAGCATCCACGTCTTGATCTCAGGGTCAGGAGTTAAGGCCCCATGTTGGGCTCCAACACCAGGCATATAGCCTACTTTAAAAGGAAAGGAGAGGGGCGCCTGGGTGGCTTAGTCAGTTAAGCGTCAGAATATTGATTTTCAGCTCAGATCATGATCTCAGGTTGGGAGATCAAGCCCCATGTCAGGCTCCACACCAGTGTGGATCCTACTTAAGATTTTCTCAAAAAATGAAAAAGATTTTTAACTTAGTTTTAGTAGAAGAAACAAATTTGTCAAGGAGCTAACCCACAAAACACCAAACCTACGTGATTTCACAAAGGAATTCTACAAAAGCTTTACAGATCATACCTTCCCAATGCTACATGAATTACTTTAGAACATAGAAAATGCAGAATAACTTTGCAATTTTTATGAAGCAAAAATAACATCAATTTCTAAACCTGATAAAGATGGCACAAAAATGAAAATTATAGATCAATATTTATGAATATCAGTGCAAAATCTTAAATATTGTGCAATCTAACAGCACATTAAGAAAATACATCATGATGAAGTGAAAGCTTATATAGTAGGAACATAAGGATGATTCAGTATTTGGAACTCTTGCTATAATCCACCATATTAATGGGCCTAAGGAGAAAAATCATATTCTCTTTATGGATGCTGAAAAAAATCTGGCCAAATTCAGCAAGCATTCCTAACTCAAAGGTTTTGAGAAGGGTAGCCCAGGTGGCTCAATGGTTTAATGCCGCCTTCATCCCAGGGCCTTATCCTGGAGACCCAGGATCAAGTTCCACGTCAGTCTCCCTGAATGGAGCCTGCTTCTCCCTCTGCCTTTGTCTCTGCCTCTGTGTCTCTCATGAATAAATAAATAAAATCTTAAAAAAAAAAAAAAAAAGGTTTTGAGAAAACAGAAATGGATACATCCATCAGGTGATTTTCATAAATACAGATGCATAGATGCATATATATACACACCTAAATCCTAAGACTAGCATTTTAATAGACATTAAAGTCAGAAACGAAGTAAAGATGCACATTGTCTCTGATATGTGACATACTGCAGATATGTACAAGTACAGATAGGAAAGAGAAAACAATTGTAGACATAGTAATGGGAAAGAAATAAAAGTTTCTTTACAGGCAGCATGGCATTGATAGTTCATCTGGAAAGCCCCAGAAAATCAATGACAAAACTATTTCAAAGTATTTTAGGAAGATTGAAGGATATAAAATAAACCTTTATGTACTCAGTAAACAATTACACAATGTAATGAGGGGAAAATGCATTACAATAGCAAGAAAAAGGATACTTAAATTTCTAAGGATTTGGTTTTAACAATAATCATAAAAATCTGTATGAAGCAAACTAGAAAACATTTCTTGAAGACACAAGGTGAAACTAAACAATTGGAACAACATCCTTTGTTTTTGGTTAAGACCTCTCAACCTTATGATGTCACTTTATTCCTCAATTAATTTAATGAGATCCTAATACCAACAATTTTTGTATAGAGCTAAACTAGTTAATACTGGAGTTCATTTGGAAAAATAAGAATATCAGAACATTAAGGAGAAGATCTTTGTGATATAACCCTAACAAATAGCAAAATAGGTAGCCTGTATAATTTGAAAAACAAGACATTGGCACATGGATAGACCAATAAAGTACTATAAAGTCCAGATACAGATACAGCTACATATGGAAACCCAATGCTTTATTAAAGTAGTATTTCAAATCACTGAAACAAAATGGACATTTTAATAATGCATGTTGGCACCATTAGATAGCCCCTTAGGAAAAGATGATATTAGGGTCAATTCTTCACACCATGCATAAGAATAAATTCCAAATGGATCAGAGGTCAAAATATTTAAAAATGCACAAATAACAAAATATGGGTGAACTTTTCTATGCAGTGATTATAAAGAAAAGTTTTCAATGGGTCAAAATCAAGTTTTTGTTTTTTAAGATTTTATTTACTTAAGAGAGACACAAAGAGAGGTGGACACAGGAGAAACAGGCTCCATGAGAGACATGGAGAGAGAGGCAGAGACCTAGGCAGAGGGAGAGGCAAGCTTTCCTCTGGGAGCCCCATATGGGACTTGATCCCAGGACCCCGGGATCACACCCTGAGCCAAAGGCAGGTGCTCAACCACTGAGTCATCCAAGCATCCCAAAATCAAGTTATAAAAATAAAAATACTGATAAATTTTACTATGTTTAAAATTTTTTTTAATTGCATGACAACTTTATAACAAAATTTGCGATATGTTACAAAAGGTAAATTCTTAAATACACAGAGCTTTGAAAAAAACATAGGCTAAAACCCCTAAAGATAAAGGGCAAAAACACACATCACACAGACCTATGAAAGAAGACAAAAATGGCTCTATATGTATAAAACCATACTGAGCATATCCTGGTTTTTAATGCCAATCCCCACTGAAAAGAATGAGAGCACCTTGGAGAAAGGGTTGATTGAGGATTGGAACAACGTAGGTACAAAATGATACTGGAATATCTTGATATGTCAGAAAGTAAGTCAATACCCAGCACTATTGATGGGAGCTTTTCAATGGGATTCAGTGCATAGGAATCCAAGCAGCTGAATATGGGATAATTTGAGCCCCAAAATAAGTGAGGACAGTAATAGATTATAAACCGCTGTAAATGAGGTGTGAATTCATACCGATTTTAAAATTTGCAAGATTGCTTATTAGTTGCAAGGAAAAATATGGTAAGAAAAATGGGACAACAGCATGAAAGAGTGATTAAAATTAACATTGGCAGAGAGGGCCCAGATAAGCATCTTATGCCTCTAAGATGTAATATTCTAAGAAAGTTATCTCATGATATTATGGGGATACATAACTTGATGTAATGAAGAAACATGAGGATCCTCAAATGAGAAACATTCTGTTAAAAAGATGGGAAAGGAGCCTGCAATCTTTCAGATTACAGGAAACTAAGGGACAAATATGACCTGTGATCTTAGACTGAGGGGAAGAAATGCTATATAAAGGACATTATTGGGTCCATTGGACTAAGGTTGGTACATTGGGGAAAAGTATCGCATTGATGTTTAATTTCCTGAAACTGATAACTATGTGCTGTAATTAGGAGAGAACAATTTTATTTTTAGAAAATGCATACTAAATTTTAGGCAAACAAAAAGATATGATGTGTGTGACTTACTCTCAAATGATGTAGCAAAATGTCTATGTTTAGAGAGAAGTATAAAACAAATGAGGCAAAATGTTAATAATTGGCAGGTTAGAGTAGAGTACACAAGATTTCATTGTACTATTCTTCCAACTTTCCTAGAAGTTTGAGGTTCTTTCCAAGTAGAAGATTAAAAAAAAAAAAAAAAAAAAAGACCACACTGACATACCATTTTTCATCTGTTATATTCGCAAAAACACTCTCACTGTTGGTCGTGCAAATGCAAAATGGTAAAATTTCTACGGACAGAAATTTGGTAATACTTAATTAAATTACATACACATTCACTCTTCTACCCAAAGAATATACTCTGATGGTTTACCTCAAGTAGTTTTAAATGTATATGCACACGTGTGTAGGTTCGTTTATTGTAGCAATACTCATAACCACAAAACATTGAAAACTGCTAACTGTCCAAACAAAGGAGATTGAGTAAACACACACATGTACTGTACAGCTGAAAAAAGAATGAAGAAAATGTATATGCACTGAAATGGAGTGATTTCCAGGATATGTTTCTGAATTAATAAAAGCAAAGGACAGAGAAATTTTAAATTATGTGTGGCCTTTTCTGTAAGAAAAACAAAATAAATATACTTCTTTACCTTTTCAAAATATACAAAGGAAGGATGAACCAGAGAGCAGTAAAGTTGATTACCTGCCTACAAAGGTGAATGATGGAGCAGGGAAGGAAATGACATTTTTCCAAGTTAAAACTTCACATATAGTTCTTATACTTGGAAGCAGGGCAATTTTTTAGGCAGTCCCCAGAAATGAAATTAATCGGGTAAGGATAGCAGGAAAGACTAAAAACCAAACTCGACTTATTTCAATAAATAACAACACGTTGAAGGAGGGAGAAATAAATAATCCAAGTAACTCTTAAACTCATTACTCTGACCTTCAGTTTAGGGAGATGGAACTACAAAGAAATTCTAGACTTATAAATTTGTTTCTTGTAGCTTATGGATGTTGTGCTTCTGAAACTATTTAAATGTATAAAAAGACTGAGCAAATGAGTACATGTAATTTGTGTGAGAGCCAGGGTTTTTCACTTTGAAAGAACAGAGTTCCAAATACAGATTTGGGGAAATAAGGAAAAACCCTGAAGCATGGATCAGAATTGGAGTTGAAAGTCTGAACTCATGATTTTCTAAGATACATACGTGTATACATATGTCACATACACATAGGTGTATATTCCAACTCCCATCTACTGAAGAGCCCAGAGACAAGAGACCTCAATAGCAATGAGCACATGGTGTACCTGTATCTTTATTTCTGATATCTCTCACTAAAAGAAACCGGGGCTCTTTGAAGAAATGGTTGATTCTAAGGTTGGGACAGGAAAATGAGTATAGGATAAGGCTGGAATGTCTTGTTATGCCAGAAAGTTAAAGAATTGCTCAAATAATGATAGAGGCTTGTTGGAATGACATGAGGCTTAGGTTCCCATTGGCTGAATCTGGAACAGTTTGAGTTCCCAGATAATTTAGGATTATAAAGAGTTACAAGCCACTGAAAAGTAGGAATCCATGAGTGGTGGGTACCCATAATAGAAAAAAGAGGGATCTTCCCTACAGAAAAATGTCAACTGAAAATATGGAAGAAAACTCTGGGGCTGGAAAATCATAGTTACAGATTGGGCAAGATAATCATTGGATGCTAAATCTAGAGTGAAATTTTCATGAACAGAATATTTGCATGGTCTCTAAGTATCTCCCTGTAAATTGTTTACTAAAAGAGGGGAAATAGTAAGACTACAATGGAGAACCAGACCACACCTATACCAGATTTTCAAACTTCTCATAACTGATAAAAGGCAGGTGGAAATCACATAATCTAGATTTGCTACTTTGAGAGACAGCATCAGTTAGAGAGTATTTCAACTGGAGATATACAACTGGAGAGAAAAACCTCACATAAACCCAAAAGGTGGAAATAACTTATTTTAGAAAAGGAGAGGAAATCTATTTGGAAGAATTCCAAATTGTGTGGATGCCCCACTATTGAGGAGAAGGGAGCATAGCTCCCCACTTCCTAAGTGTGGAGTTCACGAAGTCCCTTAAAAAGTACAGTATGCAGGGGGGTTAGGAAGTCATTTTATAATGGAGAAAAACCTGAAAAATACTGCTGCAGGTAGAGGTGATCAAGGTCAGTACCAACAGAGGTGAGTCATGTGAATAGAATGTTTCCTTGTATGATTTGATACAAAGGGTACTTTATAGTACCTCTGATTTGTTTTCCGAAAACTACCCCAGTCTGTTCATGAGGAAATTATGAGACAAATCCTAGGAGAGGATCATTCAACAAAATACCTGACCAGTAATCCTCAAAACTGCCAAGGTCATCAAAAACTAGGAAAACCTGAGAAACGGTCACAGCCAAGAGGAGCTTTAAGGGCATGACAACTAAAAGTAATATGGAATTTTGGGATACAAATAGAACATTAAGTAAAAATGAAGGAAATGCAAAAATAGTTTGCATTTTCTAGCATTTTATATAGAATTATACAGAATGTGCTCTTGTCTGGTTTTTCACTCAGCATATGTTGAGGTTTCCATGTTATGTGTATCACCTCATTCTTTTTATTGCTAAGCAGCAAGATGGAATCACTGTGGATATGCCGTAATTTGTTTATTCACTCATCTGTTGATATTTGGGTTTTCAATTTTGAGCTATTACAACTATTCTTATATATGTATGTCTTTGGACATAATTTTTCATTTATTTTAGGTAAATAGGAGTGGAATGGGTAATATGTGGTTTACATTTAGCATTTTAACAAACTGCCTCTTTTGCAAAATGCTTTTGTTCTATTTACTTTCCCATCTGCAATGTTTTAGAGTTCCATTTACTACATAGACCATAGAGGGTTTTTTTTTTTTGTTTTTTGTTTTTTAATTTGGGGCAATCTAATAACATCAATGTATGAGGATCTCATGGTTTTAATTTCCTAATGACCAGTGATGTTGAACATCTTTTCATGTCCTTATTTGCCATCCATAGATCTATGAATTGTTTGTTGAGATGTTGTGCCTGTTTGTTTTTTAATTGGACTGTTTCAGTTATTGGTAGCCCTGTATATATCCTAGATACCAATCCTTTATCAGACACATGACTTGCAAATATTGTTGTCCAATCTGTGTCTTGTTTTATTCTCTTAATAGTAAGAGAATAAGGGAAGCCTGGATCAGTTTTTAATTTTGATAAAGTCTAACTTACCAGTATTTTTCATATATGGATCATACTTTAATGTTATACTTTAGATGTTATACCTAAAAATTTTATGCCTACCTAAGGTCATAAAGATTTTTTCCTATATTTTTTCTAGGAGTTATATAGTTTGAATTCTTACATTTAGGTCTGATCCATATTTTTTTTTGTAATTCATTTTTTTAAGACTTTTTTAAATTTATTTATTCATGAGAGACACAGACTGAGAGGCAGAGACATAGGCAGAGGGAGAAGCAGGCTCCTCACAAGGAACCCCATGCGGGACTCGATCCCAGATTCCGGGATCTCAACCTGAGCTGAAGGCAGGCGCCCAACCGCTGAGCCACCCAAGGGTCCCTGTAATTCATTTTGAGTTAATTTTTATAGATGATGTAAAGTACAGATCAGAGTTGGGGGTTTTCTTTTGTTTTGTTTTTTTAATTTGGTAACTTATTTGATCCAGCACCTTTTGTTGAAAAGACTGTCTTTTTTCCACTGAATTACCTTTTTTCTTTTTTTCTTTTTTCTTTTTAACTTTTTTACTTGGATTTGACACAGTATTACACTAGTTTCAGGTATATGACATAGAGATTATTTTGCCTCTTCCGTTTTTAAATTCCAAGATCTCGTTCACCAATGATATCCTATTATGTCCCTGAAGAATTAATTCCGTTTTTTGAAGTTCTTTTTTTTTTTTTATTGCTCTCTGTATTGCTTCTGTTTCCTATAGATTCTTCTTCACATTCTCCGAGGCCTTTCTTTAATGATTGATTGGTGATCCTCGCCTGTCTGTTCATACTTAAGGGTTAGTCACTAAGCAACTGATTGAACTGAATGAGCCTGGAATTGGACTTTTTGAGAAGTGAGATTCACTTGGTGATTGATCCCTTTTTAAATCTTCTCTTTTTTTTTTTTTTTTTCATCTTCTCTCTAGTATTTTGGAGTGATACTATGATCTGTTTAAATGTGGTTTTCTTTTTCTTGTGTGTCAAGGGGCACTAGTGGCCTGGAACTACTTTAATGTCTCAACCTGGGAATTTCTATATTAACGGAATTAATTATCATAATACTTTCATTTTTTTAATGTTAACAGCCTGTAATTTCGACACTAAGATGTTCGTAATCATTGACGCCCTGAAATTTCAGGGTTATAGTCACTGACCAGGATAGTCAGAATAAGATGTTCTATGCTGATATTTAAGGGTCAGTAAATATGCATTAGCTCCTAACAGAACTGGCTGTAAAGTGGACAAGCTTACATGAAAACTATGGGTATTTGCATGGACATGGGCAGTATGAATCTTCTAGAACTTAAAATTCTAGCCTAAATAAATAAATAAATAAATAAATAAATAATAAATGTCTATCCAGTGTTTATTAAGTGTACATTCCAGACACTGTGATAAATATTTCATAATGTCTTTCCTTTGCCCTCAGGAAAAAGGAAATGTATCACTTCTTTACCCTGGCCTTCAAGGGGGCCCCATGATATGGTCTCTGTATCCTCTTCCAGCCTCATCTCTTACACTTCTCACACTGGCCTTTCAGTGTGCCAAGTATATTCCAACCTGAAGGTCTTTGTCTTGTTCTTTGCTTTGCCTAGAACATCCCAGCACCAGCTATTCAATTGGCTGCCCTTTCTGACATCGGAGTCTCATCCTCCCAAGGCCTTTCCTCACCCCTGAATCTTAGCTGAGTACTCTTTACTCCTGCCTCAATTTGACTCTGCCTTCACGTGGCCTTGCTTGGATTCCTCCTGCCAATAAACTAACCTTTGTGAAAAGCATGAATCTTGTCTGCTCTGTACACCATTCTATCTTCAGCCTCTGCTACTGTGAGATACACAAATGTCTGATAAATAGTTGTTGAATGTTGAATGAGTAAGAGAAGAGGCTCATAACTTGTTTCAAAGCTAAAGAACAGCAAAGCTGAGACTCAAACACATGGCTGTCAGAATTCTACGCTCGTAGCACCACCCTTCACTCAGACAAGGACTCTCCCATTCCTTATCACCTCATCAGTTCAAAATGTTGCTATACTTTCTTCTGGCATTGCCTTCAGAATCTTGTTCTTTTGAAATCCAGTGGTAGCAGATTTTGATTCTTTGAAAATACATTTGATTTTTTTTTAACTTGTTTAAGATGTTATTTACGTAGTTTTGAGAGAGACTCCTTGCGGGGAGCCTGATGTAGGGCTTGCTCCCAGGACCCTGGGATCACCACCGGAGCCAAAGGCAGACACTCTGATCCACCGAGGCACCCCACATTTGATTCTTTTTAAATACCTGCGGATTATTCAGATCCAAATTTGTTAAAACTATCGAGGGAAATTGAATAATTACAAAGTAGCCACATACAATAGGGTTTTCTTTTTAAAATTGGATCTAAGAGAGTTCTAAAAGAAGAATACTAGGGCACCTGGGTGGCTCAGTTGGTTAAGCATCTACCTTCAGCTCAAGTCATGATCCCAGGGTCCTGGGATATAGCCCCACATCAGGCTCCCTGCTCAGTGGGGAGCCTACTTGTTCCTCTCCTTGCTTGTGCTCTATGTTGCTATCTCTGTCTCTCAAATAAAATCTTTAAAAAAAATTTTTTAAACAAAAAGAATATTATAAGTTGGAGGTAGTGGCAACAGCATTGTAGCAGTTGTAGAGCCTCCTAAAGGGCCTTCTTTTAAAAGAGAGTATTCATTTTAGTATAAAATATTTCCATTGTTTGGGTTAAGAAACTAATTTTGTTGCTTTCATAGTTACACCTGATACAAGTAAAAATCAGTTTTCCATTTTAGTGCAAATGTTTCATACCTGTATACCTGAAATGCACCTGTATACCTGAGATGCATTTGCTTTTTGTTTTGTTTTGTTTTTAAGATTTTATATATTTACTCATGAGAGACACAGAGAGAGAGAGAGAGAGAGGCAGAGACACAGGCAGAGGGAGAAGCAGGCTCCACACAGGGAGCCCGATGTGGGACTCGAGCCCAGGTCTCCAGGATCACACCCTGGGCTGAAGGCAGTGCCAAACCACTGAACCAACCCAGCCAACCCAGGCTGCCCCTGCTTGGTTTTATTTTGTCAGGATTTCATCTTTGTTATTGGTCATGGTTGGAAGTTAAATTAGCCAGGAAATAAAATTGTGCATAAAGAGTAAAATACTAAAAAATACTAACTGAAGGAAAAGAATAAGGATAGGTGCCAAACTCTAAAGATTCTTTGGTTGATACTTTTCACTCTAGTTGTAACTCTCTGTGTATTTATATCTTTTTTTTTTTTTTTTTTACGTTTTCTTTTGCTGTTTCTTCTGTTTCCTTACAGATTCTTTTTTCCTGAAGATTTTTTTTCTCTTCGTTAATTTCCTATTTTCTTTTTACTTCTTATTAAACTTGAAGTTTTGCAGTGTATTTCAGGAAAGGTTGGAGTTGGCAATACTACATTTTGGTGGTTTGGGTGGCTTTGAGAGAGGGCATATCTTTTTGGAAGAACAAATGTGTAGCGTTCACTGAAGATAATTGGTGCTTTTGTGCTTTTCCTTTAAAAAAAAATAACATTGGGGTGTTTGGGTGGCTCAGTGGTTGAGTGTCTGCCTTCGGCTCAGGGCGTAATCCCGGAGTTGTAGGATTGAGTCCCGCATCAGACTCCCCACAGGAAGCCTGCTTCTCCCTCTGCTTATGTCTCTGCCTCTCGCTGTGTGTCTCTTCTGAATAAATTAATCAATTAATTAATTAAAAAAAAAAAGAAAATTTTAGCTTGGAGTTTTTATAACCATTGTTTATGCTAAGGGAAAAAAAAGAGATACATAATGTACAAATGTTTTCTATAATTTTTGAAATAGGTAATATCTATAAACTATCTCTAAAATTAAAAATTCTTAATCCCTCCAGAGCTCTTAACAGTGATTTTTGAAAGCATCTGTGTATTTTCTGGATGCTCTAAATTATTGTAGAAATCTACAGTTTCAGAGCTGAAAGGCAGATTGAGAAATCATTATGGGTATTTCATCATAACTTTAAAAAAAGATCATCTAATCTCCTTTCTTACAGAGAAATGACCCACCTCATTTATGGCAAAGCTTGAGTTACGTGGCCTGATCCTATTCAGTGTTCTTACTGTCTCTGTTGATATTCTTATCAGTTAACATGATAGCTAATAAATTTGCACCTTGTAGAAGGGGAAGCCTCCGTTATGAAACAAACATTTCATCACAGAATAAAATTATCGTTTCTCAGAGCTAGATCTTCATTTTTCAGTTATCACTTAAACAATTTGAGCTAAGTTCTTTCCCAGGTGGAGGGCGGTGGCAGGGGGTGTGTCTGTGCTGTGTCATGTATTATTTGATTTCTTCTACTTTTAAGACTGAACATTCTTCACGCTCTGAAAGGAAAAGAAGAGACTCGTTCGGGATGTTTGACGGTTATGATAGCTGCAGTGAGGACACAAGTAGCAGCTCCAGCTCTGAGGAGAGTGAAGAAGAAGTTGCTCCTTTACCTTCTAACCTCCCAATTATCAAAAACAATGGACAAGTGTACACATACCCAGATGGTAAATCTGGCATGGGTGAGTATTTACAGCCTTCTGCTGTTACTCAGCTTCATGTTGGAGGTTATGTTTTGGTTCCATTTTTTCTGTCATTCACCTTCCTTAGAATTTTTCAGGGAGAAAAGAAACACAGTCTGACACTTTGAGTTGTAGATAAGATCACTAGATTTCTTTTGGATCTCTTTATCTTGCCTACCTGCTATGTTCTGGCAGAAGGCAAGGAGAACAAAATAAAAACAAAAGGCTATTGAGAAACATAATGTGGACATAAATTCAGTCATTAGGTAGTAAATCCCCATGTAACTGAAAGTTTGCAGGATCACAGGTTTGTAGAGTTGACAGACATTTGCAGGGTAAAATCTCCTCTATAACAGTTCCTTCTGGGAAGTTTTCTTTTTAATACTTCCAGTGATAAAGGTATCTGTAATTAACAGAATATCCTTTATATTGCACCAAAATTACCCATCCTCTAAATTTGCCTTTGGGTCTTAATTTTGCCTTTTTTTAAAGGTACACAGAAGGGGCACCTGTGTGGCTCAGTGTTTAAGCATCTGCCTGTGGCTCAGGTCATAATCCCAGGGTCCTGGGATCGAGTCCTGCATCAGACTCCCTGCAGGGAGCCTGCTTCTCCCTCTATATCTCTGCCTCTCCCTCTGTGTCTCTCATGAATAAATAAAATATTTAATAAATAAATAAATGTACACAGAATAAAAAGAAATGTACACAGAATAATCCTAATCCTTGTTACTATGATATCCCTTCACACTAGAACACTCTTTGGTAACTCTAGTTGTTGCTTCAGTGATTTCTCATAGTATCACAGTGATTTTAATTCATTGGTACATCCTGCTCACTGTCTTCTGGACATACTTCGGATTACATGGGAGTAGGGTAACAGCTTGTCCTATCTTGCTGGAGACTGTCCTCTTTTTAGGATTGTAAGTCCCATATCCTAGAAAGCACCTCAGGCAAATGGCTGATCACCTATGTAATTAGAACAGAAGATAGTTCTGCCTTCATCTCCCTTTTTCAGGACACTGCATTTCCACTCATGCCACAGAATTGCTTTAGCTTTTTTTTTAAAGTAATAATGATTTTTGCATTTAACTGAAACCCTTCAGTCTTTCCTACAGCTTTACTAGTAAACCAATTAAACCAGTCTTGTGCATTTGCAGTTGACTTTTTTTAAGATTTTTAAGTAATCTCTCTACCCATTGTGAGGCTTGAACTTAAAACCCCAAGATCAAGTGTCAGATGCTCCACCAACTGAGTCAGCCTGACACCCCAACTTTCTATTTTTTAATAAATGATATGAGGCCGATTAGAATATACTTTTAGGAAAGGCACAAGCAGGGGCCATGGGAACATGAAGGACAGGTGATGAATTCTCACTGGGTCCAACCAGGGAGGGCTTCACAGAGCAGGCAGCCTTTGAACTGGCTTAGAGACAAAGGTGGAAGCTGTGGGAGAACCCTGTGAAAGGAGGAACTATATGAGCAAAGATGGGAAGGTAGGACTTTGAAGGAATAATGCTGAGCCATTCAGTTGTGCCAAGCACATAGATGACAGACGACAGGAAACGTTGCTGAGAGATGAAAGATCTGGAAATACAACCATCTTGGGGCCTGCCGTGTCTGAAAGCATATTTTTAAATCAGTCAGTGCTCACTGAGGGCCTCCTGCGGGTCCTGGTTTCTGGTACTTGCTGTCAGCAAAGAGACTTCCTATTGGCAAAAGCTGAAGGACACACTCCCACTTCACTTGGGAGCCAAACCAGGTCATCTCCAAGGACATCACAGAGACTAGGGCACAGGAGAAAGAAGGTGGATCGGGCAGATTTGGAGTTAAATTTTTGGCCTTGGGCGGGCTTCTAACCCACTGAGCCTGTTTTTCCATCTGTACCGTTGGGGTGTGGTTACCTGCTAGGCGGGGTGGCTTGAAGGCAAGGATGAGAGGAAGAATCCCAAGAAGCCCTGGCTGGGGTTGCATATACCAGGGATGCCTGGAAACACTGAATGGGAATAGGACCCAGCTTGTTTGATACCACTTAGATTCAGAAGTGAGTCTGCTGTGATATCATTCTGATTTTAACAATTGAAAAATGACTCAGGGCCTGAAAAGGGCCGAGGAGTGATCTCAAGCCTCCTCTCAAGTTGGGGCTGTAGATGGACCTAATTGATGAGATCAGCTTTACATTTCTCTTAATAAAGGGAAGCGGAGTAGCAGTGATCGGGCTACACTAATTGTCATAGAACCTCAGCAGCCAAAAGCCAGGTTGAGAGGTCCAGCCATGGGTCTCAGGGCAGAAGACCGGCACTGACGTCCCCTGGCCTGTCCATCAGGATGATGGGCAGCATGTATGGCTAAGAGGTTCCCCCTTTGGACATTGGTTGAGCTACACACTATACTGGTCCTGGGAGACCTGTCTCTGAATGTGGCAGGATATCTGGGAAGAATTAGGCACCTCCTCAGTCCCCAGGCCCTGGATTTGGAAAGCTTCTGGGAGCTTTCCTTTTGAGACCTGCCAAGTTCCAGCACCTTTCCAGCTGCAGTTGATTTTTTAAGATTGTATGTATGTGTGTATTTATTTATTTATTTATTTATTTATTTATTTATTTGAGAGAGCAAGCATACATGCAGGGTGGGGTTGGAGGGGCAGAGAGAGAAGCAGGCTCCCTACTAAGCAGGAAACCCACTGTGGGGCTGGATCCCAGAACCCTGGGATTATGACCTGAGTCGAAGGTAGATGCTTAACTAACTAAGCCACCCAGGTGCCCCTGCAGTTGATTTTTTAAATCCAAGGTTTAGGACTTTAAATTATTCCAGGGGCACCTGGGTGGCTCAGTCAGTTAAGCATCAAACTCTTGATTTCGGCTCAGGTCATGATCTCAGGGAGATGAGATCTAGCTCTGAGTTAAGCCTGCTTAAGATTCTGTCTCCCGGGCAGCCTGGGTGGCTCAGTGGTTTGGTGCTGCCTTCAGCCCTGGGGACCCAGGATCGAGTCCCACATCAGGCTTCCTGAGTGGAGCCTGTTTCTCCCTCTGCCAATATCTCTGCCTCTCTTTCTCTCTGTGTCTCTCATGAATAAATAAATGAAATCTTAAAAAAAAAAAAAAAAAAAAGATTCTGTCTCCCTCTCCCTCCCCCTGCAAAATTAATTAATTAATCCACATCATCTTTTTCTTACTAAATTTTGGTTGTCTAGAAGCTTTTTATTTTTAATTCTGTCATTTAATATTGAAGGTTGTGTTGTATAATATTCTGGCTTTATATAATTTGTAGATTTGATAATGGTGCCCTATAGGCCATATTCTAGTCTTTTTTTTTTTTTAACTTTTATTTATTCATGAGAGAGAGAGAGGCAGAGACACAGGCAGAGGGAGAAGCAGGCTTCATGCAAGGAGCCCGAGGTGGGACTCGATCCCAGATCCTGGGATCACGCCCTGAGCCAAAGACCGATGCTCAACCACTGAGCCACCCAGGTGTCCCATATTCTAGTCTTTTGATTAAAAAGTTGAATTAGCATCCAACCTGGTACAGAGTCCTGCAGACTATCAAAAAACTTCCCATTCACAGGGGTACCTGACTGGCTTAGCTGGTAGACCATGCAACTCTTGATCTTGCGGTTGTGGATTCAAGTCCCACACTGTGTGTAGAGATTACTTACAAATAAAGTCTTTAAAAAAAAACTTCCTGGACAGCCTGGGTGGCTCAGCGGTTTAGCACCGCCTTCGGCCCAGGGTGTGATCCTGGAGACCCGGGATCGAGTCCCGTGTCGAGCTTCCTGTATGGAGCCTGCTTCTCCCTCTACCTGTGTCTGTCTTTCTCTCTCTCTCTCTCATGAATAAATAAAATCTTAAAAAAAAAAAAAAAAACTTCCTGTCATTTATCAGGAACCACCAGTTGTGGTCATCTAGTCAGTTAAAACTTACCTAGATATCTTCTGCTTCACCTTGAATTTCTCAGTCATTATTGACAAAGCTGCATGAGAGATTTTATCAGATGTATTAACTCCAAGAAAAAAAAGTTACTCTATTAATACATAGTCAACCCTCAACACAGGTTGGGAGTGCCGACCCCTCACATAGTCGAAAATCCATGTGTAAATTTTGACTGCACAAAAACTTAATTACGAATAGCCTACTGTTGACCAGAAGCCTTACTGATAACATTAACAGTTGATTACCACATTTTATATTTTTTGTATCATATATTCTATCAATAAAGTAAGCTAGAGAAAAGAATATTTTAGGACAATCATAAGAAAGAGAAAATACATTTATAGTACTGTATTGTATTTATCAAAAAAAAAAAAAATCCACATGTAGATGGACCCATGTAGTTCAAACCCATGTTGTTCAAGGGTTAGCTGTTAGCTCTTGCCATGGTTTAGTTATACCAGTCCAGTAATATTATCACAACAGGAAATAAGGTTTATTGAAACTTTATATGTGCCAGGCTCTATTTTAAATACTAGAGATACAGGGAACCCTGGGTGGCGCAGCGGTTTAGCACCTGCCTTTGGCCCAGGGCGCGATCCTGGAGACCCGGGATCGAATCCCACGTCGGGCTCCCGGTGCATGGAGCCTGCTTCTCCCTCTGCCTGTGTCTCTGCCCCTCTCTCTCTCTCTCTCTCTCTCTCTCTATCATAAATAAATAAAAATTTTTAATAAATAAATAAATACTAGAGATACAAAGAGAAACAATGTAAAATGGTCCCTCCCCTAATGGAACTTAAATCCTAGTTGTAGGAATTATAGTTTGATATGTATAATTCTTGACAAAGATTCACTGTCCCTTGGGATCATAACGTCTTTACCTAGATGGTCACAGATTTTTTTGATTATCTATAATTTTCTATAATTCTATAATTATAATTTTCTCAACATAAAACCATTCAGTTTTTTCCTCTCCTTAAGCACTCATTTCTTCATCTCTCATCCTCTGGTACCTTATCTTTCTTCCATGATTTCTCAGTAGATTTATAAGTACTGGTTAAACTATAGGTCTCTTCAGTTTAACTACTTGGGTGGGGAGAATTGAACTCAGGCAGTTGTTTGCTGTGTTACTTTCTGGTTGTTGTGGGGTTTTTTCCTAATTCTTTTGAAGAATAAATGACAAATATAGTTGTATTTATTTAATATATACAATGTGATGATTTGATATATATACACATTGTAGAATGATTACCAAAATCAAGATAAGTAACCTGTCCATCTCTTCATATAGCTAGCTCTCTTTTTGTGTGTGGAGTGATCGAGAAGAACACAGGTATCTACTCTCAGCAACTTCCAGTGTGCAGTACAGTATTATTAACTTCAGTTGCCTCCATGCTGTTTGTTAGAGCTTCACGATTTATTCTTCTTATAACTGAAACTTTGTACCCTTTGACCTACCTGTAACCCTCCCCTTAGCCTCTGGCAATCACCGTTCCATTTTGTTTCTATGAAATTGGTGTTTTTGTTTTTTTGTTTTTTTTAAGGATTCCATATGTAAATGATCCCAATATACTACTTCACTTAGCATATGCCCTCTAGGTTCATCCGGGTTGTCACAAATGGCAGGATTTCCTTCTTCTTTTGTGAACGAATAATGCTTCATTATAATGAATAATGTTGTATATATGTGAACATGCCACATTTTATATATCCATTCATCTGTCAAAGGACATTTAACTGTCATCTTTATTGTTTTGGCTCTATGACTAATGCTGCAGTCAACATGGGAATGCAGATGTCTGTTCAAGATACTGATAATCAGTCAACTAATTATTGACAAGGGCACCAAGAATACAGAATAGGGCAAGGACAATCTCTTTAATAAATGATATGTGCAGCCCGAGTGGTTCAGTGGTTTAGCACTGCCTTCAGCCCAGGGCATGATCCTGGAGTCCTGTGATGGAGTCCCACGTCACGCTCCCTGCATGGAGCCTGCTTCTCCCTCTGCCTATGTCTGTGCTTCTCTCTTTGTGTCTCTCATGAATAAATGAATAAAATATTTTAAAAATAATAATAAATGGATTAGACTTCCATGTAAAACCTAAAACTAAAAATCTAGAAGAAAACATGGGGAAAAGCTTTTTGACATAGGTCTTGGCAGTGATTTCTTGGTTAATCACCAAAAGTACAGGCAACAAAAGCAAAAATAAACAAATGGGACTACATCAAACCGAGGAGATCTGCACAGCAATGGAAGCAATAAATTGAAAAGACATATTACAGAATGGAAAAAAATATTTGCAAGTCATATCTGATAAAGAATTTACACAACTCAGTAGTAAAACAAATAATCCAGATGAAAAATGGACAAGGACCTGCATAGACATTTTTCCTAAGAAAAATGGGTGGCTCAGCAATTTAGCACCTGCCTTCGGCCTAGGGCGTGATCCTGGAGTCCTTTGATTGAGTTCCACATCAGGCTCCCTGCATGGAGCCTGCTTCTCCCTCTCCCTGTGTCTCTGCCCACCCCCCACCCCCATGAATAGATAAATAAAATCTTAAAAAAAAAAAATGTAGATACATGAAAAGGGCTCAGCATTACTAAACATCAGGAAAACACCAATCAAAACCACAATGAGGGGATCCCTGGGTGGCGCAGCGGTTTGGCGCCTGCCTTTGGCCCAGGGCGTGATCCTGGAGACCCGGGATCGAATCCCACGTCGGGCTCCCGGTGCATGGAGCCTGCTTCTCCCTCTGCCTGTGTCTCTGCCTCTCTCTTTCTCTGTGTGACTATCATAAATAAATTAAAAAAAAAAAAAAAAAAAAACCACAATGAGAAGGGCACCTAGGGGGCTCCGTCGGTTAGGCATCTTCAGCTCAGGTCATGGTCCCAGGATAGAGCCCCACATGGAGCTCCTTGCTCCGTGGGAACCTGCTTTTCCCTCTCCCTTTGTGTGCCGCTCCCCCTGCTTGAGCTCTCTCTCTTCGAATAAATAAATCTTTAAAAACACACATGATAAGATGCCTTACGTCTGTTGGGATGACTGTTATGAAAAAGATAAGAGATAACAAATGATGAGGATATGGAAAAAAAAAATTCATACATACTGGTGTGGGAATGTAAACTGGTATATAGCCATTACAGAACACAGAGCAATTCCTCAAAAAAATTGAAACTAGAGCTGTCGTGACCTAGCAGTCCCTCTCCCAGGTAGCTATCTGTTTATCTACTCTGAACTTCAGTTCTTGTGACCCTTCTAATTCTAGCTTTCAGATTATTGTCCATATGTGAATTTATAAAAGAGGCATATTAGTAGTCAAAGTCTTGTTTTCCTCTGTTATCAAAGTAAATAATCAAGCACCTACCACAAACTCTGAACCTCTCCTTCTGGTCCTCTGAACATAACTTGAAAGAATGTATTACCCTTAGCATTTTTTCAAGACTTGGCTCTTTTTAGGTTGCACTTTGTGTTATCCTTAGTTGTGTTGCACTTCTTTTCATCTTTTGTTTAGAATCCTTTCAAAAGACTAGAGCTCTTAATATATATGAAAATGCCTGGCACATGGTGAGCCCTAGGACATATAAGTGGAATCTGCTTTCTATTTGTGGGTTTAGCCCCTTTCTGAAGCCTCTCAGACCTTGAGCTGTGGTCAGGCTTCCTGGAGCTGTAGCCAGGCATCATACCAATCTTTTCTCTAACTTTTGTGGAGGCTTTTTAATCATTTGTGTAACAAAAGACATGTTCTGTTTAATGTTTAAATTAAAAGCTTCAGATAATAAGTTAGGAAACTGTTAGGTAAACGGGTTTTATTATATGATCATGACACCAGTGTTTTTGTTTTCTTAATTAGCTACCTGCGAAATGTGTGGCATGGTTGGTGTGCGAGATGCTTTTTACTCCAAAACAAAGCGTTTCTGTAGCGTTTCATGTTCACGAAGCTATTCGTCAAACTCCAAGAAGGCAAGCATTTTGGCCAGACTTCAGGTAACGGTACAGAAACCTTCTTATTCTTTATTTCTTTTATTACTATGGCTTTCACTGTTTATCTGCCATTTGATTGTGATTCACTGCACTCCACCTCTACCCAGTTGACCAGTTACCACTTTATACCCCACAATTTTTTTCAATATGTGGTCTCCAGAGTTTGTTCAGTCTATAAAATTGAACAGCTATTATAGACAAAGCATACTCTCCAAAGTAAACTATGAGCTGTTTGTGTAATAATGAATTGAAAATACTTACTCTTTTTTCTAGATAAGTATAAATATAATAAACACCTTGTTATATACAGAAACTGAAACCATTTTTCCCCCTTGTTTTCTATTGAGGTAACATCAAGATAGAATCAGTCATTCAATATTCGGGGGGAAATGATTTACCCTTTGGTATTCTCCATCATCTTTGCTTTGTAGTTTTGATTATAATCTATTTGATACCTTGAACAAATGTGTTTGGTTAATCCAACTAACCTTTTTGAAACGTTCATGGTATAAAAAGAAATCTTTCTTTTAAATGTACATCAATGCCTACAAAATGGAGATTTGACCATTTGACTAAGTTGTTGCTATTGTATATAAAAAATGTTTTTAAGACATTTAACTGATTTCTGTAATATATTTTATTTGAGTGATCACATCTTTCTTACTCTCCTTTAACTTATTGTGATCATTACGTAGCACTAAAAGGATTATATAAATTCCCCAAATTAAGGAAATACATCACTTAGATGTATTTCTATATTTCAGATAGACAGTACGTAAGATCCTGAGCAGTGGTCTGTACCCAAATGGATGGCAGTTTGTCACACTGTGAATTTGGCCCATGATCATTTTGTCATTGATCTTTTGCGTTAGCACTAAAGGTATAAACCTCAGTCACTTGCTCTTTAAACATTAAATTATCTTCTCTTACCATATAAATAGCAATGCTTGGCAACCTGCATGAGTGAATAACCACTGGTTTTATCTAGTATAAGAAGGAATCAAGTATCCACCACAGCCTATATTTTAACCTCTTATGGGATATAATTTTTTATTAACATATTAATTTGCATATTGCTGTTTTAGTCTGTGCCAGCTCTGCTACCCATGTTAGATGTCTACATCGTAGCAGAACTCCAAAAAACATTTCTCATGTTAAAATTCCTTGTATGTTTCCTCTGCTTTAATAATTTTCTAAACCCTTGATGTTACTTAAGCAGAATGAGTAGTATGCAATCAGGTTAATTTTTTCGGTGGAGGGGGGTGGATGAAAAAGAATCCTATTTACTTAACTCTTCTTGTTTTAGGGTAAGCCTCCAACAAAGAAAGCAAAAGTTCTTCAGAAACAACCTTTAGTTGCTAAACTAGCCGCATATGCTCAGTATCAAGCTACCTTGCAAAATCAAGCAAAGACTAAAGCAGGTAATACTGGTGAATGTAATAGAGGTGAAATATTTGATACTGCTTCATCTAATTTGAATTAATAACAGTTTAATTTTGAATTTTGTTAACTAAGCTATTTCTAGGCCCTACTAGTACATTATCACACGAGGCTTCCTGATAATGGTTTTGGTTTCAATAAATTATTCTAGAAGAGAATACTTGTGTTCACAAGTTCAGTGCTTGGGGCAGTATCCTTATCATTTTTTATTTGGTTTATCATTTTCCATGTACAGATTCTCTATGTTGTGAATGGTGGGGAGCATTGTGGAGATAAATTTAACAGGCTTTGAAGGGAGAGAGAAGAGAGTAGTAAGGAAGAGATTGAGGAAAGGATCACTTCTGATAGAAGATTCTTAACAGGAAGGCAGAAGCAGGGGGTGTAGGAGAGAGTAAAATAATGAAAAACCCTAGTGAAGGTATCAGTGGCAGATACTGGATGGGAATCTCATTGAGGTGCCAGGTAAAAGCTGCATAGGAATAAAAACCTAAAAGCCACCATGGCATTTTTTGTTATCCTGAACACTTCTGCTCTCAGCTGTTCTTTGCTGCTTATTACTAAAGAGCTCTTTCTTACTTCATTTCCCAGTTTATGCTGTGTATAGAAGAGTTAAACTATTTGTTTGCAGATAGGATCTATGCAAAAGTTCATGTTTATTTGAAAAGTTCTTAAATCTTTACAGGAAAAAACTTTCAAGGTGATAAGTTAATTTTATAGCATTTCACATTTTCTTGTGAATAAAAGATTTGAGAATTGTAATATATCTAAATTTAATTTTTTTCAACAGCAGTCTCCATGGAAGGCTTCAGCTGGGGTAACTACATCAATAGCAATAGCTTTATAGCAGCTCCAGTTACCTGCTTTAAACATGTGAGTATGGAATTTCTCACTTGTATTGAAATGCTTAGTCATTGTTTAAAGTCATTGTATCTTCAGCTTTAAACATAACATCTAAATGTCTTGTCTTTAGAAGATCTTTACTGTATCCATTGTCGTAAAAATGTTTCTTTTTATTATACTTATTAGTAGCTAAAAATAACTTCTAGAAGTTTTACAAGTAAAAGTGTCCTTTAAAGAAATTATAATTTGAAATTTTCTTACTAAGCTGAACCATATACAGTTGCTGATTTTGTATATCACGTGTATTGGCAGTGTTGTATGGTTCAAAATAATCCCATGTTACCTAAACCTTTGTGATCTGACCTGATAATTCAGAAAAGGATCTTCCTTCTGGTTATGTTTATATTTCTAAAGGTAAAATCACAAAAACAAGGAACTATCAGTAATAGAGCATTATGGGCTGAAATATGTGATACATACCAGAAAACCCTTTGCAGGATATTTTTGGCAAATAGATTCTTACAGAGTAAAAAAAAAATAAAGATTCTTACAGAGTATACTAAGTAATTCGGAATTATGTTAAAAAACGTTCTCAGAAAATGTTTGTTTCTTTGGATCCTCTCCCTTTTTATTCAGTGATCTGTGATTGATTCTCTCAAATACTTTTTTGACCTTACTACAAGTTTAATTTATATTTAAAGGCTCTATATGCTAGAAGGAAAAAAAAAGATTCTATCTGCTACTATGTACAAAAAGAACAGAGAATTTAGAAAATTAATGAAATTTTGCTTACATTAAACATTTTGTTAAATTAGGACTTCACTTTTAAATAACAGCATGTGGACAAAACTGAGCTTGAGTTCCTGCTGTAGAAACCCAAATGAATTTTCATTTGTTCACAGCCAATACAGACTCTTGATCAAAGCCAAGCACATGAAATCAGTGGTAGAAATATAAACTAAAGCTGAGTACATTAATTTGCTAGTTTTCTTTCCTAAAAGTACAGGTGCTCAGCCCATAGTTGGTGGCATGCTGACTCTGAGGCAGCCTAAGTGGGATCCTAGATACTCAGTGTAAAGTAGGTGATGTACTTCACCATAACGTGTATGGTAGTGTCACATTTGTGAAATAGATTAAATACACAGCAACAGCAACATTAAAGAGAACTGGAAAGCAGATCTTTGTCTTTCTCTCTAGTTCTTTCTGCTTTTGAGAAGCTCAAACTCAGATTAAGTTCTCAGTTATAATAACACCTTTCTCCCAGATGCCTGGAACATTTATAGTCTCTTGTGAATAGCCTTTATCTCTTTTCCTATCTTTAATTTAATATTCTGGGGTTCTTTTATATTTTGATACCATAAACCATGTAAAGCTGTGTTATGTAAGTAATCAATTTTTTTTAAAGCTTTTGAAAATCCCAAAGGCATATTTTATTTCATGTCCGTGTCTTTGAATAATAATAGTAAAGTTCTTCGTAAGAAAATCTATATTATAATAATGAAACTGATTTTGTTTTCAGCTCTGCTTTTTTTAAGATTAAAGTGTTCTATCATATAGATCAGGGCAACTAGCCTTATTGTATTATTAATGATGATATTGTGCAGGCTCCTGTTTCTTGCTGAGAAACAAGGCATCTCTTCACCCAGTGTCTACCTGCTCCACTCAACTTTCTTTACTGCCTTTTTCTTACCAAGTAGGAAAATGACTGATAGGGGTAATTTCTTAGTTCATTTTAGCACAAGTGACTGCTTTGTTGCCTTAACCAGCACCTGCACGTGAAGCCATTTGATTTAGGTCAGACCTCATACTACGTTTGATTTCATCCTTTAGAGCTGACTCTTCCTGGTTCTTCCCCCACATAGTTTTCTAGGTCTCCAACAAGAGTTACTGGCTTTGACTTTAAAAAGTCTTTGTCAGGAGCTCTTGGGAGCGCGAGGCCCTGCCTTGTTTCATCCATCTTCTAGTCTTCTAAGACTCAAACCACCTGCCCTGACACTGGTGCACCAGTAAGGCCCGCTTCCTCTAGACATCACATCTGCCTTGTCCCCATCTTGAGCACAGGTTGGGGGCCTTTTCCTGTTCCTAAGGGATCCTTTTTCAAACATTTTAAGAAACATCCAGTGTGTAACATAGAAGCAGAACTGTTCTGACTGAACCAAGAATCGGAGCTGGCAGCAGTGTCAGAGCTCTATGAATGCCTTGCTGCTTTAACGTAACCCAGGCTCTTCTGGAGTAAGGGTCAAAGGTTTAAAAAAAAAAACACTTTATATTTTCTGGCACTTAAGTATATTTGTGATTGGTTCTAAAATTGTAGGATTTCACAAGTGGAATTCTTTTTCCACAGTCTGTCTTTCAACTTCTGGGAATGAAGCTTCTGCAAAGTGTATCATAGTACTGTGTCCTCTTTGATAGTTGCTGTAATGCACAATGCTTTATACTCGGTCACTCAGAACAGTGTTGACATTTTTTATAGTTAGTGGAAATCGAGCCTCAACTGTTACTAAATATATCTACTTCAAATCTCTATCATGATTGCCATGTATCTAGTATATCTTTCCCTTTGTCTAGGTGGTACTTTGGTAGTTTTGAGACTTTTTCTTTTGGGGGGGGAGGGTTGGTTTTTGGGAGTTTGTTCATTTGCTTGTGTAAGCTTCAGAATTATTACTCTTTTCCCTAATAGACATAGTTAGAATAAGAGGAAGCTGCACTGATTGATTTAGCAAGGGTGGGGTGAGGTGGCCAGAGCCTTGGCCCCTGATTGTTCTTCCCCCTTCCTTGGTAGTCTTGGAGGTTGGAAACCACTGAATTAGGTAATAACACTTTCAGTTAATCTTAAATCACATGGTCCCAAAACTGTAAAGTATCTTAGGAATCATCTAGTTCATCTGATCCATCTCTTGTTGTAAATGAAACTCTTACTACTTTTTTCAGTAGCCAGATTATAAATTCAATTTGAGGATTTAACCTGCTTTTTATAAGTTAAAGTTTTGGGGGGTTATTTGGTGTAGTTTTTAATTAAGTCCCCATAGGAAAAATGCTCATGTATTTCTTTCACTTATACATTGTTACCACACAATATTTCTGACACCAGATATGCAGATACCAATCAGTAGTCCCAGGCTGTTACCCGTGCTTCTGCCCAACTAACTATAAATCAGAGTTTCCGTGACCTGCTCCTTAGGTTCAGTAATTTCCTGGATGGTTTACAAAAGTTAGGGAAACAAATACTTATATTTGCTAGTTTGTTATAAAGGGTATAATAAACAATACAAGTAAACAGCAAGGTGAAAAGGTACATAAGACATGGTTGTAAGAAGGGGCATAGAACTTCATGCCCTCTCTGGGCATGTCACTCTCCTAGTACCCCATGTGATCACCAACCCAGAAGCTCTCTGAACCTCGTATACAGATTTCCCTCGCTATCTGAAAGTCCACTTTAGGGACGCCGGGGTGGCTCAGTGGTTGAGTATCTGCCTTCAGCTCAGGGCGTGGTCCTGGGATCAAGTCCCACATTGGGCTCCCCTCGAGGAGCCTGCTTCTCCTTCTGCCTATGTCTCTGCCTCTCTGTGTGTGTGTCCCATGAATAAATAAATAAAATCTTAGGGAAAAAAAATGAAAGTCCACTTTATACCACTTCACTTTTGCAAAAGACTTGCATTGGTACCTGTTTACACTAACCAAAAGAAATCAGAAATGGATTTTTGCTCTCAGGAAATGGTGAGTGCTTCCTCACTTTATGCCATTTTGGCTTACAAAAGGTTTTATGGTTATAGTAATTGTTTTACTTACTTTCGGATGGCAGGTGAAGCCTATATTTTGGGTTTCTGATGAAGGCTTCATTATATAGACATGATCAATCATGAACTCAGTCTCCACTGGGTTCTCCCAGACAATGGAGACTGGGGCTGAGGGTTCTGAGCCTCTTCTCATGGGCTCATCTTTCTGGTAACCAACCCCCCCCCCCATCCTGAGGCTATCCAGGAGCCCACCCAGAGTCTCCTCATTAGAACAAAAGATGCTCCCTATCACTTAAGAGATTCCAGAGGATTTAGGAGCTCTATGTCAGGACCCAGGTCAGAGACTAAATAGAACAAAAGATGCTCCTAGTGCTCTTATCATTTAGGAAATTACAAAGGTCTTAAGAGCTCTGTGCCAGGAACAAGGGTCAGAGAGACTGAATTGTGTGTGTGTGTGTCCCTTTTTTTTCTTCGATTTTTATATATATTTCCTATTTTTTCACAGCCTTCTAAAAGCAGTATCCATATCTATCCTAACTGGAAAAATCCAAAATATCACTGCAATACTGATGCCAGTTAGGTACACTATACATTCATGAAATACACAGGTGATATTTTCTTCTAGTAATTTATGTTTGAACCCAAGAGAGTCTCCAGTTGATCAATGCATATGCAGAACATTGAGCCTAAAACGTTCTTAATGTTTTTAAAAGACCATAGTCTTTAAGATTGATTGATTTAAGATTTTATTTTATTTATTTACTTATTATTTATTTTACTTATGTATAAAGAGAATGTAAGTCAGGGGAGGAAGCTGAGAGGGAGTGGGAAAGAATTTCAAACAAACTCTGCTGAGTGCACAGCTCAACACAGGACTCAATCTCAACAACCCTGAGATCATGCATGACCTGAGCCCAAACCAAGAGTTCAATGCTTAACTACCTGAGCCACCAGGCGCCCCAAGACTGTAATCTTTTAAATTGAAGCAGTCCTATTTCCCAATACTTTAAAGTCAACTAAAACACTTCTTTCCTAGATATATAGCACAAGCCAAAATGTGCAAATATCAGGTGGATGTGAAACATATAAATCATAATCCTTTAGTCATATATTTAAGACTTGAGATTTCTTTCGTTTGATATTGGACTATATACTCTGGTCTTGTTGATAACTCATTGCTAAGACCAGGAATCATCTTTTTTTCTCCCTTGATAATAGTTTCATTTTTTTTAAGATTTTATTTATTTATTCATGAGATATATATATAGAGAGAGACAGACAGACAGACAGACAGGCAGGCAGAGGGAGAAACACGCTCCATGCAGGGAGCCCGACGTGGAACTCAATCCCGGGACTCCAGGATCAGGCCCTGGGCTGAAGGTGGCGCTAAAGCACCGAGTCACATGGGCTGCCCTGTTTTATTATTTTTTAAAGGCCCTCTGTATACTTATATTCCATAACTTTATTTTTTTTAAGATATTATTTATTTATCCATTAGAGAGGCAGAGACACAGTATACGCCATAACTCTAAAGCTGACTTTACTGCACAAATATACCTCGTATCACTGACGCAGTACATTCTAATCCTCTCTTTGATGCCTGACCTGTATGCCAGGTGTTTTGAGAAGGTAAGATTATTTGCACTTTTTTGCAATATGTATCACAAATGTATTTTTGGGTTTTAAAGTAAAGCAAAAGTCTTTTTGTGTATGTACAATAACGGTTTCTCTTTTAGTAAAACTCATGATCCATTTCTCAAGTATGCATTTAATAGTAAAATAATCTGTATCAAGTAAAATTACTTTCTGGCTTTTTTTCCATAGCCTTGAACACACATAACACAACTCCACTGAAAGTTGAAGATAGATATCCATGTCGGTTCTAACCAAAGTTAGAATCTTCAGTTTGTCATCCTAGATTACAGAATTGTATTTTAATGGAAATAAAATTTCAGTTAGTTTCTGGCACTTATTAGTGCTCCTTCTGAGTTAACTATCACGGGTCTTGCCATGAAATTTCTACAGAAAAACAATGGATTCTAAAATAATAAAAATCACCTGTTTTTTATGTTTTAAAGAAAACCTAAGTAATCTAGATTATTTTAATGTTGGTCTTTTTTTTTTTTTTTAAGATTTTATTTATTCATGAGAGACACAGAGACAGGCAGAGACGCAGGCAGAGGGAGAAACAGGCTCCACGCAGGGAGCCTGTTAGGGGACTTGATCCGGGGACTCTGGAATCACACCTTGAGCCAAAGGCAGACGTTTAACCGCTGAGCCACCCAGGTGTCCCTGTTGGTCTGTTTTTTAAAGTGGTTCTTGATTTTCTGTTGGGATCTCCCAATTCTTTTTTTTTTTTTTTCCTTAAGATTTTATTTATTCATGAGAGACACAGAGAAGCAGGCTCCATGCAGGGAGCCCGATGTGGGACTCGATCCCGGGACTCCAGGATCACACCCTGAGCCAAAGGCAGACACTCAACCGCTGAGACACCCAGGCGTCCTGCATTCTCCCATTCTTAATCTTGCTTCCACTGCACATATCCCATCTTCCTTTTATACTCTCCTTACACTCGTCCTCATCCTGTAGCTACCACCTCAAAAAGTAGATTCTGGTCTCAAACCAAAAGGTGAGTGGACTTTCTGCAGAAAGAGGGAACAATTTTTTTCCTATTTCAATGTACCAATTCCGGCAAGTAGCATTTAGGAGTTCTGATTTCTTTCCGGTGAATTTCCTCTAATGTTTTCTTTCCCTTTTGGCCAAATAATATTTCATCTTTCCCAACTAGATGAACATTAATAATCATATGCCTGTTAGTCTCTCACTGTTAGTTTGTACATTTGCAATGTCATCATTGAGATAGATTCTTTCTTGGTTACCCACTGCAACTTCTGCAGCTACCCACTTGTTGAAGATTGTGGGTGGTTATCATAATTGGTTGGCAGTTCTGTGGAGGGAGATTCGTATTTCTGCCATGAAGCATCATGTGTTCAGTGTATCAGCCCTCTGAGAGTCTAAATACTAGCCATCTGGGCTGTTGGACTATCTGGAATGTTCTTGAAGTGCAGAAAATAAGACTCCCCACCCAATTTTTTATAGATAGTCAGGTGAAGGTTATCATTCATTTGTGCTGGGGAGTCCTCAGCATTTGGATTTGGCCATGTCCTACAGGACCTGATGACAGCTTACCTTGCAGGGAAGGAGAGTCGCTCCCAGATAGCCCTCACGAGTGGCCCTGGAGCAGGAAGTGGTGAAGCAGATCTTCCTGATTTGGGAGGAGCCTGAGGTGGACCTCTCGTCCTGAGTCTGGAAGGTAAATTTGTTGTTACCTGTAAATTATGGTTCTGCTAGTTCATGCTATGCCAATCCAGACTTTCAGAGGTATCCCTCCTGCCAGCAAGAGAAGACAGATGACTTGGATGAAGATGGCTGTCAAGCCCTGGGTCATTTAGTCTTCCACACTTAAGAGTGTTCATTTTAAACAAAAGGGCAGATATATCTGTGAAATTACCTTATTATTTCAACACATTGAGCACATGCTATGTAGAAACTATGGTGCTCTTTTTTGTTGTTTTTGTTTCTTCATTTTTTGTTCTTAGAGTGAACCATATGGATTGGTTTAAGAGGGCCTAGCAGAACCACAACCTTACAGGCAAGAACAAATGTCACTTTCTGCTACTTTCTCCTATACCAATCCAGACTGTAGGGACAAAAACGTAATATCCCCCAATGAAGTGAATATCATCCTTATTTTTTAAGTGAGCATATTGATACTTTATTTTCTTTAATAAAATGTGACTGAAAGTTATTTTCTAAAAATAATCGTTAAGGCTAAAAAAATTTGGTATGAAATTGTCATATCTAGCTCTAAGAGAAGTACTGTATACCAAATTCACTTAGCTGTATGCCAACCTAACCCCCAATTTATCAGCATAACCATGCTTCTTTCTTCTCAACAATAACAAACAAACAAACAAAAAAAAACATTCCACAAGATTTGGCAACCAAACAAAGAAGGGTGGATACCCTAACTTAATTTAGTGCATATATTAGCTGTATCTATCTGCTCTAATTGGTTCATCCTCACAGAAATGAGAATATGGTCTTTATGTTGATATATCTTAGCTTAATCTACATTACTATCATCTTTCCAGCCTCTCCTTTTCTGATCATATCTGCTGGCAATAGGGATGGCCCTACAGTCTAGAATGATATAGGGGGAGATAGCAGAACCTGAAGAGTCCAGTCTTTCAGTTAAAAAAATATTAGAAAGAGGTAGTCGTCATAATGGATGTACTGTTTTTTGCACAGCTCAGGGAGATAAGTTACATGTTCTCTTCCAGAATCACAAATATTTGAGATAGGCCACGGTCTCCCAAGTTACTGAGGCATATTCATTGCTTGTGCTACTTAAAGTAATAGTCATAATTTGATTCTATCTTTGGTGTCCAGACTTACTCTATCTAGTTCAGGATTTGACCTTTTCTTCCATCATGAACTATTGAGAGGACAGAGGTTGAGTACTGTTTTAAGCTAATCCTCCTATGGATTGGCATCCACCAAAGTAGGAGAAGCCTTGCATGGAAGACATTTAACCAGTGTTCAAATTGGCTAGATCGTGTAACTCTTAGATATCTTTGTTTGGTCATCTTTGAACTCTGAAACTGTATTGTCTTTCCCTGGTTTGTCCATATTATCAGGTCTTTTATAACCTCACCCAGTCCTTTTCTCTATGTTCAAGGTTCTAAATTATATTTAACAAGGAGCTGTTAAGGCCACAGAGACTGTTTAGTATTTATCAGCATTTGTATTCCTAAATTCACTTATTTGATTTAATTAAACGTTGCATAAATTTCAAATAACTGTAAATGGCCTCAAGTTTTAAGGATTAAAATGTAATGGAAATTGTAATTTGGGCATGTTAGACTTGGGAAAATCTCTTCACTATACTCATTTAATCAGCTTTCTGAGTCCCCATTCTAACCATGTGGTATGAAGGCTAGCGATTACCAGTTCTAAGTTTGAAAGTTTCCTCTTTGTTTAGAAATAATAAATTATTTAACAATTTACATGGTATGCATCTCCAAAAACTCTTCAATTCCACCTCTTTAATAACTATCTGGTGCTTTTGCCACATATAGTTTTAACAGACTATATTTTATTAATTTAACTTAAGTTGAAAATACATATAACTAAATTTTGTTTCTCCTACTATTCGAAACCACATTGATGGTTGGAGAATTTTTTTTCTTTCTACTCTTTGGACGGACCCTTTAAAATTAGAGGTTAAGATGAAGTGCATTCATTCAGCATATATTAAAAATAGTAAGTTTCTCTGCTTTATCCTATGAAGTCTATTGAGTTTATGATTTGGCTTTTACAAAAATTGCTGCTCAGGTCTTACATTAGGACAGTATTGAATTTTGAAGTTGACATGGATCTATTCTAATATATGTGAAATTCTCTTCATCTTGAGATTGCCCCTGACACTGGCTTTTTCCAAGTAGAGTTCTGTGGAAAGGGAAATAACAGCTCTATTTTTGGAGAAAAATGAATGAGTTAAATGGCATTTTTAATATTTCCATTATTGATGAGAATGCTTATTTTAAACAATGTGTTTAGGCTTTTATGTTATTAAGATGATAACTTAATAATTTTTATATGACAGGCACCTATGGGGACCTGCTGGGGTGATATCTCAGAAAATGTGAGAGTAGAAGTTCCCAATACAGACTGCAGCCTACCTACCAAAGTCTTCTGGATTGCTGGAATTGTAAAATTAGCAGGTGAAAGCACACATAATAATTTACCAGAAAATGCCAGTTATGTTTTTGTAATTTGTAAGAAAGCATATTTGTAAATTTTGCAAGTGTTGACAAGTAAAAAATGAATACAGTAATAGGGCAGAGGTTAGCAATTTTTTTTTATAAAAAAAATAGATGGTAAATACTTTTAGTTTTATGGGCAGATCAATCTCTCTCACAGTTCCTCAGCTCTACCATCGTAGCATGAAGGCAACCATAGCAATATATAAATGGATACATGGCTGTGTGTTAGTGACACTTTATTTATGAGCATTGAAATTTGAATTTTGGGATCCCTGGGTGGCGCAGCGGTTTGGCGCCTGCCTTTGGCCCAGGGCGCGATCCTGGAGACCCGGGATCGAATCCCACATCGGGCTCCCGGTGCATGGAGCCTGCTTCTCCCTCTGCCTGTGTCTCTGCCTCTCTCTCTCACTGTGTGCCTATCATAAATAAATAAAAAAAAAAAAATTAAAAAAAAAAAAAAAAAATTTGAAATTTGAATTTTATGTAACTGTCACATCATGAAATGTTATTCTTCCTCTGATTTTTTCAACCATTTAAAAACATAAAACAAACAAAAAAAATTTACAATGTAAAACCATTCTTAAATGGCAGACCAAAAAAAAAAAAAAAAAAATCAGGCAATAGGGCAGATTGTGGGCCATTATATAGTTGGCCAAACTGTGGTATAGGGAAATACTTTGAAAAGTGAAAAAAGTTGAAAGAAGACTGCTTTCCAGTGCTAAGAAGACTGAAAGTAAACTAGTGTTAATTTCATATTTCTTGGGTTCTTCTTCACTCCCATTGCTTGCCATGTACCCTAGTCCTTGTTACCTTATTGCTCATCACATAACTGCGTTAGGTGTGTAGAGTACTGTGTTAACCACTATGGGCAGGTGATGCGCAGAAGTATAAAACCTCGCTTATTCCATTGGCCGCCATCTGCCAAACGCTGACTACATTTGTGACGTGGTGCTCAGGAGTGGTGTGGTAGGACATTGTAGTACTCTATGGGGCAGCAGGGTAGGAGGGTGCAGCTACTCAGATAAGTCATCCTTCAATTAGTCAGCGGTATCTAATGCATCCTACTCTTTCTATTCCTCTCTCCAGCCATTTTCCCCCAAACGCCCTGCCAACTTGATTATTTACTGTAGATGATCTTCTATTTTTCTGCTCAGGCATCTTTTTTCTGGGTCTGCTCAAACATCTTTATTTTATTTTTAAGATTTTTTATTTATTTATTCATGAGAGACACAGAGAGAGAGGCAGAGATACAGAGAAGCAGGCTCCATGCAGGAAGCCGGATGTGGGACTCGATCCCCAGACTCCAGGCTCACGCCCTGGGCTGAAGGCAGGCGCCAAACCACTGAGCCACCCAGGGATCCCCTGCTCAAACATCTTTAATCACTTCTTTGTCTTTAAGGGATCAAGATAGTCAGCATTTACAGCTGATGATGAGTCGCTCCATAGACCACTGGCCCAAGTTTTGGCTGCTCCCCAACATGAATGCTATCTATGTTCTGATGAGGCTAGTTCTCCTTCCTCCCTCATAGAGCATGTTAGCACCTCTGTGCCTTTGCACATTTACCGAGTTATGTTCCCGCCTTTTCCTTGAAACATTCCCCCAGGTGTATAAGCATTCTCTAAATGGTTGGGTGTTCTCTACACCATAATTTAGAACAATGTATTCTTTCTGTCCTAGACGTTTAAGCCAGTTGCATTTAAATAGCTCTAAAGATCAATGCATTTAATATCAATAGAATTATTTTTACCTTCTGTCTCCAATTTTACATTTCCATTTTATCTAATTGCATAACATATTTTAAGCCACTTAAATGACATTTCAGAATTGAGCCTGATGTTAATCATGAACAGAGCTCTGCAACAGTGGGCAAACTCATGAATTATTCTGTGAATTATTGAATTTTAAAACTAAAGATTTAATGTTATAAATTTTCATCATAGATCTTAACACATGAAAATGCTGACTGAACTTAGCTCCGCGCCTGGAATAGTTTGTTGGGCCTTTTTTTATTCCCCTGAAGGCCTTAAATTAAATTGTAATCTGTTACCAACAGAAGGTTTATTAAATTATAAAGAGGATATATCATAGTTTTTGTTCTAAAAAGTAAGACGTCCTGTTTGCTTAGTACATACAGTTTTTAAGTCATTTAACATACTTTTATTTGTGTTTATTGAACTTTGTTACCTAGCATTTTCACATTTTATTTCCAAATAAATAGTACAGAAAAAATTAGATGCTTGAGATAGCCAAATCCAAATTATCCAAAAATATTTGGTCATCTAATCCGCTGGATAAAGCAGTTTCTTTGAAATGTTACTTTAACTAGATTGCTGTGACTTGACAAGGTTTTCCTAACTTAATATAACCTTCTTTCTTTTATTTTCAAAACTACACATTCTGGTAGGACTTTCTCCCCTGTTTCCACTGAGAATTTCTTCTCTAGAACTTAAGAAACTGGGGGTAAAATCAAAGTACATTAAAAGGGAGGAAGCCATGCTCTGAAAACAATTAAGCTAATGACATTAAACAACTGGTTCTCAAAGTTGGAGCCATACACTAGTATCTGCAGCTTCACCTGGGGACTTGTTAGAAATGCATATTCTCACACTGCCCCTAGACCTAGTAACTCAGTCTTAGAGTTGGGGGCGGGGCAGGGGGCTGGTGGTGCTGACTGCTCACATGCCCTGCATGGGATTCTGTTGCAGGTGCATATTAGCAAGTGACACCCACCCACCCAATGGCCAGCAGTTGTGTCCTGTTTTGTTTCATTTCATTTTCTTCTTATGTGGTGATTGATTTGTTGGTTTCAGGTTATAATGCCCTTTTAAGATATGAAGGATTTGAAAATGACCCTGGGCTAGATTTCTGGTGCAATGTCTGTGGCTCTGACATCCATCCGGTTGGCTGGTGTGCAGCCAGTGGAAAACCTCTTGTCCCTCCTAGAAGTAAGTATAATTTAAATATGTGTACCTCAGTGCAGTGTCACACAGAGTAATATTCAAGTGATATCAAAATTACAATATTTTTTGGTTTCATGTAACTTAAATACTGGCAAGACATATTTGTTCTGTTTTTGTTAGTCTTCTTCAGAACCTTAATGCTCTGAATTGCAGGGAAAATTGTTGTGGTTTTTTTTTTGAAAAAAATAGTTTATAAAGCAATTCTACTCTTTGCTAAAGTGTAACTGGTTATTTCTTTTGTTTTAGCTATTCAGCATAAGTATACAAACTGGAAAGCTTTTCTAGTGAAACGACTTACTGGTGCCAAAACACTTCCTCCCGATTTCTCACAGAAGGTAAAGACAGGATCTTAGAAAGGACTGAAGTGTCAATTGAGAGCTCTAAAAAAGGAATAGCCTGGAAGTTTTTTTAAGGAATTGTTTTAATTTAGTGAGCCAGATGATCTAGTTAAATGTCAAGTGCACTCATTATTTTTAATGGTACAGTACTGAAATTATTTGTAGACCTTTGTCATGAATTCCAAACAGTTTTTATCTGTTTTTATTTAAGGTTTCAGAGAGTATGCAGTATCCTTTCAAACCTTGCATGAGAGTAGAAGTGGTTGACAAGAGGCATTTGTGTCGCACACGCGTGGCAGTGGTGGAAAGTGTAATTGGAGGAAGATTAAGACTAGTGTATGAAGAGAGTGAAGATAGAACAGATGACTTCTGGTGCCATATGCACAGCCCGTTAATCCATCATATTGGTTGGTCTCGAAGCATAGGCCATCGATTCAAAAGATCTGGTAAGCACTTGTCACAAGACCACCTGTTGAAAACATCATTGAAGCTAAATTGTACTACTTGGTTATTTTTTCTCTACAGAATAGTAGAGATCAGAAATAGCATTCTAGTTATCTGGGCTGCTCATTCTATCTTAATTTAGGGAAGGTTCACACCAGAATATGAGTGTCCTAATATATTTATATTCCTTCCACTTGTTCTCAATTCAAATATAATGTACTTTTCATCACAACTACATTGTCTTACACTTTTCCTGTTCAGCCCATTTGAAAGATCTAAAGGTAGCCATTCCCTTTGCATTCAGTTTTAATCAAAAGAGGAAGATTAAATGTGGTTAGACTTAATACTGAACACACGTAAAGAATACTTCTAAAGTTGTGATTCCCTAACTAGGGAATTACCAGCATTCTGATTGGCTGAATGTATTTAATAGCACATGTACTCAGAAGAAAGAAAGACTATAGAGGATATTTTTCACCATATATGTAGAAGGCATGTATTTCTGCCGTGTTTTAGAGTATACATACCTTGTGGGTTTGAAACCTTCAAAGAAACGTGGTTTTGGTCTTCTCACAAATGCTGACAGATTAGTATGTAACTTTTCCTTGTAGATATTACAAAGAAACAGGATGGACATTTTGATACACCACCACATTTATTTGCTAAGGTAAGAAGTTTTTATAAGAACCCTCATTTGTAAATTAGGTTTGAAAGAGGGTTGTGGGTTTTTTCCTAAAATAATGGAAATCACAATTATATTTGTTCACTTATAAAAGGATTAAGACCTTGTGATCCATAGGTGTCACAACTATTGATTATAATTACTCTTAAATTCTGTCTATTTGCCTGAATTCTCTATATTCTCTAACGGAGGTTTGAGTTATAATATTAGGTAGGTAGGAAAAGGCATTTTGGTATTTTCATCTGATAAACATTTTCAATTTGGTAATATTTTAATTATTAAAATGATAACATTTGTAACGGTGGATGTGCTTTCATGTAATTCTTTAGGTAAAAGAAGTAGACCAGAGTGGGGAATGGTTCAAGGAAGGAATGAAATT
Source organism: Canis aureus (assembly GCF_053574225.1). Classification (NCBI taxonomy): domain Eukaryota; kingdom Metazoa; phylum Chordata; class Mammalia; order Carnivora; family Canidae; genus Canis; species Canis aureus. The sequence goes on from NC_135626.1 coordinate 34,157,127, forward strand.
GGAAGCTATAGACCCATTAAATCTTTCCACAATATGTGTCGCGACTATTAGAAAGGTAAGACTATAGGTTTTAAAATACAGAAATGCATTTGTAAGAACTGGTCTTAAGGTAATAGGAGGAAGAGGCCCTTAATATACTCATTTTGACATACAAGGTGTATGTATCTGGATCTTCACTAGGGAGAAGGATACTAGTAATTTCAAAATAAATTTCAATTTTCATACCAGTGTTTTTATGTGGCTTGTCAAGATTGTCATCTTGAGTCTGCTGCCTTTATTTATGGAAATACATATATCTTGAGTTAAGAGGAAGAATATTTAAGTTACTTTCTGCTCAAAGCTAATCCAACAGAGAATTATTTTTTTGTTTTGGGAGTTTTTTGTAAAGATTTTATTTATTAGAGAGAGAAAGAGTATGAGCAGAGGAGAGGGGCAGAGAGAGGAGAAGCAGACTCCTTGATGAACAGGGAGCCCAACATGGGGCTCATTCCCAGGACCCCAAGATCATGACCATAGCTGAAGGCAGACACTTACCGACAGAGGCACCCAGGTGCCCCCAACACAGAATTGTGACTAGGCCAAGTTTATCTTCAGTTTCCAGTTTATTTCCTTTTGTGCCTTTATTATTCTTTTGATAGTACTTTATTTCTTCTTTTTTTTCTTCTTCTCTTGTGAAGCTGCTTTTGTGAAAAAATCAAGAAGTGTGGTTTTCAATTTAAGTAGGCATCAGAATACCTTGGGAAACTTAAAGAAAAATACAGGTGACCAGACCTCTTAAATGCCTACCACGCGTGTTTTGATTTCATTAGTCTGCTAGGGAGCCCTAGCATTGGCCTTTTTTTTTTTTTTTTTTTTTCTTGTAAGTCCCCAGGTAATTCTCCAGTACAGCCATGGTTAAGAACCACTGATCCAGAGTCTGTTTACATAAGATTACAGCTTAAATTGTGATTTGCATTTCAACCTAGTTTAAAGCCTTGAGCCAAAAGAATTAAAATTATGATTATGATTGCTGCCATGTCCCAGCCTCTTATGCTCAAGGTCACACAGCTAGATGAGATTGGCACCAAGCTTTTATTCTTCCTCTTTACTTGACTAGTGATCAGAATCACCTACTATGATTTAAAACGGATTTCCCAGGCACCTGGGTGGCTCAGTCTGTTAAGCATCCAACTCTTGCTTTCAGCTCAGACCATGATATCAGGGTCATGAGATTGAGCCCCACGTTGGGCTCCGTGCTCAGCACGGAGTCTGTTTGAGATTGTCTGCCTCTGCCCCTCCCCACACACACACTCTTGCTCTCTCTCAAACCTAAAAAAGGGAAGAAAAAAAAAAGATTACCTTTAAGGGCATCTGGGTGGCTCGGTCAGTTAAGCCTCTGCCCTCAGTTCAGGTCATGATCCCAGGGTCCTGAAATCAAGCCCCACATCAGGTTCCCTGCTGAACAGAGAGCCTGCTTCTCCCTCTTCCTCCCTCTGTGTCCCTCCCCCTGCTTAAGTTCTCTCAAATAAGTAAATAAAATCCCTTTTTTTTAATGTAAAAATGTTGTTAAAGATTATTTTTAAAAATAAATACATAAATAAAAAACAGATTTCTGTGATCTACTCTGTATCTGCTTAATCAGAATCACAAGAAGTATTACACATGATAATGTATTTGTCTAAAAAGGATGAAATTCTCTCAGTGATTCTGAGAGTCAGATATGGGAAACAGTGCAGTTAAACCATGCTCTGTGCCATGAAAGGAGAATGAAGTGTCCAATGAGTATAGCATCAAACTTTGCTCAAAAATTACTTGGTTTATACATGCCATGCTAGGTTCAGTTTGGACTCTAAAAAGCCTACAGTCTTATAGAACAAGGTAAGATATGTACAAAGAAGTTTGATTCCGGATCAACTATAACTTAAGAAAGGTATGCAGTAGGGATGCCTGGGTGGCTCGGTGGTTGAGCGTCTGCATTTGGCTCAGGGCATGATTCTGGAGTCCCAGGACAAGTCTCACATCAGGCTTCCTGCATGGAGCCAGCTTCTCTCCCTCTGCCTGTGTCTCTGCCTTTCTCTGTATGTGTCTTTCATGAATAAATAAATAAAATCTTAAAAAAAAAAAAGAAAGAAAGGTACACAGTACTGTTGGAATTCAAATAAAGGATATATTACAATGTCTCAGAGAAATTAGGGAAAGCTGGATAGAAGAGAAGAGATTTGAAAACTTCGCCTTGACGGTTGGGAAAAACAGCCCCGCAGAGATGCAGGAAGGAAACTTATGGAAAGAGGATATGCACAAATGAATTAAGGTGGGAAGGTGTAGGCAGGGTGTAGGGTAAGACAAGTTGTTCACACAGTGCACATCAAACCAGTTGCATCCAGCTCTTGATTTCGGCTCAGGTCACGATCATGGGTCGGGGATCAAGTCTCATGTGGGGCTCCGCACACACAGCCTGCTTAAGATTCTCCTTTGAGACAACTGGGTGGCTCAGTGGTTTACCGCCTGCCTTCAGCCCAGGGTGTGATCCTGGAGTCCCAGGATCGAGTACTGCATTGGACTCCCTGCATGAAGCCTGCTTCCCCCTCTGCCTGTGTCTGCCTCTCTCTCTCTCTTTCTCATGAATAAATAAATAAAATCTTAAGAAAAAAAAGATTTTCTCTCCCTCTTCCTCTGTCCCTTCCCTGTCCATGTGCTCGCTCTACCCACCACTGCCTCCCTACTCCCCTGACAAAAGGCTGCCCCGAGTATCCTGGTCAAAGCTTTTATAAGGAACAGCAACTCCCTCAAGTTAACTTTAGGAGAGTTACCCTAAGGACAGGGCAGTCTCATAGACAAGCAAGGACACAGGGATGAGAACTGGAAAGCCATAAACTCAGTGGTAATTTCTCCATATCTCGGGGCCTCTTTGTTCCATCCCTTCTCTGCTCTGAGTCTCTGCCACTTTCCTTTCACTCTTTTGGTTGGAGTTCTACTCACTCAGTCTTCATGTGTGGCTGCTAGCTCCATTCTGTATGATGGGCTTTCAGTTCCAACTCCAGCCCATGATTTGACAGCAGTCTCTGTGTCTGTTGATCCTAATCCTGAGAAAGATACTAGCTGAGCTCAGCCTCTGGCTTAGTCTCTAAAGGGTAGGCACTAGTCCCCACTTCAGTCAGCTGTAGTTAGAAAAGGGGAAAGGAATCCCATGTGAGTGAGGGTAGCCCTTTCCCAAGGTGCAGACAAATCTGTTAAGCTGGAAGAGGAAGTTACTATATATATCCAACATAGGAGAAACAACTAGGAGAAAGGCACATGAAGGTAGAGACTAAAAGGTAATGTAGAACCAGGTCACACAGGCTTGGGTATTGTTTTTTAAAAAAAAATTGTTTATTGGCTCAGTGGTTGAGCATTGGCTCAGTGGTTGAGCGTCTGCCTTTGGCTCAGGTCATGATCCTGGGGTCCTGGAATCAAGTCCCCCATTGGTCTCCCCAGAGGGAGCCTGCTTCTCTCTGTGCCTATACCTCTGCCTCTCTCTGTGTGTCTCTCATGAATAAATAGTAAGATTAAATTTTGCTTATTTATCCTAGAGAGAGAATGAGAGACAAAGAGCACAGGGGGAGGGACATAGGGAGAAGCAGGCTCCCTGCTGAGCGGGGAACCTGACATGGGGCTCAATCCCAGGACCCTGAGATCATGACCTGAGCTGCAGGCAGATCCCTGACCGACTGAGCCACCCAGGTGCCCAGTCATTCAGGCTTTGAATATTTGGCCAGGCCATCTTAACTTTCTCTAGTGAGCAGGTAAGTTGGAAAGGCTTTCCTGTGTGAACAGAGGTCATAACAAAAGAAAGTTAAGCTGTGTAAGATGGGAAATGTCCAAAGAGGAAGCCTGAAAGCATTGTTCTCAAACGGTGTGGTGGAAAGGGAGTTCATGACATACACAGAAGGAATGACTTTAAGGGGAGTCATGAGACCTGGTGCTTGCTTACCTTTGAAGCTGGCTCTGACACCCTGCATGGACTCTCAGAGGGTGTGTTCAGCACACAAGTAGGGGAAAGACAGGACTAAGAGCCCGCAGAGGAGACAAACTCCTGATAAAACTGGAGGAGATGTGGGCCTAGCGTTGGTTTCTGACACAATGTGTGGGGGTGTTACCACCAACACCGAAAGAAAAGGGCCAACATCAGAAATGTAAGGGTTGGAGGTAAGAGGATGCCACCAACAGGACCATCACCAAACAGGAGAGGTGGAAAGATTGGCCAGTAAACTACATAATGAGAGTCAGGGAGAAAACATTTTAGAAAGCTGAGAGTAGTCAGCAAGTATGAGATACTTCAGGGAGGCTGAGATTTGAGGAGGGTAAGTGTTGCAGGAAAGGCAATAGATCTGACAAACTTGGTCACTGGTGAATTTAGCATTGTAGAAGGTTTGGGACAGAAGTCAGACTGCAAAGAGTTACATAGAATATACCTGGAAGTGGATCTCTGGGTAAAGTATGTAGAAGTTCATCATACTGTTGTACCTTTTCTGTAAATGTGAACTGTTTCAAAATAAAATATTTTAAAATTGATAGTGAAAGACATTAGAGTATAAGAAATAGTGTTTGTGGAGCAAAGTTCCAGCAGTAATAGGAGGAGCAAAGTTCCAGCAGTAATAGGACATGATGGAAAGGTTTGTGTTGGGGGTAGGTTATTACATCTCAAAACGGGCACGAAGAAAGGAGTATGGGGACCCTTGCGCAGGGTGGCCTTAGATTCTTACACAGGAGCATGGGTATCTGTAGCATAAGAGAGGTAAAGTGGAGGATTGGTAAAGGTGGGAAAAAGTTTGGAAAAAACCCTTTCTGCTAAATCAGAAGGAAAGTTATACTGAGTAGGACTCAGAACCCTACCGAGACTAGACAGTTAAATTGGAGAGGAGCACTGGGCCCTGCTTCATGGGCCACAGCAGCCAGCACCTTACTATTGGCAAAAGGCACTGTTTGTCCTAGACCTCCGAAGTCACTTCTGTGTAACCCTGCTTTTGTTCTGGTACACACCGCAATCTGTGGAGGTTTCTCGTTACTATTTCAGTTACTAACACAATTCAGTGAAGAAGCATTTTTCACTTTTAAGAGACCTTTATGTAATACATTTTCCTTTCTTTTAGAATGTCACTTAAAGGATCACTTTTATAGTAGTGATATCTAATTTCAAATACTTGGAATTCTCTTCATTGAAAAGGTGCTGGCTGATGGATTCCTGATGATTGGGATCGATGGCTCAGAAGCAGCAGATGGATCTGACTGGTTCTGTTATCATGCAACCTCCCCTTCGATTTTCCCTGTTGGTTTCTGTGAAATTAACATGATTGAGCTCACTCCACCTAGAGGTACTTCATCCTATATGTACACTGGGTCATCATCCTTGCCCTCTTTTTTTTGCGTGGTATTTACTAATATCATTTAACACAGCCCTGGATTTTCTACTCTGTGAACCTATGATACATGTGTGTATGTACATTTAAACGTACATACCCATACCAAGCGCTGAGGGGTACTCTAAAAATATAAGGCACTGTATTCTAGCTAGCTTTAATAAATTACATTAGTATAGAAGTTTTCCTGAGCATCTGTACATTTTATAATATGAATTGGTATTCTCTAAGCCCTGTGGAGATGGCGATGTAGGTAATTGTACACATGAACTTTTGTTAAAAATAGATACATGCTAAAGCCTTTGAGGGAAAGCAAGTTTCCATCTTTAGAATATCATGTGGCTTAAAAAAAAAAAAAGACTTACCCTTAAATAGCTTTCAAGGCTTAACCAGTGTCTTTCCTAATTTCAATATCTGAGCCTCGTGTTTTTCTCCTAAGAAAAGAACAGAGGTCTATAAAAATAGTATTTACCCAACCAGTTTTCTTACTTGAAAAGAAAGAAAAATATCACTGTGAAATATGAAATGCTATACTCTCCTACGTGTAGGATTTTAAAAGCAAAGGTCTGTAAAAGGATTGAGACACTTTTGCGTTAGGTAAGTAGGTGCACCTGTGTCTGTCTAGAAATGGAATGAAATCCTTATAACACAGAAGAATGACTGCATTTGACAATATTAGAGCAAGAGTTAAAAGTTTATTATAAAATCTAAAACCTGAGATCTTAGTGTGTAATGAGTCAGTTTTTTATCTACATTTTAATATTTTGCTAATTTTAAATGAACTGCTGATTAAATCAGGTGTGTTTTTCAGGTTATACAAAACTTCCTTTTAAATGGTTTGACTACCTCAGGGAAACTGGCTCCATTGCAGCACCAGTAAAACTATTTAATAAGGTAAATTTGAATAATGGCATAATATGTACAGCTTTTTGATGCCTCACAAATGCAAATCATTGTTGATCAAAATGTCTTTGGTTTATATTAGAAATTCTTTTTTTATTTTTATTTATTTATGATAGTCACTATATGAGAAATTATTAATGGAAATTAGTATAAACAAACATATTTATAGTAATAAAACAACATATTTTCTTTACCTAGGAAATGAAGCTTATTTTCAAACTTTGCTTCATTTTTAATCTGAGTAAAATAGAAATGAATACATTTCCTAATCAGTTCTTAAATACTTCTCACCTACATATGTTTTAATAACTAAAGAATCATTTGCAATTTTTTTGGTTTAAATTAGGTTATCTGGTTATGTTGCTTTTTTTCTTTTTTTCTCTCTCGGTGATTGTGAACTCATGCATTCTTTTTTTCACCCATGGTAATATTCTGCTTCTCTGTGTCAGGATGTTCCAAATCACGGATTTCGTGTAGGAATGAAATTAGAAGCAGTAGATCTCATGGAGCCACGGTTAATATGTGTAGCCACAGTAACTCGAATTATTCATCGTCTCTTGAGGATACATTTTGATGGATGGGAAGAAGAATATGATCAGTGGGTAGACTGTGAGTCCCCTGACCTCTATCCTGTAGGGTGGTGTCAATTAACCGGATATCAGCTACAGCCTCCGGCGTCACAGTGTAAGTTGGTATACAGAAAAGGTGTCCTTTTGTAAAAATCCGCAATTCTCCAGAGGACTGTTTCACATAAGTCATCTTGTGAGCTCACAGGACAAGAATATACCTTTGTCTGATTGGTTGCCAGGTAAGATCTTAAGACTCAACAACAATATCACAGAATCAGACCATGAGTACCACAGCAGTGTGAACTCAGTAGTCAATTACATGATGACTATAGAAAGAAACCCCACAGTAAGAGTACCCACCAAAGTCATCTAGACTTGTTTTAATGAGTTTGAAATTACAGGCTAACATTTACTGGCATATAATAAGTTCTTATTGAATAAATAATGGAATCTGTCTGGTGTCATGGGTTTTACAGAACAAGCGCCCTTATTTTCAAAGCATCTTGTACTTTTTTAAGTATAATGGCCTTGGTAAAGATAATTCATCTTAAATTGTATTTAGATTCATGTGTTTGCAATGCTTACTTGGTACCAATTTTCCATTTTATTTTTCAGCATCAAGAGAAAGCCAATCAGGTTCATCAAAACAGAAGAAAAAGGCTAAGTCCCAGCAATACAAAGGACATAAGAAAAGTGGGTCACCACATGGTGTTTATATACATTTCCTAAGTTGTTAACCAATTGGGGTCACAGTATTCTTGCATAGAAACTAATATCCCTGTGAGAACCTATGACTGTGCATTATGTATTTTGCTTAAAGGTGCAGTATGCCATAAAAGGCAAACCTTTTCAATAAACAGAAACTCTTACATTTTAACGGACAGGAAAAATTATCACCATAATATTTTAAAATATATATGGTAAAGAATACAGTACAAGTAGTTCTTGAAATAATATGTAAACCTACTGAAAATTAATCCTTTTTTTAATCTTTTAAAAAAAAAAAAGTTAAAGAAATGCTTGATATTTACAACAGACTTAAAGCCTAAGAAACCCATCCTTCTTATAAACCAAAACTCTCTTTCTAGAATGAGACTTACAAGAAAGTTGATGGCTAACAAAGTCAGGCTTCAGAAAAATTTTCTAAATTTGCTTTCTATGGATGCCTGGGTGGCTCAGCAGTTGAGCGTCTACCTTTGGCTCGGGGTGTGGTCAGAGTCCCGAGATCAAGTCCCACATCGGGCTCCCTGCATGGAGCCTGCTTTTCTCTCTGCCTGTGTCTCTGCCTCTCTCTCCATCTCTCTCATGGATAAATAAAATCTTTTTTAAAAATAACAAATAAATAAATTTGCTTTCTATGTCCTATTTTACCTTACAATGAATGCTTATTGGCTTTAGTAGCCAAAATAATATAGAATATATTGACAGCTCTATTTGATTATTTTAAATTTTTTGCCCCACACCCTAGGAAGCCACAGGTTTTTCTCTTCGTGACACTTGTCATGAAATATTTCATTCTGAAATAAGACTATTTTTTTTTTAAGATTTTATTTATTCATGAGAGACAGAGGCAGAGACATAGGCAGAGGGAGAAGCAGGCTCCCCTCAGGGAGTCCAGTGCAGGACTCAGTCCCTAGAGAAGAAGAGGATCACGCCCTGAGAGCCACCCAGGCGTCCCAAGACTATTTTTATATAAAGATGTTTTTAAAAGTCAAAAGTAGGGATCCCTGGGTGGCACAGTGGTTTAGCGCCTGCCTTTGGCCCAGGGCGCAATCCTGGACACCCGGGATCGAATCCCACGTCGGGCTCCCGGTGCATGGAGCCTGCTTCTCCCTCTGCCTCTGTCTCTGCCTCTCTCTTTCTCTCTCTCTCTCTGTGTGACTATCATAAAATAAATAAAAATTAAAAAAAAAAAAAAGATTTAAAAGTCAAAAGTACATTTAAGGTTTTAAAGTAAAACCTATTTTTCCAGCTGACTTGCCACATGTTCAAATAAGTGTTAATCTCTCTCTCATTAACAACCAAGAAACTGAAGCAGCGTGAAGAATCAAATATACCCTTACTTTCTGATTATAGTCATTTGTTTATAGTTGTTTTCCCTGGGTGACTAAAATCTTATACCAGCCACTGCCATGGTGTTTTCGTGTCCTGGCATGAAACCCACATCAGCCTCCATAGCCATAGCCTCCAGGCCTTTCTCTCACCCTCTCTTTTATATTAGAGGTATAGGCCTCCTATTTGTCTAGTTATTTTGCTCACTAGCCACTTGCCAGGTTTGATACTCACCTGAAAGAACTTGAGAGAATATTGTCAGATAGGCAGATCAAAGTAATTCTCATGTGTCTGGAAATGAGGAAGAATTCACATGGTGGTTTTGTCAATGGACAAACCGTACTGCATGTGGTCACTAAAGCTTTTTCTGAGGTTGGATGGCACAGGCTGCACTAGCTTGTCTTTTCACTTTCCACTGGACAAGACCAAGATTTCAGGATTTTCTTTACAAAGTGCTGAACTAAGAACATTTCTTACTCTATGCCATATTTTTTAGAAATAATTTCTGAAAAAAAAAAATTTCTGAGCATTGGGTACACAATTCAAATGCCTCCCTCAATGTGACTCTTGCTGGTGTGTTTTCCAGTTTAAGGGTTTAACAATTTTGAATTAATGGGCCAGGAACCATGGGAAGAAGTATGAAACTAATAAAGTGACAACAGCAATATGCTAGGTTTTTTTGTTTTTTTGTTTTTTTTTTTAAGATTTTATTTATTAAAAAAAAAAAAGATTTTATTTATTTATTCATGAGACACAGAGAGAGAGAGGCAGAGACATAAGCAGAGAGAGGAGAAGCAGGCTCCATGCAAGGAGCCCGATATGGACTTGATTCCAGAACCCTGGGATCACACCCTGAGCTGAAGGCAGGTGCTCAACCACTGAGCCACACAGGCATCCCAATATGCCAGTTTTTAGTAATGTTTAATACTACCACATTTCTGGATTAACTGGGAAAATGAATTTAGCTGTAAATATATCATGTTCTTTATCTGTAACATTGTAATAGCTCTTCGTATTACAACATCATCTCTAATGCCTTTAAATTGTCCTTTAGTCATAGAATTAGTCGTAGAAAGGGAAAGGACTATGAATCCACAGTCCTTATTAGAAATCCTTGGGACCAGATGTGTTTTGGAATTAAGAACTTTTCAGGTTTTAGAAAAGTACAGTGTGTGCAGCATATATTATGTAACACCCCTTACAGACTCTGGCACATTTTCGGAAGCAGTATAAATGTAAATGTTTACATTAAAGGGGCCAAATAAAGATTATAAATAGTATCACCAGTGAGGTCTGGTTTTATTGCCAAAGTCTTACAGAAAAATTGTGAATTTTGGAATTGAGGATAGCAAATTATAGTGCCGTGAGAATAAAGAAGCAATCTTCATTGCAAGGGTATTCTTTTATTTTTTTGCATTCATCACCAGATAGTTCACTAGAAATTTTTCCTGCAAAACTTGACTTGCCCAAATAAAGAATTTGGAGTCTGTAAACCTAATTTATCCATTGCATGCAGTATCATTAGCAGATCAGCCACAAACTCCTTCGTTTTTAAGTTTGCTTACAGATTATTATATTTTGGCTCTGGTTTCATCTTCTAGCTTTTTGGGCTTTATGTACCTAAAATCATCCATCAGTGTGTTCTTTGGTAGTGTTTTTGTTTGGTTATTGTTGGTGTTTTTGTTTTTTAACTGAAATAGATACTTGATTGGCTTCATTGTTCTGGCTTGTTTTGCAGTGATCTGTGTTCATGCTATAAAGAGATAACTATCAACTAGTGCTTTTGAAAAATAAGAGTAATGTTCTGCCACTCTGCCAGGAGGATCAGATAGACAGTTGTATGCATGTGGTCTGTCCAATCTGGAAAGCCGTATTTTTCAAGGTTTAGTAATTCTAGCGCAGGGCACCCAGCACACTGATTTCTGAACCATCTTCAGGGGCTATTTATTATAAATAGTAGAGAGTTGGAGAGCCTCTTTGGATGTTTACCTCTAGGTGTGTCTACATTAGGAAAGGTGTAAATGATTTGCTGCACATGATTTTGGTATGGCAGTTGGGAGTTGAATGTGTACTCACTAGCAACTTAGTTTCCAGACCATTTACATAGGCATACTGTCTGACATAGATTTATCTTTTAGTCCTGATTTCGTGAAGCATAATCTCTGATTGCACTTGCCTGGGTCATTTGTATACTCTGGAAGAAAACATAATTTATAGCCCCAGAGATATGTAAGTATCCTTCAGCTTTCAACCTGACTAATGCAATATGTTGGTTCAGTATTTGCAAAGTTTAGATTACTTTTTTTTTTTTTTTTTTTTGCTGGTGAAAGCATCGTGTAAATCTTTGAAGGCTTATATTTGCTTATGAAACTGTAACCAAAAGGTGTTTCAAAAGAAATTAGATTGCTTAAGTACTTGCAGGCAACAAGCTTTCAATTTTAGAAATGCTTTTCAGAGTAAGAATTATAAGTGTTTTCTAAAAGACTGGATTATAAACCAAAAGGTAGGACAACACATTTCATATCAGTAAAATTCTGCCACCCAGATAATCCATTTATTCAACCGTCGGATTCTCCCTGAAAGCCAGTGTTGTTTGGCTTTGTATGGGCAGTGAAATGCTACTCTACAAGGAGAGTTTCAAAACTTTCTTTCTCTACCATTGGATTTTCAACCCCCCTCAGATAAAATTTTTTTTTTTTAAGATGTTCTTGAAGGAAGTTAGCCAGCTATTCTCCACACTGAATGTTCTAGGTAGTTCATTTTGCTTTGTTTTATTTAATTTTTTTAAGACGTTATTTTTAAGTAATCTCTACACCAAGTGTGGGGCTCAAACTCACAGCCCCAAAATCAAGAGTCAGATGCTCCACTCACTGGGCCGGCAGGTGCCCTCCTTTGGTTTTTTGTTTTGTTTTGTTTTTAAATTGATTTAAGAGTCAGGAGCCAGGATTACCAGGCTCTCAGAGACTAGAAATAATCTCCCCGGTCATTCCTCTGAACATCCACCCCCACACGTACACACATTCACATTCCTTGTTTTCAGAAATACAGACCTTGCATAGTTGGTTCTCTTTTCAGAGTATCCTATGCAACACAGTCTTTCCTAGTTATAATGCACGTTTCTTACCACACGTGTAAGTAAAAGCTTACTTTAGTTTGACTTGATATTTAGAGAGGAAGATGCCAGTTGGGAAGAAGCCTGTCAGTTTGTCGAGCCTGCCTATGACAGGTGGGGTGCGGAGGAGCTTCTCTGGTGACGAAGAGTTGACTCCTCCTCCATATCGAACCCTTCCAGCACAGACAGCCCCGGAGGCCTTCCCACCTCCCAGCACTAGCCGAGAGTTCAGTCCCAGCCTCAAAACAGGTAATAGTCATATCAGCACCTCAGGTACTACAGGGGGTGAAGGTCTGGGCAGGGTGGTGGGAGACAAAGCATGATCCGGCATGACAGATGCTGACTCATTAAAATTTTCTTTTTCTTTCAACTAAAAACTTCATCCTCACTAGTCCTTGGTAGTCACATCACTAAGTTGAATCATCAGGGAGAGATTTTTATTTTCTTTTAAACCACTTCTGAGCTTCAGTTAGGATCAAGCTCATCATTTCAGTTGATGGAATTGTGAGACAACTTGTACTGTTTCATGGTTTTATTAAAATAGTTGAACATTTTCCATCACAGAATTCCATGTGACTTGACCTGGGGGAAAGATACACCATTAGGGATCAGCCTGATTAATCAGAGCCAAAGATGAGGCTTTGCTTATAGCATTCCACAGTGTCTCATTCATTAGGAAGAATGTGTTTTGCGTTTCTATGGAATTTGGGTCCTGGTGGTGACACTGACCACCATCGTAGTTGAATAATATGAACTTGTATCTCCAATATTTTGGTGTTGAATTTGACTAACCTCATTCCCATAACTTCATGTTTATTTTACACTGATTCAGTAAGTGACACTTAATTTGAATTTAATTGGTTTGGCCAAGCTAGTAGATTGTCAGGAAAGCTGCAAAAGGTTTTACCTTTTTGCTGAGAACAAACGTATTATCATAGAATATCAGAAAGCTTCACTTGCATGTGATGAACTTCAGACATGAGTATGGAGAGACAGCTTCATGGCCAGAGTCGTCCAGGCCTTGGCATATATTCTGCGGTGTCCTAACTGTTGCTTTTAAACTCGATGGCTTTATTTAATCAGTAGTCCTCAAAATGCCTTTTGTATATTGAAAATGCTGATGGGACTTAATACTCTGTTTTCTTCTTCTCCCTCTGTTTGATAATATCTTTATACCTAAAGTTTTTAGGGGTTTTGGTTTTTCTGGGATTTTGGGTTTGTTTGGTTGGTTGGGTTTTTTTGCCTTTTAAGATGTGTGCTTTAACTTTTGCCTCCATACCAGTGTATTAAGTTATCTTCTTCCTCCCTAGTCCATCTCTCTGAAGGTCACTTTGTTACCCTTCTATCTAGAGGAAATTACTATACCTTTTTTGTATAAAAAAATAGGTTAGGACTGCAAATCTAAGTTTTATCTGTTCTTTCCTGGAAAAACGCTCAAAGTCTAAAGAGCACTTCAATTTCTTTTCTTGTCTCTTTAACTTTGTTTTTATACTTGCTTTTTTTATGAAATAGTCTTCTTTAACCTAAGTAATTGAGTATAGATCTTGTGAGCTCTCAATATGTTTGAATTTTTATTGGACTTAGGTGTTTTCGTTGAGCATTAGGCTGATTTGGAAGATGTATATCAAAAAAAAAAAAAAGGAAGATGTATATCGGGTGTTGTGAGAGGTTATTGATTCGTATAAAACAGAGCTTCTAGGATTGGCAAAACCCAAGAACTTGGATAGACACATGGGATGGAAAGCACCAGGTCTCCTTCTTCCATCAGTGTCTGTAGTGTCTTCTGAGCTGGGGGTACATCTTGTGGGGCTTGGTGTGATTCTACTCTGCTAAAACTGTGTGGGCACTGTGTTCCTGTCGTAACTACCTGAAAGCTGCAGTTTGATTAGCTACTGAGAGTATATTATTTGTGGACTTCCAGCTAGGAAAATAGGACTTTCAGCTTCAGTTTATCTCCTGAGATGTTCGTGATTAGAGTCAGCAAGGTGAATTCCTTTTAAAAACGGAGCTAAGAAAATGCACTTGCATGGAAGGTGACATTCACCCACAGGACCTATTTTATTTTATCCATCATTCTTTGAGAATAAGGCCTGGAAAGGAGAGATGATTAGCATAAAGATACCAGACAGGTTTTATTTTAGGTTTCATGAAACAGGGAAACTTTACATCAAAGCATTCCACATCTGAGTGAATGTTTCACCTTTATCTTGAGTTACTTTTTTTTAAGCACATTGTTTTCATATTTTAACATGCATAGAAGCATAATACAGAAATTCATTAATAATAAATGCAAATAGTTTCAGAACTTTAGAATCTCAACTTACCTTTCTGACATTCAAGAAACAAAACAAATTAACATCCATTTGAATGGAACATGTTTGGTCTTAAAGCACGGGAGTTCTTTTCTCATTCATGTAGCCATCTGACCATCTTATAATAAGATTTGTTTTAATCAACCTTTTATTGTGGGTACTGCACCTTTAATGAAACTTGGGGTTTTTCTTTTGTGTTTATTTTCATGGTATTATTCAAATGTCCTTAACAATTAATATGTATTGGTTAGATTTGAAAGATAACTATTACATACTTAATACTCTCCATAAAAGCATTTTTAATTTAAAAAAAAGAATTGCACAGTTTTGTTTGCTTTTGACTTTGAACAGTCTGATTAGTGTTTGCTATTACTGCAGGCATAGTATATTCGCTTTTCTGTCTTTGGGCTATGAAATTCCATTACCAAAACAAGTACCAAAGTAAGATGAAATGAATTGACATCTCTCAAAAGATTATTCTTTATTCTTTAAATTATTAAATAAGATGTCAAAGACCACTGTTTTTTTAAGGTTTTTTTTAAGTACTCTTTATACCCAATGTGGGGCTTAAACTTACAACCCCAACATTAAGAGTTGCATACTCTGCAGACTGAGCCAGCTAGGTGCCCCAAAGACCAGTTTTGGGAACTAATCTTTTCTAACTATAAGATCAGGATGAAAAATATTTTTCTATGACCATATTATTTGACTTGAGAGTGTAACCATTTTAATATTTTTCCAAATGCTGACACTGTCTACTTAGTTTTTCATGAAACTTAATTGACTTACTATTCATCTAAATATTCTGAGTCCTAAAAAATAATAACAATAAATAAATAAATAAATATTCTGAGTCCTAATTCTTCTCATAAATTGACCATTTTTTCTATGTATAAGCAGCTCCCAATTTACATTCTGTATATGTGTGAATCCTTTCCTTCCAGTTATAATGGAAAGACCCATACAAGAAGAAACGATCTGCACCTTTTATTTGGAGGGTAGTGCCTGCAAGAAGCAGACAGGTTACTTCAGGGAGTAGTAGTACACCAGCAGGAGTGTGAGTCAAACGTTGCACGTAAACGTTTGTGACAGGCACCGGGGCAAAGGGGGTCCCAGCTAAAGAACATAGCAGCCAGCGAGCTGCCACTGATTACAGCCCCTAGAGGATGCTGGCCTCCTGTTGCTAAGTCTCTCTGCTTTCCCAGGTCTTTTTTTTTTAAGATTTTGTTTATTTATTCATGAGAGACACAGAGAGAGAGAGGCAGAGACACAGGCAGAAGGAGAAGCAGGCTCCATGCAGGGAGCCCGACATAGGACTCTATCCCGGGTCTCCAGGATTAGGTCCTGGACTGAAGGCAGCGCTAAACCACTGAGCCACCAGGCCTGTGCTGCCTTCCCAGGTCTTACGTGAAATCTCTTATTTCAGAATATTTAGTCAAATTCAAAAGAACCATGGGACACAGGTGAGGGGAGTGGGAAGGACACAGTTTGTGACCTCCGATGTAACACATCTGTGTGCTAAAGAAATGGGGAAGAAAACTAGCACTGCTCACCATGGGGTTAGATTCCAGTCAGTATTACTTACTGTTAACCTTACAAGATCACCCATTCTTTCAAATATTTGGAATTTGACCAGCTCAATTTTGGTTAAACAGTAACATTTAAAGAAACCTGGACACGTCTCTGAGAGGTTGGTAATGAGACTAATTTTTAGCACCAAGCTGAGATCATTTTTATTTAAAAAGTAAGGAAGTAATTTTTTGAAAGGGGAGAAGTTCTGTAGGAAGTACCAGTGGGCCATGAGCCTCGGTGGATTCAGAGCAATCTGAAGTTACTGGGTAATGATGTTGAGGGACAGTAAGTTAAAAGGCATTTATAAAAAGAAAAAGAGATAGGAAAATCTCAAGAATTAAACAGTCTAAAGTTTTTGCCCAAGACCACTGCTAGGCCCAACAAAAAAATTTTTCTCTTCATCTTTGCCCATGCATTAGAAAGAGCCCTCCCTCTTGTCCCTAAGGATTCTGACTAGCAGAACTTCAGTGGCTATCAAGAAATCTCAACCCCACTGAAAATATTACAAAATGATAAACAGTTGTCCATGAAAATAAAGACCTACTGGACTATGACCTATTTATCAATTGAGGACTGCCTATACTGTTGGTGGTTTTTATTAAAAAGTCACCAGGGGCGCTGGGCTGGCTCAGTTGGTAGAGCATGTGATTCCTAATCTCAGGGTTGTGAGCTTAGGCCCCACGTGGGGTGTGGAACCTACTTTAAAAAAAAAAAAAAAAAAAAGAAGAAGAAAAGGAAGTCCTCAGATAAGGACTCAGGCAGTACTGCTGTTGGGTGATGCCATTGGCAGTGTTAGCTGTTTCGTGCCAGTGATTTTCACATTGCCAATGCCAGTAAAGTTTTATTTTACCTAAAGTGACTACTTGAGGTTTTCCATGATTTTAGTTTTAATATAGTTATCTAATGTCAGATTTATTATTTGTTTTTATAAGTATGTAAATTATGTATACACATAATACTCATCTTAGAGATGATAGAATACTTAGTATGATTTATAGTACTGTTTTAATATTATCAGAATTATATCTTTTTTTCTACAGGGAGTCTAATAAAGGTGCTCCTTGGAAATAATATTATATTGAGGTCATATTTTTTACATTACTTATCTTAAACATTCTAGTTTAAAATCATGAGAAAAACGTCATTGTTTATAGACGTTGACATAAAAGTGAATACTTCATTTGAAGCCAAATTCTAATAATTCTCACCAAATCAGTGTTATTACCTTGACCATTTCATTGAAGCTGTCCAGCATGCAGTATTTTATTGTTCCTTTTCGGAACTTACCCTAACTGCTGATTTCCTTGAAAAATTAAAATGAATTAAATGTTCATACTTCAGGGGGTTAATTTTAAGAATTATTGAAGACATGAAGAAGTCTTACTAACTAAAGCTGATGGAACCTGAAGATTGAAAGTAACCTGAATATCCTGGAAAAGCTTACTAACATCCCACATATTTCTCTCTTTCACACAGTGACTGCATTGCAGCTGAAGGAGGAGTTGATAGACGGAGAGGATTATCACTTCCTCCAAGGAGCATCTGATCAGGAAAGCAATGGCTCTGCCAACTTCTACATCAAACAAGAGCCCTGAGGAGGCTCAAGAACTGAGGGCGGGAGGGGAAGAATTTTACACAGGACTGATTTATTATCAATCGAGCTGTACAGCGGGGCTATTCTACTGGGACATTTTGCTAAACATAGAAAATTTCAGTTCCAGATTTTTCAGGTGGGTGGGGAAACTATTTTAGTCGTGGGGGGAAATTTTTCAATTTATAAAGATGGACAATTTTTGTGTTGTATTTGAAGCTTTTGAAAGAATTTTGTAATATTTTCCAAGTTTGGATTTATGTGCATTGTTAACAACTGAAATTCTAACTTTTTGGTAAGATTAAAGTTTAGGTAGCAGGATTAAAGGAAATGATTTAAGAAGGATATAGTTGTAAATGCAAACGAACTGTCATTACAAATGAACCTTTTTGGTACCTGTTGGGAGATTTTGGGATTTTAGAAGTTAGGCCAGTCACATCTCCAGCTTCCTTTGCTGCAGAAATATGCAACTGAACCCCCCCCCCCTCGTGGAGGGTTCGTCACCACATAGATCATGGAAGGGGTAATTAATTCTGCTTGTTGGCATTTATCGCAGCCCATTTTAAATGTTTGTACAGAAATGTTTTTCATTCTGTGAAAATTTATTTGGAGTTCTATATGAAACTGGAAGAACTCTGGATACTTTTATATGTTCTCTTTTAATTAAAAAATGATTAAAATTATCCTAACACTAAAGTGTTAAACTGGAATGGTTGACAAGATCAACAGGATCTCAGTCTACATGTTGAGGGGTTGGGGAAAATGCAATATTGTCCTTCGTCCATTTTCTTTTTCTTACTGAGAGATACCCCACAAGAGGGATTCTGATCAGTTCTCTGCCACTTCCCTCCATCTGCTAGATAATACTTGGTATCACCACACCCCAAAACAGATGTTCTTCTGTATTACCAGTAGGATCAAATTAAAAGTTGTCTAAAGCCAAAAATCAGTTTAGAATTCAAAATCATTCCAGCTCTGCTTTTAACTATCCTGGATTTGTTTTAAAAAAAAGAAAACTAATTTGAAAGAGAATTTAATTTTCTTAAAATTCCATATATATAAATATATATATATATATATATATATAGTATGAATTGTCTTTTAATTGTATTCAAAATTAATTTTAATAGTAATAACTGATTTGGACCATTTCAGACATTCCCTGACTTTAAAATTCACATGGCTTCCTTTTAAAAAAGGATACAAGGGTAAATTGGTGAAAGGTTTGCTCTCTGCATTTTTCTGACTTTCTGAGTTGTGACTGAATGAGAGAGCTCTAGCGTTTACCAGTGAGGTTCATAAACTAAACTCTCAGGAATTAATTGCATCTGTTCTAGAAGTGCTTCTGGGTCTTAGCCTGGCCTCTTCAGAGTGGTAACATTGGCCATCTCCTCTGGAATATAGGTAGGGCTACTTAGAAATTAATCAAAATGATTAACCTCTAAAGTCCTTTAGCCTATGGAATGCTTTAAAAATAAATGGTAATGGAAAGCCCCAGGAGACTGTTTTAGGTAAGATTTTTGTTTGAATTTTAAAATGCATAGAACATTAAAAACCAGCAATTTATTTTCTAAAATATTGCTCTACTTTTGGGAATAATAGCATTGGTAATACGCACAGGTTTACCTCATTCTATGCAAGAGGGGTTAATAACATAAGGTTTTGTAGTTGCTACTGGAAGTAAAATTTGTTACTTTATAGTGTAAGAATGTATGGAATTGCATGTCAACATTTCTTAATACTGACTCTTAGGGGCATAAATGCAGATCATATCAACGCCAAGTTGATTCTCATGTGTCAAATATATGTGAATTCAGCTGTTAAATTACTGGATATTTATCTTAAACAACCTTACTGAGAGGGACCTACTGTAAATGTGACATCCTCACACTTCCCAAATCTTTAACTTTAAAGAATCTTCCCGTAAACTTAAAGCCTAGAAGACTTCCAACGCAGGGCTTAGCACGATCTTTGTTCTCAGGCTCTGGTTCCATGACGGGGGCACAGGATGCCAGCTGCATGGCGTGCCTTGGGCTTACGGGCTCTGTGGGGAACTGAGTAAACCAGGAGAGATTTGATTTGGAGCCTGGTTAATTAGCTCTGTGTACAATGCTCATTTGTAGCCAGGTCTTAGAAGCTTCCAATCATAGAGCAAAACCAGGCTCTGTGTGTTCTCGAGTGTCCCACCTGTTCATGAAGTGTTTCTCGTCTTGATCCCACAACCACCAGTTAAAGGTTGGCGAGGACTTCTGCAGTCTAAACACAGTCTGAAGCCCTCCTCAGAGTTCAGGCTCTAACTCCTGCTGCTGCTGAACAGAAAATAAGTTAATGCAGGGGAGGTTGACGTCTTAGCCATAACTCCAGTCGTACCACCCAATAGCCCCGTTCTCTTTTATGGTTCAAAACGTACTGCTGACCTTGGGTTTGTTTTCGTTTTTTTTCCTGTTAGGATTATTTGGGGATTTTTGGTAGTTTAAGCCCTTTAACCTTTTCCTTGCTGTGTATGAGGAAAGCTAAAGCTGTTATCAACTTCTACGGATACTAACACGGGTTTTCAGTGTTTGTTTGTTTTTATTATATTAATTTTGCGTGATGTGAATACCCTCTCCCATCAATCCTTGTATTATGGTGCTATATATTTGGTAATGATCCTTTACTATTGGGAAGGGATTTTAAAAATACTGTGATGAAACTGGGTTTGCTTCCTTTGACTTTCATATTTTAAATAAAGCCACAGTCATTTATACAAAAGAAAAGCATCTGTCCCTGGGCAAACCTTTTGAGGACAGAGGTCAAAGTAAACTGCATAAGGTTTTTACATCATTTCTGTATGTATTTGATATCTAGATCAATATCTGTACAAATTTAATCTTTTATTTTCTTGGTAACTCGTGATCATTGAGAAAGTATTTGAGACTTTCTCACGAAGTGTATATATAATGGCGTGAAAAATTCCTTCGGAGAAATTTATGTTCCTTTCATTTTTACCAAACTGCAAATTTTCAGCATGGATGTGAAAAGCATTAAAATTATAACTTTGTGTACAAGATGAAAATAATTCACTAAATTTGCCCTTTTTTTACACAAAATAAAACGTTAAAGCTAAGTCGTATCGGAGCAATTCTTTAATACGCTTTGGTCTTCGAGGGGTTTCCTTTTTTATTCAAAATCCCAAGTGCCTTCTGTAAGCAATCATGTGTCCTGGAGAAAGTGGGGGTGGGGGTGGGGGTCCTTCCTCACCAAACCTGTGACCTGATAAGGGGAAAGCGAGCACAGGTGTGAGGAAAAGTTTACCCCTGGCTGACGAGAGAGGAACAGTATTTGGGGCCTGTGTGGACATGGCTGCGTCTGAGGCAGGATTTCCCAGGTAAATGGCAAGGTTTACAGCACAGGCAGGTGAGAGCATGGACCACTGGTGGGAGAGCCCATCACTATAACTAGAACATGGTGGTTCAGGGTTGGCGTGCTGGTGGGGGCGGTGGGGGCGGGGTGGGGGGCGCTTTTCTTTAAGCTCCATTAACTTCAACAGCAGACAGGATTCATGGGATGTAAATGGTCCCAGCTGGCTCTTACTGTCTCTATGAAGAGGAAATGCAAGACACACTCCTTTACCAACAACTAACTCATTAGGAGTTCTTCAACTCCTAAAGTTTTTTTTTGTTTTGTTTTGTTTTGTTTTTTATTTATGATAGACATAGAGAGAGAGAGAGAGAGAGAGAGGCAGAGGAGGAGGGAGAAGCAGGCTCCAGGCCGGGAGCCCGACGCGGGACTCGATCCCAGGACTCCAGGATCGCGCCCTAGGCCAAAGGCAGGCACCAAACCGCTGAGCCACCCAGGGATCCCCTCAACTCCTAAAGTTATTCAACTTTTCCTAAAAGAGCAGTTTGTAGAGAATTTTATGGATGTAAGATAATAGATGGATTGGGTCTTCTGGGGTTAATTTCATCATCACACTTTAGAGAAATAGAACACACTGCAAGAAAAATATAGAACCTAATTTCTGCCCTGCTTTCCTTAAATGGCTTGAACGGTCGCCTAGTACGTTGCAATTCCCAGCTTGGTTCTCATTTACGGTCCCATGAGCTTTGAGATACACATATTATTCTTTAAACCATCACATGCCTCTTGGGAAAACTAGTTTCCTGTGTGCTTAATGCCCAACATATGTTTGAAGAGTACCGAGTGTTTCCCCCAAACAAGCAACTTTACTCCTGTGGTGGTTATCCAGCCTCGTGTGATCAGGGGACAACAGTAAAGGATTTCCTCTTGCAGGCTGTTACTGG
The DNA here is from genome assembly GCF_053574225.1 of Canis aureus. Lineage (NCBI taxonomy): Eukaryota > Metazoa > Chordata > Mammalia > Carnivora > Canidae > Canis > Canis aureus. The sequence goes on from NC_135626.1 coordinate 34,178,896, forward strand.
GGCTAGGGCTACCCATTTTGGCCTGTTACAAATTCTAAGCCTCACAAGCAGCCAAAAAAGGGCTATGTAAAAATAACTATGTAAAAAGTAATGCATTTTTTAAAGATTTTATTCAATTATTAGAGGAGGTGGAGAGAAGGAGGAGAGGGAGATAGACAAGCAGACTCCACCCTAAGCACAGGGCCTGGAGGCAGACATGGCTCAGTCCCACAGCCCTAAGCTCACAACCTGAGCCAAAATCAAGAGTGGATGCCCAACTAACTGAGCCACTCAAGCACCCCAACGGTAATACATTTTAATTTTTTAAAGATTTTTTATTTATTTGAGGGACACCTGGGTGGCTCACCTGCCTTCAGCCCAGGGCATGATCCTGGAGTCCGGAATCGAGTCCCACATCGGGCTCCCTGCATGGAGCCTGCTTCTCCCTCTGCCTGTCTCTGCCAGTCTCTCTCTCTCTCTCTCTCTCTCTCATGAATAAATAAAATCTTCTAAAAAGTTTTTTTATTTTTTTAATTTTTAAAAAATATTTTATTTATTCATCAGAGACAGAGAGAGAGGCAGAGATAGGCAGAGGGAGAAGCAGGCTCCATGCAGGGAGCCCGATGTGGGACTCGATCCCGGACTCCAGGATCATGCCCTGGGCTGAAGGCAGACTCCCTCAACCACTGAGCCTCCTACACGTCCCTAAGAAAAATATTTTTAAGATTTTTTATTTATTTGAAAGAGAAAAATCGAGCAGGGCTGTGGGGAGATGGGGAGCAGAGAGAGAAAGAGAAGCAGACTCCCTGCTGAGAGCCAGCCATGGGGCTCAATCCCAAGATGTTGGGATCTTGACCTGAGCTGAAAGCAGATGCTTAACTGACTGAGCCACCCAGGCACCCCAAGTAATGCATTTTAAAGAAGAAATACAGGGCAGCCCAGGTGGCTCAGCGGTTTAGCGCCACCTTCAGCCGAGGGCCTGATCCTGGAGATCTCAGATTGAGTCCCAGGTCTGGCTCACTGCATGGAGCCTGCTTCACCCTCTGCCTGTGTCTCTGCCTCTCTCTCTCTCTCTCTCTCTCTCTCTCTCGTGAATAAATAAATAAAATCTTTTTTTTTTTTTAATAAAAAAGAAATACAGGGACACCTGGGTGGCTCAGCAGGATCCGCTCAAGATGTGATCCTGGAGTTCTGGGATCAAGTTCCACATCGGGCTCCTGTATGGAGCCTGCTTCTCCTCCCTCTGCCTATGTCTCTGCCTCTCTCTCTCTCTGTCTCTCATGAATAAATAAAACCTTTAAAAAAAGAAAAATACAAATGGCCATTAGGCACATGAAAATATGGGCTCATCATCCCTTATCATCAGAAAAATACAAATCAGGGATCTCTGGGTGGCGCAGCGGTTTGGCGCCTGCCTTTGGCCCAGGGCGCGATCCTGGAGACCCGGGATCGAGTCCCACATCGGGCTCCCGGTGCATGGAGCCTGTTTTCCCTCTGCCTGTGTCTCTGCGCCTCTCTCTCTCTCTGTGACTATCATAAATAAATAAAAATTAAAAAAAAAATACAAATCAAAACTACAATGAGGTATCACCTGACACCTGTCAGAATGGCTAAAATTAAAAACACAGGGATCCCTGGGTGGCGCAGCGGTTTGGCGCCTGCCTTTGGCCCAGGGCGCGATCCTGGAGACCCGGGATTGAATCCCACATCAGGCTCCCGGTGCATGAAGCCTGCTTCTCCCTCTACCTATGTCTCTGCCTCTCTCTCTCTCTGTGACTATCATAAATGAATAAAAAAATAAAATAAAAATTAAAAAACAAAAGTTTAAAAAAATTAAAAACACAAGTATTGGTGAGGATGTAGAGAAAAAGGAATCCTCTTGCACTGCTGGGATTGCGCACTGGTGCAGCCACTCTGAAAAACAGTATGGAAGTTTCTCAAAAAGTTAAAAATAGAAGTACCCTAGGGCAGACCCAGTGGCGCAGTGGTTTAGCGCCTGCCTTCAGCCCAGGGTGTGATCCTGGAGACCGGGGATTGAGTCCCATGTCAGGCTCCCTGCATGGAGCCTGCTTCTCCCTTTGCCTCTCTCTCTCTCTCTCTCTCTCTCTCTCATGAATAAATAAATAAAATTTTTTAAAAAATAGAAGTACCCTACATCCAGTAGTTGCATTACTGGGCATTTATCCATAGAATACAAAAACACTAAGGCAAAAGGATTCTTGCATCCTTGTATTCATTTGCAGCATTATTTACAACAGCCAAATTATGGTAGCAGCCCGTGTCCATCAGTAGATGAATGGATAAGATATGGTGGGTGGATAGATACATATGGAGGACTATTTAGCTATAAAAATAAAAAAGAATGAAACCTTGCCATTTGCAACAACATGGATGGAGCTAAAGTATAATGCTAGGTGAAGTTGGAGAAAGACAACTACCACATGATTTCACCTTCTCTGTGGAATTTAAAAAGCAAATGAGCAAAGGGGAAAATAGAAACCAAGAAACAGCCTCTTAATTATAGAAAACTGGCAGTTACTAGAGGGGAGGTGGGGAGAATTAAAGAGTATTTACCATGATGAAAAAAAAATAATTAAATGAGAAAGTAATGCATATTTTTTTTTTTAGGGAGAGAATGAGGTGTGCAGGGGTCAGGGGGCAGAAGGAGATAGAGAATGACAAGCAAGCTCCATGCCCAGCCCGGATCCCCACACAGGGCTCAATCTCACAGCCCTGAGACGGTGACCTGAGCTGCAACCAAGAGTCAGATACTTGACTGACTGAGCCACCGAGGGTGCCCATAGTCTCCAAGTTCCAAACCAGACTCCAAGGGACACCTGGGGTGGCTCAGTGGTTGTCTCAGGTTGTGATCCCAGGATCCAGGATCGAGTCCTGCCGTCAGGCTCCCTGCAGGGAACCTGCCTCTCTCTCTGGGTCTCTCATGAATAAATAAATATTTTTAAAAATTAAAAAAACCGACTCCAGGTGATCATGATCATTTAAACTGATGGGTGCTATTTGGTATTATCTTACAACCGTGCCATTCTAGTGAAATTAACCTTAAAAGCAGGCAGTAAGAATTTTGTAACCATTGCATGTAGCCCAGAAAACAGGCATGATAAATATCTCACCCTAGGGAAGAGTAGTGGAATAAGGTTTCAGGTAACAGGGGCCCGAGGGGCTAGGCACTAGATCCGTTCTTTCTTTTAAACCTGCATTGCAGGGGTATATCCTCATTTTACAGATGTCTTTAGGCTTCCGTTTCATCATTTGCCCAGTCATCAGTCAACAAAAATGTGAATCTGGACAACTTGACTGCTCTGTGTTTCCCTTGAATTTCAACAAACTCTTTGCACAGAAATACACATTTCTAATTCCTCTAGGGAGATTGAATATTTATTTTCATTACTTCCTTTTTAGTTTAGACACACAGTGCCATACTTGTCCTCTTCAGCCTCTCTACTTGACCTCCTAGAGTCTAAAAGTACACTCTGGTGCTGAGAAGGGTCACATCATTCGTCCATGGTAAGCGGGATGATTTAGTTCTGTATAATGCTACGAAAGCCCAGGAAGGAAGTCACTTCTTCCAGGGTAGAATCAAGCAAGCACAGTAGACTACACCAGTTTCCAAAGGCTTTATTGGTTAAGTACGTTTTAGAAAAGAAAGATTGATTCTATTACTTCCAAGTCACTGGAATGAAGAGCTATGTCCAGGAACATATAAAGTGGTGCCAAAGGGAACTAATGCTGTGTCCATCTTTTATTCATAGATCCAGTCAAAAGCACAAGACTTGTAGTCAACCAACTCTTCAGGCTTAAACCATAGGCTGATTTCTTTCTCTGCACTTTTTACTGAATCACTACCATGAATGATGTTCCTAAGAAAGAGAACAATTATTAGTTACCATATATTTTGTTTTAAAGTAGGCTTCACACCCAGCTTGGAGCCCAACGTGGGGCTTCAACTCATGCCCCTGAGATCAAGACCTGAGCTGAGACCTACTGAGCCACCCAGGTGCCCCAAGTCACCACATTTTAAAGTGCAAAAGTCTGTTTATGGCTAAGGCAAAGGATAGTCACTGCAGACCTTTTCAGCCAAATTGCCATATGAAGCAGGAGACTACCCCCAAAGTATTTCCTCTTAAACTACAAATATAGAAGGAGGGTTGGGGGGCTCAGGCAGTGAGTGTCTGACTCTTGATTCTGGCTCAGGTCATGATCTCGGGGTCACGAGATGGAGCCCTGTGTGGGGCTTGGCACTCATTGAGGAGTCTGTTTAAGAGTTTCTCCCTCTGTCCCTCCCCCAATCAGCTCCCCATTCCCTGCACAACAAAACAAAACCTGCAACTATAAAATAATAGATTTTTTGATCAAAAGTATCCCCTGGCTCAACTTTATTATACTCCCAAGTTTCCAAAACAAAGCTTGTACCCCAAGACTATGTCACAAACAACTACTTCTCAAATTTTGAAAATAGGGATAACCAGACCAATATCCAAACTACACGAGGTACATTCATTATCAAGGGCCATTTCTGCAGCATTTTCTTACTAACACTCATTTGCAAAGCCAACCAAAACATTCACATTCACTGACAATCCCTTTATTCCATTTAGATCTTTATACAGAGTTTTTGTACAGATTTCATATAGTGAGGGAACCAAAAGGTTAGCGCCACCCCCATGGACACAGTACAGCCAAGAGCAGAGGCTTTTCCCCACTGGCTTTCTGCTGTGTCCCACAGGACCTACCACATGCAGCTCCCTTGGGTGAGGTCTCAGTTAAAATTTTAAGTAGCCAAGGGAAATAATTATTGAAGAAAATGTCCATCCAGTGATCACTATCACCCACTTGTAAAAGTTCAAGTTTTCCTAAAATTGGGATATGCCAAAAATATCCCATACCCCTCATTTAAGTGGCTTTGAGAAAAAGTCTCAGCGCTCCTCAGGACTTACCTGCCAACTTGAATGCAGAAGTCCCCACGAATGGTGCCTGGCTTAGAATCTGCTGGGTTGGTCTCCCCAAGCATCATTCTTCCTGTCTTCACCACATTCAGTCCCTCCCAGACCTGGAAACCAGTAGGGCAAAGGAACCACATAAGATCTGTCATTTGGGACCATTGGGAACAAAGTTTCACCCCTGCCTCAGAATCAGAGTAATAGCTGACCCGGTTCACCGGCTCACCCCCATAGACCAGAGGAGCTTGGAGATGGTCTGCTCTCCAACCCGAGTGCACTGCTCAGGTACATGGACACCATCTACCCAACATGGGGACTTCCCACCTAAGAGGAAGCTGAACAGGACTGAGGAACCTCAGGCGGCCACAAACAGGAGGAGAAACAGTGAAGGGGTAGAGGAAAGCAAGCAGGTGGGATGGGGTCAGTGGGAAGGACATCAGGCCCTGGGCAGAAGGCGGCACTAAGCCGCTGAGCCAACCAGGCTTCCCTAAACAAAATCTTTAAAATAAAAAAAATTTAAAAAAAAGGAATTTAAAGTAGCTGGGAAAATGTCTAAAAAGAGGACACCCCAGGGATTCCTGGGTGGGATCAGCAGTTTAGTGCCACCTTCCACCTTCTGCCCAGGGCATGATCCTGGAGACCTGGGATCAAGTCCCACGTCGGGTTCCTTGCATGGAGCCTGCTGCTCCCTCTGCCTGTGTCTCTGCCTCTCTCTCTCTGTGTATCTAATGAGTAAATATATTTAAAAAAAAAAAAAAAAAGGGACACCCCAGCACTGAGCAAGCCGGGTTCTGTAGCAGCCCGCATTAGTGTTCCCCACACTCCTGCCCCACACCCACCCCATCTCCCTGCCCGCCCCCACGAGCACGTGCCATGGCCACAACAGGTCCGGAGTGCATGTACTTCACCAGCCCCGGGTAGAAGGGGCGGTCCTTCAGGTCAATGTAGTGCTCCTTCAGGAGGTCCTCTGAGGCCTGGCATGGAACAGGAGGTCGCAATTAGGAAGTAAACTGGATAAAGCTGAATTATGGCTCTATCCCATCCTCAGAATCCCCCCCCCCCACCCATTCACAAGGCAGGTTCTCCAAAAATCCAGTTGCATAAGTTAGCCCACATCTAAGGGGTTCGTATATAAATCCTATCCAAGCTCCATACTCTTTTAGCAGAAAGACTGTTCTGATCATGAAGAAACCCTCAAAATGTCAATGGTATTAGGGGTGTTATAATCCTAAAAAGTAGGTGGTTTGAAAATCCAGATGTGGAGGGTTAAGTAAGCGTTGGCTGCCGTTGAAGGAAACGGGTCAGAGAGAGATCATAGCCACTCTCCTGGCCCATCTCCCAGTGTCCTTTCCAACATTTCCGATGTTAACTGGAACGTTCTCCTCTTCCCAGATGGGCTTGGTCAAGAAGATTTCAATAGTTCTCCCTTAAAGTCCAGTTCTGTGCCCCAAGCATAGTGCGGAAATGCCGGGCACTGCCCTAAACCCGGGGAGGAGAGCAGACGGGGATGGGGACGGGGACGGGGGCCGGGACGGGGAGGGGGGTGGGGGGTGAGGGAGGGGGCAGGCTTTGCCCGCGGGCCCCGCGCCCCGGCTCCGCGGCGGCCGACACGTCACCTCCGTTAACCTTGCGCGGGCGCCCGCGCTCGCGGGCCTCGGGGCCGGGCGGGGGCGGCGGGGTCGCGGGGGTCGCGGGGGTCGGTGGGCGGGGGCGGGGGCGCGGGCAGGAGGAGGGGCGCCCGCCGCCCGGGGTCCGGCGGGCCGGGGCGGGGGCGGGGGCGGGGGCCGCGTTACCCGCAGGAACTTCATGGCCACGAGGCGGAACCCCTTCTGCTCGAAGCGCTTGACGATGTCGCCCACGAGGCCGCGCTGCACGCCGTCCGGCTTGATGGCGATGAACGTGCGCTCCTGGTGGGCCATGGCCTGCGGGCGACAGGCCGGCTCAGGGCCCCGCGGCCGCGCGGACCCAGGCCCGGGGCTCGCCCCCGCCCCCCCCGCCCCCCGGGACACGCGCCCGCCGGCCGCCCCGCGGGAGGGGGGAGTGTCCCCGCCGGGAGGCCCGGGGGCGGTGGGGGAGGTCCCGCGGCGCCCTACCGGGAAGCTGGCTGCGCGGCGGGCCGGGAGCGAGGCGGGGAGCGCGCGGCGGGGCCCGGGCCGGCTCGGGAGGAGGGCTGCGCGACGGCCACACCCCGGACGCCCCGTCGCCCAACCCGCGAGGCCGACGCGGCCCGGGCCGCTGTCCCCGCCCCGGGGGCTCGGGGGCCGGAAGTGGCTTCGTCGCCCGGCCCGGGTGTGGGTCCCGCGGCGGGAGCCCCGGCGGCCGCCCCAGCTCCGCGCGCACCCCCTGCCGCGCACGCGCACGCGCCCTGTGCGCTCAGGCTCCGGCCCCGCCGGGGACGCGTCCCTGACAGGGTCCCGGGCTGCCTGACAGGAACCAGACCTGCCCCGAGGGCCGAGGGCACACAGCGCCGCGTTCCTCTCCTCGCCGCCGGAGACCCCGTCCCGCCGTGCGGAGGCCCCGTGACGGGCCGCCTCGGGACAGCGAGCAGGCGGCGGGAAGCGCACCCTCCCCGAGGGCGCCGGGCCCTGCGCTGATAACCGGTCGCTGCTGGCCTGAAGGACCTGGCTACCCCGTGCCGGGCTCGGCCTCTGCAGCCCCTGACCGCCTTCCGGGTTCGCTCCCAGCCCGGCGAACGGCGACGGGAACCGACACGACCCCCTCGAGCAACAAGGACTCGCAGGGCCGACCCCGAAACACGGACGGATTGGACCGCCACTGCCCACATGCAGGTACCCACTGACCTCTGTCCCACATTTTCCTTCTAGAGAACTGGAAGTTGGGGCGCCTGGGCGGCTCAGGCCGTAAGCGTCCGCCTTCAGCTCAGGTCATGACCGCAGGGTCCCGGACGAGCCTGCTTAGCGGGGAGCCTGCTTCCCCCTCGGTGCCTGCCACTCCCCCTGCTTGTGCTGTCCAATAAATAGAATCTTTAAAAAAATAACAGTATTTTCAGCGCTTGAGAGCTGGTCTTTCAGACGTTGGTCCAGTCCTCCTAGTGTTGGCCTCCCTGAAAAACATTTTCCTCCATGTGACCAGTCTCCACACCTTTCAGTTTTGTCAGCCCGGAGTGATGGAACCTGCTCTATGTGGGCCCCCTGGACCCAGGTGTCCTTGCACCCCTGCACCCTGGCTGCAAGAGGCCAAGCCAGCCCGGTATTACACCTTGACTTCCCAATTTCTGGTCGCAGGGCATTAAGTCACAATCCTGGGGGACCCTGGGGGACTCGTTCGGGGAAACGTCTGGCTTTGGCTTGGGTCATGATCTCTGGGCCCTGGGATGGAGCCTTTATCAGGCTCCCTGCTCAAATGGGGCATCAGCTTCTCCCTCTTCCTCTCCTCCCTGCTCGTGCTCGCTCTCTCACTATCTCAGATAAATAAATCTTTAAAAAATAAATAAATAAAAGACACAATACACTCTGGGGAAGAGACAGCCAGTGTTCTCTTGGGCTTCCAGGTGAAGCACTGGAATTTGGACTTCCTTCTCAGTTACCCAGTGTCAACTGTGGGAAAGAATCTGGGAATTTCACTGCAGATTTCTCTGGAGAGATGTTTGCCCCCTTTGGTCCCGTCATCACAGGTCCTGCAGTACAGTGAGCAGCAGCCTTTTGCCCTTTGCTTTCCTCGTCCTTCCTGGAGGGCACTTAACTGAGCAGGGTATTACCCTGCTGCCTCACCACACACGTATCCCTTTCCGGAAGGTACTGGTACTTTACCTCACTCCCCTCACCAAAAACAGGCCATGTTTTGTTGTATGAGATAGAAATGCATCTAGTCCTCAGCTGTGTGGAAGTCCTAGCTCCCATGGAGGAAATTCTTTCACAAAGTCTACATATGTCAACTCTCACTGCACACTTCAAATAATCTTACAATTTCGTCAGGTACACCCGAGAAGCTGGAAAAACACGGCTCCCAACTCCCCTCCTCTCCACTGCCTCTACCAAAGCCAGGTGAACAGGGAAAATACCAAGAAACACTAACGTCTGAGGCCAAAGTAATTGTCCATCATATGTATTCTCACCTTCCCCCTTCTAGGAGAGCTCCTGAGTATTCTCTAGGCATAAGGTTGCCCAAATAAAAATACTTTCCACTCTTGCAGCAAGAGACTTTGAAGTTCTGGCCAATGAGATGGGTGGAGAGCAAAGGTGGTACAGGGTTACACCTTCTTTTAAGGGTTCCTTAAAAGAAAGGAACAATCTACTTCCCTTCCCAACTTGCCATTAGGCACACATACAGGTGGTAAGGCGTGTTACATTGCTGAGAAGGAAATCGGTCCCCAAACTCAAGGATCAGAATCTCACTGCCATCACCACCCCTACATACCTACTTAGACATTTTTGCAGCTTTTTTGAGGTATAACTGGCAAATAAAACTTGTTATATATTTAAGGTATACAACCTGGTATTTTAATTTACGTATGTTGTGAAACGATCACACTTAAGCTAAGGAACATATCACTTCATATAGTTACCATTTTGTGTGTGGTGAGTACACTTAAGATCTACCCTTAGGGACACTTGGGTGGCTCAGTGGTTGAGCCGCTGCCTTTGGCTTGGGGCGTGATCCTGGGGTCCTGGGATTGAGTCCCACATCAGGCTCCCCATAGGGAGCCGGCTTCTCCCTCTACCTATGTCTCTATGTCTCTCATGAATAAATAAATAAGACCTTTAAAAAAAGATCTACCCTTTTAGCAAATTTCAAGTACACAATACAATATTGTGAGCTATAAACACAGTGCTGTACATTAGATTTCTAGTTTAGACTTTTAAATAGAAGATAAGTAAATTTCCATCTTGCTTCTGTTAAAGCAACCAAATCAGTGCCCTAACAAATCAAAGCTACTCCCAAGATTTCACCTGTTTCTTCTGAGGTCATCCCAGGGATCCAGGCATACTATCCTGTTTTGGAATAGTTACAAGTTCTCACACTCCCCCATCCACAGAGTCCCTGACAGCTTCTCAAGAGCAGGAAGGATATCTTTTATTTCCAATGAATCCTCTGCACCCAGTTACAGTCTTGGTAACCTAGACCACTTTCCTGGTTGAATGCTGACTGGCTCAGTGGCAAAAGTGGATGGGATGCAGGGGTGAAGAGAGGGACAGGCAAACAGAGAGAGACAGAAAGAGACTATGTATGTGTGATCTCAGGCCAATAAAAATAATTTACATAGTATTTACATTCTCTGTTAGTTCAGGTTAGCCAGAGTAAATGGATAAGAATACAAAATACAAAGCAATAGAGCAATACAAAGAAATCAACTCAATGAATCCTACAATGGGATGAAACATTTTAATCTGATGGCAGCCCATAATACTGTACGGGAAGCACTCCCAGCTCCAAGAGGTCCCCTCCAGGTTATAAGGAAGTTCTCAAAAATCACTGGATTTGCAAGAGCCTGGCCCCTTGCTCATGGGAGGGAAAGGGAATGGAACGGGCAAAGCACTGAGGTCTGCTCCCTCATCACTCGTCACTCATAAATCCAGTTCTGAGCACAGCTCTTGTAATCCACCAGCTCTTCAGGCTGGAACCACAAGCCAATCTCCTTCTCCGCACTCTCCACAGAATCGCTGCCATGGATAATGTTCCTGGACAGGGAAAGAGATGGCCAGGTTACCAAGACTCAAAGCATTAAACTGCCCAGAAGCCCCCCTCATTCCCACTGCCAGAAAGCTTACAGCCCCTGCAGCAGAAAAAGCCAAAGCTCCCTGTACATGAGTCCACATTAAAAGAAAAAGCCCACAACTGCAGTTAAAACTGGTAAGGATGAAAAATGTCCTGCCTGCACTCCAGTCGCCAGAGGACTCTGGCCAACGAAGTGTGTTGTACCAGTTCTACCCTCTCAAGACAGGCACAGCCACAGTGGTGCCAATGGCCAATGGCAGAGAGCTCGCTAACCCAAAGCCAATTTCAGAGGGAAAAAAACAATGAACTGATGTTAAACTGATGTGCATACGGTATCATGTCCATCCCAATCTCAGGAACCCAAATCTCTTTTTTTAACATTTTTTAAAAAGTAATCTCTAGGGGCACCTGGGTGGCTCAGTGGTTGAGCATCTGCCTTTGGCTGGGGTCAAGGTCCTGGGATCAAATCCCACATCGGGGTCCCCATAGGGAGCCTGCTGATCCCTCTACCTATGTCTCTGCTCTGTGTCTCTCATGAATAAAAAAATAAAATCTTAAAAAAAAAAAAAAATAGGGACGCCTGGGTGGCTCAGCAGTTGATTGTCTGCCTTGGGCCCAGGGCATGATCCTGGAGTCCCGGGATCAAGTCCCACATCGGGCTCCCCATAGGCCTGCTTCTCCCTCTGCCTATGTCTCTGCCTCTCCCTCTATGTCTCTCATGAATAAATAAATAAAATCTTTAAAAATAAATAAATAAATAAATAAAATAAAGTTAAAGTAATCTCTCCACCCAAAATGAGGCTCGAACTTATAACCCCAAGATCAACAGTCACATGCTCAACCAACTGAAGCAGCCAGTGCCCAAGGAACCCAAATTCTTGTGTCACCTCAGATTTTGGAAAAGGGCAAAAAGTACCAACTCCCACCTGCCAACTTGGATGCAAAAGTCCCCACGGATGGTCCCAGGTTTGGAGTCCGCCGGGTTGGTCTCCCCGAGCATCACTCGGCCTGTCTTCACCACATTCAGGCCCTCCCACACCTCCAAGGATAAAAAATATATGGTCAAGGAAGAAAACCAATCTCAGCAGAAAATCTGTAAACTACTAATTCAAAGAAAACAAAAAGCCCCCTTAACATTGAAGAAATAGTTACAGAGCATCCACTTGTTCCAAACTGGAAGTACTCATCTCTCTGCCCCAACTCCTGCTTTTCTACAATCCATTTTTGACAAAGCAGCCAGAGCAGCCTTTTAAAAATGACTACTGTAGGACCTCCCATAGCATCCGTCCTGGAGCTCATGAAGTACATAGCCAGCACAGTCCTGCCTACTCTGGCCCGGGCCTGTGCCTCTGGACTCCTGTTACCTGACTTTCTCTTTTACCCACCAGGCTCTAGCTACTCCAACCTTCTTTCTGGACTTCAAAAAGTCCAGGCCCTTTGCACATGCTGTTTTCTTGATGAGAGTGCTCTTCAACATGATTTTGTGTATGTCTGGTTCCCTCTTCTCACTCTAATCTCAGCTTGCAAAGCATGTTCCTTGACCACCCGATCTAAAGTGGCCACTTGCTGTCACCTCATCCTTATTCATTTCCGTGCATATCACTGCCAGCTTTTATATATATATTTTATATCATATATATATTATATATACACACACATACACACACACACATTTTTATTTCTTCATGATCTGCCCATCTTCCCCTGTCAAGATGTGTAGGCAAGCAAACCTATGAAAAAAAGGACCTATTTTGTCTTCATTCTGGACTGTATCCCCAGTGTCTAGAACAAAGCCTGGCACAATCAGGACAACTAGTACATACTTGGAGAATTTCTGCAATAAGCCAGAAACAATCTCCCTGCTCTCCAGAAGTATACTGACCTCTCCCAATTGCTCCCAGCTATGAGTCACTATGGGTCTTCAGTTCAACAAACAGATATATGTTGCCTTTGGTGGGTCAGAGAGCCAACTCACACCTTAACTGCCCAATCCTCCCAGCCCCCATTTCATCTGTATCAATGAGGACCTGGCATCAGATGCAGGAATCACAAGCCTGACTCTTGGCTCCCAGCGGGGTCATCCGATCAATATCCCATATGTGCACACTCACCATGGCAACCACAGGCCCTGACTGCATGTACTTCACCAGGCCGGCAAAGAATGGACGGTCCTTCAGGTCAATATAGTGCTCCTTGAGAAGGTCTTCAGAAGCCTAATCAACAGGGCAGAGAATGAGAATTGGCCCCCAAATGACCTAAGAACCAGCAATCTAGTCATTTCCCACTGCTGTCTAAACTGTGAGCCTTGGCTCACTGACTGTTATAACCCAATCCAGTCCCAACATGACTGGAGGGAAGCAGTGCCAAGAGACTAAAAGTGCTTAAGCTTTATATCAATTCCTCCCTCACTGGCCTTGATTGATTGGAATACCACAGAACCTTAGAATCAAATCCAGCCATCCCATTTTAGACAGTAAAACAACATGATGACAGTAAACAACATGATGACTTTCCATTCATTGAGAGCAAGCCTCAACTAAAATATTAGTGGAAAGGGGGTGAGAGGGCAGCCCTTGGCATTCGATGAGAAGTAAATTGAACCCAGCCACTTCCCAGGACCACTTCACATTTCTTCAGATGACGCAGGCCAGGGACCGGGTGTGGCAATTATGCAATTCCCACAAGTATTTTACAAATCACTCCAAAGTACATGACATCTAGCAATAAATAATTTTGCAGAAGAAGGAATGAGAAACTCTCACATTGCAAGGCTGGTAGGTGGGAACAAATCAAGTTAGCTAGAGAGCAAACCAGCTGCTTGGCAATTCCGACTACCTCGGCTGTGTTCTTTGCCACTGCGCACAGGGCCTGTTCAGGGTCTAACAAGGACTCGTTTTTCCAGTTCTATAGTACTGCACACTGCAGGGAGACCCACACATGGGCAGATCTGCTGCCAGAAAGCACATCCAAATCATCCTACCATTCAGCCTCTTGTTGATTGTTACTTGCCAAAGTAAAATGACACAGCCACATGACCAGCCGTGTTAGCAATTCCTCTCCCATCCCCTCCAATCCCCCTGGAAGACTACTAGGGGCAGTCTCCTGACACACACTGACTTGACCTTCCCTTCCCCGAACACTGTTTTAATTCTACTAATTGGTTCTGGTTATCTTTAATCTGCAGAACAGATTACAGGGTTTTTTTCAGAGGGGGGACATCAAGTTTCCCCTCTCCACCCTTCTCCATGTCAGATATAAACAACTCTGTAGGCTCCTGGCAGCTGTCCATCTTCATCAAGCCCATATCCTTGATAGGAAACTGAGTGTAGTGGAAAAAAATGCATGCACTTAGGGGTCAGAGAGACCAGAGTTAAAATCCATGTTCCATCACTATGTGCCTTCAGATACATTACTTAACCTCTCCAAGCCCCAGGTTCCTCATAACTGACAACCATAGGCATAGAAATAAGTACGTCTCTGGGTTGTCATGCGAGCCAGAAAAAACACATGTCTAGCACACGGTAAATGCCCAATCAACAATACTTTCTAATTTCACTTTGCCGGGACTCTTGGGTGGCTTAGTGGTCGAGCGTCTGCCTTCGGCTCAGGCCGTGAATAAATAAAATATTAAAAAAAAAAATTTCACTTTGCCTTCAAAACCTAATTTAATATACAAACTCTCTGGAAAGCCATACTTGTCTAACACCTGGCACTAATCATTCCATGATGTACCCCCCTGCATCAACATCCATCTACTCCATTTTATACTAAAGCAGTTTTCCTAAAACATCACACAGGAACTAAATTGCAAATCAAACTAAACTTAAAATACACTAGCAGACTCCAAAGATGACTCTACTGGGGCACCTGGGGGGCTCAGTCAGTGAAGCATCTGCTCAGCTCAGGTCATGATTCTAGGGTCCTGGGATCAAGCCCCTGCTCAGCGGGGAATCTGAGTATCTCCAACTCCCCACCCCCTGCTCTTGCTCACTCTCTTTCTCTCTCTCTCTCAAATGAATAAAATCTTAAAAAATTAAAATTAAAAAAAAGATCACTCTATAAATAGGAAAAAAAGACCATTCTCTAATTTATAGGCTTTGAGAATCTGAATTCTCATTTCCCAGGTCTGTCTGAAAAAGGATTCTTGACTAATTAATCCTTTTCATTTTGGGGGTGGGGGGGTTGCGAGGTTTTAAAAAATTTTTCTTAAAGATTTATTTATTTGAGAGAGAGAGCGAGAGAGAGAGAGAGCGAGAAATGAGCAAGAGGAGCAGAGGGAGAGACAATCTCAAGCAGCCTCCTTGCTGTGGGCAGCCTGACATGGGACTCAGTCTCATGACCCTGAGATACCTAAGCCGAACCCAAGTGTCTGACGCTTAAGAGACTGTGCCACTCAGGTGCCCCCTCCTTTTCATTTTTTGAAATACTGCTTTGTAGGTTTCTTATTTATTCATAGAGATGCAGAGAGAGAGAGAGAGAGAGAGGCAGAGACACAGGCAGAGGGAGAGGGAGAAGCAGAGGGAGAAGCAGGCTCCATGCAGGGAGCCTGACGTGGGACTCGATCCAGGGTCTCCAGGATCACGCCCTGGGCTGCAGGCGGCGCTAAACCGCTGCGCCACCGGGGCTGCCCTCTCTGCTGTTTTCAAGTGGGCCTTCCAAAGGACAAAACCACAGCTTTCCCACAACATGCCCTAATGGTGCCTAATATTATGCTAGAAACGAAGTGGGTGGTAAATAAGGATGGAAAAATCTCCTTGCTGACAATCAACCTGCCTGACTCAAAGAGAGGAATGGAGGAGGGGGAATTTCTCTGAAATTATCTGCTCAGGAAGCTCAAGACTGGGTGCTCAAACACGCCCAGGGCTCTGAGTCAGAAATCACAGTGTTCTCCTGAAACCAAAATTGCATGTATGTTACCTAACTAGAATTTAAATAAAAATCTGAAGAAAAAAATAAAATAAAATAAAAATTTAGGAAAGAAAGGGGGACGCCTGGGTGGCTCAGCAGTTGAGCGGTTGCTTCTGGCTCAGGTCATGATCCTGGGGTCCTGGGATCAAGTCCAGTATTTGGCTCCCTGCAAGGAACCTGCTTCTCCCTCTGCCTCTGCCTCTATGTCTCTCATGGATAAATAAAATCTTTGAAAAAGGGCGGGGGCAGGGGCGCCTGGCTGGCTCAGTCAGTGGAGCCTTGATCTCAGAGTTGAGTTTGAGCCCCACATTTGCTGTGGAGATTGCTTAAAAATAAAGGAAAGAAAGAAGAAATCACAGTGCTGCAGTAGTAATATGTGGAACTCCGCACTGCTAAAGGAAAGGGGGAGGCTATTCCCAGAAGTCCCAGAAACTGGGTTTGTGGTAGGACTCAGCCACAGTGCTAGCCACCGGTGAGTTTCCAGCTTTCAGGATGCTTGTGTTCACCCTACATGAAGAAGGCTAAAGAGGAGGGGAGGCGAGAACAGGGAGGCTAACCTACAATGATCCCTTGTACTCCAAGAAAACAGAAATATGAAGAGTGAAGTCCACTTACCTGGATTAATTTCATAGCAATGAGGCGGAATCCCTTTTGCTCGAAACGCTTGATGATCTCTCCCACAAGGCTGCGCTGGACTCCATCAGGCTTGATGGCAATGAAGGTGCGTTCACTGTTGGCCATGGTCCTGAGGATAAACAGCTGGGAGGATGAAACGGCACGGAATATCCTGCCTACATCATTATCCATCGCAAGCCGATTACCCCATAAAGCTGGTTTAAATCTGTCATGCCAACTCCAAGTCTCTCAGGTAAAAACCCAATGCCTAGTGTGCTCACCACGCTGTGCTACTTTTAAGACAACTTTAAAGATATATGTATACACAATGTTCCTACAGTGCTAGTCGTATATACCAATAAGAACAGTGTGCTAAAGGGGTATGAGGGCAGCTCAGTCGATTGAGTGTCCAACTCTTGATTTCAGCCTGGGTCATGATCTCAGGGTCAGGGGACTGAGCCTCACACTGAGAGCCTCAGAGAGCAGTCTGCTTCAGATTCTTTCTCCCCTCCCCCTCTGCTCCTCCCTGCTCATGCTCGCATGTTCTCTAAAATAAATTAACAAAATCTTAGAAAAAAGAATAGTGTGCTATTGCAGTGTACGAATGTATTCATTACAAGGTGCTATACGGACAAAACTCTGGAATAGCCTGTGTGTAAAAAATGTTCCTAAGGGGGGAAAAAATTTTTCCCTAAGCAAACACAAACCCCCCAATTCCTTCTCAGTCCCCTTATTCCTGAACTAATATCCCAGGGTGGGCAAGGGTCCAAAAGCAGGGGCTATTTTTTCTATCCCATTTGACTTAAAAGCTTCTATTAACCTGTACTGTGGCATAACTAAGGTAGTGGATGTTTAAAACAAAAAGAAAAGAAAAGATACTGTCCTTCTGATTTATCCAGATAAGAAACTACAGTGATAAAGTGGTGTCAGGTCCAAGGCAGAATGATACAGTCTAACCCACTGCCACAGTCATGGTATTAGAACTGGGAGGGGTTTTGGAGATTATTTCATTACAATCCCCCTCATTTTGCAAACAAGAAAACAAATCTAGAGCACCAAAATGAGGGCCAAAAAATCTGGATTTCCCAATTGGATACAATTTATGCTACATCATAAGACACACCAGAGAAAGGTGGATGGTGGAAGAACTAGAGCCATTAGTAGTATCTGAGCTGGGACATCACGCAGGAACGAGTCTGCCTAGAGAATGTCAATCTCGTATCTTGCCTTTTACAGAGAAGACTGGGCTCAAGACTTGCTCTGCCTTCACAAGAAGGGAAGGAGGAGGCCCCTGACCTTGAAGGTCAATCCTTAATGAGGACAGCCACACCACCTCCTGGCTCTATCTTCCTGTAGGTTAGTTAACCTCTTATTATGACAGCTTAATATATTTTAATTTCTGGAAGGCCTAGGTGGTTCAGTGGTTGAGCCTTTAGCTCAGGTCTTGTTTCCGGGGTCCTGAGATCAGAGTCCCCAATCGGGCTCCCCACAAGGAGCCTGCTTCTCCCTCTGCCTAGGTCTCTGCCTTTCTGTATGTCTCTCATGAGTAAGTAAAATCTTTAAAAATACATATATATTATCTTTAGTTTGTGTTTCTGCCCCCCCCCCCCCCCCCGCCCACACACACACAAACACGGGTCTGCGGCCTGTATACGGGGATGGTTTGCTCCTGCGTCTGTCCCTGGTACCTAGCCACATGATCTCGCATTCGGTAAGATCAAAGAAAAGGTCTTAAGGGGGATCCCCGCGTGGCTCAGCGGTTTAGCACCCGCCCCTGGCCCAGGGCGTGATCCTGGAGTCCCAGGATCGAGTCCCACATCAGGCTTCCTACGTGGAGCCTGCTTCTCCCTCCGCCTGTGTATCTGCCTGTCTCTCTCTCTGTGTCTCTCATGAATAAATAAAATATATATATATATAAAAAGACAAGGTCTTAAGTGGTAACCGCGCTGCCCCTCCAAGAAAAAGAGACAAAGCCCAAGGACTGCCGAGAAATCCCAATGGAAGCTGCGGACAAGTATGGATTCCCCAGGAGAAAATGGGGCTACCGAGCCACAAACAGTCCCTATACCCATCCCATTTATACCCATAAACGTGCTCCATTCCAACCCAGGCACACACACGTCACTCACTCACTCATTCATTCATTCATTCATTCAGCAAGCACTTACAGAACCCCAACCCCGTGCCCAGCTCTGCGTGCGCTGGAGGCAGACAGGGCACCACCCGGCGGACGTGGCCTGCTGGCAAAGGCAGCCACGTGGGGCGGGACTGCGCGGCCAGGTCTGCACCTGTCCGCGGGCGCTGCCGCCCTTCCCTCCCATCCGATCCCTCGCGCCACCGCCCGGAGCAACACTCAGCCCACCCCATCGCCGCCCCCCTCTCCCGACCCCAGCACTCTCCCCTTCTTCTCAAGACCCCAGAGCCTCTCACCTTTCCAGCTGCTACCGCCGCAACTCCTTCTGGCGCCGCCGGCACCGGAAACACGCCCCGGCCCCACGTGGTTCCTGGCACCTACCGGCGCGGAACGCTTCTTTCCGGATCGGCTGCCGGGGGAGCCCGTTTTACAGAACACCCCTGGGCCACGCTTCCCGCTTCCTCTCGGGAGTCGGATGTCATTCTAGTGAGCAACATTCCTAGGTTTAACTTCCGGCACTGTTCCTCGTCCTTCCGGCTCTCTGCCCTTTTCTCCCCCCGGCCCCGCCCCGGCCCCGGCCCCGGCCCCGGCCCCGGCCCCGCCCCCGCCCCCGCCCCCGCCCCCGCCCCCGCCCCGTAAGACTGTCTGACTCACTTCCTCCGTTCTCGAGTCAGTTGGCTGCCCGAGAGGTGGCGCTCCCACTTTGCATGAAGTCCGGACGGGCACCTGACCTAGAAATAGACCGGTCTTTCTCACTTTACAATTACTCATTCTTTCCGGCCTAGCAAGCGCTGCACTATTACCTGAGCACCTACTGTGTGCCGGGCGCTATTGCAGGGCCTGAGGGGACAGCAGTGAACGCTCTTGGAGACTGTGGTAGGGTTGGGAATGGGGACAAAGAGTAACCGAGCAAGTGGTATAGGGCACGTTGCGTTACGGTCGTGCTGCCAGAAAAGGCAGGCAAGGGGCGCCTGGGTGGCTCGGGTTGAGCGCCTGCTTCGGCTCAGGGCGTGACCCTGGGTCCTGGGATCGAGTCCTCCCCCCTCCGCCCCACTCTGCCTCTCTCCGTGTGTCTGTCATGGATAAATAAATAAAATCTTTAAAAAGAAAGAAAGAAAGAAAAAAGCACGGCAAGGGAGAAAGACTGAAAGCAGTAAGCAATTTTAAAAACGTTGGCTGGAAAAAAAAAATCTGAGAAAGTGACAATGGACTAGACCTGCCTGAAGCGAGGGAGCAAGTCTGGTGATTATCTGCGGAATATTACTACAGTGGGCATCCCATGGCAGGGAATGGCATCGGAGAGAGGCCGGGTTATGTTGCGGTGCCACGGGAAGGTTTTGAACAGGGAGTGACATCATCTGATACATGTAAAAAAAAAATCACACTGACTGCCATAGAATAAATGGGTGCGGCCAAGGTACGAAGAGGAATCAGGTGTCTTATCAACAGCTGGTCCTGCGACTCTGGACTGGCTCAGTCTGTACAGTTGGAAAGTCCTGATCTTGAGGTTGTGAGTTTGAGCCCTAGGCTACTTGTAGAGGTTACTTAAAAAAAAAAAAAAAAAAAAAAAAAAAAAAAAAAAAAAATATATATATATATATATATATATATATATATATTGCTGAAGGAATTGGACATATGCAAGCAAAGAAAAAAGGAAAGAACATCTACCTACACCTCCACCTTAAACAAAGGTTCTTTCAAAATGGATCATAGGGGATCCCTGGGTGGCTCAGCAGTTTAGCACCACCTTCAGCCCAGGGCGTGATCCTGGAGACCCAGGATCGAGTCCCACATCTGGCTCCCAGCATGGAGCCTGCTTCTCCCTCTGCCTGCTTCTCCCTCTGCCTATGACTCTGCCTCTCTCTCTGTGTCTCTCATGAATAAATAAATAAAATCTTAAAAAACAAAACAAATGGATCATAAAGGGGCACTTGGGTGGCTCAGTTGGTTAAGCATCCTACTCACGATTTGGGTCAGGTCTTGATCTTTCGTGAAATCCAGCCCACTGTGGGGGCTCTGCCTCTGCTTCTGCCATCCCCTGACTCCTGCACAAGCTCTCTCTCTCTCAAATAAATAAATTTCTAAAAAATGGATCACAGATTTAAGTGTAAAACTATAAAAAGTTTAGGAAAAACATGGTAAAAAAAATCTTCAGGGACACCTGGGTGGCTCAGGGGTAGAGGATCTGCCTTTGGCCCAGGGCATGATTCCGGAATCCCAGGATCGAGTCACACGGCGGGCTCCCTGCATGGAGCCTGCTTCTCCCTCTGCCTGTGTCTCTGCCTCTCTCTCTCTCTCTGTCTCTCATGAATAATAAATAAAATCTTAAAAAAAAAACAAAAACAAAAACACTTCAGGACTAAGAGCCAGCCAAAGAGTTTTTAGACTTGCCACCAAAAGCACAATCCATAAAATGAAAGGGTTGGTATATTGGACCCTAACAAAAATAAAAACATTTTCCCTTTGAAAGACCCTGAGAAGAGGATAAAAAACAAGCTGCAGGGTAAAAGAAAATATTTGCAAATCATGTATCCAATACAGGCCTTGTATATAGAACACATAAAGAATTTTCACAACTCGCCAGCATCACCTTAATTCCAAAGCCAGAGCCAGCATCACCTTAATTCCAAAGCCAGACAAAGACCCCGCCAAAAAGGAGAATTACAGACCAATATCCCTGATGAACATGGATGCAAAAATTCTCAACAAGATACTGGCCAATAGGATCCAACAGTACATTAAGAAAATTATTCACCATGACCAAGTAGGATTTATCCCTGGGACACAAGGCTGGTTCAACACCCGTAAAACAATCAATGTGATTCATCATATCAGCAAGAGAAAAACCAAGAACCATATGATCCTCTCATTGGATGCAGAGAAAGCATTTGACAAAATACAGCATCCATTCCTGATCAAAACTCTTCAGAGTGTAGGGATAGAGGGAACATTCCTCGACATCTTAAAAGCCATCTATGAAAAGCCCACAGCAAATATCATTCTCAATGGGGAAGCACTAGGAGCCTTTCCCCTAAGATCAGGAACAAGACAGGGATGTCCACTCTCACCACTGCTGTTCAACATAGTACTGGAAGTCCTAGCCTCAGCAATCAGACAACAAAAAGACATTAAAGGCATTCAAATTGGCAAAGAAGAAGTCAAACTCTCCCTCTTCGCCGATGACATGATACTCTACATAGAAAACCCAAAAGTCTCCGCCCCAAGATTGCTAGAACTCATACAGCAATTCGGTAGCGTGGCAGGATACAAAATCAATGCCCAGAAGTCAGTGGCATTTCTATACACTAACAATGAGACTGAAGAAAGAGAAATTAAGGAGTCAATCCCATTTACAATTGCACCCAAAAGCATAAGATACCTAGGAATAAACCTCACCAAAGAGGTAAAGGATCTATACCCTAAAAACTACAGAACACTTCTGAAAGAAATTGAGGAAGACACAAAGAGATGGAAAAATATTCCATGCTCATGGATTGGCAGAACTAATATTGTGAAAATGTCAATGTTACCCAGGGCAATATACACGTTTAATGCAATCCCTATCAAAATACCATGGACTTTCTTCAGAGAGTTAGAACAAATGATTTTAAGATTTGTGTGGAATCAGAAAAGACCCCGAATAGCCAGGGGAATTTTAAAAAAGAAAACCATATATGGGGGCATCACAATGCCAGATTTCAGGTTGTACTACAAAGCTGTGGTCATCAAGACAGTGTGGTACTGGCACAAAAACAGACACATAGATCAGTGGAACAGAATAGAGAATCCAGAAGTGGACCCTGAACTTTATGGGCAACTAATATTCGATAAAGGAGGAAAGACTATCCATTGGAAGAAAGACAGTCTCTTCAATAAATGGTGCTGGGAAAATTGGACATCCACATGCAGAAGAATGAAACTAGACCACTCTCTTTCACCATACACAAAGATAAACTCAAAATGGATGAAAGATCTAAATGTGAGACAAGATTCCATCAAAATCCTAGAGAAGAACACAGGCAACACCCTTTTTGAACTCGGCCATAGTAACTTCTTGCAAGATACATCCACGAAGGCAAAAGAAACAAAAGCAAAAATGAACTATTGGGACTTCATCAAGATAAGAAGCTTTTGCACAGCAAAGGATACAGTCAACAAAACTCAAAGACAACCTACAGAATGGGAGAATATATTTGCAAATGACATATCAGATAAAGGGCTAGTTTCCAAGATCTATAAAGAACTTATTAAACTCAACACCAAAGAAACAAACAATCCAATCATGAAATGGGCAAAAGACATGAACAGAAATCTCACAGAGGAAGACATAGACATGGCCAACATGCATATGAGAAAATGCTCTGCATCACTTGCCATCAGGGAAATACAAATCAAAACTACAATGAGATACCACCTCACACCAGTGAGAATGGGGAAAATTAACAAGGCAGGAAACAACAAATGTTGGAGAGGATGCGGAGAAAAGGGAACCCTCTTACACTGTTGGTGGGAATGTGAACTGGTGCAGCCACTCTGGAAAACTGTGTGGAGGTTCCTCAAACAGTTAAAAATAGACCTGCCCTACGACCCAGCAATTGCACTGTTGGGGATTTACCCCAAAGATACAAATGCAATGAAACGCTGGGACACCTGCACCCCGATGTTTCTAGCAGCAATGGCCACGATAGCCAAACTGTGGAAGGAGCCTCGGTGTCCAACGAAAGATGAATGGATAAAGAAGATGTGGTTTATGTATACAATGGAATATTACTCAGCTATTAGAAATGACAAATACCCACCATTTGCTTCAACGTGGATGGAACTGGAGGGTATTATGCTGAGTGAAGTAAGTCAGTTGGAGAAGGACAAACATTATATGTTCTCATTCATTTGGGGAATATAAATAATAGTGAAAGGGAAAATAAGGGAAGGGAGAAGAAATGTGTGGGAAATATCAGAAAGGGAGACAGAACGTAAAGACTGCTAACTCTGGGAAACGAACTAGGGGTGGTAGAAGGGGAAGAGGGCGGGGGGTGGGAGTGAATGGGTGACGGGCACTGGGTGTTATTCTGTATGTTAGTAAATTGAACACCAATAAAAAAATAAATTAAAAAAAAAAAAAAAAGAATTTTCACAACTCAATAGTTTAAAAAAGTCCGATTAGAAAAAGAACAAAAGAGGGGTGCCTAGGTGACTCAATTGGTTAAGTATCTGCCTTCGGCTCAGATCATGATCCCAGAGTCTGGGATCAAGCCTGAGTCTGGCTCCCTGCTCAGTGGAAAGCCTTCTTCTCTCTCTCCTTCTGCAACTCCCTGTGCTTGTGCTCTAGCACATGCTCTCACACACTCTCTCTCTGAAATAAACAAAATCTTGAAAGAAAGAAAGAAAGAAAGAAAGAAGAAAGAAAGAAAGAAAGAAAGAAAGAAAGAAAGAAAGAAAGAAAGAAAGAAAGAAGAAAGAAGAAAATGAACAAAAGGCAAAAATAGACATTACACTGAAAGGGATTTACAGGTGGCAAATAAATACATGAAGAGTTTCTCGACATCATTAGCCATTAGGGAAATGCAATTAAAAAAAAAAAGATTGTATTTATTCATGAGAGACACTAAAAGAGAGAGGCAGAGACAGAAGAAGGGCAGAGGCAGAAGGAGGATCCCCACGGGGAACTTGATGCGGGACTCATCCCAAGACCCTAGGATCATGCTGTGAGCTGAAGGCAGACGCTGAACCACTGAGCCACCCAGATGTCCCAGGAAATGCAAATTAATACCACAATGAGGTAGCACTACACACCTATCTTAATGCTTAAAAAAAAAAAAGAGCACCCCACTAGCTCAATGGGTAGAGCATGGGAGTCTTGATCTCACTGTAGTGAGGTTGTAAGTTTGAGCCCCATGTTGGATGTAGAGTTTACTTTTAAAAGGAGGGAAAAGGGGCTCCTGGGTGGCTTAGTGGGTTGAACATCCAACTCTTGATTTCAGCTCAGGTCTTGATCTCAGGGTCCTGAGTTTACACCCCATGTTGGGCTCCAGGTTGGGCTCCATGGTGGGTGTTGAGCCTGCTTTTTTTTAAAAAAAAAAAAAAAAAAAGGAAAAAAAAAATAGTGACAGTACTGTTGAAGAGGTGGAGAAACTAGATCCCCTCATACATCGCTGGTGGGAATGTAAAATGGTATAGGCCCTCAGGAAAAGTTTGCCAGTTTCTTATAAAACTAACCAGGCACTTTCCATATGACCTGACAATTGCCCTCATGGGTGTCTATTCCAGAGAAATTAAAGATTTATGTTCTTTTCACACAAAAACCGGCATACAAATGTCCTTAGCAGCTTTATTTGTAATAGCCAAAAACTGGAAACAGGGACGCCTGGGTGGCTCAGTGGTTGAGTGCCTCCCTTCGGCCCAGGGCCTAATCCAGAGTCCCAGGATCAGGTCCCACATTAGGCTCCCTGTATGGAGACTTCCTCTCCATCTGCCTGTGTCTCTGCCTCTCTCTCTGTGTGTCTCTCGTGAATAAATAAAGAAAATATTTTTTAAAAACTGGAAACAACTCAAATGTCCATCAAATGAAAGCTTAAACAAACTAGTCTCTATCCATCTGTACCATGGAACATTACTCAATAATAAAAGAATGGGACACCTGGATGGCTCAGCAGTTGAGCATCTGCCTTGGGCCCGGAGCATGATCCTGGAGTTCCCACATCAAGTCCCGCGTCGGGCTCCCTGCATGGAGCCTGTTTCTCCAACTGCCTGTGTCTCTGCCTCTCTCTCTCTCTCTCTCTCTCTCTCATGAATAAATAAATAAATAAAATCCTGAAAAATAAAAAAAAGTAATAATAAAGGAAGAGAGGCGCCTGGGTAGCTCAGTTGGTTAAGCATCTGCCTTCAGCTCAGGTCATGATCCCAGGGTCCTGGGATCAAACCCCAGAGCCCCAAGTCAGGCTGTCTGCTTATCATGGAGCCTGTCTCTCCTTCTCCCACCACCTGCTGCTCCCCCTGCTTGTGCTCTCTCCGTCAAATAAATAAATAAAATCTTTAAAAAATAATAATAAAAGAAGAAGAAAAAAGCTATTGATACACAACAACTTGGATAGATCTCAAGAGAGAGTATGCATTATTGCATTTATTTTTTTTTTAAATCTTTTTTTTTTTTTAATTTTTATTTATTTATGATAGTCACAGAGAGATTGAGAGAGAGGCAGAGACACAGGCAGAGGGAGAAGCAGGCTCCATGCACCGGGAGCCCGATGTGGGATTCGATCCCGGGCCTCCAGGATCGCGCCCTGGGCCAAAGGCAGGCGCCAAACCGCTGCGCCACCCAGGGATCCCGCATTATTGCATTTATATAATGTTCTTGAATTCACAGAATTTTAAAGATAGAGGACACATTAGGAGTGTTCAGGAGTTTGGGATGCGGGAGAGGGCATGGGGTATTCCTAAAAGGGTAGTAAGAGGGAGCCTTGGAGTGATGGACTACTTCTGTATCTTGATTGTGGTGACAGTTACATGAATCTACACATGTGATAAAGCTGCATAGAATTATACATACACACAAATGAGTGCTTGTAAAACTGATGAAATCTGAATAAACTCTGCAGATTATACCAATGTCAATTTCCTGGTTTTGATATTGTTCTGTAGTTATGCAAGATGTTACCATTAGAGGACACTGGGTTAAGGATACATGAGACTTCCTTGTACTTTTTTTTTTTTTTTTGCAACTTCCCATAAATCTTATCTTTTCTTTTAAGTGAGCTCTATGCCCAACCTGGGGCTTGAACTCATGACCTTGAGATCAAGAGTCGCATGCTGCACTGACTGAGCCAGCTAAGCATCTTGCAACTTCCCATAAATCTATTAAGTATTTCAAAATTTAAAAATTAAAAA
Organism: Canis aureus; assembly: GCF_053574225.1. Classification (NCBI taxonomy): domain Eukaryota; kingdom Metazoa; phylum Chordata; class Mammalia; order Carnivora; family Canidae; genus Canis; species Canis aureus. The sequence goes on from NC_135626.1 coordinate 34,205,053, forward strand.
AAAAAAAAATAAAATAAATAAATAAATAAATAAATAAATAAATAAAAATAAATAAATAAATTTAAAAGGGATGCCTGGCTGGCTTAGCCAGAAGAATGTGCAACTCTTGATCTTGGAGTGGTAAGTTCAAGCCCCATGTTGGGTGTAGAGATTATTTAAAAATAAGAGCTTGGGGATCCCTGGGTGGCTCAACAGTTTAGCGCCTGCCTTTGGCCCAGGGTATATCCTGGAGTCCTGGGATCAAGTCCTGCACCGGGCTCCCTGCATGGAGCCTGCTTCTCTCTCTGCCTGTGTCTCTGCCTCTCTCTCTGTGTCTCTCATGAATAAATAAATAAATAAAATCTTTAAAAAATAATAAAACAGGGATCCCTGGGTGGCGCAGCGGTTTAGCGCCTGCCTTTGGCCCAGGGCGTGATCCTGGAGACCCGGGATCGAATCCCACATCGGGCTCCCGGTGCATGGAGCCTGCTTCTCCCTCTGCCTGTGTCTCTGCCTCTCTCTCTCTCTCTGTGTGACTATCATAAATAAAAAAATAAAATAAAATAAAATAAAACAAAGGCTTAAAAATAATAAAAAAATAAATAAAGGCTTAAAAAAGATAAAATAAAGAAATGTTATAAAAAATTTTTCTTCAAACAGAATCAGGAAAGCTGATGGAGTCTATACCATTAGTCTAAGTGGGAAATTATGGTGGTTTGGAACATGTGATGAGAAAGAAAAAAGAGACAAGTGGCTAGTTACAGGACGTATATTCAAGGTTTGGCACATAGGTCTTACGGATGGATAGGATAGGGGACATGAAAAAAATAGATGTTGGCTCCTAATTTTCTTTCTTTAAGATTTTATTTTAATTTGTTAAGGTTTTTTATAAGATTTTATTTATTTATTCTTAAGTTTTTTTAAGATTTTCTTTTTTAAAGATTTTTAAAAATTTATTTATTCATGAGAGACACACAGAAAGAGGCAGAGACACAGACAGAGGGCGAAGCAGGCTCCATGCAGGAAGCCTGACATGGGACTCCATCCTAGGACCCCAGAATCACCCCCTGGGCTGAAGGTAGGTGCTCAACCGCTGAGCCATCAAGGCTCCTTTAAGAGTTTATCTTTAAGCAATCTCTACACCCAGTATGGGACTGGAACCCACAACCTTAAGATCAAGAGTTGCACCCTCCACTGGCAGAGCCAGCCAGGTACCCCCTAGTTTTCTTTCTTACTTACTTTTTTTGGTGGCGGAGGAGAGGATGCATTAAGTATCCGTTCAATAGTTATCTACAAAGCTCCTTTATAAGCTGTTGGGGACCGCTGCACTAGTGCTTCTAAAACCTCTATGTACAAACAAATCACATAGGGAATTGTTAAAACAAAAATTCTTCTTTTTTTTAAAGATTTTATTTATTGATGGGATCCCTGGGTGGCGCAGCGGTTTGGCGCCTGCCTTTGGCCCAGGGCGCGATCCTGGAGACCCGGGATCGAATCCCACGTCGGGCTCCCGGTGCATGGAGCCTGCTTCTCCCTCTGCCTGTGTCTCTGCCTCTCTCTCTCTCTGTGACTATCATAAATAAATAAAAATTAAAAAAAAAAGATTTTATTTATTGAGCAGCCAGGGTGGAGTTATTTAAATAAATAAAAGATTTTATTTATTTATTCATGAGAGACACACACACACACACAGAGAGAGAGAGAGAGAGAGAGAGAGGCAGAAACACAGGCAGAGGGAGAAGCAGGCTCCCTGTGGGGAGCCTGATGGGGCACTTGATCCCAGACCCTGAGCTGAAGGCAGACACTCAACTGCTGAGCCACACAGGGATCCCTAAAAAGCAAATTCTGATTCAGTACGGCTAGAGTGAAGCCTGAGAGTTTGATGATTCCAAGGTTGTCGATCGATAGACTCTACAATACCATCTCCTGGAGGCAGGTTCCTTTAAAAATGTTATAAGCCTTATTGGGTGGGGAGGATCTTGCCCAGGCAGAATCTGGAGAAGGGGAATGGACAGTAGAAAATAGGAAGATTTCATCTCTTCCTGGAAGCCATCCTAATTACATGACTCGCCCAACCCTTCCTTGCCCAACTCTATACACAACCCTTCAGGCTTCTGTAGGTAAATGTTTCAACAGAACAAATTAAAAAAACAATAAGAATTTAAGCTAACACTAATCTTTTTTTTCAAGTTTTATTTATTTATTTATTTACTTACTTACTTACTTATTTATTTATTTAACTAATCTCTGCCCCCAATGTGGGAAGCAAATTCATGATCTCAAGATCAAGAGTCACATGCTCTTCTGACTGAGCCAGTCAGGCACCCTGAAACTAATGGACGTAATGGACATATGAACCCATCTCTCCAGAAACCCTGACAAAGGGTTTCAGTTTCTTTTCTTTTCTTTTTTTTTAGTTTCTTCTTGAAACTTCCGGGAAGGGGAATCCACTACCTCAGACATCAGATCCCTGGCCTTCCACCCTCCCCTTGTTTAAATAGCAACAACAACAATAAACTTGCAAATTTGAATATATTCACCCTCCCCCAAAATAATAACAGGAGTAATGTTTAGTGAACTGCACTAATGACACCAACTCTTGTGGAGAAAGAGTGGTCACTAGGCTGCCTTGGTAGCATAGGGGGAAGGTTTCACCGAAGTATGATTGGGATGCACAGAGAGAAGATGGCAGATAGGCAAGTCTGTAGGTTCTGGGAGACAAGGAAAATAGCCAAGAGCAAAGGATGCAAACAGGAAAAAGTAAAAAATGTCAGAGAAACTCATTAGACACTCCTGATAGAGTGCTTCTAGAATAGTGGGGGAGAAGACCAGCAGATTAATGACAAGCCTTGAATGCTAGCCCAAGAAATTGGGACCGTAGTTAATGGAGAGTCATGGAACCTTTGAGTGTAGAACAGTGACCTGAGAAACATCTTAAAATTCTAGAACTTAATAAAACTGTTGTGGCTATCTAATTCACTCTTTATAGGCATACACACAGACCAAAAGAGATGACTCGATTTATTCAAGATTACATTGGTACATGGGGAATGCTATGCTTTAGAACAATGAAGAATCTAGCTATAGTCTGGAGGGTAGATTGGATAGGGAGACACTGGAAGCAAAGAGGCCCATAAAGAAAATGCCAATGTCATCAATAATCAAGGTATGAGGATTAAAGTGGTCAAAGGGATGTTTGCGCTAAAACTCATAGGCTAAACTAACAAGGTTTGGGAAGTGATTGAATATGATTGACAAGAGCTGGAAAGGAACTCTATCACAGCAATGATAGTGCTGAAGATCATGAGTCTGTTTTCAAGTGATGTGGGGGCGATTCTTGGATCAACTACATATTAATTATGTGATCTTGGTCAAGACATCCAATATCGCCAAGCAAACCTCAGTTTTTGTCATGACATCATAAGAGTGTTGAGAGGATTTATATAAAGTAATGCAATAAAATTTAACACAGTGTCTGGCACAAAGTAAATAATAAATATCTGGTTTTTTTATAGCTATGGATGACAGAATTTTACACCTAAGGATTGTGATAATAATGATATTATTCAAATAGGGAAGACCGAAAAAGCCAGCTAGAGGAAGATGTAATGCATCTGATGGAGGTGATACAAGAGAGAGAACGTACGGTAACCAACTGAAGACATTTATCTGGGGTTCAGAAGAGATGCTAGGCCTAAGAAGAAATAGGTGGGGGTTATTTGCATAAAAGTGTTATATAAATACCTCAAAGCCAAACATGAAAACATTGACAATGTTCTTTTATTTCAAAGGCAGACTTTTTGTGATTGTGTAGATATAAATTCCAATATCTGACAAATATGCATTCTAACAATACGTCAAACGTGTCTTCTAGAATTTTTACAATATATAATATGCTATTGCTTGCCAAGCATAGAGCCTTTTTTTTTTTAAGATTTTATTTATTTATTCATAGACACAGAGAGAGAGGCAGAGACACAGGCAGAGGGAGAAGCAGGCTCCATTCAGGGAGCCTGATGTGAGACTCAATCCTGGGTCTCCAGGATCACATCCCAGGCTGCAGGCGTTACCAAACCGCTGCGCCACTGGGGCTGCCCAGGGTAGAGCCTTTTAGAAATTAAATTAAAGAGACACCTGTGTGGCTCAGCAGTTGATCATTTGCCTTCGGTTCAGGGCTTGATCCCGGGGTCCTGGGATCGAGTCCCACATCAGGCTCCCTGCATGGAGGTTGCTTCTCCCTCTGCCTATGTCTCTGCCTCTGTTTCTGTGTCTCTCATGAATAAATAAATAAAAATCTTTAAAAAAAAAACTAAAGAAATGAAATTATATAGAGACACCTCGGTGGCTCAGTCAGTTGAGTGTCTGACTCTTGATTTCAGCTCAGTTTATGATTTAAGTGTTGTGGGATGGAGTCTCTTGGGCAGACTTCCACTTGAGATTCTCACTCTCCCTCTCCCTCTGCCCCTCCCCACCTCACCTGCACTCTTTCTCTCTCTCAAATCAATAAATCATAAACAAAACGAAATGAAATTATATAAAAAACAGGGATCCCTGGGTGGCACAGCAGTTTGGTGCCTGCCTTTGGCCCAGGACGCGATTCTGGAGACCCGGGATCGAATCCCACGTCGGGCTCCCTGCATGGAGCCTGCTTCTCCCTCTGCCTGTGTCTCTGCCTCTCTCTCTCTCTCTCTCTCTCTATCATGAATAAATAAATAAAATCTTAAAAAAAAAAGGAAAAAGTATCTTAAAAGGACCAATAATTGCCATTCATTTGTTACACAAAAATGAATGATAATAGACAACATATATTGAAGGATTACTCTGTGCCAGGCACAGTGCTTTATTTATAGTAGTATGCACAACCACTTAGTGTGGTAAATACTATTATTGTCCTTGTTTTTTAGGTAGGGAAACTGAAGCTCATGGAAGGTGGGTGACTTGCTCAAATTCAGACAGCCAGAAGAAGTGGAACGAGGTGTTTTTTTTTTTTAAGATTTTATTTATTCATTCATGAGAGACACAGAGAGAGGCAGAGACACAGGCAGAGAGAGAAGCAGGCTCCATGCAGGAAGCCCAATGCACCACTGGATCCCAGGACTCTGGGATCAGGACCTGAGCTGAAGGCAGACACTCAACTGCTGAGCCCCACCCAGGTGCCCCAGAACTAGGATTTAAAGCCAGTCCATGCAGGGCCAGAGCTTCAGCTCTAAATTACGTGTGTGCTTCTTCACCACGTGGAAGGCTTTTTTCTAAAAGTCTCACTTTCCTGAGGGATCACTATGAGATGCACTATGAGATGCAAAGAAATCATAATCAATAAGACAGCAAGCCCTAACACTGTGCAAAGAATAGAATTGATTCAGGTCATGTCTGTCCTGCTATTAATGATTTAAGGAATCAGAGCAACTAACGCATTATACCCACATGTGAGAAACAGAAAGGCATCCTGGGATGCAGGGCAAAGAGAGGCCATTCATAATACTAATTAGGAATGAGTCCTGTGGGAATCTTCACTGCCCTTAATCAAGAATGAAGTATGAACCCTCCCACTTTTGACTCCAGAGTCAAACTACAAATCAAACAGCACGATCATTTGGTGAAGGTAATTGCCTATGTTTCGGGAAAAAAATTGCACACAGGTCATTTGTCTGTCTCTAGCTCTGCAATATGGTTAAAAAAAAAAAAAACTGCATCATCAATCTTCTGAGTGAGGCCCTGATCCTTGAGGGAGGGAGGAGAAGAGATTTTTTGGGGAAACCTGCAAAATTTGCTGATGAGAGAAAGAACTTGTAAGAGGCTCCTCACATAGTCTGGGGTAGCAGCTATATGAGGTGGGCCTGATTCTAACTTTTATTTTTCAGGTGGGGAAAATGAGGCCCAGAAAGGTTAAATAGTTTAGCCAAGACCACAAAACCAGTAAGTGGCAGAGGCTGGCTGTCAATCCGTGCCACTCTTGCTCCAGAGTTCATGTTAACTACCACACCATGCCATTTAACATTGTGTCCTCAGGAATTATATGCTTTTCCGGCCCAATAAGATGCCAAGGATTACAAGGCAACCCAAATGGGATCAGTTATCTCTTTTCTTCCTGTTCAACTACACTGCCTTCTTCTGACACTCCTAGTTTCTGCTCATGACTATGAGAGCGATGATTCTAATGCCATTGATTTTTTTCTCTCTCCTTAAGCTCCTCAATCCCACTTATTTTCACATTCTCTTACAACCATCCTCTTGTTTCCACTTTCTAAACTTAGATATAATAAAGCCTTTTGCAAAGACACGGGCTCTTTGCCTGGAAAAGTCTCTCCACTTGCCTTGACCCTGGTCTAGTCTTAACAGACTAAAATTCTCTGGGGGAAGCCTGAAGAGGTTCACCATTCAGAGCAATGATTTCACATTTGTCTCCCTCTTGCTTTCTTGTCATCTGACTTTCCAAGACGCCTACTGGGAGTCTGTTACATGGGCCTGGTGTCTTTTGTCTTCACTGATGATGATCATAATGCTGGACTGGTTTGGTTTGTCTCTCCAGTCTCTCCCAATTGGGGCTGGATATCACATAATCTATAACTTCTTTTTTTTTTTTTTTTTGCATTTTATTTGTTTGTTTTTAACAACAGATAATCAATTTATTAAAAAGGTTGATTTAAGCATCTGCAGTGGTGACTTCAACCTCAACTCCAGGCTCAATACTGATGGAGGTAATCTGCTTAACAGTCTCAGAAAGACTGTGCAGATCAATGAGTCGCTTGTGGATCCTCATCTGAAAATGATCCCAAGTCTTAGAACCTTCACCACTAGGAGTCTTTCTTGCAATGATTCTCAGAGTCTTGGTAGGCATCAGCACTGGTCCTTTCACTTTGAGATTCTTTTCCTTTGCACCTCTGATCAAGTCAGCACATACCTTTTCCAAAGATTTTACATTGCGGCTGGTTAGAGTAATTCTAATTCAGTGAATCGCCACCTCTGATTCCAAGGGTGTCTCCCGGTGTCTTTAAATGCCATGGCTGCAGTGTGGCTTCCTGACCCGCTTGTTCCTCAGTGAGAGCGAACAGCGGTGAGTCAGGAGCAGGAGCGGGGCATCCTGGACTCCGCTCTGGTGGAGACCACGTCTTCCTCCTGATTTATTTATTTGACAGAGAAAGAGAGAGAGAGAGAACAGCAAGCAGAGGGAGAGGGAGAAGTAGGCTCTCAGCTGAGCAAGGAGCCCAACACAGGGCTCAATCCCAGGACCTTAGGATTATGACCTGAGCTAAAGGCAGACACCCAACCAACTGAGCCATTCAGGTGCCCCATAATTTCCGTAATACTATGATTTTAGCACCTTTTGTATTAGTCAGGATAGGCTAGGTTATGCTAGAGCCAAAAGTCAATCACAAGTCTCAGTGGTTTAATGAGACTTAGTCCATCAGGCTTGGATAACAAAAACACAATAGACTGGATGACTTATTAAAATTATGTGTGTATTTAAAGTTGGAAGGCAGCTCTGTGATCTCCTCAGAGGCTATCTTCAGTAGGGGCTTCAGATCCAGGTACTTCGAGCCTTCTTCTCATGTCAGGGCTTTAAGTCCTGTCTCCAACTGGGCCACTACCCCTGAACATACCTGGCCTCTGTAGTTTTCGAGAGATGATATCATGCTGCAGAAATCCTTCCATGAGAATGCAGACACACAGGGTGTGATTTGGTAACAGACTCCTAGTAAGAAGAGATGCCCATAGGAGATGGAGCTGGGTGTGGCTCCTCACTAATAATCCGACAGGAATTAAAAATGTAGTTTACATTTACTGAACACTCCTGTGCCAGCCACTATTCAAAATGTTTTGTGTGAAAAAAAAAAAATGTTTTGTGTGTACTATGGCATCGAACCTTCACAACAACCCTGTAAGACTAGTACTCATATTCTCAAACTCATTCTACAGAAGAGGAAACTATGGTACAAGAGAGTAACTTGTTTAAGAAACACAGCTAGTTAAGTGACAGAAGCATAATTCAGACCCCGGGAGCTAACTCCAGAAACCTTGTATACTCTCAATCACTTGTGTTTATTGCCTTGTGCTTGGCCAAGATTTTGAATTTTAACTTTTTTACAAAACATTAAAGAACACATTCCTCTGGGGGCACCTGGGTGGCTCAGTGGTTGAGCATGTGCCTTCAGCTCAGGGTGTGACCCTGGGGTCTCAGGATGGAGTTCCTCATTGGGCTGCCCACTGGGAGCCTACTTCTCCCTCTGCCTTTGTCTCTGACTCTCTGTGTGCCTCTCATGAATAAATAAATACAATCTTAAAAAAAAAAGAATATATTCCTCTGAGTCTTGATTTCTGCTAACTTGATAGTAAACAATGTTATTCCCTTATATGCAACATTTATATAACAGAATGGGAGATAGGCCAGGATATGTCCTCTTCTTCCAGACATATGATCTTATATCAAATGTATGATACTTGGCTTCTGATTTCAGAATTTGAAAAATAGAGTCCTGAATGTGGCATTGAGCTTAGTCCAGTGTTAGATACTAGCTTCAATGAAGCCAGAAGGTGACCGTGGATGATTCCTCACTTGTAAAAGGAGGGAATTAGATTCCACTGCTAGCTAAGTGACCTCCTAATGTTCAGATCTCATGTCCAAAGGAGTAACTCTCCGCAGGGAGTTCCCAGCACCGAGGCAGAAGGAAAGAGCAAATATATATCTTGAAAGAGGCCGACTCTCTGGTGCCCCTCGAGTCACACATATCCAATTGAAATGAACAAATGAGTATCTGTTCCCTGCTTCCGATGTGTGAGACTATCAATTGGCAACGGCTACTATGCTTAGGTTTTTAACTGGCTCTGTTGTCCCTGCTAAAAATAAGCTGCTAGTGTTAGTGTTGAGTCATTTTCATGCATGAATATGTGGAGGAAAAAAGTGACAAAGGTCATAGAGGCTGTGCATACGATGATTTCCCTTCTGACCAGATACCACACCTTGTTCCCAACCAGCCCTCTTTTTCTGTTTTATTTTAGATAAGCCATATACCTTAAATAGAAAATAGATTCAATAGTACTTTATTGTGTTTTAGTTTATTCATATCCTGTTCTCTACTTGTGGGCTGGCCTTGTCCTCATTGCTGGATTTTTGTACTTTTCTGAGGAATAAACGATGTTAACAACTACAGTTTGCACAGTGATTACATATGCATATATGCATACTTTCCTTTGAACAGTCAGCCCCGGTCTTGCTGACGTGGCAACCTGTGGATGGGTTCCCAGCTTTCTCTAGAGGTAGTAAAGTCTTACCAGGACAGGCTCCATTCTGGGCAGAATTGTAATGTTTCATTTTCAGGTGAATTTTCTATTTCATTTTTGAGGATTCTTTTTTTTTTTTTTAAGATTTTATTTATCTATGAGAGACACGGAGAGAGAGGCAGAGACAGACAGAGGGAGAAGCAGGCTCCCTGCAGGGAGCCCGATGCAGGACTGGATCCAGGGGCCCCCCGGATCACACCCTGGGCCACAGGCAGACACTCAACCACTGAGCCACCCAGGTGTCCCTTTTTTTTTTTTTTTTGAAGATTCTTCTGTTTCATTTCTGGGATCTCTATCCTTCACCTCCTATCCCTGTGGCCAGTGCCCTTATTCTGCTTTCTAATCAAAGTTTCTCTCTTTCTCTCTTTTTCTTTTTTTTTAAGTAGGCTCCACACCCACTGTGGGGCTCAAACTCACGACCTTAGATGAAGAGTTGCACGCTCCATGGACCGCACCAGCCAGGTGCCCGAAGTTTCTTACTCATTAGGTCTTCATCTCATTGGTATAAAATGAGAAGAAAGTTGGAGGAGAAAGACTCTTTCTTTCTTTCTTTCTTTCTTTCTTTCTTTCTTTCTTTCTTTCTTTCTTTTAGAGAAAGGAGGCAGGGGGTAGAGGGAGAGAGATTTTTAAATAAAATCTTTAAAAAAAAAAGCCGTTTCTTCAGAGTTGCTGATTTCATCTAGCTTTTTGGTAGAAAACAGTTGATTACACAAAGTATAAAGGGTGAAGGGGCTTTTGGTAGCTTTTCGGTAGAAAACTGTTGATTACACAAAGTATAAAGGGTGAAGGGGCACCTGGCTGGCTCAGTCAGTAGACCTTGCGACTCTTGATCTCAGGGTTGTGAGTTCGAGACCCATGTTGGGTATAGAGATTACTTAAAAAAAATCTTTAAAAAATTCAAAAATATAAAAGGTGAAATTGGACCATGTGTTTCATAAAATGATTCATCCTAGGAGTATTGTCCACAAATAAGTCCTAACTACATTCATAAGTTCATGGGTTTTTTTTTTATTAAGATTTTATTTATTTATTCATGAGAGACAGAGAGAGAGAGGCAGAGACACAGGCAGAGGGAGAAGCAGGCTCCATGCAGGGAGCCTGATGTGGGACTCGATCCTGGGACTCCAGGATCACACCCTGGGCCGAAGGCAAGTGCTAAACCTCTGGGCCACCCAGGGACCCCATAAATTAATGATTTCAAATGGTTTGTCCAGCTATCATCTTTCTTTGCGATCCAGTCCAGAAGCTCCTCAAACCATAAGTATCCCAAACAAACTTATTTTAAAGATTTATTTACTTAGGGAGACAGAGAGAGCAGGAACAGAAGGGGCAGAGGGAAAGGGAGAGAATCTCAAGCAGACTCTGTGCTGAGCACAGAGCCAAAACCAAGAGGTCAGGTGCATAACTGATTGTACCACCCAGGTACCCCCAAACTTATTTTATTTTAAAAAGCAAACTTCCGTCCTGAATTAGCTCTCTAGATTGGTGGTACCACCATTTACTCATTTGCCCAAGCCAGAAAACTGTAAGTCCCTTTCTGCCACCCTCGAAATCTGGCAAGTTCTGTCCATTGGCTCTTTCAAATATTTCTCACGCCCATAACCATGGCCATTACCTTAAGTAACATGGGCATGTGGAGGGGGGAAGGGAGATTGGACAGATACTGATGGAATTCTGGGGAAAGATCTAAGATCAGCTGACGCATATACACCAAGACATTAACAAACTAGACAAAATTCTTGCCTCTTACCCACAGTATTTTATTCACTTCCCCCACCTCTGTGCACCCCTGCATTTTAGCATAAAAGTGACCTCGCCTGCAGGGCTCCCAAGATGGAGAGAAAACACTTTTGATTCCTGATAAGATTTAACCAGGAGTTGAAGATGAGATGGAGAAAGAACATATGGAAAAAGGCTTCACTTATTCAGACTGGAGGATTGGTAGGATAGGATGGAGCAAAGGAGGAAAGGTATGAAGAACATAAAACTATCACGTGTGTCCTTATTTTTGGGAGCCCATGCTTGTTTCAGAGAGTAAGAGGTATGTTGAATAAATCAAAGTAGCACTGAGGACACTACCTTCTTCTCATCTGGGGCTCAGGAAAATGCTGCCCTGAAGATCCCCCATATTAACCTAAGGAACAAGTACATCAAGTCATCTGTGCTGTGGAGTTAGGCCCTGGGAGGCCTAGAGGCTTAGCTTTGCAACCCTAGCCTGGGAACTTGGTGGCAGAAGTGGATAGTACATAGCAGGTGGCTCTGAGGTGAGGGCTGCAGGGAAGGCTGCCATCACAGCCAGACTTCAGACATCTCACATAACATCAGAGTCAGAGGAGGCCAAATGAGACACGGAGTGACACATGGGGGATGGGGAATGGGGCATGGGTTCTAGTAACTCAAAATTTTAACTTTGAAGGAAAGCTGAATATCCAGAGACCAGGCAAGCAAGAATATCACTTGCTTGAGACCAGCAAGAGGCCAGAAGACAAAGATCAGAGGTCCCTTCAAGGATCCAAAGATCCCATTCACCTTTATCCACCTCCATCAAGTGGCTAAAGACACAATTTTTCCTCGTTTTTTTTTTTAATATTTTATTTATTTATTCATGAGAGACACACAGAGAGAGGCAGAGGGAGAAGCAGGCTTCCCAAGAAGCCCAATGTGGGACTCAATCCCAGGACCCCAGGATCATGCCCTCAGCCAAAGGCAGACGTTCAACCTCTGAGTCACCCAGGCATCCCCACACTTCTCCCTCTTATTCTAAGGTCTCTTAAGGGAAGGATCAGTTAGGTGAGAGGCTAGCCAAAAGACTCAGTATTCTTTTTTTTTTTTTTAAGATGTTTTATTTATTTATTTGAGAGAGAGAGAGAGCACAGAGGGAGAAGAAGAAGAAGAAGAAGCTGACTCCTTGCTGAGCAGAGAGCCCACCGCAGGGCTCTATCCCGGAACCCAGAGGTTATGACCCAAGTGGAAGGCAGACACTATCCAGGTGCCCCAAGACTCAGTATTCTTATTCAAGAGAGAGCACACATGCATGTGACCTAAAGAGACTGTTTCAATAATCCCTCAGACCAATATTTCTTTTGAACTAGGTCTGTTTTGTGAGTGTGGCCTCAGGAAGTAGGCCACATTAGGTTTGGACAAAACAAATAAATCATTTTTCTCTGCTTATCTGAATCCATGAGTTAACCTCCAAGCCAAACATCTGCAGGGATTACTTTCTCCTTGGCAAAATCCTCCAGGATGTGTTCACCTAAATAACCTCCAGATATAGCTGTTCTTTTCTCTTTGCCATTACTGTACCTTCTATGTATGTAGATTGCACTAGCACATGGTTTCTGCTTCCCAGGCCTGCCTCCCTTAATAGACTGCTCATCTTGAGGGCAAGTACTGTGCCTGATCTTAGCCAAGATTCTTCACCTTGGGCCTGGCACAGGACCCAGCACTTCCAAGGCAACAAGTTTTGGCTGAATTGCACTGAGTTTTCAAAGATGGCAGATTTCAGGTGTGATGTTCTGGGTCATCGGGATCTTCCTCTCAAATCATACACACAAATAGGTTGGCATTTAGAAGAAATAGTTTCTTTTCATCTCTATTCCTTTCCCAGTATGACTGTTAATAAGTATGTCAAAATTAATTTCTAAACTAGAATGGATTTGCAACGTTATCCCCAATGAAATCTATTTAAAGACAGACCTTTAGAAATGGGGTTTGGGTTTGTCTGATGTTTCCTAAAATTCTAATCTATGTCTTTCTCATCTATTTACTTAGGAGACTCGAGTGAGGGAGTGAGGGTGGAATGGGGGACCAAAATTCAGGTTTCTTTCTGGCAAGTCTCACTGGATGCTTACTCCAGAGAAAACAAGTCCCCGTCTATGTACTTGACTCCTCTCCCCAAGGACAATGAAGACTTCCTGGATCACCCTATAGATTGTCAAATGTTAACTGTGGACATCCGGAAGATGGGATTCTACGGGTGATTTTAATTTTCTTCTCTGTGTTTTTCTGTATTTAGCAAATTTTCTATAGTGAGTCTGCATTTGTCTGTAATCTGGGGGAAAATCCAACCCACTATTTAGAAAATATATCTTTTATTCCCAGAGTGAACTTCAGCTCTATGTGTCAAAAGTATACTGAGGTAGCTGATGAACCTCTTCTTTCACTTAACTCAAGTCAGAAGGAAATGGAGAAAAAATAGACCTGAATACAAATTTGACCAATTTTCCTAGGACCCATTCAAAACAGCCTTAGCTTCTTCAGCCATATGTTCTGTCTCTTCATTTAATTTTTATTTTTAAAAATATTTCAATTAGGGGCACGTGGGTGGCTCAGTTGGTTGAGTGTCTTTGCCTTCAGCTCTGGTCACAATCCCAGGGACCTGGGATGGAACCCTGCATCTGGCTCCCTGTTCAGTGGGGAGTCTGCTTTTCCTTCTGCAACCCCACCCCAGCTTGTGCTCTCTCTTTCTCTCTGTCAAATAAATAAATTAAAATAGTTGAAAAAAATAAAAGATTTTATTTATTTATTTATTTATTGGCAGGGGAGGAAGCATAAACTGGGGGAAGGGCAGAGGGAGAGGGAGAAGCAGACTTTTCAGTGAACAAGGAGCCCGACAAAGGGCTCCATCATTTGAAGACAGATACTTTTTTTTTTTTTTTTAAGATTTTATTTCTTTATTCATGAGAGACACAGAGAGAGAGGCAGAGACACAGATAGGGGGAGGAGAAGCAGGCCTCCATGCAGGGAGCCCGACGTGGGACTCAATCTGGGACTCCAGGATCAGGCCCTGAGCCAAAGGCAGACGCTCAACTGCTGAGCCACCCAGGTGTCCCTGAAGACAAATATTTAACGGACTAGCCCACAAAGTGCCTCTATTTTTAATTTTTTTTTAAATGTAAGCTCTAGGGCAATCTTCTTGGGTCTTCTCCCTCTTTGGGAGCTTTGTACTCAATAAACTTTGCTGCTCACCACTCTTAAAAATAAACAGATAAAAAAGTAAGTAAGTAAGTAAATAAGCTCTAGGCCCAATGTGGAGCTCAAATTCAGGACCCTGAGATCAGGAGTCGAATGCTCCACCGACTGAGCCAGACAAGTGCCCTACAGCTTCTTAGCTTTATTTATTTAAGATTTTTTAAAAAGATTTTTATTCATTTATTTGAGATAGAGAGCAAGAGAGCACAAGCAGGGGTGGGGGCAGAGGGAAAGGGAAAAGCAGGCTCCCCATTGAGCAGGAAGTCAGACATGGGGCTCAATCCCAGGACCCAGGGATCATGATGCAGGCCAAAGGCAAACGCTTAACCCACTGAGCCACCCAGGTGCCCCTATTTCTTTAATTTTTTAAAAAAGATTTTATTTATTCGAGAGAGAGAGAGAGAGAGAAAGAGAGAGAGAAAGAGAAAGCAGAGACACAGACAGAGGAAGAAGCAGGCTCCATGCAGGGAGCCTGATGGGGACTGGATCCCGGGACTCCAGGATCACGCCCTGGGCGGAAGGCAGGGGCTAAACCGCTGAGCCACCCAGGGATCCCCTATTTCTTTAATTTTCAACTTTTATTTATTTCTTAAGTAATCTCTACACCCAACGTGGGGCTCAAACTTGCAACTCCGAGATCAAGAGTTGCAAGCTTCACCAAATGAGCCAGCCAGGCGCCCCAGCCTCCTCATTAGGAGGTATTTCTGCCAGTTCAACGTTCTAAGTGGGGTGGTGTTGAAGGGAATAGCACTTGCCTAGAGACCTTCTTGCAACTACAGCCTGGACAGATTTGTCTATCTTCTCTTGACACCTTATAAAGGCTTTCAAAGGAAAAACTGAGGGCTCAGAAAAGTCCTCTGGGACTTTTCAAGAACCTGAATTCCACAGTTAGACTGTCTCACCAAGGACTTTCTGGTTTTTGGTATAGTTTGTGATTATTTGTCATTTTCACACTGCCATAGGCAGACGGCCTTGGGAACTGGGAGTCCTCTTTTCCTCTTTCAGCGATCTTCTCTCCACCGATGGGCAAATATAGTTTGTGAAATCAGAGAAACTGATTCACATAGAAATAACCGTAAAAGTTCCAGAAGGCTAGACAAACAACAGGACTAGTAATTTCAGTCTTCCAGTGATTATAGTTATTGTGCTTAGGAAGAAACACCTCCCTTCCTGCCCCATCAGCTCCTCCCCTCTGCTGCCTCCATTAGTGTCCTCACTATTCTTATAAGGCCAAAAAATCTCTTAAAATGGAATTTCCTTCCTTTTAGGAATCAAAAGTAAACATTTACTCTAAAGTCTACAACATGACTTGTTTTCCTGAATGACTCTTAGTCTTTAACAATAATCTCAGCACTAGTAGGTGCTGGAAATTTATCCTGGTGGTTGAGTATAGGAGGTGGGATAGCTGTCTACAAAATTAGGAGTTCACTAATGGGCCTAAATCTCAAGTCCCTCTCCTGCCTTCCTTCTCACCTATAAATGGGAATTAGAGGCTTTTATTTTACTATTATTTTTTCCCCTCCCCAAGAATCACAGGATTTTAGAATTGCAAGAGGGGTGCCTGGGTGGCTCAGTCAGTTGAGCATCCGACTCTTGATTTCAGCTCAGGTCTTTTTTTATTATTAAAGATTTTATTTATTTATTTATGAGAGAGAGAGAGAGAGAGAGAGAAAGGCAGAGGGAGAAGCAGGCTCCATGCAGGGAGCCCGATGTGGGATTAGATTCCGGGACTCCAGGATCACACCCTGGGCCAAAGGCAGGCACTCTCTCAAATAAATAAAATCTTAAAAAAAAAAAGAAATGCAAGAAATCTTTACAGAGTCTGTAACACACCTCTTGACTTTACAGATGAAGAAGCTGAGGCTCATAAGCCCTTATTGTAGTGACTGGTATCCAGTAGGTACTCAGTACTCAGTAACTATTTGCTTTTTTGTTGTTGTTGTTGTTTCTTTTTTTTTTTTAAAGACTTTATTTATTCATGAGAGACACAGAGAGAAGGCAGATACATAGGCAGAGGGAGAAGCAGGCTCCTCACAGGGAGCCCCATGTGGGACTCAATCCCAGAATTGGGAGATCACGCCCTGAGCTGAAGGCAGAGGCTCAACCGCTGAGCAACCCAGGCATCCCTGCTTTTTTTTTGTTTCTGGCATCAGTTGTTCAACATGACCAGCCTATATTAGAACTACAAGGTTCTCAATTTAAAAAAACCATTTTATTTCTACTCTATCACATGGTTGTATGCTTCTACTGAGTTTACTATAAAGTCATAAATTTAATTTATGTTAAATAAATAATAATTTATGTTAAATAAATTTTATTTAACAGCTTTACTAAGATAAAGCTGTTCACATATCACACAATTCAACTTTGTAAAGCATATGATTCAATGGCTTTTAAAGATTTAAAAAAATTTATTATTTGAGAAAGAGAGAGAAAGAGGGAGAGAGCAGGAGCCTGGGGAGGGGCAGTGGGATAAGCAGACTCCCTGTTGAGCATGGAGCCCCATGTGCAGTTTGATCCCAGGACTCTGGGATTATGACCTGAGCCACCCAGACACACATCAATGGCTTTTAGTATATTCAGTCATGTACCTATCAACACAATCAATTTTAGAACATTTTCGTTATCCCCAAAAGGAACCCCATACTCATTAGCATCACTCAATTTCCCTCATCACCCCAGCCAGCTCAAGCTAACCATTGATCTTTTTTTTTTTTTTCTTTTTTTTTTAAGATTTATTTGATGGGACGCCTAGGTGGCTCAGTGGTTGGGTATCTGCCTTCAGCCCAGGGCGTGATCCTGGAGCCCTGGGATTGAGTCCCACATCAGGCTCCCCGCATGGAGCCTGTTTCTCCCTCTGCCTGTGTCTCTGCCTCTCTCTCTCTCTCATGAATAAATAAATAAAATCTTTAAAAATAAGATTTATTTGAGGTGGGGGAGGGGCAGGGGGTTGGGAAAGAACCTCAAGTAGACTCTCCACTGAGTACAGAGCTGGGCCCAGGGATCAGTCCCACCACTGTGAGACCATGACTTGAGCCAAAATCAAGAGTCAGATACTCAACTAACTGAACCATCCAGCTGCCCCAGCCACTGATCCTTCATACGTGGTCCTTTGTAATTGGTTTCTTTTACTTAGCATAATATTTTCAAGGTCCATCTATATTGTAGCATGTACTTCGTTTCTTTCTATTGTTGAATGATAAATATTCTAAGATATGCATACACCATATTTTATTCATGTATTCCACATCTGATGGATATTTGGCTGGATTTTTATTTTGAACAAATACGACCTCTGAAAGCTAGCAGAAGCTTAAAATCAAGACATAAATCTATATCTCATATCTAAGATGAATTTATACCTAAAGAAACATACTTATTATGAAGACTTGATTTTAACAACATACTTAAAAATCAACATTTCCCCTCCTAAATTTTCTTCTCTTTTTCTTTTTGAAAGTAATCCCTGTGCCCAGCATGGGGCTAGAATTCAGGACCCAGAGAGCAAGAGTGGCATGCTCTATCTACTGAACCAGCCAGGCTCCTCTCTTCTAAATTTTTTAATGTGTATGATAATATTGTGGGAAGACAAAATAAATCCTTGACCTAGGTTTTCCTGCTTCTCTGACTCCCAGGAAGGTATCTATCTATCTATCTATCTATCTATCTATCTATCATCATCATCATCATCATCATTATTATTATTATTATTATCTAATCATTATTATTATTATTATTATTATTATTATCTATCTATCTATCTATCTATCTATCTATCTATCTATCATCTCATCTATCTATCTATATGCGCCTAGGTGACCAGCCCCTCAGGAAGAGAGAAAAGTCTAGAACCAGAGTCTTGACTCAGATACATAAGGGTGGATATGGGGCGAGCTGGGAAAGAGGGACAGTACAGACCGCTATAAATCTTAGTATTTTCATTTTTGTCCGTCTGAGTTTACAGGTTGGCCTACGTCCAACATTCGTACTGTGTTTTTGTGGGTCTCCAGGGGGGGGTCCAGATTGTTAAGACCTTGGGGGACTAGTTCAAACTTGGTAGAAAGAACTCGAACTTGTAAACAGGTCAAGGGTATTTGATCCTGGGAATGGCCTATTGCCCCCACTAGACTCCCATTTATCCAAGTCCTGCCTTTTCTTCCCTCTTCTTAGGAGAAACCGGCCTCAACACGCCTCGGGTCACCTGCGGGGTTTCTGGGAGCGTCTCTCGCCCCATCTCTAGAGGTTAAAGGAGAAGCCCGGAAAGCCATCCTTGACTCAGGCCGCCTGAGGCTTGGGCGTTGTGTCATTCCCCACACGTGACGCTCTCCCGGGCGGGCGGCGGAGGCCTCGCGGATCTTGGGACTTACTCACCCCAGAGACTCCACCCCTTCCCTCCTGGACTCCTCGGCCCCTCACTTCCCCGCGCCGCCCTCCTCCAGACTAGAGGGGCGTCGGGTGTCTGGAGCCCGGAAATGCCACCGTCCCAGGTGGCCCGGGGCAGAGGGGCTCAGTGTCTGGGGTGGGGACGTGCCAGATGCGGCGTCATGTTACCCTTGTCCGGAATGCTTCGCACTTCCTCTGACTTACGGGGCCACCCTTACTCCCGCCGTCCCCGCTCAGTGCCCTGGAGACCCAGCCGCATCACTCAGGGACTTCCCGTCTTGGTTACGGTCGCTGTAACCCTCCCCCTGTGTGTGTCCCACTCTTCTCCGAGCCCGCCCGAGCTTCCTAATCTGGATGGTCTGAGCCCCGGACCGGCCTCCTCCTCGTTCTGGCTGCGTGACCTTGAGTGAACCACAACTTTCCTGGGCCTACTTTCCCCTTGTCCGTGCGACGGCGACGAGACCTCCACGACACCACGCCTGTCGTGAGGAACAAATGAGAAAGCCCTTTGTGAGCGGCAAAAGGCAACAGAAATGTTAGCTTTGTGGGTCCCGGGCGGCCAGTCCCTCTTCCAGGACCCCTCCCTTTCCTCGGGGACCCGCCCTGCGAGTCCGCCGGGCGCTGACAGTTCTCGCCACCCGCCTCCAGCCGCCCTTCCCATTGGCGAACGCGCCCGCCGCGCGGCGCCCAGTGCTGACGCCACGGCGCCCCCTCCGCCGGCGCACGGTGACGCACGGCCCCGCCCCCCGGCCGCGCCTGGCCTCCCGCGGGGCCCCGCCCACCGGGCCGACGCGGCGCGGGTCCCGCCCCGCGGGTGACGTGTGGCGCGCGCGGCCCGGCCGCCCCGGCAGTTGGTGCAGCAGCCGTTGGGCTGAGTGCGCTCACCCCACCCCTCCCCTCCTCCGGCCCGGACCCCCCACCCCGCCGGGCGCAGCCCCAGCTCCGGCCCCAGCCGGGCCCGTCCCGTGCGGGCCCGTGCCGCCCCCTCAGCCGGCGACGCCCCGGGCCGCCCGCCCGCCCGCCCGCCCGCCACCATGGAGCTGGAGGACGGTGTGGTGTACCAGGAGGAGCCCGGCGGCTCCGGGGCCGTGATGTCGGAGCGGGTGTCCGGCCTGGCCGGCTCCATCTACCGCGAGTTCGAGCGGCTCATCGGGCGCTACGACGAGGAGGTGGTCAAGGAGCTGATGCCGCTGGTGGTGGCCGTGCTGGAGAACCTGGACTCGGTGTTCGCGCAGGACCAGGAGCACCAGGTGGAGCTGGAGCTGCTGCGGGACGACAACGAGCAGCTCATCACCCAGTACGAGCGGGAGAAGGCGCTGCGCAAGCACGCCGAGGAGGTGAGGGCCGGCCGCCGGGCAGCGCGGGGGCCGGGGGTCGCGGCCCGGCCGAGGAGGGGGCGCGCCGGGCCTCCCGGGGGGCGGGCCTGCGGCCGGAGGTCGCCGGGACCCCCCGGCCGGCGTCGGGAGCCGCGGCAGGCTAGTGGGTGTCCGGGACTAGGGAGGGAGACGAGGAGGCAAGGCCCGGGGCGGGAGCCACAGCTTGGCCTGAGGGCACCTGAGATCGGCTGGGGGCGGAGACTTCGGGGTGGCCTGTAGCCGCCTGTAGTTCAGGGAAGTTTCCGACCACCGTGGGATAGTCAGGCGGCGGTTCAAACTTTTACCATGGTGAGTGTGTGTGTGTGTGTGTGTGTGTGTGTGTGTTGGGGGGGGGGCATTTAAACACTTCTGTCCTGGGTATGTAACTTCCGCTGGTTCCAGTACCTTTCTAGGGGATTGCTGCTTTGGGAAGTTAGACATCTCCCTCTTTCGGTCAGTTTCTTCCTGACGTCTTAACCCTGGAGAGAAAGAGGTTTTGTTTTATGTTTTATGGGCCTTGGCTGACACTTTGTCAGCACTGAGATGTTGTAGAGCAACAGTCTTGTCAGTAGAGCGTACAGTTTTGTTTTATTGACATCTCACACCAAAGCGTTCCCCCGTGTCAGGTGGTCACCTTGGACAGTTCCCCTGACGAACCCTCTGTTTATTTATGAAGAGGGCTGGGGGGCGGGGCGGGTTGAGGAGGTGTAGGTGACTGACTGGTGGCAGCCTTTTTTTAGGACTGCAGTTTACAGGTGTCTTTAACCCTCGCACCTCGGCAGTGACCTCGGAACCCTCGCCTCGGGTCCGTGAGCCTTTTGGAGCTCTAGAGTGCAAGTGATAGGCCTTGGACTTCTTGAGACAGTCCAGGATTTAAGCTTTCAGGGTGTGTTGGCATTTATGTCTACGGAATTTACCTAATTCAGGCGAAGTGTTCATCTTTGTTTTCTGAGCATCTAATCTAATACACCGGGCTAAATACATGGTGATTGAAGGAAACTAAATACTGAATTATTGAACCAGCAACATGTTCTCTTTGAAAAATGCTTGGGGCAAAAAGGCATTAGGATATGAGATTTATTTAGCAGCTCATTTCCTAACCCTGAATACTATCCCCACTTAGACTTCTGTTTTGTCACATATACCTTTGTACCAGGTCACGTAGTTCTCTTTTTTTTAAGCTTGACTATAGTGATGATTTCTTTTTTTTTTTTTAATTTTTTTATTTATTTATGATAGTCACAGAGAGAGAGAGAGGCAGAGACACAGGCAGAGGGAGAAGCAGGCTCCATGCACCGGGAGCCCGATGTGGGAATCGATCCCGGGTCTCCAGGATCGCGCCCTGGGCCAAAGGCAGGCGCCAAACCGCTGCGCCACCCAGGGATCCCATAGTGATGATTTCTAGTTCTGATTTTGTGATCCATTTGTCTCAAAGGAATGCCATTGCATTTGCCAAACAAAATTGACTTTGTGTCAAGAGTATTTCCAAGTATATAGAGAGGGAGGGATTGAAAAAAAATCTGAAGATGGGATTGCAATGTCCAGTAGCTTATTAGCACTGTTTATAGAACAGAGGTCGTGTACTACTTCTGAGGTGGCGTGCTGTATCTTCATCCTCATACAGGCTATTATCTGACCAATGTGTGGATGTACTAGGAAGAGACATGTATACACAGACGAGGAGCAGGCCCAGCATGACCTATCACCTTGGATAAAAGAAATGCTCCCTCCAACTTTAAACTCCTGTAGGGACATGTGAACATGGCAAAAGGCCAGGGTCACACGTGCCAAGAAAAATATCTGCTTACAGGTTGCAGAATCAGGAAATAAAACTAACTGCTACGTACTGGATTGTATATTAATTTCTTAAGTAAATAAGTGACTTTTTTTTTGGTTATTTATACTTTTTCAAATACGTCTGTAAATTCTGTATTATGAGACCTTTGGGCAAAGAGCCATGACTTGAGAATAGAGAAAATTGATGAAATGATAGATGAGCCAATTCCCAGACCCCAAACATACAACCACCTTGTTATCACTTTTTGTGTAAGATGATAAGTCAAGTTTTACCCAGTTTCTGGAAATTCAGTCTTTCTTAAGCCAATATGCAGAAGTGAATTCTGTGTTTAATTTTCTGAGCGCTTCATTTGTGGCCTTTAATATGGAGCCTAAGAGTCTGCTATTGTAGCAAAAGTGCCTCAGAGGAAGGGAGGAAGGTTGGTTCGAATTCCTGCAAGCAAGACATTATAGCAACTCACACCCCCTAAAATATTCTCACCGTTTTATATACCCTCCTAGATTTCCACAAAGGTGCTCAGAATTAATTTACACTTTCTGGTGATGGACAATTTCCAGGCTTTCAAGTACTTTTGCTGTAAATACCTCCCTCCCTCCCCTCCCCTCCCCTCCCTCCCTCCCTCCCTCCCTCCCTCCCTCCCTCCCTCCCTTCCTTCCTTCCTTCCTTCCTTCCTTCCTTCCTTCCTTCCTTCCTTCCTTCCTTCCTTCCTTCTTCTCACACAGTTCCATGTATTCATGAGAGACACACAGAGAGGCAGAGACAGTCAGAGGGAGAAGCAGGATCTCTGTGGGGAGCCTGATGCGGGAGTGATCCCAGGATCCCTGGGATTATGACCTGAGCCAAACTCAACCACTGAGCCACCCAGATGCCCCAAGGAATTGGAAATTTCATCTTTATTCTAATGATATTGCTTAATTTGAATTCTTTGTCTTTTTCTTTGCTTTTATTTAAGTTTGTTTGGTGTGGAGTTAGCCTATTTTTGTGAATCTTTAAAAACAACCTAAAGGAAGGCTGCTTTTAGATAGATTATGATCAGTTTCAGGGCAAATGGGTTGGCTGGGTGGTTCAGTGGGTTAAACCTCTGCCTTCACCTCAGGTTATAATCTCAGGATCCTAGGATCTACCCCCACATTGGGCTCCCTGCTCAGCTGGGAGTCTGCTTCTCCCCTCTTACTCCCTCTGTGCTTTCCCTCTCTCTCTGTCTCTCTCTCTCTGTCAAATAAAATTTTTAAAAAAGCTTTAAAATGAAAAAGATTATAGTTAGTTTCAAATGCTAATCAAGAAATCTATCACCCTGTTGCTGACTACTCCACCTTTTGGGCTCCCTGGTCAAGCCATTTATCTTTAGATTCCTTATCTAAGTTTTGTGTGGTGCCTTTGCCCATGCTATTTCCTTGGCATAGGATGCTTTTCCTCAGAGCTTCACCCTGGCTAGCTCCTCACTCTTGGCTCAGTTAAATTTCGCTTTTTCAGCTAGATTTTGTGTGTCTGCTCTATCCATAGTAAGCCCTATGGATCTTTGAATAATTTATTTGTAGATCAGTGGGTTTTTTTCCTCCAAGATTTTATTTAAATTCAAATTAATTAACATGTAGTGTAGTATTAGTTTCAGGAGGGTGTTTGGTTTTTTTAAAACAATTTTAAAGACTACTTTTTTTTTTTTTTTTTAGCTTTTATTTATTCATGAGAGACACACAGAAAGGCAGAGACATAGGCAGAGAGAGAAGTAGGCTCCTTGTGGGGAGCCCAATGTGGAACTTGATCCCAGGGATCAAGGATTGAGCGTCTGCTCAATCACTGAGCTACCCAGACATCCCAATATTTTATTTTTAGGTAATCTCTACACCCAACGTGGGGCTTGAATTCACAACGCTGAGATCAAGAGTCGTATGCTCTACTGAATAAGCCAGCCAGACCCCCCTCAATCAGGGATTTTTTTTTTCCAGTCAATGATTTTTAAAAACAGTGACCTAGAGAGAGATGTTATTCTTGCGAAGACTATGTTAGTGTTATTTATGTTTTGTTCAAGTTCTGATTCTTTTAAAATAAACCTGATTGCTTTGAGTAATTAAAAATAACCAAAACCCCAACTTTTCTGATAAGTAGGCAAATAAGTTTAAGAACCCTTTTCTTTTTTTTTTTTCTTTTTTTATTTTATTTATTTATGATAGTCACACAGAGAGAGAGAGAGAGAGAGAGGCAGAGACACAGGCAGAGGGAGAAGCAGGCTCCATGCACCGGGAGCCTGACGTGGGATTCGATCCCGGGTCTCCAGGATCGCGCCCTGGGCCAAAGGCAGGCGCTAAACCGCTGCGCCACCCAGGGATCCCAAGAACCCTTTTCTTAGGAAGTTTTCTTTTCTTTTCTTTTCTTTTCTTTTCTTTTCTTTTCTTTTCTTTTCTTTTCTTTTCTTTTCTTTTCTTTCTTTTCCTTTCCTTTCCTTTCCTTTCCTTTCTTTTCTTTTCTTTTCTTTTCTTTTCTTTTCTTTTCTTTTCTTTTCTTTTCTTTTCTTTTCTTTTCTTTTCTTTTCTTTTCTTTTCTTTTCTTTTCTATTTATTTATTCATGAGGGACACAGAGAGAGAAAAAGGCAGAGACACAGGCAGAGGGAGAGGGAGAAGCAGGCTCCATTCAGGGAGCCCGACGTGGGACTCGATCCCGGGTCTCCAGGATCACTCCCTCGGCTGAAGGCGGCGCTAAACCGCTGAGCCACCGGGGCTGCCCAGGAATCTAGTTTCAAGTATTTCTGTGTGCCTTGTTTCTTATTACCATTATATTCAAAGTTCGAGTTTATTTAGCATGACTGAGTGGAGGGAGATTGTACTTAAAAATGCACTCTCTTCCTCCTCCCTTTCCTCCCACCATGTACTATAGAAGCATATTTGAGGAGAATAAGCTGAAAAGAGAATATCTTTGCTGGGAAGAAGATGTTATGATTATGTGATTTTGTGACGACTTTTCTGTGGCTTTTTGCTTAAAAGAATTGGAGTGATTAAATACTGAGGTGAGAGATACTACTGAGAATTTTCAAATTAACTTTTCCCCAACGAATTAGTACTTAAAGCAGTAACAAAATTGATGTTTTATATGAAGACTTTAGTCAAATTATTTTCTTTGGAAGGGTATGCTTTCTGGGCAGGAAAGCAGGCTTTTTTGATAGTGTTCTTTTTATTGATGTTCTCATTCATAAAAATATTTTAATCAAAACTGTTGAGGAAGTTAATTTTGATTTGTTTTCAAGGTAATTTACAATGGCCATTGAGTTCATCTCTTTAATAAACACTTTAAAAGGAAAATTTGATGTCTTTTCACTGAGTCTTATGACATTATCAAGTAAGAGGAGTGAAGAGGAATTTTGCATACTTAAAACTTAAATTTGTTGATGGTGGCTCTTGAGGACTTAGGGAGTTGGAAAGCAGAAATTCTGTCTGCCTCAACATTAAATTTATTCTGTGCCTTTAGCAGGGTTGAGTTTTTTTTTTTAAGATTTTATTTATTTATTCATGAGAGACACAGAGAAAGAGAGAGAGGCAGAGACACAGGCAGAGGGAGAAGCAGGCTCCCCACAAGGAGCCCAATGTGGGACTCAATCCCAGGACCTGGGATCACGCCCTGAGCCAAAGGCAGATGCTCAACCGCTGAGCCACCCAGGCGTTCCTAGCACAGTTGTTATTTACATTAGTATTATGATGATTCTTTAGGTTTCTAGCCTTAATTCTGTCAACTCTGGTGTGTTTAGGAGTTTAACTTTGCTGTTTTATTTCAAGTAGAGCAGCAGGAGAGGGTGGTAACATGTCAGCACAGGAGAACAGGTTGTTGTCTGTGAGGTGTTAACATTTGACATCTTACATGTTTGAATATACATATTATCTGCCAGTTTTCAAACTCCTCTTAAAAGTGAAGTTCCTCTGTAGTACCTGATCGGTGGTTTTGAAACCAGTATTTTGTGGTATCTTCATTGAGCTAAAGGTTTGGGTTCAAGAATTGAATCAGGTACTGACTTAATTTCTCTGTTGGTTCAGTTAGAGTAAGAACAGTTTTTTGGAATGTCACGTTACATAATCCAAACCTGTTTTATTTATATTTTTTAAATATTTAAGTAATTTCTATACCCAGCATAGGGCTTGAACTCATGACCCCCGAGATCAAGAGTCACATGCTCTTGTGACTGAGTCAGCCTGGCATCCCTGAAACTTGTTTTAGATTGCTCAAGAAACATTTCATGTTTCATTAATTTCAATATTACCTAAATTATTTTGTACATAAACCAATTCATTTAAAATCACACTTTTATACACATAAAAGTATATATTTTCATATACAAAAAAATACCATTGTTTTGTTGGGGCACATGGCTGGCTCAGTTGGTAGAGCATGTGACTCTTGATCTCAGAGTTCAAGCCCCACATTTGGCATTGAGTTTACTTAAAATAAGTTTTTTTCTTGCTGAGCCATTTTGAATAAGCTTCATATTGCCCCTAGTCAGTCCCTACTTTGAGTCATTTTTTTTTAAAGATTTTATTTATGTATTTGAGAGAGAGAAAGACAATGCATGTGCACGTGAGATAGAAGGAGCAAGAGGAGGGGCAGAGGGAAAGGGAGAAGCAGACTCCTGCTGAGCAGGACGCCAATGTGGGGCTGGGTCCAGGACCTTGGGATCACGACCTGAGCTGAAGATAGACACTTAACTGACTGAGCCACCCAGGTGCTCCTCAAGACCCTTTCTGAAATGGACAGTCTATTTGTTCCCTGGGGGAGTATGTGTATGTGGTGGTGGTAGTAGTGATGGGGTTGTTGCCTTTTGAGATGGCAGTCTATTAACCATTGATTAGCTCTTAAGACAGATCTTGCCCTTTACCTTCAGAGATTTCTGAATGTAAATATGTGAGATACCATTATGTGTCCTTGCTACTGTGACATTCACATTTTTACTTGGTTAAGATCACAAAAGAGGGAGTGCCTGGCTGGCTTGGTCAGAAGAGTTTATGACTCTGTATCTGGGGGTTGTGAGTTTGAGCCTCACATTGAGTATGGGGCTTACAAAAAAAGAAACAAAACTTTAAAAACACAAAAGAGAATATAAAAATGGTAAGGTGCCTAGTTGCATCCAGGTAGTTACCTCTAATCAGAGGATGGATTAGTAAAGTAAGAACTACTCACTAGATTACTGTAGTTTGTGCCATAGCTCATTAATCCAAGAATTCAGTGCTTGAGTCTGGTTCCTGTTTCTTGGACTCCTTAGCTTACCTTTTACTACCCACTACATTCTTAAATCATATGGAACCTTTGGTTCCCAGGAGAGCTAGTGTTAGAATATAGCCAAATATGTGTTTTATTCTGTTGACTGAGTTAATGGCTGAGTTATATTAAAAATATTTTGCTATGCTCAGCACTCATAATGAATACAACTCTTATGTAAATTACTATTAGAGATAAAATATATCAACATAGATCCAGTTTAATAATATATGTAACATGTATTCAAAAAACTTCTATTTAAATATATGTGTGTGTTGGGCGCCTGGGTGGCTCATTTGATGAAGCAGTGACTCTTGATTTCAGCTCAGGTTGAAATGACCTCAGGGTTGTGAGATCGAGCGCCATGTGCTCAGTATAGAATCTGCTTGAGATTCTCTCCCTCTTTGTCTCCCCGCTTCCCTCTAAAATAAATAAATAAAAAATCTTAAAAAAATATGTGTGTGATTCTGTGCATTTTGAAATCTTAGCCAGCGATATTTTATTTATTTTTTAGTGATCTCTATGCCCAGTGTAAGGCTGGAACTTGGGAACCCAAGATCAAGAATCACATGCTCTTCCCACTGAGCCAGCCAGGTGCTCTTAACCAGCAATATTTAGTTGGTAGTTTGAAGCAAGACTGTTTTATTCACTTAGGAATTATAGTGTCCAGTAGTTAGGTGCCTCCAAATTGAGCTGCACCTCGGAAATTTACATATTAATACAATAAAGAAGTTTCCAAGGTGAGGATATAGAGTTATTAGAACTTTCAAAAATTGTTTTTTCCCCCTAAGATTGATTTTATTTATTTATTTATTCATTCATTCATTCATTCATTCATTCATTCATTTATTGAGAGTGAATGAGTGCCCACGAGTGTAGTTGGGGGGAGGGTCAGAGGTGTGGGAGAAGGGGAGAAAATCTCAAGCTTACTGCCCACCGAGTGTGGAACTGATAAGGGGCTTGATCTCATGACCTTAAGATCATGACCTGAGTCCAAACCTAGAGTTGGATGCTTAACTGACTGAGCCACTCAGGTGCCCTTTTTTAAAAAAATTATTAAACTTTTTAAAGTTTAAATTTTAAACTCCCCCTACCTAGCTTTTTATTAGGCAAATGTTCAAACATACAGAAAAACTAAAAATGCATTGATATCTTTAAAAAAATTTTTTTTTTAAAGATTTTATTTATATGAGAGAGAGACTACCAGCAGAGAGGAGAGGGAGAAGCAGGCTCCCTGCTCACAGGGCTCCATCCCAGGACCCTGGGATCATGACCTGAGCCAAAGGCAGGTGCCCCAAAATAATTGTAGTTTAGATACTTTTTTTTTCTTTTTAAAGATTTTATTTATTTATTCATAAGAGACACAGAGAGAGAGAGGCAGAGACATAGGCAGTAGGGGAAGCAGCCTTCATGCAGGGAGCTCAATATGGGACTTGATCCCAGGACTCTAGGATCATGCCCTGAGCCAAAGGCAGATGCCCTGAGCCACCCAGGCATCCCTAGATACTTTTCTTTTCTTTCTTTTTTTTTTTTTTCTAGGTACTTTTCTATAAGGAATTTAGATCTGAGATTACAAGACAATAATGAAAATGGTTAATTTTTTTTAAATTTAAAATTACAGTATAAAATATGATGGATTGTCTTTCTTGTTTGAAGCTAAGATACAGAAATTGAGAAACATCCTTTTTTTTTTTTTTTTTTTGAAACTGATCCTTTTTAACAGCTGAGAGGAAACTCCTATGATCTTCTGGTTCTACTGTATCCCATTTCCATAGGTTGGTAAAAAGATAGACACATAGGTGATCAGAAAGAACAACTATTTATTGAGTCAGGCACTGTTGTAGGCTCTGGGAATATAACTACAAACAAAAAAAGACAAAAAAGGTAGCCTGTACTTTTTTCAGTTTATACTGTAATAAAGAATAAACAAGCCAGTTATTGTAATCATAGATTGTGACAGATGCCATTCAGGGATTTACTTATTTATTTGAGAGAGAGTGCCTGCGTGCCAGCAAGAGTGTGCACACACACGTGCACACAAGCACATGGGGGCGGGCAGTGGGGCAAAGTGGGAGGGAGAGGAAGAGTGAAAGAATCCCAAGCCAACTCTGTGTTGATATCATGTGCTTGATACCATGACCCTGAGATCATGACTTGAGCAGAAATCAAGAGTCAGTTGCTTAACCAACTGAGCCACTCAGGTGCCCCACCATGCAGGAAATTAAAAGAGGTGATGTGATAAGGAGTAAAGAGGCAGGTACTTTAGATGAACAAAGAAGTATATAAAAGGGTAAGCTGCCCATGCAGGAAATAATTCATCTCATAAAAGTACTTTTTTAGATCTGAAACTTTAAACATGTATAGTCAGAGTTTCTCCTAATTGTTATCCTTGAAAATTCATACAAGTGAGCAGCTCTCATAAGTGCATTTCTTCTGTTTTTTTGTTTTTTTTTTTTACTATTCCTTCTCATACTTCTCAGCAATATTTGACTCTTTTGGTCACTCTTTCTTTAGGAAACATATATATTTACATATATATAAAATATGTATTTTAAGTTTTTATTTAAATTCCAGTTAACATATAGTGTTATATTCGGTTCAGGTATACAGCATAGTGATTCAACATTCATACAACACTCAGTGCTCATCATGACAAGTGCACTCCCTAATCCCCCTCACCTATTTCACCTGTCCCCCCACCCACTTCATTCTGGTAACTGTCAGTTTGTTTTCTAGAGTTAAGAGTCTGAAGGAAACGTATTTTGGTTCTGTGACTTTGAACTCTCTTGATTTTTCCCCTTTTTTCTTTTCTTTTTTTAACTAATGAATTTGAGAGAAAGAGCTAGTGCATGTGTGCACAAGTAGGGAGGGACAGAGGGAGAGAGAGAATCTCAAGCAGATTCCCTGCTGAACCTGGAGTCCCACTCCAGGCTCAATCCCAGGACTTGAGATCACAACCTGAGCCAAAACCAAGAGTTGACTGCTTAAAACTGAGCCACGCAGGTGCCCTTCTCCCCGCCCCCCCCTTTTTTAGTAGAATCTATGCTGGGCTTGGGTCTTGAATTCATGAACCCAAGAATAAGAGCTGTATGCTCCACTGACTGAGCCAGCCAGGCATCTCAGTTTTCCCCTTTTTTGACCACTGTGGATTCTCCTTAATGTTGTTAGCTTCAGTGTTCCTTGGAGTTCTTTCTGGGGTTCCCCTCTAGCTCTCATTTGCACACTGCCTAACTGGTATTATTCATTCCCATGGGTTCAGTTATAATTTGTTGACCATTCCAAAATGTGTATCTCATTCATTTCATAGATATTTATAGAGCGTTGACTGTGTGCCTGGTACTGTGTCCATTGAGGACACAGTGGTGAGCAAAACACAGAAGTTTCTTCTCTTGAAGCTGATAGCTGTTAAGAACTTTAAAGTCAGATCTCTCTCTGGAGTTTCAGATCCACATTACTGTTGTTTCTCGGACATGAATGTCTTCTGACACGTCCAAACCTGAACTTCTCTCCCAAGCTTGTTGCTCCTCTGTTCCCTGTGTAAGGGTTACCGCTGTCTGCCTGGCCAGATAGCTCATCACCTTAACTCTTCTCTCTTCTTTCTTTTCTTTTTTTTTATTTTTTAAAGATTTTATTTATTTGTGTGTGAGAGAAATTGAGCATGAGCAGGGTAAGGGGGCAGAGAAAGAAGCAGAATCCCTGCTGAGCAGGGATCTGAACTCAGGGCTCTGTCAAGGACTTGGAGGATTCTGGATTCATGACCTGAGCCAAAGGCAGACACTTAACCCACTGAGCTACCCAGGCACCCCAGCTCTTCTCTCTTCATTCTCAT
This sequence comes from Canis aureus, assembly GCF_053574225.1. Classification (NCBI taxonomy): domain Eukaryota; kingdom Metazoa; phylum Chordata; class Mammalia; order Carnivora; family Canidae; genus Canis; species Canis aureus. Next base: position 34,235,883 of record NC_135626.1, read on the forward strand.
TGCTACCTTCTTTTGTTTCCAACTTTTAAATATTTCTTCTTATTATTTTATTTGTTTTTTTCCAACTTTTAAATATTTTTGGAATCTCTACTTCTTCCAAAACCATTTCCACTGCACAGTACAGACTGCCAACATCTCTTGGGCCAAATCCAAACTCCATAGAGGTGGGATTTTGTGTCATTCACACTGTTTTCTGGTATCTGGCACAAAGGAAGTATCCAATGAATATTTCTGAATAAATGAATGGACAACTGAAACTGTCCCATGACTGATCTGTCTGCTTCCAGTATTGCCAACCTATAAACTGCCCATCATACTGTACCTAGATTTCTCCAAAATGGAAATGTGATCCAATCTTTCCATACTTAAAAGCCTTTAGTGGCTCTGTCTAAAGTTCCTAAGATACAAAGTGTTGTGATCTGGCTGCTCCTTACCTTACCACCTATCCTTTCCTTTTTGAGCCATCATACTGAACCCTTGGAGACTTGGAGTTTGTTTTGCACAAAGTATTTTCTCTCCTGGCCTTCTTAAAAACTGCCTCTTTGCTTGGTACTGTTTCTCTTCTGTTGCCTGGCTAACAGTATGCATCTTTTGGGTTTCAATTCTGGAATGCCTTTTATGAACACCCAAGGATGGATTATGCCCATCTTATATTGTCCCACAGCATACTCTCCCTCCCCCTCACGTAACACTTCCAATGTTTTAGCAAACTGATCCATGGCTTTAATTCCCCTACTAAACTACTAGGATGCAGTAGCTATTTAATAGATATTTGTTATTTAGTTGGAGGGATGGATGAATATGCTAAAGGTCAAATTGCTAAGCCTAAGTATTTAAAGTTCTCTTTTGTGCATTCAAGTTATTTGTCCTTACCAATGGTGCCAAGTTATGCTAAAACTTCCAAAAAATTCTTCAATAGGTCTTTTGACTTTTGTACATAAAAAAAAAAAAAAACAAGACAAAACCACTTCTGAGGGTAGTTATTGCAAATGATTTACCTACACTGTCTTCTACATAGTAGATATTCTAGAACTACTTACATGTTTAAATTGAAATATTAAGATCATAGGCATTATTTCTGCATTTGCAAAGGTTGGGCTAGGTGATCTTTTTTTACTTTCTTTTTTTTTTTTTAAAGATTTTATTTATTTATTAATGAGAGAGACACACAGAGAGAGGCAGAGACACAGGCAGAGGGAGCAGCAGGCTCCGTGCAGGGAGCCCCATGCGGGACCCAATCCCCAGACTCCAGGATCATGCCCTGAGCCAGAAGGCAGACACCCAACTGCTGAGCAACCCAAGCGTCCCTTTTTTTATTTTTTATTTTTAAAAATGTATTATTGTTTTTTATTTTTTTATCTTTTTTTTTTAAGATTTTATTTATTTATTCATGAGAGACACAGAGACAGAGGCAGAGACATAGGCAGAGAGAGAAGCAGGCTCCATGCAGGGAGCCCGATGTGGGACTTGAACCCGGGACTCCAGGATCACACCCTGGGCCAAAGGCAGATGCTTAACCACTGAGCCATCCAGGGATCCCTGTTTTTATATTTTTTCTTTGGTTTGGTTTGGTTTGGTTTTGGAAGGTACCTAGGTGATTTTAAAAGTCATGTTAGCACCACGATTCTCTGATTATTTTAAACTTAAAAAAAATTTTTTTTTAATTTTTATTTATTTATGATAGTCACACAGAGAGAGAGAGAGAGAGAGAGAGAGAGAGGCAGAGACATAGGCAGAGGGAGAAGCAGGCTCCATGCACCGGGAGCCCGACGTGGGATTCGATCCCGGGTCTCCAGGATCGCGCCCTGGGCCAAAGGCAGGCGCCAAACCGCTGCGCCACCCAGGGATCCCCCCAAAATTTTATTTTTATTTTATAAAAGATTTTTATTTATTCATGAAAGACAGAGAGAGAGAGAGAGAGGCAGAGACATAGGCAGAGGGAGAAGCAGGCTCCCTGCAGGGAGCCTGATGTGAGACCCTATCCCAGGACTGCGGGATCATGCCCTGAGCCAAAGGCAGAGATGCTCAACCGCTGAGCCACCCAGGCACCCCTGATTATTTTAAACTTAATGTGGCTTTCTTTTGTATTTTAATTTTAGATTTGAGTTGCTGCTTGAGAAATAAGTTTGTTTGAATAAAATTTCCACACAAATGAGGTTAAGTGCCCAAACTTAATTTTAGCAATTTGCTTAGTATCTTTTGATAGACATTTGTTTTTTTCCCTAAGATTTTATTCAGAATTTATTTAGATTTATTTATTATTTGAGAGAGAGAGGGCATGTGCATGTGAGTGTGAGAGAGAAATGAGTATGAGGAGGGGCAGAGGGAAGAGGGAGAAGCTAACTCCTGCTGAGTGGGGAGCCCAAAATGGGGCTCGATCCCAGGACCCCAGGATCATGACCTAAGCCGAAGACAGTCACTTAACTGACTGAGCTACCGTGGTGCCCCAACATTTATTTTTGAAGAAAAGTTCATTCTGAAGAACAAAGTATTTTATTTCTGGGGCATTGAAAATATATTGGTTAAAAGCCTCTGCTAGCCTATTATGATATAAGTACAATTTCTAATTTCAATTATCAAATCCTTAATTTGAATTTTCCTTTAAGTTACTTGTTGCCCTAGCCCCCCTTTTGCTACCTATTCAAAAACAAATATCTTTTATTTTTTTTATTTTTAAAGGATTTATTTATTTATTTGTTTATTTATTTATTTATTTATTGGTTTTATTTATTTATTTATTTATTCATGATAGACACACAGAGAGAGAGAGAGACATAGGCAGAGGGAGAAGCAGGCTCCATGCAGGGAGTCTGACGCAGGACTCGATCCCGGGTCTCCAGGATCACACCCTGGGCCAAAGGCGGCACTAAACTGCTGAGCCACCTGGGTTGCCCCCAAAACAAATATCTTTTAAAAAGTTAAACAGGTTGTACAGAAGTGTGGAATCAAATCAACAGGCTTTTGTAAAACCAGAAGGGTAACTTTTTTAAAAAAAGGCTATTGTCCATGGTTCTACTATGAAAATAGTCTGCTTGAACTTGTTTAATGTGATTTGGGAAACATTTGACAGAAATTACCCACTTATTTGTGGCTCTGTTCAGTTTTAACTCTTTATTTTTTTATTTTTATTTTTTTTTAAAGATTTTATTTATTTATTCATGATAGACATAAAGAGAGAGAGAGAGAGAGAGAGAGACAGAGACACAGGCAGAGGGAGAAGCAGGTTCCATGCTGGGAGCCCGATGCGGGACTTGATCCTAGGTCTCCAGGATCACGCCCTGGGCCGAAGACAGGCGCCCCAACCGCTGAGCAACCCAGGCTGCCCCAGTTTTAACTCTTTACAAAATAACTTTTATGCTGGGTTAGGAATTCATCCAGCAATTTGCTCAGTATTAACCAGCTCTAAGCTTGCAGAGGGCCAGGAAGTGAGGAAAGATTTCTGAATAGCTAGGATGAATGTCTCAAAGTTTGTGTACTAAAGTTCATGATGTTGGCCTGCTGAATAAACATTTAAAGGCAAAGTATAGGGGATCCCTGGGTGGCGCAGCGGTTTGGCGCCTGCCTTTGGCCCAGGGCGCGATCCTGGAGACCCGGGATCGAATCCCACATCGGGCTCCCGGTGCATGGAGCCTGCTTCTCCCTCTGCCTGTGTCTCTGCCTCTCTCTCTCTCTCTCTCTCTCTCTCTCTGTGACTATCATAAATAAATAAAAATTAAAAAAAAAAAGGCAAAGTATATTCATAGTAACCTTATTTTATTCTTGAAAATTTTTTTTTATTTTTAAAATTTATTTTTTATAGTATCTTTATTTTATGAGAGAAAGAGTGCACACATGTAAGTGGGAGTTGGGTGAGATGGAGATGGAGAGTGAGAGAGAGAATCCTAAGCAGGTTCCATACCCAGCATGCAGCCTGATGCAGGGCTCAGTTTTAGACTCTGAGATCATGACCTGAGCCAAAATCAAGAGTTGGGTGCCTGACCAACTGAACTACCCAGGTGCCCTCATAGTATCCTTATTTTATTTTATTGAAACAGGTTTTTTTTTTTTTTTTTAAAGGTTTTATTTATTTGAGAGAGCAAGAGTGAGAGAGATCACAGAGGGAGAGAGAGAAGCAGACTCTCTGCTAAGTGCAGAACCTGACCAGGGGCTTGATCCCAGGACCCTGAGATCATGACCTGAATGCAGGGGCTTAACTGATTGAGCCACCCAGGCACCCGTTTAATATCTTTATTTTGAATAAAATAGTTTCTTAGCCCTCAACAGGTTATAAACAGCAAAATTAAGAGAGTTTCTACTAGAGATATGTTCTTATATATAACAAATGGCAGGAGTCTCTGAAGTAGGCTACTGAAAATTATAAAAAGTGGTACAGTGTAGTGGCCAAGGGCAAAGGATCAGAATGCCTTAGTTCACATCCTAGCTGTATTACTTCCTACTTGTGAAATCATGGACAGGTTTCTTTTCTTTTTTTAAGATTTTATTTATTTGTTCATGAGAGATAGAGAGCCAGAGACACAGGCAGACGAGAAGCAGGCTCCATGCAGGGAACCCGACGTGGGACTCGATCCTGGGACTCCAGGATCATGCCCCGGGCCAAAGGCAGACGCTCAACCGCTGAGCCACCCAGGCGTCCCATGGACGGGTTTCTTAATGCCAAACCTTAATTTCTTAGTTGTAAATAGGGATAATAGTAGTAACAACCTTATAGGATTCTTGTGAGAATTATACCAGAAGAATGAGCTTTTCAAAGCTTCAGGCATTTGGTTAATCAGTACTAAATGTTATTAATATTTCTTATATCCACCTATCTATCCATCTCATTTATTTGTTTATAAAACAGATGTTTTTTTTTTTTTAAGATTTTATTTATTCGTAGAGATGCAGAGAGAGAGAGAGAGGCAGAGACACAAAGCAGGCTCCATGCAGGAGCCTGACGTGGGACCCGATCCAGGGTCTCCAGGATCACGCCCCGGGCTGCAGGCGGTGCTAAACCGCTGCGCCACTGGGGCTGCCTTATAAAACAGATGTTAGTTTAACACTTTGTGCCTGGACCAGGGGTATGAAAACGATTAGTCCAAGGTCTTGCTATTGAGGAGATCATAGTCTAGTGGGGAAGGCTAATGTAAATAACTAGGGCAGCCTTAGATAAGCATTTTAGACAAGTACTGTATATTCAAGGTGCTTAAAACCTAAAACCAGAGGGATAACTCCATAGAGATGGGGTGGCATTTAACTACCTTATGTGTCACAAATCCAAAGTATGAAGAGTTTGAAAGTGTGTGACATATTCAGCAAACTACAAAAACAATGACATTTATTTTTCCAAAATATTTAAGTAATAAATATTACTTAATATTACTTAGTTTTCCATGTGTTCTTTTTTTTAAGATTTTATTTTTATTTATTCATGAGAGACAGAGAGAGAGGCAGAGACATAGGTAGAGGGAGAATGGTGGGACTCGCAGAGATGTGGGACTCGATCTCAGATCCTGGGATCATGCCCTGAGCTGAAGGTAGATGTTCAATTGCTGAGCCACCCAGGCGTCCCTAGAAATACTTTTAATTTAAACGATGTTATATAAATATTTTTGTGCTTCAGTTTTTCTTAAAAATAGTTATGAAGATTACTTCATTTCTTAGTGATACTAGTCAACTGATAGTATTAATATTGACCTTGAAAATTTTCATTCCTCTAATAGACCGCATTTATTTAATTAGATTGAGTTGATTTTTTTCTCCCTGTGAAAATTTCACTTTATATAATTGTCAACACATATTTTTTCCCTTAAAATTTTTGTTGTGGTAAAATATTCATAGCATTAGAATGCCTGGGTGGCTCAGGTGGTTGATCTGCCTTTGACTCATGTCATGATCTCAGGGGCCTGGGATCCAGCCTTGAAGTCGGCCTCCCAGCTTAGCAGGAAGTCTGCTTCTTCCTCTGCCCCTCTTCCTGCTCGTTGTCCCTCTCCCTTTCACTTTTTTTTTCTCTCTTTCTCTCTCAAATAAATACAGTCTTCAAAAAATATATACATAGCATAAAATTTATCATTTTAACCATTTTTAACTGCATAATTCAGTGGTGTTAAGTATATTTGCCTTGTCATGCAACCACCACCTCTTTTCATCTCCAGAACTGTTTCACCATCTCAAATTGAAACTCCATACCCATGAAACAGTAACTCCCATTTCTCCCTTCTCCTGTCCTCTGAAAACCCATCATTCTATTTTCTGTCTTTATGAATTTAAAGATTTTACTTATTTGACAGAGGGAGTGAGCACACAAGTAGGCAGAATGGTAGGCAGAGGTAGAAGGAGAAGCAGACTCCCCACTGAGCAGGGAACCCAACCCTGTGATCATGACCTGAGCTGAACGCAGATGCTTAACAGACTGAGTCACCCAGGTGCCCCTGTCCTTATGAATTTGACTACTCTAGGTACCTCATATAAATGGAATCATATGACATTTACCCTCTTGTGTTTGACTTGTTTCACTTAGCATGTTTTTAGGGCTCATCCATTTGTAACATATATCCTAATTTCACTCTTTTTTAAGGCTGTATAGTATTCCATTATGTGTATATATAAGCCTCTTATCAATAAATGGCTTGCTAATATTTTCTCCCATTCTATGTGTTATCTTTTTACTATAAAATTTTTTTAAAATTTATTTAAGTAGTTTTCACATCCAATGTGAGATTCAAACTCACGACCCCAGAATCAAGAGCCACACACACACATGCACTACTGACTGAACCAACCAGGTACCCTTCTTTTTACTTTCTTGATAATGTCCTTTGAAACATAAAAGTTTTTACTTTTGATGAAATGGAGTTTTATCTGTTTCTTTTATTGCCTGTACTCTTTGTGTATGTAGAAGAAACCATTGCCTAGATAGATGTTACAAAAATTTCACTTATGTTTTCTTCTAAGAGTTTTGTAGTTTTAACACTCTTAAACTTAGGTGTTTGATCTATTTTGAGTTATTTTTTTATATGGAGTCCAAATCCATTCCTTTGCATGTGGATATCCAGTCCCAGTAGCATTTGTTGATGAGACCATTCTTTTCTCAGGAATTATCTTGATACCCTTGTTGAAATATAATTGATTATAAATCTGAGGGCTTTTTTTTTTTTAAGATTTTATTTATTTATTCATGAGAGACACACACAGAGAGAGAGAGGCAGGGACACAGACAGAGGGAGAAGCAGGCTCCATGCGGGGAGCCCAATGTGGGACTTGATCCCGGGACTCCAGGATCACGCCCCGAGATGAAGGCAGATGCTTAACCTCTGAGCCACCCAGGCGTTCATGGACTCTCAGTTCTATTTCATTGATCTATACATCTGTCCTTAAGCTAGCACTATCCTGTTGTGACTACTGTCTTTTTGTAATAAATTTTGAAATTGAGAAATATGTCCTCCAACTTTGTTCTTTTTAAAGATTATTTTGGTCATTCTGGGCCCATCAAATTTCCATGAGAGTTTTAGGATCACTTTGACAATTTCTGCAAAGAAGCTAGCTTGGGTTTTCATAGGGATTTTATTGAATTTGTAGATCAATTTGGGGTGTATTGCCATCTTACCAATATTAGATCTCCTGATCCGTGAACATGATGCTTTCTATTTATTTGGATTTTTAGTTTCTTTCAACAGTGTTTTGTTGTCAGGGTAAAAGTTTTACGTTTCTTTTGTTAAATTCACTTCTAGGCATTTAGTTCTTCTTTGATGCTTTTGTAAATGGAGATGTTTCCTTAATTTCATTTAAAAAATAAGTTCTTGGGCAACCTCGGTGGCTCAGCGGTTTAGTGCCGCCTTAAGCCCAGGGCGTGATCCTGGAGACCCGGAATGGAGTCCCATGTCAGGCTCCCTGCATGGAGCCTGCTTCTCCCTCTGCTTGTGTCTCTGCCTCTCTCTCTCTCTCTCCCTTTCTCTCTCTCTCTCTCTCTCTCTCTGTGTGCCTCAAATAAATAAATAAATAAATAAATAAATAAATAAATAAATATCTTTGTATTTAAAAAAGATTTATTTATTTATTTATTTTAGAGAGAGAGAGGGAGGGTATGTGTATGCCCAAGTGTATGAACAGGAGAGCAAAGAGAGAAGAAGAAGGGGAAAAGTAGATTCCCCTCCAAGTGCAGAGCCTGACATGGGGCTCAATCCCAGGGCCCCCAAGATGATGATCTGAGCCAAAATCAAGAGTTGGATGCTCAATTCACCAAACCACCGAGGTGTTCCTAATTAATTATTCTTGGAGTAAACTCTACCCGCCATGTGGGACTTGAAGTCATGACCTCAAGATCAAGAATAGTATGCTCTATGGACTAAGTCAGACAGGCACCCCTTAATTTCATTTTCTTATCATTGCAAGTGTTTAGAAATACAATTGATTTTTGTATATTGATCTTGTATCTTGCTGAACTTACATATTCCAATAGATTTAAAAAATATATATTTTATTTATTTATTTGACACAGCACAAGCAGGAGGAGTGGCAGGCAGAGGGAAAGGGAGAAGCAGGTTCCTCGCTGAGCAAGGATCTTGATTCAGGGCTTGATCTAGGACCCTGGGATCATGACTTGAGCTGAAGGCAGATGCTTAACCATCTGAGCCACCCAGGCACCCCATATTCTAATAGATTTTTTGTGTGTGGATTTCAAAACAATATTCATTCATTCATTCATTCATTCATGAGAGACAGACAGAGAGAGAGAGAGAGAGAGAGAGAGAGGCAGAGATTCAGGCAGAGGGAGAAGCAGGCTCCCTGCAGGGAGCCCGATGCAGGACTCAATCCCGGATCCCAGGATTATGCCCTGAGCCAAAGGCAGGCACCAGGTGTCCCCGTTTGTGGATTCTTTTTTTGTTTGTTTGTTTGTTTGTTTGCTTTTTAAGATTTTATTTACTTATTCATGAGAGACAGAGAGAGAGAGAGAGGCAGAGACATAGTCAGAAGGAGAAGCAGGCTCCATGCAGGGAGCTCAATTTGGGACTCGATCCCAGGACTCTAGGATCATGCCCTGAGCTGATGGCAGACACTCAACCACTGAGCCACCCAGATGTCCCTGTGTGTGGATTCTTGAAGACTTTTTTATATATACATTATCGTGTTGTCTGCAAATAGAGGTAGTTTTACTTATTTCCCCACTGCCTGCATGCCTTTTATTTAATTTTCTTGACTAATTGCCCTAACTAGAACCTCCTGGTACAATATTGAATAGAAATGGCAAGAGTAAAGTTTTTGTCTTGTTTCTGATCTTATGAGGAAAGCATGCAGTCTTTACCTATTAAATATGATGTAGTTGTGAGGATTTGAGGGAGTTCCTTTCTGTTGTTTGTAGAGTGTTTTCATTACGAAGAGATGCTGAATTTTGTTAAGTGCTTTTCCTGTAATTAGATAAGCCAGTGCTATTCAGCTATCTTTTTAGGTTGGAGTGTGTGGTTTTGTTTGTTTGTTTTAACGTTTGGAAATAACCAGACAGAAGTCTAATTTTATAACAAGTTTGGTAGTGTAAAAATTCTTTAAAAAGGTGTATGTGTGTACCTAAACATTAAAAATTACATGTGAAAAGCTAAAATAATGACTGTATCCCCTCCTTGGTAGGATGGTCAGGGAAGGTCACGGGGGACATAACATTTCAGTTATGAAATGAAGAATGAGGAGGAGACCATCAAAGGAGAGTATTCTAGGCAAAGGAAATGAGAATTTAAGGTAGGAAAAAGTTTTAATTAAGGAGTCAGCCAGTGTCGAGGAAAAAGAGGGAATAAAGTAGTAGAATCATGGAGGAGCTGCTCACTCACTGGGCTTTATGGGCCAAGGTAGAGTTTAGAAGTCTACACTTAAGTAGCCATTGATGATCTTCAATCAAAGCAATAAAATGTATCTTTAATTCATACTAAAGTATTTGTAGTGAAATCCTGTGATGCTGAGGTTTGTTGAGGGGAAAAAGGAAGAGTACAGACAAAACAGTATGTGCCATGTGCTGATAATTGTTGAAATTAGGTGATAATATTTAGCAGTTTATTTTACTGTTCTATTTTTTTTAAGATTTTATTTATTCATGAGAGACAGAGAGAGAGAGGCAGAGACATAGGCAGATGGAGAAGCAGGTTCCATGCAGGGAGCCCAATGTGGGACTCCATCTCAGGACTCCAGGATCATGCCCTGGCCGAAGGCAGGCGCTAAACCGCTGAGCCACCCAGGGATCCCTCTCTCCACCATTGATGCATGTTTGCGAATTCCCATTAGACACGGAAAAAAAAAACCCACAGAAAATAACTGGAAAGAAAAGATGATCTACTGTTTGGTTTAAGATTTTATTTATTTATTTATTTATTTATTTATTTATTTATTTATTTATGTAAGAGCACGCAAGAGGGAGAGAGAGCATGACTGGAGAGAGGGGCAGAGAGAGAAGGACAGGAAAAGGAGAGGGAGAATCAGACTCCCAACTGAGTTGGGAGCCCAACAGGGGACTTGATCCCAGGACCCTGATATCATGACCAGCTGAAGTCAAATGCTTAACTGACTGAGCCACTTGGGTTCCCCTCACTGATTTTTTTTTTTTTTAAGATTTTATTTATTCATGAGAGACACACAGAGAGAGAGGCAGAGACATAGGCAGAGGGAGAAGCAGGCTCCATGCAGGGAGCCCGATATGGGACTCGATCCCGGGACTCTGAGATCACGCCCTGGGCTGAGGGCAGATGCATTTAACCACTGAGCCACCCAGGCACCCCTAAAATGATCATGTTCTATTACATTTATACAATTATGGATGATAGTTTGGGCAGTAAGTAAAATTCTTTGTGTGTGAGTAAAATTCATATGTATAGCACTTTTTGGCTATTATCTAAAGGTTTTATTTGTTTATATTTACTTACTTTACCTATTTATAGATAAAATACATGCTCTTTGTGAAAAACAAAACGGAACCAAAGCATTATAGAAATACTTCTAGAATCCTGCCTGTTAGAGAAACCTCATTTTTTAAATTATTTATTTTGAGAGAGAGAAAGAAAGCGAGTACAAGCTAGGTTGGCGGGGAGGAGCAGAGGGAAAGTGACAAGCAGACTGCCTGCTGAGCAGGGACAACCCCCCCCCACCCCCCCCACGTAGGTCTAGATGCCAGGACTCTGAGATCATGACCTGAGAGGAAGGCAGATGCTGAACCAACTGAGCCACCCAGGCACCCCTCCCTGTATGTTTGTTTGCCAGCACTTGACACTCTCAGACTTTTTGGGCTTTAGTTTTTAATCTGATATTTGTGAAACAGCCTTTTATTTTAATTTGCTTTTCTCAGATCACTAGTGTGGTTGAGCACATTTTCTTACATTTTGATGATCTACTTGCCTTTTCTGTGAATTGCCTGTTCAGTTCAGTTTTATGTCCTCATAACTGGCAACAAACTGGGTCTGTCTGGATAGATCTAAATTATGCTTTACAATGGTTTATAGTATTCCCTTATGATCATCAGTGGTTGTAACAGATCATTCTTAATGTTTTATTTTAATTTTTTATTTTATTTTATTTTTTTAAAGATTTAATTTATTTATTCATGAAAGACAGAAAGAGAGGCAGAGACACAGGCAGAGGAATAAGGAGGCCCCATGCAGGGAGCCTGATGCGGAACTCCATCCAGGGACTCCGGGATCACACCCTGGGCCAAAGGGTGAATCTATTATTTCACAAATTTGTGTATCATTCTTGTGCAGGGGCCATGCTAATCTTCTCTGTATGTTCTGATTTTAATATATGTGCTGTTGAAACTAACATGGGAATCTGTATTTTAAAGGAGACCTAAGAGATCTATCATCCAAATGTAACACAGGGACTTTATTTGGATCCTAGCTATAAACATTTACGAGACAGCCAGGAAAATCTGAACGGTGACTAGATATTCCCTATTATTTCATTAAGGATTGGGAAATGGTGCTATTCTAACTCAGTTATTCCTTCATTTTTTACCTAATTTTCTTATAGAAAAGAACTTTTCCCTCATCAACTGTTTGATTACCCTAAGGTATAGTTTGTACAAGAAAGATAGGATAAGTGTTATATTCTTCAGTTCATACTTTTATAATTTCCGAGAGGTCTTCCTTCTTCTTGCTCTTCCCTACCCCCACCTCTTTCTAAAAATAGCATAGTGTTCCGGTTTCATGGATGCAATGACTTTTCTTTGGTCTCTGAGTATTAATTATAGTTTTCATTTGTTCCTGTTTTGTCTGTTTCCTCAGAGTCCCATTTTTTTTTCTGGTAGTTTTGGTCTCTCTTTTTCATGTTGGAGCTTCAAGTGCCTGATAACCCTTAATTATCTCTTCATGTTTCAAGTGTGAGGCACTAAAAAAAGGAGGGCCAGAAGCTTTGTATGCCTGGAAGCAGTTTATTGCCTATTGGGAACCCAGATTTCAGTATCTTGGTCTTTTTGCTCAGGCATTGAGTTTTGCCAAGGAAAGATAATGTCTTGGGGAGTGGAGTGGTAGATAAGCCTAGTTATTAGAATCTGGGTGAGGAAAAGGGGCTGTCAGTATTACTGCTTGGTATATAGATTTTCACTTCTTCTTTTTTTTTTTTTTTATTTGTCACCTATTTGTTAGTGGTATTCCCTTATCTAGAATCTCTCTTATTGAGGGGTGCCTGGGTGGCCCAGTCGGTTAAGTGTCTGCCTTTGACTCAGGTCATAATCTCAGGGTTTTGGGATTAAGCAGGGAATCTGCCTCTCTCTCTGCCCCTCCCTCCCTGCTTGTGCACATGTTGTCTCTCAAATGAATAAAATCTTTTTTAAAAAAATAGAATCTCTCTTATTGAGTTTATTCAGAAAACAAACTCCCTATCTTCTGTGTGGGTAGGCAGGAGGGCCACCTGACTGCTCTGTGATGGAACTGGGGGATGTATTAGGGATGTTACTAACTTTTACTAGTGCAACTGACTGGGCCACCTGTTTGCCTCCCTGCCCCTTTTATTATTTTTATTATTTTATTTATTTATTATTATTTTTAAAGATTTTATTATTCATGAGACACACATACACACAGAGGCAGAGACACAGGCAGAGGGAGAAGTAGGCTCCATGCAGGGAGCCCGATGTGGGACTCGATCTCAGAAGCCGGAGATCACGCCCTGAGCCAAAGGCAGATATACTTAACCACTGAGCAACCTAGGCATCCCTCCCGCCCCCTTTTATTTTTATTTATTTATTTATTTATTTATTAATTTAATTTAATTTAATTTAATTTAATTTTATTTTTAGTTTGGTGACTTTTTTTTAAATTTATTTTTATTGGTGTTCAATTTACTAACATACAGAATAACCCCCAGTGCCCGTCACCCATTCACTCCCTCCCCCTGCCCTCCTCCCCTTCTACCACCCCTAGTTCGTTTCCCAGAGTTAGCAGTCTTTACGTTCTGTCTCCCTTTCTGATACTTCCCACACATTTCTTCTCCCTTCCCTTATATTCCCTTTCACTATTATTTATATTCCCCAAATGAATGAGAACATATAATGTTTTTTAGATTTTATTTATTTGTTATTCATGAGAGACACAGAGAGAGAGAGGCAGAGACACAGGCAGAGGGAGAAGCAGGCTCCATGCAGGAAGCCCCATGTGGGATTTGATCCCGGGTCTCCAGAATCAGGCCCTGGGCCGAAGGCGGCACTAAAACCCTGAGCCACCCAGGCTGCCCTCCCTGCCCCCTTTTAAAAGTAAGTCTATGCCCAGTGTGGGGCTTGAACTCATGTCCATCCCCCCATCAAGAGCTGTGTGCTCTACCAACTGAGCCAGCCATGCACCCCTAAGTTGATTGTCTCCATCAGGATCAGATAAGATGGTTCGCATATTTATATTGGTAAATGTCTCATAAATTTCTCTTAATCTGTAAGAGTTCTCCATTTTTTTCTCCTTGCTATTGAGTTTTGAAGAAATTGAACCATTTGTATATGAAAAATTTCCACATTTTGGATTAGAGGGAGAAATCCTATCCTTTGGGCATTGTTTTATATGGTCTATCCTCTTGGGGTGCCTGGCTGGCTCAGTTAGAAGAGCATGTGACTTTTTTTTTTTTAAGATTTTATTTATTCATGGGAGACACACAGAGAGAGGCAGAGACACACACAGACAGAGGGAGAAGCAGGTTCCCTGTGGGGAGCCCCATGTGGTACTCAATCCCAGGGCCCCAGGATCACTACCTGAGCCCAAGGCAAACACTCAACCACTGAGCCACCCAGGCATCCTGAGCATGCGACTTTTGATCATAGGGTCATGAGTTTAAGCCCCACCGTGGGTGTAGAGATTACTTAAATGAATAAATTAAAATCTTGAAAAAAATATGATATATCCTCATCCTCTTATTTTTTAAAGATACTACATTGAAAAACAAATTACATTTAGCAGAACTTAATTGAATTTACTAATAATTACTTAATATAATGCAATATTTTCCTTCCCCCACCCTGTAGAGTAAATGTGGGGATACCTAGCATTGATACTTTTATTTGGTGGTATTATTTTGTAGACAACTACTGTAGTCAAAGTTACTAATACAGGGCTTTTCTTTTTTTGGCTGTTGCATCTTTACTCCCAATTAGGAACAGTCTCTAGGGATTTTTTTTTTTTTTTTTTAAACTGCGGGAGCTTGCGTTTTCAAAGTATTCATTTGTTTTTCTCCAGAACAGTGGGGCAAAACAGCCCCTATAAGCCATCTGGACTTGAAACCATTTTGCTTTGTCACAAAGCTTATTCTTTTTAGATCCTGACATAAGTCTGTATTGTCTACTGATTTCTTTTTTTTTAAACAGTGTGTGGTTGCTCCCAGGAGAGTTCTGTCTGAAGTTATGTCAATGTTGTTGTTGGCTGATTAGTAATTGAGAGGTGAAAAGAGACTCTAGTGAAGAAGGGTTTATCTTTATCATACATGCTAAAAAAGCCCATGCGTGGGTTCTTACCCTCCCCACTCAACACTTTTTACAAAAAGATGTGCAAGAGAGAAGACATAAAGACAAAGACACAGAGGGTTGAGGGGAGATGTGTACTCTACAGCAACATTCCTAAGAGATCTGACAAATTGCTATACTGGAGTGGAGTAACCAGAATTTTCCTGGGGCTGGATGCTTTTTTGGAATTTGAAAAGCTGCGCCTCTCCTGCCTTGATTTTTGTTGTTTTTTCATGTTTTTGTTTAAATTCTAGTTAGTTAATACATAGTGTAATACTGGTTTCAGGAGTACTGTCCTAACCCCATCATTTGCCAAATGTAGTGGTAGGTGACCCAACTTCATGAAGTTATGCCACTGGCAAGAAGTTAAGTCACATTTAATAAGTTATGAATACCCATAGGCTTCTTATGAGCTTTCATTTACTACCCCCCACCCCCCAAATGTCTCTGGCTAAGGTGAGGCCTCAAGCCTTATTTACTTTGCACAAAAATACTGTATTATATGTAAATTTTGGTGATAAAAGGAAATTTAGTTGTATTGGGATCTTCTTGTTATAAATACTTTTTTTTTTTTTTTTTTTTTTTGAGATATAGAGCAAGCAAGCACCTCCTGCCTGTGGGCAGGGGAAGATGGGAAAGATGGTGAGGAGAGAGAGAGAATCTTTTTTTTTTTTTTTAATTTTATTTATTTATGATAGTCACAGAGAGAGACAGAGAGAGAGAGGCAGAGACATAGGCAGAGGGAGAAGCAGGCTCCATGCAGGGAGCCTGACATAGGATTCAATCCCGGGTCTCCAGGATTGTGCCCTGGGCCAAAGGCAGGCGCTAAACCGCTGCACCACCCAGGGATCCCGAGAGAGAGAATCTTAAGCCGACTCCAGGACCCTGGCTCAGAGCTTGATCTCAGGACCTGAGATCATGACCTGAGCCAAGAAATCAGGAGTTGGAAGCTTAACCAACTAAGCCACCCAGGTACCCTGGAAATATCTTTAAAATACAGGAAAGAATGAAGTCTATAAAATGAATCTATTTTCTGCAGTCTTTCTAGAACCTTTTTGGAATTGATCCACACTTCTATATCCTAGTCCTGAAATACACCACTCCTATAATTTAGCTTTTAACTTCAATAGATCTAATGTAATGTCATGGCATAATGCATGTATTGTATATAAATTCAAGGGGAATTATCTCTTCACACTGATTTTTCTCTCTCAGTATCCCATTTCAGAGTTTGATTTTGATTAATTACATTTAGAAAAACACCCATAATCATTTTTGGTCAGATAAATGATGATATTAATGTTTAATATGCCATGCTTTTCTAAGCTGAAATGCAAACGATTCATGTTTAGTTCTTCACTGCCATTGAAGAGAGATAGGCCTGTAAGGTGCATTTTCCTCCCTTTTTTTTTTTTTAATTTTATTTATTTATTTATTCATGAGAGACAGAGGCTGAGACATAGAGGAGAAGTAGGCTCCATGCAAGGAGCCCATTGCGTAACTTGATCCAGAACTCCAGGATCATGCCCTAAGCCGAAGGCCTATGCTCAACCCCTGAGCCACTCAAGCATCCCATTTTCCTCCTTTCCTTTATTGTTTTAAAATATATGAATCAAAAATAAATAAAATAAAATATATGAATCCATATTGTTAAAAAAGCAACAGCAACTTTAGACTATTTAAGGATAAGGTGATTTTAGAAAGATAAAATCATCCTAAATCCCACTTCTGCTAAACAGCCATTATTTATTTTATTATTATAAAATTTTTTTTAGAAAAATATTTTATTTATTTAATCATGAGAGACACACACAGAGAGAGAGGCAGAGACACAGGCAGAGGGAGAAACAGGCTCCCTGTGGGGAGCCTGATGCAGGACTTCATCCTGGGACTCCAGGATCACGCCCTGGGTCAAAAGCAGGCACTCAGCCACTGAGCCACCCAGGCATCCCTCTTTCCTTTTTTTTTTTTTTTTTTTAAAGATTTATTTATTTCAGAGAGCAAGAGAGCATGCATGAGCAAGTGGGGAGAGGGGCAGGGAGAAGGAGTGGGAGAGAATCTAATGCAAACTCCCTGCTGAGTGTGGAGCCCATGACCCTGAACTCATAGATCAAGAGTTAACTGATTAGCCACCCAGGAGCCCCAAGTAAAACAAGAGTTAGTGATGTTTGTAGTATACAAAACTAGTAATGAGGTTCAGCAATATTCACATGTGGTACTAACCCACCAAGGATCTCTGAGCAGGGAAGGGAAATGGTGAGCCTTTAGGAAGAATATAACCCATGCCACCTATTCCCTAATTATTTTCTCTGTAGTGTGAGAGGGTTGGGAATAGAAAAAGGAAAACAGCTTTCATTACATCCCTTATACTCTGTCCCCAACCCTCACCCAGAAAAATCAACTTTTCTATTAGGGCCAAGAATCTAAACCTTTTCTACCAAGAGCTCTCTTTTGTTTGGCATCTGATTGAATTTCATGCCACCTTCTCTATTTCTATTCCAGTTTTCTTAAATTCTTATATCAGTGTTTCCTATGTTTATGTTATTGCTATGTACCATAAAGAGCTAGGCCACTTTCTTTTCTTTTTTAAGTTAATTTATTTGAGAGGGGGAGAGTATGAGCATGAGACAGAGCACAAGTAGGGGGGAGGGACGGAAGAAGAAGCAGACTCCCCACTGAACAGGGAGCCCTACACAGAGCTTGACTGCAGGACCCCGGGATCACCACCCAAGCCCAAGGCAGATACACAACTGACCGAGCCACCTAGGCACCTTAGAATTAGGCCATTTTCTTTTTCTTTTTTTTTTATTTTTATTTTTATTTTTATTTTTTATTTATTCATGATAGGCACACAGTGAGAGAGAGAGAGGCAGAGACACAGGCAGAGGGAGAAGCAGGCTCCATGCACTGGGAGCCTGACGTGGGATTTGATCCCGGATCTCCAGGATCGCACCCTGGGCCAAAGGCAGGCGCCAAACCGCTGCGCCACCCAGGGATCCCGAATTAGGCCATTTTCTGAAGTTTTTGGTATTTATCACTCTTGGGTTTTCTGAGTTACTCTGCCGTATAGCAACTTCTATTGCCAGAGTTATTTATATTATCAGGGGGATTTCACAAAACAATGGCATAAAACTAGCTTATTTGGCAGTCTTTTTTGGGTAAATAATAATTTAGAAAATTTCAATCATTTGTTACTTTTTCTTGATTACTCTCCTTAGGATGTGTTTATCCTCCTAGCTTATGGTGCCCTTTATGATTTATTAACACGCCTTATCAGAAGTGAAGAGTATTTATTTTTGTTGTGTCATTAGCATTTTAAGTGAGGGTGGCAGTTGTACATTTACAAACCAAAATGTAATACACATTTAAATTGGGATTTTTGGAACAGAGAATTTTTTTTTTTTTTTTAGGATTTTATTTACCCATTCATGAGAGACACAGAGAGAGAGAGAGAGAGAGAGAGAGAGGCAGAGACACAGGCAGAGGGAGATGCAGGCTCCACTCAGGGAGCCGGATGCAGAACTTGATCTCAGGACCCCAGGATCACATGCTGGGCCGAAGGCAGGCGCCAAACCGCTGAGCCACCCAGGGATCCCCTAACAGAGAGAATTTTAAAAGACTACTTTAAAAGAAATCAACATTCACTAGTTTTATAAATGGGAGAAAATCATTCTTGATTTCTTATAGACCTTGAAAATGCAGTGAATTTGAATCCATAGTTTTGTGTTCCATATATTTATCTTCCTGAGGAAAGAATCTATTTTCATAAGATTCTCAAAGGAGTTCATGATTCCAAAAGTTAAATTTAAGATCCACTGTTTAGAATAAGAAAGGAAAAAAAATACACTCTTATGAGAGATGGCAGTTCGTTTTGGAGTCTCTAAGTTTATCTGTTTTAATTTGCTTGAGGGAAAGGCCTGGCATTATGTATTGGCTTGGAATATTTTCATTATTGCCTGTCCCTTCCTGTGAAGGGAAACTGCAGAAATAAGAGATTTCCATTTGCAGATAAATAGCCCTGCCAGTCCAAGAACTGTCACATCATTTTGGGGGAAAAGAAAATCTTTCTTTTGCCATAGTTACTTAAGGTAATAAAGACATAAAGTCTCAGTAATTATTATAGTTATAGTTACAAAGTGTGAATCATATAGGTAGGTCTATGTAATGCTCACTTATGACGTTAGCAGATAGTAGTGTAGTGATTGCTAAATTTATGGATTATTCATGTTCTTCTCTAGTTAAACAGGGTCGCTGAGAAACAAAGCAGACATGAAGCTGTGTGTTCATGATGATGTTTCTCCTATCAGAAGTTCTGAATAGGCATAATTGTGGGAAAGTTGTTTTTTTCCAGCTTTATTGAGAAATAATTGATACATTAACATTGCTGTAAATTTAAATTGTACACCCTAATGACTTGACAAATGTGCATATTGCAAAGTGATTACTACAATAAGGCTAGTTAACATAATATCTCATAATTACAGTTTTTGTTTTCTTTTTGTGGTGAGAACTTTAAAAATCTATTATTTCAGCAACTTTCAAATGTATAGTACAGTTATATTATCTGTAGTCACCATGCTGTACATTACATTTCCCGAGCTTACTCATGACTGAAGTTGGTGCCATTTGGCCACTTTCACCATTTTCCCCTACCCACACTCCCTGCCCCTGTCAACTACCAATCTGTTAGTGGTAAAGTTTTTGTTAGAAGTTTAGTAGCGGACAGCCCCGGTGGCGCAGCGGTTTAGCGCCGCCTGCAGCCCAGGGCGTGATCCTGGAGACCGAGGATCAAGTCCCACGTCAGGCTCTCTGCGTGGAGCCTGCTTCTCCCTCTGCCTGTGTCTCTGCCTCTCTTTCTCTCCCGGCATCTCTATGAATAAATAAATAAAATCTTTATTAAAAAAAAAGAAGTTTAGTAGCATATCATTTTAAGTATTACTTGTTAGACATCTGCTATATGTTCTTTTTTTTTTTTTTAAGATTTTTTTTATTGATGAGAGACACAGAGAGAGAACGAGAGAGAGGCAGAGACACAGGCAGAGGGAGAAGCAGGCTCCCTGCAAGGAGCCTGATGTGGGACTCGATCCTGGATACCGGGATCACGCCCTAAGCCCAAGGCAGATGCTCAACTGCTGAGCCACTCAGGCATCCCTGTTCTTTATTATTTTTTTAAAGATTTTATTTATTTGTTGGAGAGAGAGTAAGTGCAAGTAGGGGGGAGGAGCAGATGAAGTGGGAGCAGACTTCCGTGGTGAACAGGGAGCCTGATTTGGGGCTTGATCCCAGGACCCCGGAATCAGGACCTGAGCTGAAGGCAGACCAACCCTCAACCAACTGAACCACCCAGATGCCCCTGCTATATGTTCTTTAAAACATGTTTTTTTTTTTTTTTTTTTTTAAGGTTTTATTTATTCATTCATGAGAGATACAGAGAGAGAGAGAGAGAGAGAGAGAGGCAGAGGAAGAAACAGGCTCCATGCAGGGAGCCTGACGCAGGACTCAATCCCGGGTCTCCAGGATCATGCCCTGGGCTGAAGGTGGCGCTAAACCGCTGAGCCATCTGCGCTGCCGTAAAACATGTTCTTTAAAACAGCATTTTACCCATAGCACGGAACAAGCCTAAAGTTTCTAGTTATTTAACCCAGATAATAGCAGTCCACTTAGTCAAGGGAGCATCATTTTTAAAGCAGGCCAAAAAATAATTACTTTTTCTTATTAATTCTTAGTCTTTTCTTATATCCCCTGGCAAAATGTTGAAATAATTTACTCAGAGTACATCACCAACATCCTGTTTTATTTATTTATTTTTCAACATCCTGTTTTATAGCTGCTTTTCTGTTCAACATAACTATTTTATTTTAAGGGTTTATTTTAGAGAATGTGAGAGAGGACAAGAGTGCAGGGGGGAGGGGTAGGGGAGGGACAGAGAATCCCAAGCAGACTCTGCACTGAGCTCAGAGCCCCATACTGGGCTATATGTGGTGACCCTGACATCACCACCTGAGCCCAACCAAGAGTTGGCCTTTCTGCCAACTGTGCCACTGATGTGACCTTCAACGTAAGTTTTATATTTTCTGCTTGCATTCAGTTTATAGCCAGTGAACACCTTTGGAAGGCAGGGATAGTGTGGTACTCATAATCATGTTTCATGTGCTAGGTATATAGTAAATAGTAAACTTTTAAAAAATATTTTATTTTAAAAAATATTTAATTTGTTTATTTGACAGGGAGCACAAGCAGGGAAAGTAGCAGGCAGAGGGAGAGGGAGAAGTGGGCTCCCCACCCACTGAGCAGGAGCCCTTTACAGGGCTTGATCCCAGAACCCTGGGATCATGACCTGAGTGGAAGGCAGACAATTGACTGAGCCACCCACATGCCCCTGACACTTTTTGAATGAATGAATGAATGAATGAATGATTTGTCGTTTGCCTCTTTAAAAAATTTTTTTTTAAATTTTACTTATTTGAGAGAGAGGGTGCATGCGCGAGCAAGGAAGAAGGGCAGGGGGAGAGGGAGAGAAGCAGGCTCACACACCTGAGCCACCTAGGCTGGCCCCACACCTGTTTTAAAATTTTACTAGGCTCCACAACCCAAGGTGGGGCTTGAACTCCAGGGCCTGAAATCAGGTGTTACATGCTTTACCAACTGAGCCGGCCTAGTCGCCTTGAGTTTGCCTCTTTACTTGTATTTATTATAATCTTTACTCCTTGTACTTATAGTTATCTTTAATATTCTGGAAAAGTAAATAATGGATGTTTGATGCTTCCTAGAAGTCTCACAAATATGGAATATTTTCATAGAAACATATAGGGCATGGGTGCTAAATCTGGAGTTTGTGGAAAGAATTAAGGGATCTCATATTAAAAAATATATATATATTAAAAAAAAAAAAAAAAAGGGATCTCTGAGTCCCCGAGGAAAATAGGCAGAATTCAGATTGGATGTGGGGTTTTTTTCTGGGGAAGCATGATCTATGGATATATCAAATTACCAAATGGGTCTGTGGACCCCTGTATGATTAAGGACCAATGTTCCAGAGGTTGTAGGCTTCAATCTTGCAAAGATAATGAGAACATTAATCTAATAACATAAGTAAATCAAATGGCTCTTAAGGAAAAGTAGATGACTAGATTAAGGTGCTTTCAGTTTCTTGTAATAGAAACCATCTCAAACAAGCTTATATGAAATAGGAATGTATTGGTTTAGATAACTGAAAAATGAAAAATGACTACAAGATGCTGGCTGTAATAACTACTGGTTCTACTACTCAAATAGTACCTTTAATTAGGATTTCCTTCCTCCTTGCTCTTTGTTTTCCTTTATATTGGCTTTATTTCTTAGGCATTTTCTTTTCATGTGTTGGAAAAAGATGTCCATCTGCAACTTAAAAGCCTGCTAAATTCTTATAGAGTATACAATTCCAGAGGAAGAGAGGTAGTATCTTTCTTTTTTAAAAATTTTTTTTAAATTTATTTATTTATGATAGTCACACAGAGAGAGACGCAGAGACACAGGCAGAGGGAGAAGCAGGCTCCATGCACCGGGAACCCGATGTGGGACTCCATCCCAGGTCTCCAGGATCGCGCCCTGGGCCAAAGGCAGGCGCCAAACCACTGTGCCACCCAGGGATCCCGAGAGGTAGTATCTTTCTATCTAGTAACTGGCAGATATCCCAGAGGAGAATGACCTGTGTGGCTCAAGTCATATGCCCATCCCTAGGGAGATGGAGTCCTCACCAGTCGAATTGTATGGACTGAATAGAATTAACATGAAATGGGAGAGGTTGAAAGGAAGGCAATGTGTACAGACAAAAAACTATATCCACTGCAGTGACTGAAAAGTTTCAGGACAGGCAAAAGAAGTAATGAACAAAAAAATTTCATATTAAAATTAGGGTTTATTTAGTGATACTGAATTTTTTTTGTGTGAACTTCATATTTTTCTATATGGGTTTCAGCTTTTTATTTCAAAAGTATTATTTGTTTATTCATTTGTTTACCAAACATTTGAGCCATCGTCATTCTTTGCACTAGGACTACAACAACAAAGAAAACAAAAATCTTTGCCCTGAGGTGCCTGGGGAGCTCAGTCAGTTAGGCAACCTACTCTTGGTTTTGGCTCAGGTCATAATCTCATGGGCGTCAGATCCGGGGCTGCGTGGGGTTTGGTGCTCAGCAGGAAATGTGCTTGAGATTGACTCTCTCCTTTTGCCCCTCCCCCTCGTGCTCACCCTTTCTTTCTCTCTGAAATGAATAAATACATCTTTAAAAAAAATTCCTGCCTTCATGAAGTCTACGTTCTAGTGAGGCAAGGCAGATAATAAGATAAATTACTAAGAAGTATAGTATGTTAGATGAGAGTGTTGGAGAGAAGTAAAGCAGGGAGAGAAGTAGAGAGGGGGTATTGCAGTTTTAAATATCATCACAAGGAAATCTGATTAAGAAGGTTACATTTAGGGGTGCCTTGGTGGCTCCTTTAAGTGTCTGCCTTCGGCTCAGGTCATGATCCCAGGGTCTTGGGATTGAGCACTGCATCTGGCTCTTGCTCAGCGGGGAGTCTGTTTCTCCCTCTCTCCCTCTCTCTGTTCATGCTTCCATGCATACACTCTCTCTCCTCTGTCTCTCTGATATAAATAAAATCTTAAAAAAGAAAAAGATGACATTAGAACGAAGATGTTAAGGTGACGAGGGGGCAACCCATTTGGATATCTGCAGAAAGAGAATTCTAGGCTGTAGGAAGCAAGTGCAAAGGTTTGGAGTGTTGAAGGAACTGCAGGGAAGCTTGAATCAGAGTACATGAAGGAGGTGGGGAAGGAGGGGAAGAGTAGAAGAGAATGATGTCAAAGAAGAAAGATTATGATATATTGTGTTGGTCCTGGGAGGCTGTGGTAAGGACTTTGGGAGGATGTAAGCAATCAGAGGAGTTTGAGCAGAGGACTGAACTGATCTTACTTTTTTTTTTTTTTAAGTTTTTATTTATTTAAGTAACCTCTACACCCAACGTCAGGCTTGAACTCATGATCCTGAGATCAAGAGTCGCATGCTTTACTGACTGAGCCAGCCAGGTGACCCTTCTGACTTTTTATTTATTTATTTATTTATTATTATTATTATTATTATTATTATTATTATTATTTTATTATTTTATTTATTATTATTTTTTAAGGATTTTATTTATTTATTCATGAGACGCAGAGAGAGAGAGAAGCAGAGACCTAGGCAGAGGGAGAAGGGGGTTCCTCGCAGGGAGACTGATGGGGACTACATCCCCAAGCCTGGGATCAGGACCTGAGCTGACGCAGATGCTCAACCATTGAGCTGCCCAGGAGTCCCTCCATCTGACTTTTTAATGGGTCACTCTAACTACTGTATTGAGAATGCATTATAGGGGCAAGGGTGGAAGTAAGATTAATTAGTTGCTGTTGCATTAATCTAGGCAATAGATAATGTTGACACAGACCAGGATGGTGGTGTAGATGATGAGGTTGCATCCGAAGGTAGATTTGCTAATAGATTGGATATGAAGTGTTAGAGAAGAATCAAAGCTGACTCAAGTTGTGAGCCAGAGCAGCTGACCACGGTAATTAAATGAGCTAGCTAAGACGAGGAGGAGCAAGCTTTAACATGCGAAAGTTAAGATGCTTATTAGACATTCAAATCAACAAGGTTGTCCAGTAGGCAATTGGATGTACAAATCTGGAATTCAGGTCTAGGCTAGAGACTAGACTAGGAATTTGGAGGTTGTCAGCATGTAGTTAGTATTTAAAGCCATGAAACTGAATGAGATCACCAGGGAATGAGTAAACAATGAAGAGAAAAGGTTGTTCAAGGACTGAGTTTGTGGGGAAAAAGAGGAAGAACTAACAAAGAAGACCAAGAAGCAACCAATAAAGTAGAAGAACAAAGTCCTAGAAGCCAAATTAAAAAAATGTTTTGAGTGACCAGATGTCAGATGACACTGATAAAACAGTTAAGATGAGGGCTGAGATTTAATGATTAGATTTAATTATAATTTTCTTTTTTTTTTAAGATTTATTTATTTATTCATGAAAGACACAGACTGAGAGAGACAGGCAGAGACACAGGCAGAGGGAGAAACAGGCTCTCCACAGGGAGCCCGATGTGGAATTCATTCAGGATCAAGACCTGAGCTGAAGGCAGGCGACCAAACGCTGAGCCACCCAGGCATCCCTAATTATAATTTTCTTGACGACGGGTGGCTCAGTGGTTTAGCGCCTGTCTTTGGCCTGGGGTGTGATCCTGGAGACCTGGGATTGAGTCCCACATCGGGCTTCCTGCATGGAGCCTGCTTCCTCCTCTGCCTGTGTCTCTGCCTCTGTCTCTCTCTCTCTCTCTCTCTGCCTCTCATGAATAAATAAAACCTTTAAAAAATAATTTTCTTGATGAGAACAATTTTATGAAATTGAATTTGATTGCTGGAGTTATTTCTAAGAAGTGTTCTTTTTCTCAAGAATTTAAACTCCATAGTTCAGGTAATCTAGAAAGCTGTTAAAAAATCTAGAAGGCTGTTTATTAGCCAAATAATTTTTTTTAACCAAATAATTGTTGAACAAATATTTATTGACACATTATAATTCTTCAGTGCTTCATTTGTTGTACATGTTCTGTACAATGTTATGCAAAACACTGTTTTCAACTCAGATAAATATGCAGATATGCTAAGGATTCATATTTTTGGAGTAGGATGCATGTATTTTCTTTGGAATGCCTGTTATATGAAGTGGAAACACTTTATAAACTATTTGGTCTTTTTTTTTTTCTGTATTTGGAAGTTTTTATCAAGAAACTAAAAAATCAACAGAAGTACCTGATTCTTAGATCTTTCTGAGTATTCAATGCCTGATTGTGATTCCTGATACCAGGAAACACAGGGGTTGATAATGTTAAAGAATTTTCATTTCTTTAATGGAAATAATACTTTTCTTTTCTATTAGAAATTCATTGAATTTGAAGATTCTCAAGAACAGGAAAAAAAGGATTTACAGACCCGAGTGGAATCTTTAGAATCTCAAACAAGACAACTTGAGCTCAAAGCAAAAAACTATGCTGACCAGAGTAAGTAAAAATACTTCTCCTCATAAGTACATATTAAAGAGTGGGCTCTAATAGTGCAGTGACTCATCTTGACATTTGACTGGGCTTCCAAATATATATATGTACTTGGAATTGTCATCATCCCAGACTGAAGAGTGAGACCTGGAAGCTAGGTTTGGTTCTTTATTCACATTTTCATGTGGCACTGATGTCTGTAGAAATAACTAAATCAAAGATGCCTTTAAGACTCTCTTCTTCAATTTATCTCTCAGCCTTTGTAGTTAACATTATCCTATATCCATTATGCAGGATTCTGGGATGTGTGCATGTGGATCATTTCTTCTGATTTTGATCCACTACACAAATTTCCATTGCATTCTGTATTGTTTTCAAATTTACAAATGTGACAAAAACTCTAGCTCTGAAGTATGTATAAAAAAATTATTGAATTCTAGGGGAGCCTGGGTAGCTCACTTGGTAGAGCATGTGACTCTTGATCTCAGGTTTGTGAGTTCAAGCCCCCTGTTGGGCAGGGTTCACACACACACAAAAATTATCACTGAGTTCTCTTTTTCATTATTTTCTAGTGGAAAACTGAGGGAGTTTGGGGAAGGGAATATCATTTTTCAGATTTATTTCATTTTTAATATAATATCATTGTACTTTTGATTTAAAAATAACTGTTTCATACTCCAAGGATGATTTCTCTTTTTGGCTAATGAATTGGACAAAATTAAGTCAAAATTAGAAAAAAAAAAAAAGGCGGGGAGAAACTTCATGGCCTATTTTCTTATTTGATTTGGGCAGGCAGAGAGTTTTTCAGTTTTCCCTCACAGCACTATAAACCTTCAGAATCCTTGGAAGCAGAAGAGGACCAGCAATTCTTCCTTTGTCAACCATTTTGGCTACATAGTGACATCTGCTGTTTAGGATGGGAATTCATGGTAGATAACCTTCGCTTATTACCAGACTTGGGGTGTGTGTGTGATAACTGACTGTTCCCTCTAGTGCTTTGGAATGGCCTAATAGAGCTAAACCTTGAATCACTGGGAATCTGGAGTTCAGGTATTACAGAATTCAGGGAAAACTGACATGGCTGTTAAGCAGATGTCATGCAAGGGAGCCAGTTGATGTTTGGTAATAAGCCAACTACAATGAGACAAAGCCATATATCATGTCTTTGTACTTTTAGTCTTGTAGATACCTAGAGTGTTCTAGCTTCCCTTGTTCACATTGAATATGTTGAGTGACTTCTGTGATTCTACTATAGAAATTTAAGGTTTTAGATAGCTGGATGATGGACTCCATAGTGCAAATGCCAAAAAATATATTACTAGAGTTACATCGCTATGGGTACCACTCATCTAGAAAAACAGCTTTGGGACACTTGGGTGACTCAGCGGTTGAGCGCCTGCCTTCGGCCCAGGGCGTGATCCTGGAGTCCCAGGATCAAGTCCCACGTCGGGCTCCTTGCATGGAGCCTGCTTCTCCCTCTGCCTGTGTCTCTGCCTCTCTCTCTGTGTGTCTCTCATGAATAAATAAATAAAATCTTAAAAAAAAAAAAAAGCTTAAAACCGTGATTAATCAAAATTGACCATTCAGATGCACAAAACTTGTAATGCTAAATCTCTTCGTCTCTGAGTGAGGCTGTAATGAATCTTCTTTTATTAATGCTTTGCAACTTACTCCCTTTTCCTTTGATACCTTGGAATCTTTTTCTCTCTTCTAACTACTTTCTTCTCTCTTCTATTTTTCTTTAAGCCTTAAATGGTTATAATATGAAATCAAAGTGTATCTTAAAATTTTCTTCTAAGTCTTTATTTTGCCATATTTAAATATCTGAAAAAAAATGTGTGTGGAAGAGAAATGTTTGACTATTTTTTCATTTTACTTTCTTAATTTTCCCTCCCTCAAATCTCTTAATATGAGTCAAAACTCCTTATTTTTAAAAAAAGGTGGAGGAAGGAGATGATCTTTAAGTATCACCAAAGCCCTATCCTTTTGGAAAACAAGGACAGGGAATATGTTTTTTAAAAGATGAAAACCAGTGTAAATAGATGTATGTCAGAGCATATGAATTCTTTTTTATATGATAGACAAGAGAATATCTGACTATTTAATCTTAATTCTATCAGTTTTTTTGAAAGAATACATCATGATTTTTGTTACAGTTACTGTAGCATGACATCTATTTTTATTTTCATTGTCTTAAGCTTTTAAAATGGTTTGAATGTTTTTTAGTGTTCCTAACATCTATTTTTAAATAACACTTATTTAAGGCCGTAAAAATTACTGATAATATTTGTAATAGAAGAGAGATGGGTGCAGTGTTTTTTGTTTAGTGCCACTTTTTGAGCACAGTGGGATAACAGTATCTGTCCAATTTCCATGTTTATATTTGTATGTTAGAGTCTTTAAAGACTGTCAGTTCTAATTGATATGTTTTAGGGCACATATTCTCTTTAAAAAGTAGCCACAGTAAAAGTCTTAAGTTCTGCTTTGAAGATGACTTCCTATGTTAAAAGGGGAAATTTTGGTTGTAGTTACTTACTATTTGAGAAGCAAGAAAACATCAAGAAATAGGAACTGAATTAAGGACATACTTTACAGCTTTTGATAGTATGGAATTTTCAGGTTGTGGTATTATTTCACAATGTTGAGAAATTGAGTCTATAAAAATTTTGCATAGTTGAGTGTATAAAAGCTTTGTGGTCATGTTTGATTTTAGAGATTTCTAGTTGCTCTCTTTTAAAAATTTGAACTATGTAGGATATGCTTTTGGTTTTTCTAACACAAAGGACTTTTTAAAAACGGTATTACATGATTTCTTATCTGGGAGTAACAGCAACACTTCTTTGTAGTTAACATCTTGTGAGTCCTAAAGACGAATCCGAAACATACATGGAGTAGAAATACGAAATTATGGGTTGAGAAAGGCCTGTTGGTTCTTAACAACTATGGAAGGAGTCTGTAATCAGTCTTGCTGTTCATATTGTGGCAGTAATGAGTTCTTTGTCACAAAATACTTGATATTCATTAGTTCTTTTGTATATTGAGTATTTCTTTCTTGTAAGCCAACTATTATCTTAACTGAGTCAAGTAAATATAGACATTTTAATACAGTTAAAAATATTATACCGCTGTATATCTATCATTTAGCTTGGTACAGAAGAATATGTTTGTAGTATGGAAGAATATAATATGGTTATTGCAGTCAAAGAAATCAGTGTGTGTGTGGGGGGAAGGTTATGTATGACTTTCTAGTCTTTTTTTCCATATATACCATGTTTTTATATCACTGAAGTTAGAGTGTATAAATAATTTTGTATCTTGTCCTTAACACTATATTTCTTGTATAATCTTTATTCTTTTAAAAATGTCTGCCTATACCCACCATCCAGAAGCTATGCCATCTATTACCAATTCTTGTTTTCTCTGGGGTATCTTCTCTTTGCTCTAATGAGAATTATTTAATGGCCACTTTGTTTTTTTTACTTTGGCTACTTGAAACTCAAAATGAACTTAGGAGTACAACTGTAAGGACTAGTTTGGACCTTACCTGGGTAGCGTACTTAAATTATTTTCTTTTTAATCTATACATATGTAATGAATTGTTATGTTTTAATAAGCTATCTCAAATCCTTTGTAGAATGAAAGAATGAGAGTAAAAATAAATACAGGTAAATTAAAAAAAAGCAAACAAAAAACTTCTGTTGGTTTGGTTGGACATCTTTTCCAGTATAGTGAATTATATTGCAGTGAATATTTTTTCAAAACTATAGATTTCGGGACACCTGGGTGGTTCAGCGGTTTAGCGCCTGCCTTCAGCCCAAGGCGGGATCCTGGAATCCTGGGATTGGGTCCCACATCAGGCTCCCTGCATGGAGCCTGCTTCTTCCTCTGCCTGTGTCTCTGCCTCTCTCTCTAGGTCTCTCATGAATAAATATATAAAATCGTAAAAAACAAAACAAACAAAAAAAGCTATAGATTTCTCTATCTTTTGATAATTTTCTCAGAATATATTTAAGGAAGTAGGGCAAGTAAGATTAATATTTCAGTGGTTTTTGGTTTATATTAGTGTTTGGTCATTTTTAATGTGAAAAGAGTTGGAGAAGTATGGTTGAGTAGCATATTTCATTTATCATAACTTATGAATTTGAATCATTATTTGCAACATATTAGCACACAGAGCTGATATAGAACCATTTATCATTTGACTCTCAGGAAAACTGTTTCCCTCAAGCTCTTTGATTTATAATAGGTGACTTTTCCCTTGAATTGTGGAGATGATGGCAGTAATTTTAAGCTATGTGAGGGTTCTTCTCTGAATCTGGCCTTCCTTCCTTTGAATGAAAATTTCTTTTTTAAATTAAATGAAAAAATGATTTTGACAATTGACAACACTGTAGTAGAGATTTATTCTGACCTTTTGCTCTTTCCCTCCCCCATATAACATTCATTTGTTTTTTAGATTTGGTATCAAGATCTTGGTCTAATAAAATACCTTGAAGTCTTTACCTTGAAACATATATTATTATTGGAAGGAAAACACTTCTGATTTCTTGGTCATAAGAATTAGCATGTTATTAGATGGAAAGTGTAATCGTTAGCTTTTTTTTATTTTAAAGGAATAAAGAAAGGGATTAGAACAGACTTCCATTTTGGGGATTGTTTTATAAGCAAGGTCTGTCGGTTAATGATGTGATTGATCATTTGAGAACTTTCATAACATAGATGAAAAATAAACCATTTTTAAGGTACTGAGTATAGGTTCGTACCTAAGTTAATATCTAGGCCTAAATATTCTCTTTTATTTTATTTATTTATTTATTTTTTGTCACTGTTTTTCAAATCAGTTAAAAAAATACCTTCAGGTTGATAAAAAGCTTTATCAGCCCCTTTGCCATGTTTTGTGATTGGCAATAAATATTAATATTCTGAAAATTGGAATAATACTGTAATAGGCCTTTTTTTTCATTTTAATTTTTTCTTGTCGGTAGACCATCCCTTCTACATTATTTTTATTTTTTCTACATTATTTTTAGAGTGACTAAAGTAAAACACTGATCATTTGTATTTTTGTTGAAAGCATATTTTTAATAAGACAACTTTCGGAGTTTCATATATCTCCTGACTTAAAAAATGATGAAATAAAGGGTGCCTTGCTGGCTCAGCTGGTAGAATGTGTAACCCTTGATCTCAGGGTCATGAGTTTAAGCCTTACATGGAGCATAAAGCTTACTTTAAAAGAAAAAAAAATATTAAATGAAATTCATTATATAGAAAGTTGCTTTAAAAAAAGTTACTTTTTTAGTGCCTTTAACTGGAATTGAATTCTTTGCCATATGAAAAACATTTGTATATTTAATAAACTTTATACAAGGGTTTTTATTGGAGCTTATTTTTAGAGGGCAAGCCAAAAAATTAAGCACAGGATAATTTATGCAAACACTAACATTTTATTATGCCTACTTCATTAGGTAACATCATGTGTAGTCTTCAGATCTGCTTTATGTCTCATTATCTGTATTTGGACTCTCTCATTTCTGTAGTCTAATGTTGCCTATTGAAAACCTTAAGGTTGTAGTTTATAATTAATATCTGGAACCTAAAGTTTCATAGGAAATTAATTTTATTAAGGGTGAAGGGATTTATAGTGAGCTTAGAGAACAGAATAAAAATGAATTATTTGATTACTTCAAACATATAAAAGGACAGGGAAAGAAGATACCAAGTTGTTTTTCTGTAATTTTGGAAGATTTGAATTAGAGAAAATG
Source organism: Canis aureus (assembly GCF_053574225.1). NCBI lineage: Eukaryota > Metazoa > Chordata > Mammalia > Carnivora > Canidae > Canis > Canis aureus. Next base: position 34,267,637 of record NC_135626.1, read on the forward strand.
TTACTTGTTGATTTTGGTTGATCATGAGGAAGTATTTCTTGACTATGAAGGTGTTACATAGGAATGTGTGCTGGGGGAAAGCATGGACTCTCCCTACATAGAGACTTTAGTAGGAGAGTAGTCAACTTTGTGGTGTGGATGGCTTAGGGTAACATTGTCAAGACAGAGACTAGATCAGTTCTCTAACCACAGAGGTTCTTTGAAGTTATTCTACTCTGTTTTCAGGATATGATCATCAATTCATGAGAATGCTTTAGCATTTCACCTTGTGTCATTGATTAATAGCATCAATCTGTCTGAAAATCTTTTGAACTTTAGAGACATGGTGCAGGACTTAGTTGGCAGAAGAGAGGCTTTTATTACTGTTTTGATGTGGTTGTCTGAGATTTATTTGATCTTAAGTCAGCATTTGATTCTTGCTTACCTGTTGAGACTTTTGATGCTCAATTGTTCAAGGAAAGGCTTGTGAAAGACCAATGCCAATCTTCTGAGGCCAAATAACATTGGATTATCTGCCTTCCATGAATAGTAAGAACTGATGATTCCTTTTGAGAAGGCAAATAATGAGTTGGACACGGCGTTCTAGCAGGTGTGTTTCTCTTTCTTCCCCCCATAGGCCTATCAGCAGTCTGATGGGGCAGAGGACAACAGAGATGGAAGGTGTTCCAAACTTGGCACAGGCCATCAATCTAAGGAGGTAAGCTCTGATTTTGAGCAGGCTGAGCAGGTGGCTCTTCCTGCCTTAATCATGTTGTCTTGCTCTTTGGAAAGATGGACAGAAAGAAAAAGAGCATTTAAATAAGGCTGAATGATCTCTATTAGTGATTAAAAAGGGAAAAATTTAGATTAGTCTTTTGATTCTTCTTTTTTCTTGCCCTTTCCCTGCTTTGCTTTTTAGATGCCCTGATTTGATTTTTTTTTTCCTTCAGAATATTAGGTTTTTCAAGAATGGCAGATTGGTTTATTTGTTGTTTTGGGATAGGAAGGATGAGCTGAATCTTGCTTATTTCTAGTTAATCTCAGGTTGTGGCTAGTTTGATGAATAAAATGATAAAGTTTTAAGATTTTTCCTGAGATCATTTTTACATTTGGGTTCACGTAGGAACTAATTAAACAAGAAATGATCTTTTACTACACTTTACCTATAATGCAACAATAATAGGCATAGGTTAACATTATGGTAACTGAAACTTTCGGGAATGTCTGCCATCCTTGCCCAGTTGGGCCTTTCTTTCCTGCCTTTCCCTCTCCCTTCTACTTCCTTTTCTTTTCCCTTTACTGTGACTTGGTGGCATCCAGGACTTTGAAGAGATGGCTCTTCCCAGCATTTAAAAGTACTTCTCTGTTAAACACTATTTTATCTTATGTGACTTAGGCCTTGAGAAAGCGGGAGTCTATTGATTGTGTTGTGCTAAGTATTGTATTTTCAGAAAAGTGAGAGGTTCTCAATTTGTGTTACATGATCTTCGTGGTTAACTTACAACCTAAAAAGATAATACTGGTATTTCAAATCACACTGGAGGTAAAGAAAACAGGAAATACAATCAGATAATTTCTATCAAGGTACTTGCTGCAGGTTTTATGTTGGAGAAAATCATGGCCAGGAAAACATTTGGAAAATCATCGAGAGTAACAAATTCATAAATTATTTAAAATCACCATCGAGTAACATACCTTTGATAATTTAGAATGCCTTTTAAGAGGATTTAGTGACTGTTCATAAGCTAATGTATGAGTTAAAGTAACTCTAGTTTCTGTAGCAACCATGCCACAAAATACATGTATAATGATTCAAATGTTATATTTTATTTCTTGTTCATGTGAAAATTAGAATAGATGTTTCCAGAAGGTGGGCATTTCCTTTGGAGATGTAGGCTCTTTCCAACTTCTCGCTCCAAATTCATCATACTCACCTGCCATTAAGGTAGAGAGGAGAGAAAGGGAATGGACAGTTCTACGTGGATAGTTTTTATTGGGCCAGGCCTTAGGAGTGGTGCACACAGCTTTTGCTTCTACTTCAGTGGCTATAACTCAATCAGAAACTAATTATAGAGACTGTGATATGCCATCTAGCAATGTGTCTAAGAAAAAGAGGAAATTACTTTGATTAGTATCTGGCCAGTTGTCTGCCTTACCTTAAGAGCTTTAATAGATATTGCATGGTTTTGCTCAAGTGTTGAGGCAAGGGAGTGAATGTACCTAAAGCTCAGCAATCATCTGCCTATTCTTTCTACTTGTGAATTATCTGAGGAAGAAAAGATGGCAAATTTTAATGAAAATATAGCATTTATAATTTGTGCTCTTAAAATCTAATTTCTAAATAACTTCCAAGGTTACTCTGGCTATTATCACTTTAAAACTCTTTATTGCATATTCATTTATTCAACAAACATTTACTAAGTGTTGAGATTTTCTCTTATTCTCATTGTTTCACATCTTGTCTTTTCCTTTAAAAGTTAGGTTACTATTAAATTAAGATGTAATATTCTTTTTTTTAAAAAGATTTATTTATTTATTTATTTATTTATTTATTTATTTATTTATTTATTTATTTATTATTTATGATAGACAGAGAGAGAGAGAGAGAGAGAGGCAGAGACACAGGAGAAGGGGAAGCAGGCTCCATGCAGGGAGCCCGACGTGGGACTCGATCCCAGGACTCCAGGATTGCGCCCTGGGCCAAAGGCAGGCGCCAAACCGCTGAGCCACCCAGGGATCCCCAAGATGTAATATTCTGATGCTTGTGTTAGGGATAGGTCTTGAATGATATCTCCCTTTTAAAAAAATATAATTCACACTGCTTCTGGCTGGCTTAGTTGGTAGAGCCTGTGACTCTTAATCTTAGGGTCATGAATTCAAGCATGGAGCCTACTTAAAAAAAAAACATATATATATATATATGTATGTATATATAATTCATACACTATAAAATCCACCATTTTGGAGTATACAAATCAGTGATTTTTAGTATATTCACAAAGTTGTATAACCATCACAACTGTCTTTTTTTTTTTTTTCTCTTTAAGATTTTATTTATTTATTCATGAGAGACACAGAGGCAGAGACACAGGCAGAGGGAGAAGCAGGCTCCCTGCAAGGAGCCTGATGTGGGACTCGATCTTGGATCCCGGGATCATGCCCTGGGCCAAAGGCAGATGCCTAACTGCTGAGCCACCCAGGTGTCCCCCAACTGTCTTTTTTTTTGTTTTTTTTTTTTTAATTTTATTTATTTGACAGAGCACATAGGTAGGCAGAGTAGGCAGAAGGAGAGGTAGAAGCAGGCTACCCACTGAGCAGAGAGCCTGATGCAGGGCTTGATCCCAGGACCCTGGGATCGTGACCAGAGCTAAAGGCAGAGGCTTAACCAGATGGAGGCACACAGGTGCCCCCATCACAACTGTCTTAATTCCAGATCACTTTCACCAGTCCAAATAGAAATCCATCCCTATTAACAGTCACTCCTCATTCCCTGTTCTCCCTAGCCCCTGGCAACCACTAATCTATTTTCTATTGCTATGGATTTGTCTATTCTGGACATTTCATATAAATGGAATAATACAATATGTGATCTTTTGTAACTGCTTCTTTCACTTAGCCTAAGTTTCATCCAGACTGCAGTATACGTATCAGCCATACTTCATTCCTTTTTAAGGCTGAATAATTTTCCCTTATATGGACGTTCTACATTTTGTGTACCCTCCTCCCCTCCTCGCCTTTTAATTGCCTATATATTGCTGGTCTGAGAACCAGAAAACAACAACAAACTTTAACTTAGCAATCTGAAAGCCTATGTAGTTTTGTAGAGTTGAATGTAATGAACAACTCCTTTGGGAAGATATGTCTTGGATTTTTCATTGGCATCCTGGCTTGTTTAATTCCCAGTTCATAAGTGGGGAAGTGGGTAACTTAATGTTTGAACCATCTTTGTAATGCTGTAGTTGTCTACTAGTAATAGGTAATATATTTTAGTGTACTTCTTTTGATTTATATAATTAGTTATCTATGATACATCTGGATAGGACAATACAAAATAGCAAGTTTTCTGTTTAATAAGATACAGAAATAATCACTTAAGGACCTCAAGTAAATAGACTGAGCTGAATAGGCTGTAATTCTTACACTGGAGTGGAGGGGAAGATGGAAATGGGTAATACTTAGGTTAGAGGAACTGATAGGTTTAAATCGAATTTATGTAGACATTTTAACCATAAGATAATTCCTTTTTACAAGGAAATCAATTTCTGATTTAGTGGTTAGATTTTGCTAACAAGATACATGTGTTTATGGGCTACAAATCTTTTTTTTTTTTTTTTGGCTACAAATCTTATCTTGCCCCTAGAAAATTAGCAATGGGAGTGAGGAGTTGACTACATTATAAATTTTGGAGAGTTTTTTTTGCCACCCGCATTTTATGAGTAAATGTACCATACTATTCTAGGAAGACTTCTGGACTTGATTGAATAGTATAAACATATAGGTCTATAGTAAAGGTAGAAAACACTTCTTAAATATAATTTTCTAAATTTTATTTTGTACATTCGTGAGACACATTCTCAAGTTACTGAATTCTGTCATTCCATAAGGTAGTTTTAAGAATTATCTTCTCTGGGGCAGCCCCCGTGGCGCAGCGGTTTAGCGCCGCCTGCAGCCTGGGGTGTAGTCTTAGAGACCCAGGATCGAGTCCCACATCGGGCTTCCTGCATGGAGCCTGCTTCTCCCTCTGCCTGTGTCTCTCTCTGCCTCTCTTTCGCTCTCTCTGAATGAATATATAAATAAATCTTAAAAAAAAAAAAAAAGATTTATCTTCTCTGGGACAACTGGGTGGCTCAGCGGTTGAGCATCTGCCTTTGGCTCAGGGTATGATCCCGCAGTCCTGGGATCGAGTCCCACATCGGGCTCCCTGTATGGAGCCTGCTTCTCCCTCTGCCTCTGTCTCTGCCTCTCTCTGTGTCTCTAATGAATAAATAAATAAATTTTAAAAAAGAGAAATTTAAAAAAAAAGGATTATCTTCTCTAGTGGTGTAGAATAATGAAAATGAATGTGGAAAGAAAACTCTTATGTCTCACTCTTCTTGCTCTTAGGAAAATAATAGGAATAAGCTGTGACACATCTATACAATGTAATATTATCTGGTGCTAAAAAGAAATGAGCTATCAAGCCATGAAAAGACACAGAGGAACCCCAAATGCGTATTACAAAGTGAAAGAAGCCAATGTGTAAAGACTCTGTATCGTATGATTTCAGCTCTATGGGAATTCTGAAAAAGGCAAAACTGGAGACAGTAAAAAGATCAGTGGTTGCCAAGGTTAAGGGAGGAGGATGAATAGGTGGAGCACAGGATTTTTAAGGCAGTAAAACTATTCTATGTGAAAACTATAATGGTGGATACATGTCATTATATATTTGTCCAAGTCTATAGAATATTCAACAGTAAGAGTGAATCCTAATGCACACTGTAGACTTTGGGTGATAATGTCAGCTAGGTTCTTTGATTGTAACAAATGTACCACTCTTCTGCAGAATGTAGAAATGGAGGAGGTTGTAGGTGTGTGTTTGTGACAGGGAAGGGGTGTATGAACACGGTGTACTTTCTGCTCAGTTTTGCTGTGAACCTAAAATTGCTGTAAAAAAAATAAAGTTGATTAATAAAAATAACAAACAGGGTAAGGGGCAAGTCATGTAACCACATATAGTTTGCATATGCTAAATGACCTTTTTTTGTGTGGTGTATGCTAAGAAAAAAAAGACATAGATAATTTCTATGAGATTAATATATTTTGAAAGAGGTGTTAGAAAATGGGTTGATTATCAAGTTTTTTTTTTTTTAAGATTTTATTTATTTATTAATGAGAGACAGAGAGGCAGAGACATAGGCAGAGGGAGAAGCAGACTCCCCAAGTGGAGCCTGATGCAGGACTTCCCAGACCTCTGGGATCATGACCTGAGCCCAAGGGAGACGCTTAGCCACTGAGCCACCCAGGCATCCCGTCATGTGCTATTTTTGAGCCGAGTAAAAATAGGATGTTATGGAAATAAATTAGGCAGAAACTAATGGTTTAGAAAGCTGTGGGTGGAGGCTTAAGGAATTAGATAGGGATAATCCAGAATGCTTAAGGGGAGCAAAGTGACTAATAGAACTCTTAAGGAATTTTTATAGATGAAGATGAACCATTGTGAACAAAGCACATTCATTTAGGTATATAAGGAAATCTCTGGTAATTGTAGTATATTAGGGTCTTATATCTCCCACAGTCTTACTACTAAGTAGTACATAGCAGCAAAGCCACACAAACCAGCACTGGTAAGCAAATTGCCATGATATCAGTGAGGTCCTGTTTCTATAAGCTGCAAGTCCAGCCTATCCAAGTTACTTGATAAACACCTTGTACAAAAGCTTTAAGCTTCTTTCCAAGATGATACTTAGTTTCTTATATTACTCTGGGAGGGCTGCCATGACAAAATACCATAGAAATTTATTTCCTCACTGTTCTGGAGGCTGGCAGTCTAAGACCAAGGTGCTGGCAAGTTTGGTTTCTTCAGAGGTCTCTCCTTGGCTTGCAGATAGCTGCCTTCTCGCTGTGTCTATGTCCTCATATGGTCTTTGCTCTGTGCATAAGTGGGGAGAAAGAGCTCTTACAGGGATACCCGTCCTATTGAGTTAGGACTCCACCTTTATGGCATTTATTTTTTATTCTCAGATATAGCAGTATATATTCAACATTCTTCCATTCAGTTTTAGGAACCATTTTCATGTCAGCACATGTAGATACCCTGCATTCCTTTTAGCAGTACCTTTGTTGTATTTGAAAAACGTGTGCTAGGTACTATTACTAATATAAACTCTAATAAACTATTATTTCTCAATTATAAATAAGGAAACTAAGGCCCAGAGGGATTAATATACTCAAGGTAAAATAACTTGGAAGTAGCAAAGCCACTGGATTGTGGTCAATCCAATGACTATGATATTTCATTTTACCAACCACCTAATGACAAATTTGGGGATGGTTGTAATTTGGGAGTTATTATAAAATGTATTGCATAGAACATTTTCACATCTTTGGGCTTTGGTATTTCCACAGGATGAGTAAGAATAGTAATACTGGAAGGGCACCTGGATGGCTCAGTTGGTTCGGCTCAGGTTATGATCCCAGGGTCCTGGGATCAAGGGTCAAGCCCTGCATTGGTTTCACACAGCAGGGAATCTGCTACTTCCTTTCCCTCTGCCCACCCCCCCAAGCATTCTCTCTGCTGTGCTTTCTCTCAAATAAATATTAAAATTCTTAAAAAAAAAAAGTAGTAATACTGGGTCAGAGGAGGACATTGCTTATTTTATTAGGTATCACCAACATGACCTTCAAAAGAGTAATTCCAATTTATCCTCTCCGATTGCCCTCTTTTTTTTCTTTTTATAATTCTTCAATCCGGTAACATTTTTGCTCATCTTCCTATACATTTTAATGGTGAATTGGCACAATTTGTTCGTAATGGGTCTGAATGGTCTGTTTAGATCCTCTGCTAAATGTTGAATTCAGAGTTGTCGGAGAACGTAAACAATGATGAGTATTCAAGCCCAAGTAAGTGCCTGTGTGCATAGGTGCTCAGTGTGTTTGAACTGGGGTAGGGTGGGGCTGCACACACAGTAAATTAATCAGGTCACTAACTCCTCCCCAAAGGTAACCACTACCCTGATTTCTGACATTTTAGATTAGTTTTAACTTAGTTCCTTAAGTATGTCTTTTGAACTTTGTATTCTTTTGCTTTAGCTTCTTTCCCTCAATCTCCTGTGTGTGAGAGTCATCCATGATGTGTAGCAGTAGTTTGTTCATTCTCACTGTTGAATAGTGTTAAAATGCAGGAATATTTATCCTTTATGCTATTGGATGGGTGGGGTGTCTCTAGGTTTGGATTATTACTGATAGTGCTGCTTTGAGCATTGTTTTAAATGCCTTTTGGTGGACATGTATGTGTATTTCCTAGCAATTAAGTTGTTTTGTCATTGGATTGGTAAATATGCAATCTTGCCCAGCAGTTTTCAAATAGTGTATCAGTTTTTACTCCTACCAGTAGCATATGAGAGTCCAAGTTGCTCCATATTCTACCAGAACTTGGTATATTGTATTTCTCATTGTAGCTTTTCTGATGGGTATACAAGGGCTGTGTTGCATTTTGGTTTTATTTATTTATTTTTTTTAATTTTTATTTATTTATGATAGTCACAGAGAGAGAGAGAGAGAGAGAGGCAGAGACACAGGCAGAAGGAGAAGCAGGCTCCATGTACCGGGAGCCCGACGTGGGATTCGATCCCGGGTCTCCAGGATCGCGCCCTGGGCCAAAGGCAGGCGCTAAACCGCTGCGCCACCCAGGGATCCCTGCATTTTGGTTTTAATACATATTTCTCTGATGATTGATAAAGTTGGATATGTATTTTTCTTGGCAATTTGATGTCTTTAAGTCATAATATCTGTAACTAGATTCTTTCTGGAAGAGCAGAGCGTTTTTTGTTTGAAAGAAAGAATACCATCTATACATTTTTCCCCCAAGTGAAGTTTTAAGGTAGGCTCCATTATGTGAATAGATCAAAGGGAGTATTACTATGTTAAATAATTACAAACAGGTTCTGGGCCCAGACTCTTCCATTAGGAATCCTGGTTTTGGGGATCCCTGGGTGGCTTAGTAGTTTGGCGCCTGCATTTGGCCCAGGGCGTGATCCTGGAGTCCCGGGATCAAGTCCCACATCAGGCTCCCTGCATGGAGCCTGCTTCTCCCTCCCTCTGCCTGTGTCTCTGCTTCTCTCTCTCTCTGTGTCTCTCATGAATAGATAAATAAAATCTTTAAAAAAAAAAAAAAAAAAAAAAAGAATCCTGGTTTTGCTATTTACTAACTGTGCGACTTTGTGCAAGTTACTTAACCTCTCTTTGCTTCAGTTTTCTTATCTCTAAAATGAGTGTAGTATTAATACTTTCAGCATAAGGTTAATATAAGGTTCAAATAATTTGCTTATATAAGCACACAAGACAGTGCATGGTACATAATAAGCACTATAAAATTTTAGCTGCTATCAGAAGTGGTGGTGATGGTGATACAAACTTATTTTATGAATTCATGTCAAGACCTGACAAGAATTAATGAGACTGTTGTTGAGCACAAACTTGAAAATTGAAGTTTATGGATGATAGTTGGAATTTGAGTCCCAAGTTAACAAATTTTTTTTTTCTGGTTACACAATACCAAGAAAATCTTGATATACACAAATGAACAACTAAAAATAGGTAAGGTTCACAGAATAGTATTAGGGTTAAGGTTTTAGATCAGTTTAATTGACAAGAAGTAGTAGAAGACATTTGTTTTGAAATTGTAACTAAATATAATTTGCTTGGATTTCTTGTGTTTAAATATAAATCACAGAAGCAGCCCTAAAACTTACTATAGTTTCAATACCTATTACATTTTCACAATACATCTGCATTACAAGTTTGCTTATTATTGCTTTCAGCCACAGAGCTACAGTTTTTCTAATTAATGACATATTTTCAAGATATTCAAACAAATGGTAGCAAGTAAAGCTACTACACAAACCAAGGATGAGTTTACTGTGCAGCGCAAGTTATGCATTTGGTGTTTGCTGTGGTAACATTAGGTATAGGGAAACATTCGTGTATGTACTGTTGTATATAGATCATAGTTACTTCTACAGCCATCTGTTCATAGTAGTTCTGCTGCCATCTGTCATGGTCACAGGCTGTGGCTTACAAGCAATTTTGCATGCTTACAGCTAGCAGACCCTTATACCAGTAAAACATTTCCAACTAATCTGTCTTTTAAACAGACTTAAATGAGTTTCTTGACAAGTTCCTGGTGGTTCCAGCTTTATTTCTCCCCACCAGACCGTCTCTCACTGTGCCTTACTTAGTAGGTATGAGCTCCTCCAGGCTGGCCAGTCTCCCCTCTTCCTCAGCACTATCACGGTTTTGTGTTCCCTTCTCTGTGGGAACAGTGCCTGCATACTGTCTTCACCATCTATCTTGAGTACTGTAATTTAATTTCTTTGTGGTCCTGCTTGGACTCTACTTTCTCTCAGAATCATTCCTCTCTGATATTATTTCCTATGAAATCCTGTCCTAACATTCTGTATCTCAGGATCTAAAACTAGTAGTTGTACTCAGCCCTACCCCCAAATCAGTGCTACTCACAAACTCCATCAGCAGAGGGAGCTAAATCAAAGAAAATGAGTCCCTGAAATTAAGCCCTGAAGCAGAAAAAGTACTTTTGAACAATGGTGCTTTCACATAACTGCTCAGTAGTGAAAAGAGCTTGAGTAATGTTAAAAGTCAATGATTTGGACCCAGACCCCAGGTTAAAACTTCTATGAGGGGATTTGTAAAGTGTTTTCGAAAGAGATCATTTTATGTCACAGTAAAAATCTACTTAAAGGGGTGACCTGAGAAACACACCTATTAGGAGAAGCAATCTGATGTATAGGGGCTTTTAAAAAATCTAGTTTATCCTCCCTTGCTGAAAGTTTTACTTATTAAGGAAGGTAACTGAGGTCTCTATTTTGAGAAGCACTGAGTCCTAAAGTTGCTAAGAATTATAGATAACCTATTCCAGGTTTTAAGAATGGAATTTTTAAGTGAATTTCTTATATTTTGTTCTGATTAAATGTTATGTATCTTAATTTCAGTCAGCAGACTTGAAGAAAGAGAAGCAGAACTGAAGAAGGAATATAATGCATTACATCAGAGACACACTGAGGTGGGTTTCTGGGTTGTTCTTATCATGCTAACATTGAACAGGCTCAATTAACTTGAGAAATTATGTCTTAATTTTTCTTTGAAAGTCAGCTACTATAATTCTTGGGGAATATGTCCAGAGAACATTAAATTTCATTTAGCATTTACCCTTGTTACCAAACACGGACTTCTGTTTTTTTTTCTTTTTTGGAATTAACTTTTCATGGATGACAGTTTGCCATAGAATAATGTAATTACTAAGGCGGTTCCAATAGTTGTTTTTTTGGTCAGCTAATTACAAACTAATGTCTGTGTAATAAAAAGTATATATGATACTAATATGACAAGAATTGATGTATTTTGTTACCAGTTGGGAAATGATGGATTGGTAACTAGTTGGTAAGAGTTTCTGTATTTATAATCCACTATAAAAGGCTTATTTGCATTAAGCTTATGACAAATAATATAAACACATTGTCTATTAAACCAGAATGACTCTAAGACAGATTTTCTGCATGAAATTTCAGTATTTTAAATTAATAACTCTAGTATATAATTTCTCCAAAGCAAATTAGAAAATGTACCTGAGCATGTTTTTAACCTTTTTTATGATTCTTTGAGAGCCTTTCATATGCTGCCTTTGTTGCAGTCTCTTGAATGTGAAAATTGTTTTTGTGTTTCATGGTCAGTCTGGGAGGGGTCACAAACCTTAATAAAATAGAATTTCATAGACTCAAAGTACTGTTTGTTACTTGAAAAATAAAAAAATTCCTCTTTTTTTCCCCTTTCTTATCCAGATCTCCCAGAATACAGATGGTTCCAGTCTTAAGCTTCCATTTTTCTTTCATTAGTTTGTGATCTCTTATCCTGCCTGTGGTAGAAACCCATATTGTTGCTTTTAAGGATTTGCTTTGAAATAATATGATTAATACTTTCTTTAGGAGGGGTTAGAATTTCAGATCTAGGAGGTTTCGTTATTACTTAGTTTTTTTGTAGCCACCCATGAAGAATTAGTACTCAGTGGTGGAGGGAAAAGATTGGCTAAGGAGTTTTGGAACCACGGACCCCTGGGAAGACAGGAATAGCTTAAACAGCAACCTTGTCAGTATGTGAAAAATATTCAGATTTTAATCAGATGGCATTTGGTTGATATTAAGACTGTTCAGAAATGATTGATGGGGCACCTGCGTGGCTCAATCAGTTAAGTGATCAACTTTTGATTATCAGCTCAGGTCTTGATCTCAGGGTCCTTGGTTCAAGCTCTATGCTTGGCTACACACTGGGCGTGGAGCCTACTTAAAAAAACACAAACAATAGTTAAAGACCTGTTGTTGCTTCTTCTTATACCATATCCATGTCTGAACAGATGGTAGTACTTAGCAATGCTATTAAATATAAATCTGGGCAGCCCCGGTGGCTCGGCAGTTTAGCGCACCTTCAGCCCAGGGTGTGATCCTGGAGTCCCGGGATCGAGTCCCACGTCAGGCTCCCTGCATGGAGCCTGCTTCTCCCTCTGCCTGTGTCTCTGTCTCTCTGTCTCTCTGTCTCTCTCTCTCTCTCTCTGTCTGTCTCTCATGAATAAATAAATAAAATCTTTAAAAAAAATAAATATAAATCTGGTTGGGGGAATATGTTTATGTGCCATAAGTAATTGATAGTGATGAGTAATAAATAATCATTTTCATTGACATTCTAACCTTGGTAAAAATTGAGGATTGTTAAATTGAAGTATGTATAAAATGAATACATGTATATAGGGATACCTGGGTGGCTCAGCAGTGGAGCGTCTGCCTTGGGCCCAGGGCGTGATCCTGGAATCCTCGGATCTAGTCCTACATCAGACTCCCTGCATGGAGCCTGCTTCTCTCTGTCTGTGTCTCTGCCTCTCTGTGTCTCTCATAAATAAATAAATAAAATCTAAAAAAAACAAAATGAGGGGTGCCCAGGTGGCTCAGTGGTTGAGTATCTGCCTTCGGCTCAGGATGTGATCCTGGAGTTCTGGGATCGAGTCCCATATTGGACTCCTGCATGGAGCCTGCTTCTTCTCCCTCTGCCTGTGTCTCTGCCTCTCTCTGTGTCTCTCATGAATAAATAAATAAAAATCTTTAAAAGAAATGAATATATGTATTTTTTAAAAAACACTGTAAAGTGAAATTTCATATTTTTTCATATTTATTTAATAAAAGTTAAGAAATTTTCCTATAGAAAAACAACCTGACATCTTAATTTCAGGTGAAAGGTACAATAACTTTTCTATAAAAGTTACAGAGAATTCCTTCAGAGAATGATACTCTAGGAAGAAAAAGAGATCTCGGGGAAAATCTTAAATACCACATTGGAGTTGGGCCTGTCTAGGACTAAGGCTGATTTCACTTACAGCACAACAACTTTTTCCGTAGGAACGCCTCCGTCAGTCATAAGCAGCTTCTTTCCTCTGCCCTGTTAGGCAGGCTCCTTTTATTTTGCTCTTTCTCAGGGAAGGTTTATGTAATACACATAGAGCTACTTCAAAATATGGGTCTGTCTACTCTAGATCACGTTTTCCTGTGTTTATATGTCTGTACTAGAAATGCCATTCAATTAGCAATTATAAATAGCTGTCCATTGCTAAAGAACTAGATATCCTAAAGGTAAATTCTGGGAACCTTCAGGGAAAGGAACTTTGAAGGATTTAACCTTGTCTTTTCACTATTACAAGGCAGGTAACCTTTTTTATATGGACCCAAAAAAGTTGTTTATTTGTTTATTTTTATGTCTTTTTGAAGATTTAATTTATTTATTCAGGAGAGACACAGAGAGAGAGAGGCAGAGACATAGGCAGAGGGAGAAGCAGGCTCCATGCAGGGAGCCTGATGGGGGAGTCCTGGACTCCAGAATCACGCCCTAAGCCACAGGCAGATGCTCAATCGCTGAGCCCCAGGTGTCCCCTCAAAAGTTGTGTAAATGGCACTTTAATCAAACACATTATTTGCTGCTTAAGATAAACTTGCTATGGCTCTTTTGTTTTATTTTTTAAAGATTTTGTTTATTTGAGAGGAAAGAACAGAGGGAGAGGGAGAGGAGGAAGCAGGTTCCCAGCTGAGCAGGGAGCCTGAAGTGGGGTTCGTGGGGTTCTATCCCAGGACTCCAGGATTACAACCTGAGCCAAAGGCAGACGTTTAACCAACTGAGTCACCCAGGTGCCCCATGGTTCCTTTTGTAATATGCATAACTGTTCTCTCTCTAATCAAATTCAAAATTTTGTATCAAATACTGAATTTGCTTAAAAGAAGATATGCCTTAAAGAAGACAGTGGAGGAAATACAAACATTAAGCAATTGTGTGGCACTTGGGCAAATTGTGTATACACACTCTTATATTAATCACCAGAAACTTGAACCTTGGTTTTACATCAGTCAGAGCGTTTTTGGTTTGTTTTTTTTTTTAAGATTTTATTTGTTTATTTGATATAGAGTGTGAGCACAAGAGCAGCAGGCAGAGGGAGAATCAGGTTTCCCACTGAGTGGAGAACCTGATGCAGGGCTGGATCCCAGGACCCTGGGATCATGACCTGAGGTGCAGGCAGACATCCAACCAACTGAGCCACCTAGGTGCCCCTCAAGGAGTGTTAAAGTGCATTCCTTTTTTTTTTTTTTTTTTTTTAAGATTTTTATTTATTAACAGGGAAGGGCACAAGCAGGAGGAATCGCAGGCAGAGGGAGAGGGAGAAGCAGGCTCCCAGTCGAGCATGGCCTGATTCGGGGCTGGATTCCAGGACTCTGGGATCATGCCCTGAGCTGAAGGCAGCTGCTTATCTGACTGAGCCACCCAGGTGCCCCTAAATGCACTCTCTTTCATCCTCTGACCAGACTCCATCATCCACCCCCATTTTAGAAATTGAAGTTTAGAAAGGGAATATGAAGTGATTTGTTCCAAATTCCATGCTAGTATGTGTGACTGGATTTGAACCTAGCTCTGTCATATTCTGTTGCCTATTTTCAATAACGCTTTTAGGTTATGGAATATATGAGTGTTAAAATTAAAAGCACTAGAAATTTTTCTGTGCCTCTTTGCTTTTTGGCATTGCAACAACCTTAAGAATAGTGGCCTTGCAGGTATAGATATATGGATGATTCTTGGGTGCATATGGAGAGATTCATGGCCAGCACAATTAAGGGGATCCTCATGCCATTTTTCTTCAAAACCTCACTTATTGCCTTACTTCCCAGCTTAAGCCAAGGTTCTACTGTGATTTCTTTATGCAGAGGGGAGTAGAGATTTTCCAGACAGCGTGTTTGGGATTCTTCTTTAGGACTGCCAACTGTTTGTTACAGAATTGACTCCTGAATATGTGTGAATTAATGTACATAGCTGAGAAAATGGAGAGGTGCAGTTATGAGATCTGGAGGGATGACGCTGGTGGACCCAGCAGTAGATTATCTAAAGTGTGCCCTCTTTTTTTACTGTCTCACCTCTCTCTTTTCTGTCTGGCAGCACTGATTATGCCCTGCCATTCACTTTTTTTTTTTTTTTTTAAAGCAGAACTATATTGTGAAGCTCTATAATTAAAGTTAAATTTTTTTTAAATTAAAAATTTTAGGGATACCTGGGTGGCACAGTGGTTGAGCATCTGCCTTTGGTTCAGGTCGTGATCCCAGGGCCCTAGGATCGAGTCCCGTATCGGGCTTCTCGTGGGGAGCCTGGTTCTCCTTCTGCCTATGTGTCTGCCTCTCTCTTTCTGTGTTTCTCATAAATAAAGTCTTTAAAAAAATTTTTTTACATACAGTGTATTTTTTCTACTTTTTTGGGTGAATTTACAGAATATAGTGCATATTTTATTTCAGACGTCAGGAAATGCTTTAGGGTGTGGGGTTTTCTTGTGGGTGTGAGGAAGAAAGAACAATGAGCTTATAGCCTGCCTAGAGAATTGACTAAAAGGGCAAATTGAACCAGTCCCTAGAATGCTTAACTTCTTGACCGGCTGAGTCAGAGGGAGTTCTGGCCCTAAAGCCAACTAGCTAATGCAGAACACAGCTGATCCTTAACTAGCTGGTCAAATTGAGCACATTAACCTTAAGCTGGAATCTATAAAATTGTAATATTGTGAGGATTAAATGAAACAGTTGCTATCAGTGGACTGGCTGACTTATGCCCAATAAACGTTAGCTATCATTTTGTTATTATTCTTTACTATAAAGTGCTAGTTTAATTGGGCTGGAACCAGGACACCTGGGTGGCTCAGCGGTTGGGCATCTGCCCTTGGCTCAAAGAGTTATCTCAGTCCCGGGATCGAGTCCTGCATCAGGCTCCCTGTGAGGAGCCTGCTTCTCTCTCTGTGTCTGACTCTCTGAGAGGCTGAGCAGGGACCCTGACTTGGGGCTCTATCCCAGGACCCTGAGATCATGGCCTGAGCCACCCAGGTGCCCCATATTTTATCATTCTTTCAATGAAATCTATAGGCACAAGAAATAAACATCTTGGTATTAAATTCCTTAATTAAATGGAAAGTGATATTTACTCTGAATCCTTTGTAAAATAGAAAAGATCACACATCAGGGTATGGTCTCCCATGAATAAATAAAATAAATAAAATCTTTAAAAAAATAATTGGGTTGGAACCAGTTTCGTTATATAGACCATTTTGGAATGTTAGCATATTATATCTGGGATATATTATTTGAAGAAGGGGTCAGTCTTTTGAAGAAGATTTAGAATTCAACATTTTATAAATTTAAAATTAATCATGTAAGACAAGAATCAGTCTTTAGAATGTACTATTTGGGGGGTAGAACTGATTCTATATTTGCATGTATAATTTTAGTTTTTCTATATCGAATAAATAGAATGTTGTAAAGGCAATCTAGGAAGTTTCTGTTTTCTTCATCTGAGTATTTAAGGAAACTTAGATTCTTTCATCTGAGCTAATCAGTTGCATATAATTACTATCCAGTATATAAGAATTCAATTTAGGTTTTGTAAAATCTTTTGAAAATTGAGTTGATATCTATTTGGCTCAACTATCAGTTTGTTATTTTAGTTTCATTTTTGTTTTTTTCCTTAAAGTTCCTCTTGATTCAAGAAAAAAACAGTTCAGTATTGGGACACCTGGGTGGCTCAGCGGTTGAGCATCTGCCTTTGGCTCAGGGCATGATCCTGGAGTCCCAAGATCGAGTCCCACATCGGGCTCCCTGCATGGGGCTTGCTTCTTCCCCTGCCTGCGCCTCTGCCTCTCTCTCTCTCTCTCTCTCTCTGTCTCTCATGAATAGGTAAATAAAATCTTAAAAAAAAAAAAGTTCATTATTTCTGACATGCTGACACAAAGACAAAAACTGTATTTCTGCAAATATGTTTTTTAATTGGGGGGTAAAGAGAAAATTTGTAAATTTAAAATAGAAGGTATGTAAATTAAAATTTTTTAATGCCTTTACATACCATATCCCTGTAATTCTATGTTAATTTTTCTTAGTCTGATACAATTCTTATTTAGATAGTCTTAATTGGGAAACAGCCTATTTAATTCTTTTTTTTTTTTTTAAGATTTTATTTATTTATTCATGAGACACACAGAGAGGTCTGTCTCCAGGATCAGGCCCTAGGCTGAAGGCAGTGCTAAAACCGCTGAGCCACCCGGGCTGCCCAGTTTAATTCTTTTATAATGTTTGATTTGATAAAATTACTTAAATCATGCATCAGTTCAGTTTTTTGTTTATTTGAAGTAAATAACACTTTGGAGATTTCATTTTTTTGCATACAGGCCAAGTAAAATTTCTCCCAACAAAAGTGTGCTTTTTAAAAGTTTTACAGATTTTTTCAAGATGTTCTTTCTTTTCATTTATCCTTTTTAACATGCTACAGTGCATGTTTCAAGTTATATCGAGATTGAAATCCATGTTCATACAGCTATAGTTTAGAAACTTCTATAGATGTTCCATGCCTTTTTAAGCATTCAAGGAACATTCAAAAATTTTTTTCTTAAAGATTTTATTTATTCATGACAGACACAGAGAGAGAAAGAGGAAGAGGCAGAGACACAGGCAGAAGGAGAAGCAGGCTCCATGCAGGGAGCCTGACATGGGACTAGATCCCAGGTCTCCAGGATCACACCCCGGGCTGAAGGTGGCACTAAACTGCTGGGCCACCAGGGCTGCCCGGAACATTCAAATTTTAAGAATTCAAAGGATAGTCCCAAGAAAGTCATCAACCTTTTTTTGTCTACTTACCAAATTTACGTTCTTTTAGATTGCTAACATACCTTTTCTTATTCTTTAAAATTCATTTTTTCTTAATCATATGTTAGTATCTAGCAAAGGCCTTTCGAATTTATGATGAAAATCTGTTGCATTTTACATGTTTTAATGCCAGATTTGGGTTTCTTAAAAGTGGAACTATAGATTACCAAAAACTAAATAGGATTATAGAATTTCTTGGCAGTTTGTATACTTGATATTCCTGAAGCTTTTACTTCCATATTCAGCTTGTCTATCTTATGGCTCCTTATTCAAGATTTAAAATCAGAGTGCTCTGATGGGGTACTTGGCTGGCTATTGGTAGAGTATGGGACTCTTGTTTTCGGGGTTATAAGTTTGAGCTCTATGTATTTAAAAATAAAATCTTTAAGAAGTAAATAAATCAATAAAATCAAAGCACTCTGATTTTTCATTTTATTTGCTATTAGATGATTACATTAAGTGATGGCACCAATATATTAACAATCAAACAAAAGAGAAAATATTTTAGCTTTTTTTTTTTTTTTTTTTTTTTTTTTTAAAGATTTTACTTGGGGATCCTTGGGTGGCTTAGCGGTTTAGTGCCTGCTTTCCGCCCAGGGCGTGTGATCCTGGAGTCCCGGGATCGAGTTCCATATCAGGCTCCCTGAATGGAGTCTGTTTTTTCTCCCTCTGCCGGTAGCTTTGCCCCTCTTTCTCTCCCTGTCTTTCATGAATAAAATCTTTTAAAAAAAGATAAAGATTTTACTTATTTGAGAGAGAGCGTGCCAGCTTGAAAGGGGTGTAGGGGGGGTGGGGCCAAGGGAGAGGGAGAAGCAGATTCCCCGCTGAGCAAGGAGCCTGACTTGGGCCTCTATCCCAGGACCTTGAGATCATGGCCTGAGCAAAAGGTAGACACTTAACCTCCTGAGCCACCCAGGTGCCCCATATTTTATCATTCTTTTAATGAAATCTGTAGGCACAAGAAATAAACATCTTGGTATTAAATTCCTTAATTAAATGGACAGTGATATTTACTCTGAATCCTTTGTAAAATGGAAAAGATCACACATCAGCGTATGGTTTCTTCTCAAGTTTCATGTTAATTTCTTTTTTGGTTTCCCATTTTAGGGAATGGATTTCTCAAATGCCCCTTATTATTGGTAGTCTTTTATCACCTCCTCCCCAATGCCTGTGTCCTAACTTGTGTTATTTATGTCAAAATTATATCTTTTAATAATGTCACATATTGTTAAAAAAAGTTATCACTATGCTAAGCAACATGTTGGATGGTACTTCTTTGGACACCAGCGTCCTTAAATGAATGTAAGCATTTGCATATATTCCTTTGCCGCTAAAATTTTTTTCAATCTTAGTATTCTTTTACATGGAACTGTGAGTGTCTGGTAAATAAGAAATTTCTACTAAAATGTTCCTTATTAAAATACTGTTTTTATTTCAGATATTAGCCTTAAAAATTTGCATATTTTTTTCTTTCTTCAAAATAGATGATCCATAATTATATGGAACACTTAGAAAGAACAAAACTTCATCAGCTCTCAGGGAGTGATCAACTAGAGTCCACAGCTCATAGTAGAATTAGGTAAGCTTTGTTAAACATTTTGCCTTGAGAAAAATCGAAATATTCATGTTTATTTCTGTTTCTCCCTGTTCTTTAATCCTGGAACAATAGTTAGGCTGATTCAAAAGCTCTCTCTCAGAAAGCATGGTTGGAATGCTATAGGAGAGAATAGCATAGAAAAATAGAAACAGCCCTCGCTATTGAAAAGGTAATTCCTGAGCCATGCCATCTAAGCAACCTATCGAGGTATTTTGATTGTTTTGTAATACTTAATGGAGATTATACTAGGTTTAAAATTTTCTGATTTGTGGGAGTGCTGAAAATTTTTCTTTTCTCCTGTATAATTGGTTTAAAGTCCTTTTTGTTACGGAGAGGCACGTTAGAAAGGGTTAGACTTCTGTTTGATGTAGGAGTCTGAATAAATTATGTAGATCTCCCAAGCATTGTAGCCAATGAGCTAAGCCAGGACTCTTAGTGGAGAGGAAAATAGTTAATAGGCTCGCTGTGGCTCTGGATTGCTGCATAAATGCTAGGAGCAGCAGCTCTATGGTTATGAGGTGGGGAGAGCAGGATGACGTCATCGCTCCGGAGCTGCTGCAGGATGGAGTGGAAAGCTGCTGCTGATGGCATTGTTTTTGTGGCAGCAGCTGAATGACAGATCCTCACTACAAAGATACCCCTTTGGCCCCTGTGTAGGCCTCCTGGTTCGGGTGTTTCACCATGCCAGCACAGCGCCATGAGTCCTGGATGCATGCTGCTGTTTGTGTTTGGCTTTGTTGGCGGGGCGGTGGTCATTAATTCTGCTATCTTAGTATCTCTCTCTGTTTTGCTGCTTGTGCACTTTTCTATTTCTACCGGTGTGCCAGCTCTGACGCAGAACCTACCAAGGATACTCAGGTACTCTAGTCTCTCTTAGAAGCCCCTGTTTAGTTGGTTTTTCTCAAATTTTCAGCTTCACGGGTCTGCTCGTAACCATTTCTGTTGCAGATTGAAACAATGGAAAATGGCCTGAAGCTAGGATTTTTTTATTTTTATTTATAGTAATTTACAGACCATTACCTAGGGATACGGCTTTGTCTTTGGAAACTACGGATTTAAGAAAAGGATTTTCCTATTGTACTTACGCAGCAGTACAAGGTCAGTGTGGTCTTGTTTTAGGCAGTGTTGAGAGAGTAAAGGGAGAACAAGAGTAAAACAAGGGGTCCAAGTTTATACCACCTCTGTGTTTAGCATCTGAGCATTTAGGGGCCAGTATCTTTCATGCTGAGACTTGTAGCCGATTAGACACAGGCGGTAGGTGTTTATTTTTTTCAGTTATCCTTCGACTGAATGGACGTTGTAGGCATAATTTTTATAGTTTTTGATAATAACTCCTGGGAACTTACAATTCAAATATTTTCTTACTGAAAAAATATATTTTAAAGTGAAAGAATTTAAACCTTTTAGGGCAAGGAGTACATTCCCCCCATTATTTACACATCAAAGTTGTGAAAGCTTTACAAAGCCTATTCACTATTGTTTTGTCAGATGTTGCCCTTTCTTTGTAGACTTGGGTGACAAATATCCGTGCCTGTTTGTGGAGGTAGTCATTAATCTCTGGAGCTTTGCTGCTGCTCTTTCTACTCGTACCCTGTAAGAACCATCTTCTACATCTTAGATATTTAAGGGTTGGGTATCTTTTGTTTTCTAACTCCTCAAACTAAAGGCATCTCATTTGTTCAGATTTCTGCATTGTGCATGGTTTTAAAGGAAGGTTTGTGGTGTCTAGATTTTATTATTTAAATGTTTACTTAAAATACTCAACTCGTGGATTTAGATAAATTAAGATGAATTAAACTAATAAGTTCCCTCAGTGTTTTCTTTTTATTCATTGGTCAGTTTGTGTTTAACATTAGTTTAAGGCCCAGAAGTTAAATTTCATCTATGATCTAAAGTTAGATGCTTGGTCATTTATTTTCTTTCCTGATTTTATAAAAATTTGAAGAAATCTTAGTACTTTTGTATATTTAGTACATAAAAGATTTATTTATATGTATAGTTAGGCTTTTAGGTAACAAAGACCTTCACTCAAGCGTATGTAATATTAAAAGAAGATAAATTTTAAGGGGCTGTCTTAGGTTTGGGTTGTGTTTGAGATGGCTTTCTCCTGTGCCGTGCAGGGCCGTGCAGTGGGTAAGAGGCTTTGGAGCTGGGCTGCTTGCCTATAAATGCTCTGCCACATGTGAGCTGTAGGACCTTTGGCAAGTTGCTTAAAATCTCTGTGCCTCAGTTTCCTTCTCTGAGATTCTTACCCCTCTGGATGGTTTTAAAAATCAGTGTGAGATTATTATTTTTAATTTAATCAGTTGCAAGATCTTTAGTAAACCAAACAAGTAAATAATTTGCATTAACTTATGCACTCCATTTTTAGCAGAACTATTTTCCAGA
Organism: Canis aureus; assembly: GCF_053574225.1. NCBI lineage: Eukaryota > Metazoa > Chordata > Mammalia > Carnivora > Canidae > Canis > Canis aureus. The sequence continues at coordinate 34,289,564 of NC_135626.1, forward strand.
GCTCTGGCTATTTTATTAATAAAATACCTTATGATTAAATTCAGAAAGTTTTTTGACACAAAAGTTGTTGATAACCTAATGAAATAAAGATGCCAAATTCTTCAATATTAAGTTGTCAAGAAGTAGAGAGGTTACAAGGAAATTACATGAGCCTTGGAGTGCCACAGGGCTGACTTTGAGTCCCATATCTGTGGATTCCTGGTGCTTAATTTCTCTGAGCCTCACTTTTCCTAATCTGAAAACTGGGGAAATAATCCCTGTTTCCTTATGAGAATTGAATGAGATAATGTAAACAAACCATCCTTCTTAGTGCTTGCCAAATGGTGAATGTTGAACAATCTTTTTAAAATTTTATTAATGGTTATTTGTTTTAAATGTCTATATTGCCAAGAAGCTGTTTCAAAAGTAATTGGGAATTTATTTATACACAGGTTACATTTAAATAACCAATTAAAAATTGAATATATGGAACTAAGGCAGTGTTTAAAAGAATATACCAAGGATTCTGGTAGTTGAAGATGGCATTGTTTCTAGACAGTGGCCTCATATTGGAACATACTGAAACCACTGGTGTTTAAACCTGTTACTTGATGTTTTTCCAAATGTATCCCATTCTTTGTTTTTTTTTCTGTGAGTTTCACTGAAGTATTTACATTTAATATGTAGAGTACTAAACATGCATACCAATAGACTTTAGGACTAAACGTTCAACTTTCAGGGTTTCTTTTTAAAAGTAGGATTTCTAATTGATTTGTGTAATTACACGTCTTCCCTCTCCTCAACTCTCATGAAACATCATTAAATAAGGAGAGAAGACATGTATGTATTAATATTTTTTTCCAGAGTTGAAACAGTGTGACCCAAAGCACCAGCACCTTCTTGATAGTCTCTGGAAAACAACAACAACAACAACAAAAAAACTCTCCCTATAGAGCAGTTTCTAAATGATTAATAAAAACAATATAAAGAGGTGTGAATCCTCCTTGTATTTTGGATAAAGCAGGCTCATTTAACAAGAGTGGAAAAGCAAAACTTGGCTTCGTGGCAGACTGTTTCCTCCAGTAGTTTTAATAATTTTCCTGTATTTGATATGTGTGAAAATGAATGGATGTTGTCTGTCATTCATATAGGAAGATAATTCTAATGACTGGCCTGTGTTTTGATTTCTGTTAGCAGTGTGATGGATTTGCATGACATTCGTATTATCTTTCTGCTTGTCTTTGCTTTTTGGGTTAGAGAGCTTTCCATTAAACTATCCCATTAAATTCATTCCCTTTTGCTTAAGTTATTAAGATATGTTAAAAATAAGTAAGTCATTTAGTAGCTCTTAGACCCTTAGATTTTTGGTTCCCAAATACACCTCCCCCCCAACTGAGGGATAAACATCAGGCAACAACTTTTTATTTTGTCAAGTATGAACATTAAAACAAAATTTGTTTTCTAATCATTGTCACCATCATTTGACGAAAGAAAGGAATTTTAAAATCAGAGAAGCAGAAAAGATGAAGAGAAAGGTCTGTCATTCTCAGGAAAGAACAGGTTCTAGGATATATGGAAATGTGTATGTGTACAATATGGCCTATATTATCCAGTAAGGATGTAATAAATAATGTCTTTTTTCACTGTAGACTTAGGAAAACTTTATTGCTGAGCCAGCATTGGGGAATAATTGGTCTAAATAGAATAGCTGAGTAGTTACTTTAATTTTTGTCTTTTGGTTGTTCTAGAAGTTCGTAGACACAAACTTAAATTTGTTATTAAAATCTAGCCTTCTGTTATGATTTTCCCAAATCAAATAGGTAAAGTACCCCAAGTGTAAAGAAATGATGAATAATTAACTATTAGAGAAAAGTCCTGTTTTATTTCATTGTGCATACATACCTTTAACCGAATGCAATCTCTCAGTCCTTTTCCTTCACCTAATCTTTAAAAGAAGGTCTCTGACAGTTTTACTAATCCTTCTGATTGTAGTGAAGAATAGAAAAGCATATCCTTTGTGTTAAGTGAGGGCACATTTCAGGTGGCTTAAGTTTCTTGTTATAAAAATGAGCTTACAGGGTAAAAGACTTACTTAGTAAAACTGAACATTTTTCCCACTTTATTTATAACCTCAGTGTGTTTCTATTCTAATTTACATTCTTACCCCTAGAGGTAGCAGTTCCAGGAGGCCCCAGACCTTTAGTGTCTCTTTTCTTGCCAGCTTCTACTTTTTTGGATTAATGACCCAGGACAACCTCTTCCGTAGGCTGGTTTCCACCCCCTAAAAAGCCATTTGATTTTTAATCTACTGTGCATACTGAAGGATATGTTTCTTTCTTTTTTTTTTTTTTAAGGATATGTTTCTTGTTGAAATTCTATTATTATTAAAATCGTAACTCTTGTTCATTGAAATTTCCCACAAAGCATTGGAAACTACAGGTTTTTTTTTTTTTTTTTTTCCTCTTGAAACTACAGTTTTTTATAGAATTTTTTGGCCTCCTTGTTTGGAAAAACTGACAATGCTTTTGTCACATGTACTGTGATGGAAAGGAATGCATATATTTGTTCTGTAGAAAAAAACAGCTATCCTGCTGTTAAGGATTAAAATTCTTTTGAGTTCTTTTTACCACTTAATCGGTGGTCCTGATTTAGATTATACATAGATTTTCCTTTAGGCAGAAAACTTGTACCCTGAAGAGGGTTGGGGAAACAACTAGGTATTGGTTTCGGGATTTGGGAAGTGTAGAAGGAAGGGTGGGATTCACTTCCAAAGGAAGAGGTTGCTAGTTTTCCTTAGGGCTAATGTAAGAGTGAGTGAAAATGTAGTTTTTGTCACTGTGAAACCAGACCACAGACTGCTCCCCGGGGAAGGAACTCATCAGTAACTTAAAACATTTCCTAAACATTAGTTTACTACTTTTCTTAGTTAATTTCTTGGGGCTAATTTGAATTTCTGAGACCGTCCTTTTTTTCCTTTGATGAGTCTACTTGTTTAGATAGGCAGATGGTATTCTTTAAGAGTGATTATTATAAAACAGTGACAGCCCAGGCTTATTATTTATAGTCATGATGAATAAAAATTAAAAGGAATGAATGAATGCTTAATTTTTTCTCCCCTCTTCAATAGAAAAGAACGTCCTATATCATTAGGGATTTTCCCATTACCTGCTGGAGACGGATTGCTTACACCTGACACCCAGAAAGGTGGAGAGACCCCTGGATCAGAGCAATGGAAATTCCAAGAATTAAGTCAACCACGCTCTCATACCAGCCTGAAGGTAAGCTTCATTCTGCTGAAATCTTCAATTTACGTTATATAAGCTTTCTTACCCAAATTGAACTACTAGATTAACTAAAACAAAACAAATGCATTTTATTTGTATACATTTTTATCTTGTAAAACTAATGTCTTTTATTTATTTATTTTTGCCTTTCTTTTAAATTGGAAATGAGCTCTTCCCAAAGAGTTTTTTTTACTATTTTTTCAAGTTATATAGGAAAACAAAGTCAAGCATTGTTATAATCTTGACTTGTTATAATCTTGTCATTAGTATACTAATGACATGATTAATCAAAATTTCTATTTGATATAGGCTATTTTGATATTTATTTGATCATACAAATTTTAGGTGGGGTAACTAGTGATCTTAATGATGTTTTTTTAGAATTGAAAATCATTGGTACTGGAAACCCTTGGTTCACTCTTGAAGTTTCATAATTTTGTAAGGCTTTTTTTTTTTTTTTTAAAGATTTTCTTCCTCAAAACCCTTCATAAAGCAATGTCCAAAAGTGCATTGTGTTTAGCTCAAAAGCCCTGACGTTAGTTCATTATAGATTATATTCTTGACCAAGAACATACTGTCAAAGAAATTATAAGTATAATTAATAGTATACTCTAAGAGGGGAGATATGGTAATAGTTCAAAAAATATTTAAAATTGGGGCACCTGGCTGACTCAGTCAGAAGAGCATGCAACTCTTGATCTTGAGGTTGAAAGTTTGAGCCCCATGATGGGTGTGGAGATTACCTAAACAAATAAATAAACTTAAAAAAATTAAAATTATTCTAAATCTTATAAAGTTGATATTTATAAAGAATATTGATTATAAAAGAATTTTGTTATATTATACATTATCATAAAACAAATAGGTCACCTACATTGAATATAGGTAGATTACATTTTATCTCCTTTTCTTGCTTTCTTTTTTCCAAAGTACTTTTATTATGGTCTAAGTGCTTAAAGATAGCTCTTATACTTTTAAAATACTAAGTCATTTACTACTTAATTACTTTGTCTCTTTCTCTCCAATTAGGACATAAAATCCATGTGGTTTACTTATTGCTGTATCCCCAGCACTTAGAAAAGTGCCTAGCACAGAGTAGCCACTCAGAATATGTTTGTTGAATGAACTATTTGTTTTAGATGTTAGGAAGACTTTTTTGGAATAAAGTACACTCAGCTCTGGTAGAGGCATTTAGAATCATTTCATTGACCTTTGAAATGTGCTCAGAACAGTAAGCAATCAATATTTGATAGCTTTTCTCCCACTGAAAAGTATTTTTAACATTAAGACTGGCCTCACCTTTTCCCCTTCTCTTTTCCTTGTTGCTCAGTTTATTAGAAGCTAATCATGCACCTGCTCAAAGTCAGTCCACAGTGATGCTGCTAGGAAACTCTAATTCTTTACTCCTACTGCCACTCTGGCTTTTTTTTTTTTTTTTTTTTTAGCCTGCCTGTAGGTTTACTAGGTCTTTCAAAACACCCGTTCCTCAATTCGCCTACTTACTGTGTCCCTTTCCCAAAACAAAATTAAGTAGGAGGGATACTTTTAGTACATCAAAAATGTATACCATCTGGTTAACTATATTTTAATTATATTCTAAAAAGGAACCTCAAAGAGAAGATTATTATAATTCTCTTGTTGTTTAATCCAGTAACATGCTGTGACAGAACTTTACTGAAAGTTATAAACTGATTAACAGATTATTAATATGGACTTAAGCCAGAGAGGTATTTTTGTTTTGGTTTTGGTTTTGGTATCCTGCTTTAGAGATACTAAAGCAAGTGTTTCCCGGAGAGTTTCTAGAATAAAATCCTGTCTCTGTCTACTGTGTACATGGAGCCACTTAATGAGATAAAGGCTCAACATGTAGAAATTTCTAGGAGCAAAGTGGTACGTTGCAAAATGGCAAAAGTCTGATTTGTAAAGTATGTCTAATAGTTAGAATATGCTTTGTTATTTACCTACGCCTTTATCATAAACCAGATGTCATTCTCTAACTTTATGGAAGGCTAGGAGTTGGGTTTAAGAGTTCACTTATGGAGCCTGTCTCTTGTACCTATTGGTCTTTGTGTCCTTGTGTGACAGGAAGTGGGCTAGGCTTCCTCTGATTTAACGTTTTCTACAACTTCCATTTCTCTGCTGACCTAGCTGTATTTAGGACATGCTTTGCCTTTGTTATGAAAAATTGAAGGTGAGAATTATAATTAACATTAATTTTACTAGCACAGTTTTCTGTGAAGTAAGGTTAAGGTGAAAATGTTCTGTGAGAAAACCATATGATGGATTATAACCAAGGAAACAGAACTACAGGAAGCTTCATGGCAGAAGAGTGGCAGTAAAGGGGATTTGCCAATGATTGTAACATTATGGACCTTCTTTGTTGCTGTATTGCAAATTTCAAACGGTAAGAGAGTTGTAGTCAGTGAGGTATTATTATATCTTCAGGTACTGGAAAATCTTCCAGGAATGAAGCATCTAGAAAAATGAACAAGTTGTCTTTTTTTTTTTTTGTATTTTTTAATTAACTTTTTAAAAAGATTTTATTTATTTATTCGCGCGCGCGCGCGCGCGCAAGAGAGAGAGAGAGAGAGAGAGAGAGGCAGAGACACAGGCAGAAGGAGAAGCAGGCCCCATGCAGGGAGCCTGATGCGGGACTCGATCCCGGGTCCCCAGGATCAGGCCCCAGGCTGAAGGCGGTGGTAAACCTGTGAGCCACCTGAGCTGCCTTTATTAATTTTTTTAAACATTTTTATTTATTCATGAGAGACACACAGAGAGAGGCCAAGACATAGGCAGAAGGAGAAGCAGGTTCCCTGCAGGGAGTCTGATGCAGGGCTGGATCCCAGGACCTCGGGATCATGACCAGAGCTGAGGGCAGACACTAAACCACCCAGCCACCCAGGCGCCCCACAAGTTGTCTTTAAAAAGAAGTGTGTATACATATTATTCCTCATATTCTTGTGGGGAAGATCAACAAATAAGTAAACAAATAAATGATGTAATAGATTTCAAGTATTTTTTTTTATTTTTTTTATTTTTTTTTTTAATTTTTATTTATTTATGATAGTCACACAGAGAGAGAGAGAGAGGCAGAGACACAGGCAGAGGGAGAAGCAGGCTCCATGCACTGGGAGCCTGACGTGGGATTCGATCCCGGGTCTCCAGGATCACGCCCTGGGCCAAAGGCAGGCGCTAAACCGCTGCACCACCCAGGGATCCCAAGTATTTTTTTTTTTACAGATTTTATTTATTTATTCACGAGAGACACACAGAGAGAGAGAGAGGCAGAGACACAGGTAGAGGGAGAAGCAGTAGTAGATTGAGACCCAGATTGAGTGGACTCGATTTTGGGACTCCCAAGATCATGCCCTGGAACAAAGGCAGGCGCCCAACCGTTGAGCCACACAGGCTTCCCTAGATTTCAAGTGTTATGATGGACGGCGTGTGTGTGTGTGTGTGTGTGTGTGCGCGCGCGCGCGCGCGCGAGAATGTGTGTGTGAGATGCACTGTTTCAAAAAAGCAAGATTAGGAGCTAAACAGTAAATAGGGATGGATGTTTACTTTAGAGTGGCAAAGGAAGTCCTTTTAGGGGTGATTTGCACCCTGCATGCATGGTTGATGACATAGCACCTGTAAAGGCTCTGTGGTGGGGACAAACTAGAACATTTGAGGAATGGTTGTTGTTACACCTCTCCTTTGAGATTTTTAGACTACTAAAACTACTGTGCTGACATGCCTTTTTCTCAGGATTACCCTCTAAATATAATGGGAAATTCTCATTCCTACCCTACCTTGTAGCAGCATTTGACACATTTGAATACTTACTGCTTCTTGAAATACTCTTCTTCACTTTGCTTCCAGGACACCCATCCCCCTTGTGGCTCCTGGACTTCTAAGTCATAGTTCCATGGAGCTTAAAGTTAAGCCCCCCCCTCTCTACATAATCTGAGTAACTCAAGTTCCATGTCTGTAAATGCGCTCCATACATCGATGTTCACAAATTTGAATCTTCCACTCTCATATTCTGAACTCCTCCACACTGCTGCATCCAATTACTTTGTTTTATAGTTTTCCCATATGTATATATTTGTGTTCTGCTTAGGTTACCCCTAGTGGAAACAGTCTTCTTTGAAGGCCAGTCAAAATGCCACAGCTTACATGAAGCCTCATCTGACACCCCTGTTAATGGCCTTCTAGTTTAGAAATCACTAGAAAGCAGAGGAGTTTATATTGCATCATTAACAGAGATTTCTTACTGAGGGTGTTTCTAGTGAAACAGGTAAAAAGCAACTTGTGTTGAATCACCCAAGCTGTTCTGTTAAAAATGTATTATGAAAGTGCTGAAACTGGGAATGAACAAAAAAATGTTAAGGTGGGATTGTTCATCTAACTGAATTATATTCACAAATAAGCTACCAAGAAAGAAGGCATTAGAGAAGAAAAGGCCAAGAATAACCTGAGACAGTCCTTAAGAAGAACAATGAGAATAAGAATTTGCCCTACTAGATATCAAGGCTTACTATAAAGGTGTGATTATTTACATGTTGTAATATTGCATTATCTGCCCTTCCTCTTTCCTTCCTGCACAATTCAGTCCTGAAGCTGCTCTGTAGGGCAAAGCAAGGTTAAGCATCCATAGGGTGAAGTGGGGGTGGGGCTGGTGCAGGTCTATAACCTGAGAAAGGTTTAGAGTATATCCATCTAGGGGTCACCTGGTGTAGAGAGTTAGGGCCCCAGCAGTGTGAAGGACATCCATGCAAAGGGGCAGCCAGGCTTTAGGGTGTCAGATCTTAAACAGGATGATGAGGGCCTCCCCAAGCAAGGGCACTCCAGGCATAGAATATGAGAGACCGAGCAGGTGAGGAGGGCCGCATCCACATACAGTTGGAATGAGGGGCAGAAGATGTACAGGGAAAGAAGAGCATTGGGTGGAAGTGGCAGAGAAGAGAGATCGTAAAAGATTGTGGCCCTGAAAGTCAAAGGACAAGAGAGCTTTAGAATGGAAGCGGTCGTTAGCAGGGTCAGCTGGTATGGATAAGTCAAACAGGATGAGGATTGAATTTGTCAATTTGTAGATACAGGTTTGAGCAGTCTGAGTTGCAGGACCAGTAATAGGAGTGAACAAGAATCATGAAAGGAGGAACTAGAAAGGGTCAGGACTCCAGACAGGTGGTTGTAATGGCAGGAGGGAAAAGGGTAACTTGAGTTGGCTGGTGGGAGAGGTACTCTTAGAGTGGGAGGCAGTGGGTTGTTTGTGTGCTTAGAAGAGTCCAGTAGAAAGAGGAATTGAAAACAAGGCAGTGAAGAAGATCATTGATGTATCAGAATTGTAGAGGCAGGGCAGGTGGGGAGAGATCACATACCCCAGCTATAGTTAAAATCTACTTTGTTGACGGGACATCTGTTTTTCCTAGCCCTTTGCTATTACAAACAATGCTGTAGTGAATTATACATAATTTTCTACTTGTATTTATGATTCCCATAAGTGGGATTACTGAATCAGAGCATATATTTAAGATTTTGATATATATTGCTAAATTATCCACCCAGAGACGTTCTCTTACCAGTGGTGTTGAAGTTCTTCACTGCTTCACATGTTCAGAGGTCATATAGCCCTTCCTTATGCCCAAATATGGGAAGAGAGAGAATGAAGTGTTTCAAGTATCTTTTAAAGAATCCTATACATTGAATATTGATGCTGTTTTCTAGACCTTTGTATCAGTTTGCCAGCAATTTCACAGATTTCCATCTAGTTTCACATATACGTGTATATATACCTATATGTGTTTACGATCTGGCGCATGCCTAAAGATGTATGTGTGAGTGACTGCATATTGCATATATACCCCTTCCAAATATTTTTTTCTTTGAAGAGTCTTCTGGGTTGGTGATTGTTAGTAAAATATGACTTTTAGAACTGAGAAAAACAATTTCAAGTTGGATGGATACCTACTTGTAAAATTTTAAGAGTTCTTTTAAAATCATATGAATTGAAATACTTTAGTAAAACTGCTGTGAGAAACTCTTATTAGCATGGTTTGGTATGTAAAGCCAGTGGTCAATGTGTGCTGCATTCTTCAGGAGATGTGCTTAGCATACAGAACAGGAAATGGCTAAACAGAGCCAGCATTCTTATTCAGAAGAATTTTCCATCCTCCTCCATTTGTGGTTAACAGTTTAGTTCCTATTTCTTTAATTTTTCCAAATTTGAATTTCTGTAGTAGTTGAACCTTATTCCTGTGTCTTTTGTGATTAAAGGTTCCTATTACAAAATGTGTGTGTAATTAAAAGTTTCTGAGCAGTTAAAGCTCTTAATTTTTTAAACTTTTTATTTTAAGATATTTTCAACCTTAAGAAAAATTGCAAAAACAGTACAGAGAGTTCCTATAATACCCATCACCCATCACCAACAAGTGTTAACTAACCATAATATATACAATTATTAAAACTAAGACAGTTGACATTGGTGCAATATTATTAGCTAAGCTGTAGACGTGTATTTGGATGTTACCAGTTTTTCTACTACTGTCTTCTGTTCAGAATCCAGTCCAGGATCCCACATTGCACTGAGTTATGTGTTCTTGGTGTCTTTCAACATATGACGGTTCCTTAATCTTGGCCTTGAGGCATGAAGAGCATTGGTTAATTATATTGTAAAATGTCCGACATACTGTGCTTCTCTAATGATTTCTCATAATTAGATTGACATTTTGTATTTTTGGCAAGAAGATTGCAGAAACAACATACCTTAGTAGGGATTATTAACCTTGATTGCTTGGTTTAGCTGATGTGTGTTGGGTTTCTCCACCCTGTTAACTGTTTTTCCCCTTATAAATAATAAGGATCTTGGGGTGGGCGCCTGGGTGGCATAGTTGGTTAAGCATCTGACTCTTGGTTTTGGCTCAGGTCAGGATCTCAGGGTCCTGAATTTGAGCCCCACATCAGGCTCTGTGCTCAGCAAAAAGGCTGCTTTAGATTTTCTGATGTTCTCCGTTCCTCTCCCTCTGCCTCTCCCCTCTTGCTCTTGCACACACCTGTGCACTCTCTCTTTAAAATAAATCAGTCTTAAAAAAAAAAAAGGTATCTTGGTGGATATGCTTTGAGACTGTGCAAATATCCTATTTCTCTTTAAATTTTCATCTACTTATTGTAGTTCTGTCACTGGATTTTACGGTTATTACTGTGGTGTTCCAGTGGTTATTTTCTATTTTCTTCATCCATTTTATGTTAACTGGAATTCTTCTGTAAGGATGAGACCTTCCTTCCTTCCTTCCTTCCTACATTCATTCCTTCCTTCCTTCCTTCCTTCCTTCCTTCCTTCCTTCCTTCCTTCCTTCCTTCCTTCCTTCCTTCCTTCCTTCGAAGTTATGGACATTTGTTTTATTCTCTAGGTTATCCAATGCTATCGTTTATTTTATTGTGCAAATTGTTCCAGCTTTGGAATTGAGAGCTTTTTAGGTGGACTTCTGTATGCTTTCAACATGCCCCTTACTTTTTTGAGTACTTCCTTCCTGGCACTATAAGATGCTCCTGGCTTTTATTCTATGTCTGAGCCCTGGTTCTTGTATTTAGGAACCAAGATCTAGGTACCACATGTGTTTGTTGCTTGAAATGTGATTGCTTCTAGGCTCTTTCTTTGATGCTTATGTTGTATTCTCCATTCATTTATATTATATATTACCCAGGGATCCCCCCTTCTCCTCCTTTCAGCTGTTTCTTAGAGATAGGGGAATGGAATTAGTTCTTTCTTAGGGGGAATGGAATTAGTTCTTAATGGAATTATTTACAGTGAGGTTTTTTCTTTTTGACATATTTACTGGATTGTATGTTGACCAAGATGCTACTGTATGTTGAGAATGAACATTGGTAAAAATCTAAATAATACAATTTGAAAATCATGGTTTTTACAGCTCATATTTCAAAGGTGGCTTCTTTTCAAGTAATTTGCTCAGAAGTATTTATTATTCTTATTGATATTTAATATTTAAGCTAGCTTTTAGAGTAAGAAAAATAACTTTAATAATTTCCTGTTAAAGACAAATTACCTGCTTTTTGCATTAAAAAATATCTGAGTGGGCAGCCCAGGTGGCCCAGCGGTTTAGTGCCACCTTCAGCCCAGGGTGTGATCCTGGAGAACCAGAACCGCGTCAGGCTCCCTGCATGGAGCCTGCTTCTCCCTCTGCCTGTGTCTCTGCCGCTCTCTGTCTTTGTGCGTGTGTGTGTCTCTCATGAATGAATGAACGAATAAAATATGAGTGCCCACTATGCCAGAAACTAGAAATGCTATTTACAGTATTCTAGGAGTCCAAATATTTTATAAAACAGGGTTAAAAAACTTTTAACTGTTAACAGTTTCCTGATTTTTTTTTTTTTAAGATTTTATTTATTCATGAGAGACAGAGAGAGAGAGAGGCAGAGACATAGGTAGAGGGAGAAGCAAGCTCCATGCAGGGAGCCAGACATGGGACTCCATCCCAGGTCTCCAGGATCACACCGTGGGCTGAAGGCGGTGCTAAACCGCTGGGCCACTGGGGCTGCCCCCACAGTTTCCTGATTTTAAATAATATTGAAGAATCTAGACTAAAAAGTTTCTCCAGCCCTAAATATTTTCCCCAGGCATTGGTGTATCTGTCCTTCAGACGTTTTTCTTTTACATATGCAAAATAGGTAACACACTCAATATGTTTGTAAGATAAATGGCTATGTGCTCTAAGTATTTTCCTGCTGCTTGCTGGTTTGTTTTTCATGAAAAAATGTGTGTTGGCAGTCTTTCCATTGTTATGTAGAGAGAGTGCCACCCAGTTCCTGCCCCCCACCAGCATTTGATAAATAGTTGATAAGGGTTAAATATAATAATAACCCAGAATCAAAGATCATATAAAAAAAATTGAGAGGCAGTCTGATTTCTATAAAGTGAATCATGCCTTGCTAATCTGTGGCTTTTGAGAGAATTAACAGAGAGCCTACAGCCATATTTTAGGCTTTTCAAAGACTTTGATGAATTTCCAGAACAAGAATATTTAAAGCTTCTGGTTGCTTTGTGTTTAAGAGAAACACTTGTCTTCGGGTTCCTGGGTGGTTCAGTTGGTTAAGCATCTGTCTTCAGATCAGGTTGCGATCTCAGGGTTCAGGGATGGAGCTTGGTGTTGGGCTCTCTACTCAGCAGGGAGCCTGCTTCTCTCTCCCCAACCTCCAGTGCTTATGCTCTCTTTCTGTCAAATCAAATCTTAAAGAAGAAGAAAGAAACACTTGCTCATAGAGGGAAATTTACAGATAGAAAATGAATAAATAGGTATTTTTGTGAAAGAGAATTTCAATATTGGTCACTCTTCAATTATTAGTGATGTCTGTTTCTGAAATGATGGGGTAAAAGGAAGGTACAGTAAACATTTCCAAGTGTACTGGAATATTTGCATGTTAAGTATTCTAGATGATAAAAAAATATTCTAGATGATTAGAATAGATTTGAAAAAGATTTCAGGGCTGTATGAATAGATAAAAGGGCTAAGTATGAGCTGCTTATTGATAAAGTATTAGGTTTGACATGGTGACCCCTGAACTATAATATCTCTTAAACTAGAAGCTTAAAGGTGTTCTTATTTTTTTTATTGTGTGTTTGTGTCTTGTACTTTAAAAAAATTTTTAAAAAATTAAAAAAAAATTATATTCAATTAATTAACATACAGTATATTATTAGTTTCAGAGATAGAGTTCAGTGATTCATCAGTCTTATATAACACGCAGTGCTCATTACATCATGTGCCCTCAATGTCCATCACCCAGTTATCCCATCCCCCATCTCACTCTCCTCTAGCAACCCTCAATTTGTTTTCTATGATTGAGTCTCTTGGGGCACCTGGGTGGCTCAGTGATTGAACATCTGCCTTTGGCTCAGGTCATGATCCCAGATCCTGGGATTGAGTCCTGCATCGGGCTCCCCTCAGGGAGCCTGCTTCTCCCTCTGCCTGTGTCTATGCCTCTCTCTCTCTCTCTCTCTCTCTCTGTCTCTCATGAATAAATAAATAAAATCTTAAAAAAAAAAAAAGTCTCTTATGGTTTGTCACCCTCTCTTGTTTTATTTTTCCCTCCCTTCCCACATGTTCCTCTGTTTTGTTTCTTTTTGTTTTCTTTTCAGATTTCATTTATTTATTTGACAGAGAGAGAGAAAGAACAAGAGTGAGCCAGCACAAGCAGGGGGAGCCTCAGAGAGAGAGGGAGAAACAAGCTCTCCGCTGAGCAGCGAGTCTTATGTGGGGTTGGATCCCAGGACTCTGGGATCATGACCTGAGCTGAAGGCAGCTGCTTAACCTACTGAGCCACCGAGGCACCCCACTATTTTGTTTCTTAAATTCTACATATGAGGGAAATCATATAATTGTCTTTCTTTGATCAATTTATTTCGCTTAGCATAATATCCTCTGGTTCCATCCATGTCCTTGCAATTGGCAGGTTTGGGGTTTTTTGATGGCTGAGTAATATTCCATTGTGTATATATACTACATCTTTATCTATTCATATGTTGATGGCATCTGGGCTCTTTCCATAATTTGGCTATTGTGGACATTGCTGCTGTAAACATTAGGGTACAGGTGCTTCTTTGGATCACTACATTTGTATCGTTGGTGTAAATACCTAGTAGTACAGTTGCTGGGACATAGGGTAGCTCTATTTTTCGACTTTTTGAGGAAACTGAGGAAAGTGTTTTTAAGTCAAATCAAAATAAAACCCACAAATCCTCATTTTAACATAGTAGATTAGAGAGATCATGTTATCCTGAATGGTAAAACAAGCCAAAGATACTTAGGAATGTGCTAACACCTAATAAATACATGATCTTGTTGTCTCTCGTATAATCTTTCTTTCTTCCCAGGTCAGCAGTAGTCCTGAATCTCTGAAGGCTGTAGAACAGGAGGTGAGAATGGTATTTCAGATCACTTTCCAAAACTAAACAAACACAATTAACTACTGGTTACTTATTCAACTGCTATTCTCAAGACATTAGTGCTCAGTTTGGAAGACTACTGATGTTTTTCACTGAAATATAAGAGAATTATTTCTGTAGTGGTTGCTAGGGCTTTACTGTAATCTATAAATTACTCCTCCCCTAAAGACAGCATTTTAAAATAAAGAAGAGAAATCTAAGTAAATCATATGGAAGTTCAACCTATTTCCATCTACCCAGCTCTAGGTAAGAAACACGCAAATACCCTTGCACAAATTTGCACAAATACTTTCCTCAAGACAGAATGTACATAACTTGTGTGTATCCTGGAGACAGCCCCAGTGTGTCATTGTACTGTAGGCTGCCTCCCTCAATGAACAGATTTCTTCAGCTTTAATCAGAGCATTGTTAGCTTTATTCAGCAAACATCTGTTATGAGCCTTCTTCACGTCAGGCTTGATATGCTGGGCATTGGGATATAAAGACAAGGCTTTTTTCCTACTCGCCAGGTCAGGTCTCCTACCCATCCAGGTCCATGGAAGCACTATAGCTGATCTGTCACAGTGAAACAGTGTCCCCTTTCTTCAGAAATATCTTCAGGGTTAGGACATTCGTACTTCCAGTAATCAGAATTTTCTTAAACCCACAGTATAATTAACTTCTAATTGTGCTTAGGGTTAGGGTTTTCAGTGTTTTTTTGGTCACAGACTCCTTTAGGAATCAGTCATAAAACATCAAGAAAATACATGTACACATAGAATTTTATGATTCTTTTATATCATAGAGCTGTAAATCAAAAGAGCTTAAGAACCACTGCTTTAACATTTTAACTTTGTGGAGAAAGGATTGTAAATATAAAAATTGAAATATAAGGTGATTAAGTGTTATAGTGGGGATACATGGGCCTAGTTTTTATAATTTTGTCTTTACTTTCATTAGGCTTAAAATCTGAATAAAAAAGACACTTATGTAACAATAGCTTGCCCCTTTGTTTATCTTATTTCAGATGAAGGCAGGCAGGCTACTTAGGAAAACATTACACTGGAACATTTCTTTCTTTCCTTCTTTCCAGACTTTCTTTCTTTCTTTCTTTCTTTCTTTCTTTCTTTCTTTCTTTCTTTCTTTCTTTCTTTCTTTCTTTTTTTCTTTCTTTCTTTCTTTCTATTTCTTATTTCTTATTTATTTATTCATTTATTTATTTTATTTACTTACTACTTACAAAGAGAGAGAGAGTGCAAGCATGAGTTCATGCAGGAGTGAGGGGAGGGGTTGAGAGGGAGGAGAGAGAATCTCAAGCAGACCCCTACCATAGAGCTTGATTTCAGGATCTTGAGATCATGACCTGAGCTGAAGTCAAGAGTCAGATGCTGAACCAAGCGCCCCCATTTCTAAGCTGTCCTTAGATAAATTTGTCTTTTATAATTGTAAACTTATGTTATAGTCTCTCAAAACATAAATAGTAACGGCAATGCTGAATAACAACATACATATTCTGTTCAGGACTGAGCACATGAGGGAGGAATTTGATGAATGAAACAACTGAAGATACTTTGTAGAGGTTTATAGACTTTTACCTGGTATCTAAAGCCAGTAAGAAAATGGCACAAGACAGTTTTCACTTTGGTATCTCAAGTGAAGCTAAAAGTAATGACACCTATTTTCTTATTTGTGTGTAGTGAGTACCTACAGAATAAAATTTACCATTTTTTTCTTTTCTTTTTTTATTTATTTGAGAGAAAGTGTGCACATGAATGTAGGGAGTGGCAGAGGTAGAGGGAGAAGCAGGCTTCCTGCTGAGCAGGGACTCCCCCCCGCCCCCCATCCACCTGGGGCACAATCCCAGAACCCTAAGATCATGACCTGAGCTGAAGGCAGATGTTTAACCTACTGAGCCACCCAGGTGCCCCTAAAATTTACCATCTTAATCATTTTTAAGTGCATAGTTCAGTAATGTTAAGAATATTCACGTTGTGAAGCAGATCTCTAGAACTTTTTCATCTTGCAAACCTAACACTTTGTACCCATGAAACAACTCCCTCTCTCCCCTTCAGAGTTTGACTGCTTTAGGTGTTGTGTAAATGGAACCATGGTATTTATCTTTTGTGACTGGCTTATTTCACTCAGCTTTATGTCCTCAAGATTCATATCTGTGGTAGTATGTGTTAGGTTTTCCTCTTTTTAAGGCTGAATAATATTCCATTGTATATATAGACTGCATTTGATACATCCATTCATCCCTTGATGGACATTTGGGTCACTTCTACCTCTAGGCTATTGGGAGTAGTGCTGCTATGAACATGGGTGGAGCAAATTTCTTTCAATTTTTTTTTTTAAGATTCTATTTATTTATTCATGAGACACAGAGAGAGAGGCAGAGACCTAGGCAGCGGGAGAGGCAGGCTCCTTGCGGGGATCCTGATGTGAGACTCGATCCCAGGACGCTGAGATCACGACCCAGGCTAAAGGCAGATGCTCAACCACTGAGCCACCAGGTGCCCTGCTTTCAGTTCTTTTGGATATATACCTAGAGGGGTATTGCTGGATCATATGATAGTTCTATTTTTAGTTTTCTGAGGAAATACCATGTTGTGTTCCAAGCAAGGTGCAACATTTTATAATCTTCTCAGCAGTGTACAAGGGTTCAAATTTCTCCACATCTCATTTCTCCACATCTCAACAACACTTGTTATTTTGTTTGTTTTTGATAGTAGCCATCCTAATGGATGTGAGGTGATGCTGTAGTTTTTATTTGTATTTCTCTGATGATTAGTAATGTTGAGCATTTTTTTGTGCTTGTTTCCTATTCATATAACATTTTTAAAAAGATTTTATGTATTTATTTGTTTGTTTATGAGAGAGACAAAGAGATAGGCAGAGACATAGGCAGAGGGAGAAGCAGGCTCCCTCGAGGGAGCCTGATATGGAACTCAGTCCCAGGACCCCAGGATCATGACCTCACCTGAAAGCAGAGGCACAACCACTGAACCCAGGTTCCCCTGTATAATATTTTTTTTTTAAGGATTTTATTTATTTATTCATGAGAGACAGATAGAGAAAGAGAGGCAGAAACACAGACAGAGAAGGAGGCTCCATGCAGGAAGCCTGATGTGGGACTCGAACCGAGAACTCGAGGGGATCCCTGGGTGGCGCAGCAGTTTGGCCCCTGCCTTTGGCCCAGAGCGTGATCCCGGAGACCCGGGATCAAATCCCACATCGGGCTCCCGGTGCATGGAGCCTGCTCCCTCTGCCTGTGTCTCTGCCTCTCTCTCTCTCTCTCTCTCTCTCTCTGTGACTATCATAAATAAATAAATAGAGAGAGGGAGAGAGAGAGAGAGAGAGAACTCCAGGATTACACCCTGGGCGGAAGGCAGGTGCCAAACCGCTGAGCCACCCAGGGATCCCCTGTATAACATTTTTGAATGTTCTTTTATTTTTATTTTTTTTTTTTTAATTTTTATTTATTTATGATAGTTACAGAGAGAGAGAGAGGCAGAGACACAGGCAGAGAGAGGGAGAAGCAGGCTCCATGCACCGGGACCCCGATGTGGGATTCGATCCCAGGTCTCCGGGATCACGCCCTGGGCCAAAGGCAGGCGCCAAACCGCTGCGCCACCCAGGGATCCCTGAATGTTCTTTTATCTTTTAATTTTATCTATCCTTTTATCTTTTAATTAATTTTATTTTTAAGAGATTTTATTTATTTATGAGAGATACAAAGAGAGGCAGACACAGGCAGAGGGAGAAGCAGGCTCCATGCAGGGAGCCCAATCCAGGACTTGATTCCGGGACCCCAGGATCATGCCCCGAGGCAAAAGCAGACACCCAACCCCTGAGCCACCCAGGTGTCCCAATTATTTTTAAAAGTAGGCTCTACACCCCACATGGAGCCCAACATGGGGCTTGAACACACAACACTGAGATCTAGATTTGAGCTGAGATCAAGAGTTGGACGCTTAACCAACTGAGCCACCTAGGCACCCTAACACCTACTTTTTAAAGCACAGTTTAATATGCATAGGAAGGCATTCCCCTCTGGTCATAGCACTGGAATCCAAGATCAGTTTCCTGCTTTTTGTGGACATTCTCCAGTGATATGCATAGCCTACAATTTGAGATTTCCTTAATGACTAAAGGGAGGTTGGGGAATAGGTTATAAAAGAAGTACATTTATGAGAAAGAGACTTGACAGGGCGAAGGCACCTACATCAGCATATGTTTGAAGAGGGTATCTTAATGACACCAAGCAACTGAATTGATAGGCCAGGGTTCTTCACATAAAGAGGCAATTGTAGTCAAGACTATTAGCTAAACAGCAGATGTTGTCCAGGATACAGGGAAAGGGAAACCCTCTTGGAATGTTGGTGGGAATGCAAACTAGTGCAGCCAGTGCGGAAAACAGTATGGAGTTTCCTCAAAAAGTTAAAAATAAACTGCCCTTTGATCCAGCAGTTGCACTACTAGGTATTAACTCAAAGAATACAAAATTACTAATTCAAAGGGATACATGCACCCTAGTGTTTATAGCTTGTTATCTACAATAGCCACACTATAGAAACAGCCTATTTCTCTATGAACTGATGAATGGATAAAGATGTGATATGTGTATACAATGGAATATTACTCAGCCATAAAAAAGAATGAAACCTTGCCATTTGCAACAGCATGGATGGAGCTAGAGAATATTATGCTAAGTGAAATAAGTCAGAGGAAGACCTATCATATGACTTAATTCATGTAGAATTTAAGAAACAAATGACCAAAGGCAGTGTGGTGGGGGGAAGCAAGAACTGATAGTTAACATTAAGGAAGTGGGTGGGGGGTAGATTAAATAGGTGATGGGGATTGAGGGGTACATTTAGTGTGATGAGTACCAACTGATGTATAAAAGTATTGAATCACTATATTCTGCACCTGAAACTAGTATTACTACACTGTTAACTGAGTGGAATTTAAATAAACACTTAAAAAAAATTAGCTAAAGCAGTGCTGGTTGGCAAATGACTGGTATAAAATAGGAACTGGAAGTCTCCAGAAGCTACAGACTAAATGTCAAATAATAGCATATAACTCCTCTGAAACTTTATATAGGATAATTTTTATAAATGCTTACAGTTTCCATTTAGGTTCTACTAAGAATTTTCTCTCTTTGTTTAAAGATTATATTTATTTGAGAGAGCAAGAGAGCATGAGCGAAGGGGAAGGGTGAGGAAAGGGAGAAGTAGACTCCCTGCTGAGCAGAGAAGGGGCGGGGGGCTCAATCCCAGGACTCCGGGATCATGAGCTGAGCCTTAATGCTTAACCGACGGAGCCACCTAGGCACCCCATGATTTTTCTTATCTTGTACATTGTATTTTTTTTTTTTTAAGATTTATTTATTCATGAGAGACACAGAAAGAGGCAGAGACATAGGCAGAGGGAGAAGTAGGCTCCCCTCAGGGAGCCCAATGTGGGACTTGATCCTGGATTCTGGGATCACACCCTGAGCCTAAGGCAGCTTAGGCTTAACAGCTGAGCCACCCAGGTGTCCCATTGCACATCTTATCTTATGAGCTTACTGTTGACCAAAAGTGATATACTTTATCTTTTAACAGATTAATATTTAGGCTTGTCTTTCTTCATTCTATCTTGTTGGAGGCATTATTAGTGACAGAATTTCATAATTTCTTCCATAGGAGATACAATACAAGAATACTGTGCTTCCAACCAAACATTGTAGCAGAGACTTTTCCCATGTCAGTGCTTTCCTACTAATCTTAGGAGCTTTATGTCACCACTGCCTGGGAGACCAACAAGAAATGCCTCTTTTGAAAATGGTCCCCTAAAATTGAGAGCTTCTCTCCTTGGCTCTCCCTGAGATCCAGAAGTACAGCCCACACAGTGAGAGCTATTTTAATGAGTGTAAAATATTTTTATATGGTAAAACTATAAAAGGGAAGTTATAGATAAATAAATCTCATGTTACTTGGATAGTCCATGACAAATTTAAAACATTTTCTTCTAAGCAGATCCTAATTTACCACTTCCTTGTAGCCCCAAACCTTGAGAAGATGGCAGAGTCCTTTTCCTAGTTTAGGTTCAGCTCTCATGCTTACTTTATTTTATACTCCCAGATCCACAAGAATTTGGGGAGGAGGGCTTTTGCCAAACTGCTTATGTTATGAACTCTTTAATTGCTAAGTAATTTTTTTTTTTAAGGTAAAAGTAACTAGGCATTGGGGATAGGGTGATTAGGAGGAAGAGGAAATCATTTTTCTACTTTTATTTGAGAGACAAATGACAAGTACAAGATTGACCTCAAAGGACAGCTGGCTGACTCAGTTGGTGTAGCATGGGACTTGATCTCAAGGTCATGAGTTCAAGCCTTACATTGGGCATAGAGCTTATTTTAAGAAAAAAAAAAAAAATGGACCTCAAATTATTTTTCAAATAGCTTCAAAGTCATGTCATTTTTTTCAGTATAGATGAACTTGATTTTTTTCCTAGGGCTTTCTGAATCCACAGTCTTGATGAGTTTTAAGTGCTTATCAGGAACCTTAAATGTATTTTATATTTTAAACCTTTAAAAAGTGGGAATTTGAGGTGCCTGGCTGGCTCAGTCAGTAGAATATGATGCTCTTGATTTCATGGTTGTGAGTTTAAGCCCCACATTGGGCATAGCACCTACTAAAAATAAAATAAATAGTGGGAATTCATGTATGTGATAAGCATAAATATGAATTAATCAAGTGGCCACTTTCATTTTTTATTTAGTTTTTAAGATTTATTTATTTGAGCACACTTGAGCAAATGGAGGGGCAGAAGGAGAGAGAGAGAGTAAGGTTGGGAGGGAGAGATAGAAAGAGAGAAGCAGACTCCCCGCTGAGCACAGAGCTGGACACCTGCTGGTCCCACACCCTGACACCATGAGCTGAGCCAAAATGAAGAGCTGGACGCTCAACTGACTGAGTCACCCAGGTGCCCCTTGCCACTTACGGTTTTTTAATAGAGTACACATCAAAACAAGGACTTAAGAGAGGGGTACTCAGGGCATCCTCTAGTTGTCTTCAGTATGGGTCTCTTTGGTTCCACAAATGTGACCATCAGTTTTTTTTAACTCCAAACAAGCTAATTGGCTTGGCTTATGTAAGTTTTATCAGATCTTTCTTATTAGACATCAATCAACAGCTCAGGAAAATAGCAATTTTGTCCTTTAGTTTTAAGAGGGGAGGAAGTGATAGAGAATTGAGCTATTTCTTTGGTTTGTCTTCCTTCCCACTAGAAATCAGCCTGTATTTGAGATGCACAGAATAATTGGCTATCCAATACAGCATGTTTTATCAGCATATTTAGTGTTGTACTTCAGGTGACAGGTAATCAGTTGTCTTAAACACAGACACTAATGAATGGGTAGCTCCCTATATATTAATAGTATCAGTGGTTTTCTCAAAACTTTCTAAGTGAAAGATAATTTCATCTAGCTATACTAATTCAAATTTATTTCTAACTTAATTTACTTTTTTCCTTATAATAGTAACACGTGCCTATTGTTTAAAAATTTGGAAACGCACAAGTATTAATAAGCAGGAAAGAATTTTTACCTGTTATCTATAGCCACTTTATATAAGCTAAAACATTTTTTTTTCATTTATTTATGATAGTCACAGAGAGAGAGAGAGGCAGAGACATAGGCAGAGGGAGAAGCAGGCTCCATGCACCGGGAACCTGACGTGGGATTTGATCCCGGGTCTCCAGGATCACGCCCTGGGCCAAAGGCAGGTGCTAAACCACTGCGCCACCCAGGGATCCCAGCTAAAACATTTTTTAGAGACCATACTTCATGTATAGATTTATATTCTGATTTTTCTAATTTTTTCTACTTCTATATGTATATATAATTATGCCAACAAAGGCACAGGAAAAGTAAAAAATCACTTGTTATCCATCTACTCAGTGGCAACCACTGTAAGAATCACTGAGCAATTTTTTTTTAATTGCTCATACTGTACTGATTTGTTTTAATCCCAGTCTCTTTGCAAACTATTTTGAATATCTTCCATTTCAGTAAATACCCTTCTACAACACAGTTGTTTTTTTTTTTTAAGATTTTATTTATTTATTCATGAGCGACAGAGAGAGAGAGAGAGAGAGAGAGGCAGAGACACAGGCAGAGGGAGAAGCAGGCTTCACGCAGGGAGCCTGACATGGGACTCGATCCGGGGTCTCCAGGATCACACCCTGGGCTGCAGGTGGCACTAAATCGCTGTGCCGCCTGCGCTGCCCTACAATACAGTTTTTAATTGCTGAATAATGTTCTCTTATATGGATATAGTATAGTTTGCTTAATCTCTTATTTTGAAGCATTTAAGTTGTTTGCAGTTTTTTGCTGTTACAAATGATGTTATGTATACACTTTATTTAAAATATATATGCAATTTATTTTTCCAGTTTAACATATAAGCATTTTCCCATGTCACTGAAAATCCTTTTAAATAAGTATCATATCTAACATGTGTATACTGTTTTATTTTTCCTTCGATAGATTCAAAATCGCAGGGGACATTTATTTTTGGTAAATGGATCATTACCTGCTGTGATTATGTGTTTCTTAATGATAAGAAATAAAATAATTGGTGGCTGACCAGTTATTATTCAAGTCCAATATAAACTCAGAAATTGAGAATAGCAAAAAAAAAAAAAAAAGAAAGAAAGAAATTGAGAATAGCAAAGCTTTTCTAGGATGAAGGTCTTCAGCAGACATTTGGGTTTTAACCATGTGTTAGAGCTCAAGCCCATCAGGAGAGCCAGGATACTCAGATTTTTATTTTTATTTTTTTTTTAAGATTTTATTTATTTTTTCATGAGAGACAGAGAGAGAGAGAGGCAGAGACACAGGCAGAGGGAGAAGCAGGCCCCATGCAGGGAGCCCAATGTGGGACTTGATCCTGGGTCTCTGGAATCACGCCCTGAGCTGAAGGCAGATGCCCAACCACTGAGCCACTCAGGTGTCCCGATACTCAGATTTTTAAATGCGTAACTCATGCTGGTATGGCATTCACAAGCTGTGACATTCTGCATTTCTCATCATTTACAAATAAACAAAAAACAGGAAAAAGAAAAACCTCAGAGTCTGGGATAGGGATGAAGAGTGGTGAGTGGGACACCATTGAAGAGATAAAGAAGGTTTTTTTTTTTTTTTTTTAAGTAAGCATATAGTGTTGTATCCGTTTTAGAGGTGCAACATAGGGATTCAGCACTTCCTTATATTATTCAGTGCTCATCAAGAAAAATGTACCCTTTATTTATTTTTTAAATTTTATTTGTTTATTCATGAGAGACACACACACAGAGGCAGAGACACAGGGAGAGGGAGAAGCAGGCTCCTCACAGGGAGCCTGATGCAGGACTCCATCCCTGGACCCTGGATCACGCCCCAAGCTGAACTACGCAGGCATCTTGATAAATGTACCCTTTAATCTCCTTTGTCTAATTTCACCCATCCTTCTGCACACCTCCCCTTTGGTAACTATTTGTTTGTTCTGTATAGTTAAGAGGCTGTTTCTAGGTGTTTTTCTTTTTTTTTTTTCTATCTGTCTTCCTCTCTCTCACTTTTTTTTCTTCCTTCATCTGTTTTGTTTCTTAAATTCCACATATGAGTGAAATCATGGTATTTGTCTTTCTCTCAACCATCTTATTTCATTTAGTGAAACATTCTTTAGCACCGTCCTTGTTGTTGCAAATGACAAGTTTTCATTCTTTTTTATGGCTGAATAATATTCCATTGTATACATATACCATCTCTTCTGGATAAAGAACTCCTGATTTGCCCCAGCAAATATAATTTACATAACCCTATGTTTTCTTTTGGTGATTGGTTCTAATTCACCCACTCTTGGTACTGAAATTTTTGCTACATCAAAATTCGTGATAGTAAATTATTTTTAGGAGAAGATAATGGAGATGAAAATGTTTTAATATTATAAAGCTAAGAGTTTCGGTCATAAAGTTCTCTGAGTGTGGTTGCTTTCACTGTAATTGCTTTCCACCATAGCATAGGTAGCTGACTATATGCCAAAAATGCTTTCTTGTACTTGAACAGAATTTTAAATTTAAATTTTAAATTGAACACTCTTGACTTCTCAGCACCTAAAATGACCTAAATCTCTCAGATAGTGTAATATAAAGCTTAGAGTATATATGTAATTTTGATTGGTATAGTATTGTTGTTACTGTTTTTTTTTTTTTTTAATGGCTTGGAGTCTGTTTCATTATTTTATAGTTATTTTTATAACTTTTAAAAGTTAAAAAAAGATAAAATTTTATTTTTTTTAATTTTTATTTATTTATGATAGTCACAGAGAGAGAAAGAGAGAGAGGCAGAGACATAGGCAGAGGGAGAAGTAGGCTCCATGCACCGGGAGCCCGACGTGGGATTCGATCCCGGGTCTCCAGGATCGCGCCCTGGGCCAAAGGCAGGCGCCAAACCGCTGCGCCACCCAGGGATCCCAGATAAAATTTTAAAAAGGGAAATTAAAGTCACTAAAAATCACCCCACCAAAAAAAAAAAAAAAAAAAACACCCCCACCATAGCATAACTTAATGTAGACATATTAAGTTGACTTAATATTAAGTTATATGTCTATATTAAAGCTAAGACTTAACTTAATATAGACATATATTCTTTTTTGCTTTAGACCAAAAGCATACATTTCAGAATTCTCAGTTATACATAATGTATTGTCATATTTGCTATATAATAATTACTAACTTTTTAAACACTGAGTATATGTGAACACTTTGCTACGTCTTTATGTAGAATAATTTATAATCTATGAATTAAGTACCATTATTTCTATTTTACAAATGAGAAAACATAGATTTAGAAAGAATACATAACTGACCCAAGGTCAGGCATTTGGTGAATGATAAATTCACTATATTTACCCTAATTATTATTATTCTTCCTACTACTACTACTATTTATTGTAAACTTTTGTCAAGTCTCTTTTTCTTTCTTTCTTTTATTTCTTTTTTTTTTTTTTGTAAAGATTTTATTTATTTGAGAAAAAGAGAGCCTGGAGAGGGGCAGAGGAAGAGGGAGAGAGAGAATCCCAAGCAGACAAAATGCTCAGCATGGAGCCCTACCTGGGGACCAGATCTCATGACCCTGAGACCATGACCTGAGCCAAAACCAAGAGTTGGACTCTTAACTGATTGCGTTACCCGTGCATTTTAGGCTCTCTTTTTTTTAAAGACCTGGGTACTTTGCTGTAAAAGAACTGCCTCGTTATTGGTAGCCATTAGAGAACTGTGTGCTGTTTTTTTGTTTTTGTTTTTTTTGTTTTTAAGTAGGCTCTATGCCTAACGTGGGCCTGATCTCAGGACCCTGAGATCAAGAGTCACATGCTCCACCAATTGAGCCTACCACTTGCTCCCCCACCCCCGCCTTTTTTAAAGATTTTATTTATTTATTCATGAGAGACACAGATTGAGAGAGAGAGAGAGAGAGGCAGAGACACAGGCAGAGGGAGAAGCAGGCTCCATGCAGGGAGCCTAACATGGGACTCGATCCCGGGTCTCCAGGATCATGCCCTGGGCCGAAGGTGGTGCTAAACCGCTGAGCCACTCGGGCTGCCCTCTTTTTTGTTTTGTATTGTTTTTTTTTTAAATCCCTTCCCCCACTTAAAAAAATATTTTATTTATTTATTCATGAAAGACACACAGAGAGAGGCAGAGACACAGGCAGAGAGAGAAGCAGGCTCCATGCAGGGAGCCTGATGTGGGACTCGATCCCGGGTCTCCAGGATCATACCCCGGGCCGAAAGCAGCATTAAACCGCTGAGCCACCGGGCTGCCCACTTTTTTTTTTTTTAAATCAACACACAATGTTACATTAGTTTCAGGTGTGCCACACAAAGATTCAACTTTTGGAGAACTGTTTTTAATTATCTTGAGGCCACAAAACCCTTTGAAACCTGATAAAAGTTGTTTTTTCCCCCCAGAAAAATGCATTCTACACATTTTTGCATAAAATTCAATCCAGACGTCATGACTATTTGTGGACCCTAAAATAGTAATTATCAAGTTTTAATGAGTATATAAATCACCTGGATTGCTTTTTTAAAATGCAGATTACTTGGTCTCACTGCCTAAAGTTTGGAGTTGGACTTAAAATCTGCCCCTTTAGTATTTCGGGTTATTTGGATGCAGGATATTTTAAGAATACGGTGTACAAAACTCTGAATCTCCTCTGAGATTCAGAATCTTGTTATTCCACTGCTGTTTGTGTTTTGTTTTTTTTTTTTTAATTTTATTTATTTATTTGACAGAGAACAAAAACACGAATGGGGGAGGGGCAGAAGGAGAGGGCAAAGTAGACTCTCCACTGAGCAGGGAGCCTGACTCCACTCGATGCTCTATCCCAGGACCCTGAGATCATGGACCTGAGCTGAAGGCAGATGATTAACCAACTAAGCCACCCAGGTGCCCCTATTACTGTTGTTGTTGTTTTTTTTAAGATTTTATTTATTCATAGAGACACACAGAGAGAGAAGTAGAAACACAGGCAGAGAGAGAAACAGGCTCCATGCAGGGAGCCCGACGTGGAACTCGATCCCAGGTCCTCAGGATCACACCCTGGGCTGCAGGCGGCACTAAACCGCTGCACTACCGGGGCTGCCCCCTATTACTGTTTTTAATAGAACTTTCTCTCTGCAAGTTTTTTAACTCATTTAAGAAAATGATTTAAAATGAATTAATCATTTAAAGATTTTTCCCATAATTCTTTTGTTAGGCATGGAGCCTAACACAGGGCTTGAACTCACAATCCTGAGGTCAAGACCTAAACTGAGATTGGGATATCTGGGTAGTTCATTGGTTGAGTCTGGCTCAGGTCATGATCCCAAGGTCCTGGGATTGAATTCTGCATTGGGGTCCCCACAGGGAGCCTGCTTCTCCCTCTGCCTAGTCTCTGCATCTCTCTCTCTGTGTGTCTCTCATGAATGAATAAATAAATAAAATCTTTAAAAATACCCTAAACTGAGATTAAGAGTTGAATGCTTAACCAACTGAGCCACCCAAGCAAAACCTCATCCCCAAGAATTCTTTTTATTTGTAGGATGAACTTTCTGATGTTAGCCAAGGAGGATCTAAAGCTACCACTCCGGCATCAACAGCTGCGTCAGATGTGGCCACAATTCCTACTGATACTCCCTTAAAGGAAGATAATGAAGGATTTGTGAAGGTTGCAGATACACCAAATAAATCAGAGATAAGCAAGCATATTGAAGTACAGGTAGCCCAAGAAACTAGAAATGTATCAACAGGTAAGTGACCCTAGTTCTTTCTGGTAAAGATCATGTGGGTATGAAAGGATTCATTTTAGGGGTGTTACTGCTTTAGATTTATAAAATTGTACTCAATTGTAGGTAAGCTTAAAAAGAGTGATGATCAAATAAAGTTTTGGAGAAACAGATTTGGGAAACCGGAGGATTAGAGAGCCTAAAAGGCAGAATAGTCTTCATCTTTAATTTCTCTGTATTTCACCCCTTAATTAGTAAAAACAAACAAACAGGAAGTTCTGCCCTGGGATACAATGGACTGTGTCCCCAAAAATACAAATAAAAACTTTGGTTATTTATCAGTTTCTGATAGTCACTGTTAATCTGATATATGACTTGTCTAAACCTCATGATTCTTAGAACCTACTCCTTAAAATGTTTTTCTGATCAAATGATGTATTTATAACCACTGAAGCAATAGGTTTCTCCTATTAGGGGCAGTATGTAATATATGCATTATTTATATCATCTTGTCCTTTTCCTAAGGCTCTGCTGAAAATGAAGAGAAGTCAGAAGTTCAAGCAATCATTGAATCCACTCCTGAGTTGGATATGGACAAAGATCTCAGTGGATATAAAGGCTCAAGGTACTATTAGTGTCAAAGTAAGGCATTTTATACTTCCTTTCCCCTCTCTCAGAAGCATACTATTGTTCTCTGGTCTCAGAGAGAAGGACATTCAGATGTTTTGCTGAGGAAATGTTGGTACTATATTTCAGTTTCCATTTTTGAAACTAGACATTATACTTGGTTTAAATGTTTTATGAAATGTTCCTTTGCTACATCAGGGATTAGAAGCATATGGAAGGATAGGGGAAAAAAATAGCCCAAGGGATAACCAGTACTTTCTGGAATTTGAGGAAACATAGAAACAGGAGTATGAGAAGTAACAATTTGAGAAAACTGTTCTTTCCCCCAAATCAGGAAGAAGTGTACATACTCCCTTCAAAACTGTAATGATGTCAGGTGCCTGGCTGCCTCAGTAGAGCATATGACTCTTGATCTCAGGGTTATGAGTTCAAGCCCCATCTTGGATGTGGAGCCTACTCAAAAAAAAAACAACAGAAAACCCAAAGTGTAATGATCTCATTATTGGAAAAAATTAGTCTCGTTTTACATGGGAAGGCTGTTTAGTGGCAGGAAGAGAATTGTTATGTATCATCTTAATCAAGGTAATCTAAAGCATATAGATGTTCAAGAATGTTACACAGGACCTACTCCCTTCCTTTTAATTTCTTCCATTACATTTGTCCTTTAAAAATAAATGACCATAAAAATACACACCACTTACCACTGCAGTCATGGTTAAAAGCATGAACGTAAGGTAAGACTATGTGGGTTCAAATACTGCCTTGGATTTGAATCTGAGGTATATATTCTCCTCCATAGGAGGGAATTATGATAATACCTCAGATGATTGTGAGTAAATGAATCAATGTATGTTGAATTATTGGCAGTGGGCCCAGTTTAATAAAGGTTAGATAGTACTATGGTCATCATCGTTTAATATAAGTTGAATTACAACCTTATGAAGTCAGTGTCTTCATCCCCATTGTACAGATAAGGAAGCTCAGAAATGTGTAGTAATTTGTCCAAGATTTCCAAGTTAGCGATTGGAGCTGGCATTAGGTCTAGGACTCTCTGATGTTGAAGGCCATGTCCTATGAAAACATTTTTTTCTTTATTATTTATTTAAAAATGTAAACAATGCAGGGATGCCTGGGTGACACAGTCAGTTAATTTTCCGACTCCTGATTTCAGCCCAGGTCATGATATCAGGGTTGTGAGATTGAACCCCCCTTGGTCTCTGTGGTCTCTGCGCTGGGCATGGAGCCTACTTGGGATTCTCTCTCTCCCCCATCTCTTCCCCCCACCACTCGCACAGATGCTCTCTTAAACAAAAAATGTAAACAATGCAGAATGTAAAAAGTGAAATTTGCTTTTTATCTGTCCTCTCTTAAGCCTAAGGAGATTAGCAGTTTCTGTTTGCATTCTGAACCTCTTTAAAAATTTTAAAAAGTATATTTTTATCAGACTAATTAATGCATATATAGTATTAAGGTCAAATGGGAATAATACAAAATATGAAGGGCAGTAGTAGTCTCTTACCCTATCCACCCTTCATTCCCATTCCCAATAGTCAGTGTCTATCGCTTCTTTGTTTTCTTTTTTGCCCCAACAATAGCAGCTCAGCTTTATTGCAGGGAAGCTGGGGAGGGTCAGCAGGCTAAAGAAAGGTCTGTGCAGGAACCCCCATCGCTGAGCAGGACTGTTGGGCCCCAGGACTGTTTGGAAGGCAAGAAAAGATCAGCATCCTGCCCCCTTTGGTCCATCCTGGGCCCAGGTTTCCAGGCCCTTGCTACTTGGGGCTGAGGTAGGAAACAGCCTATCCTGTTTTCTCCAAGTTCTCCAGCAGAGTGTCCATGTTGTGCTCAGAATTGAAGCAAACCTTCTTGTTGGGCAGGTCAATGTCAGACTCCTCTCCTCCCAGCTTGTTGAGCACCTGGCGGACCACTTTAGAGCTGCTTTCACAAGTTGTGTCCACAGAGAACTCGTGCTTCAGCATGACTGTGGATGTGGTGGCGGCAGCAGTCACATCTTCGTTCTCTTCTGCTATTTTTCTTCAAGTATCTAAACCACATCCTTATGCTCTTTTCCTTGCTTCTTCTGTTTCTCAGCTGGGATTCTGTGAGAAAATTAAGTCCTGCCCTAAGGCATCCTTGTATTATAATGAATTAGCTACACTCCTGTGCCTCTAGAATTGAGAAAATAGTCCCTCAAATAATTTTCTGTATTCTGTGGATCAAATGAGGAACCCTGGTTTTAGAAAAGTTGTGATACTGGCTGTTGACTTTATAGTAGAAGACGACAAGGATATAGTTCCTTAAACCACCATCCCTCCTTTTATCCTCTCAATATAATTCTCAGTTTGTGTTACATGAACATTCATTTTTAAAATCATTATGACAGTAAATATTGATCATAGCTTAGTCACAGAATATACTGTGATTATTTTTCCTATCTTTTGCAACTTTACTTTTCTAGAATTAGTAAAACATGGTAGATTTTTGTTTCATTTTATTTGCTTAGGCTTCTACATATCTATTGCAAGTTCATGGACAGATACCTTGCGAATCATAAATATAAGCACTTTCAAAATGGCCAAATATAAAGCCAGTTTCCTGGCGCTCTGTCTCCTGGCGTCTTCTATTCCCATTCTCTAGTCTAGGCTCTCATGGGTTCTGGTCCTGGCATTTGCCCTCACTTTCATACTGGGAATTCTTGTCACTTCTGTCCTCTGTCATATCTTCTGTTTCCTGGATCCGAGATCATCTTGCTGCTGCTGCTTCTTTCTTTTCCTTCTAAGATTTGTTTATTTATTTTAGAGAGAGAGAGTACAGGAGGGGCAGAGAGGGAGGGGCAGAAACAGAGGGCATCTTGCTGCTGCTGCTTCTTTCTTTTCCTTCTAAGATTTGTTTATTTATTTTAGAGAGAGAGAGTACAGGAGGGGCAGAGAGGGAGGGGCAGAAACAGAGGGCATCTTGCTGCTGCTGCTTCTTTCTTTTCCTTCTAAGATTTGTTTATTTTAGAGAGAGAGTACAGGAGGGGCAGAGAGGGAGGGGCAGAAACAGAGGGAGAGAGAATCTCAGACTCCGTGCTGAGCACAGAGCTCCGCATGGGGCTTGATCTCAGGACCCTGAGATAACAACGTGAGCCAGTGAGCCAAAACCAAGATCGAAGCTTAACTGACTGCACCACCTAGGTGTGCTTTGTTTATTGATGTATGCCTTTGTTTTGACAGAACATATTCCTTTTTCTTTTCTTTTCTTTTTTTTTTTTTTTTTTTAAGATTTCTTGATTTAAGAGAGAGCACGTGTGAGCAGGGGGAGGGGGGGAGGGAAAGAATCTCAAGCAGACTTCATGCCCAGCACAGAGCCTGATGTGGGTCTTGATCTCATGACCTGAAGATCATGACCTGAGCCAAAATCAGGAGTTGGATGCTCAACTGACTGAGCCACCCATCTGCCCCTTGACAAAAATATTCTTACTAGCTTTCTGGGCAAAGGCTGCATGGAAAGTAAAAAAAATATCTTTTTTAAGATTTTATATATTTATTCATGAGAGACAGAGAGGCAGAGACCCAGGCAGAGGGAGATGCAGGCTCCATGCAGGGAGCCTGACCTGGGACTTGATCCCGGGTCTCTAGGATTACGCCCCGGGCTGAAGGTGGCGCTAAACCGCTGGGCCACCTGGGCTGTCCCAGGAAGTAAATTTTTGGAGAACTTGAATATGACAAATGTCATTTGAAAACACGATTGATAGTTTGGCTAACAGAATTCTAGGTTGGAAAATCTTCAAAAGTTTTCCTTCAGAATTGTGAAGACATTGTTCATAATCATGTTGAGTTTGAAGAGTTGGCCATTTGGATTCTTGCTTTTTTGTTTATTTTCTCTGGAAGCTTTTTAGGATCTTCACTTTATCCCTGATATGTGCCCTCCCCCGCTTTAAAAATACATTCATCATGTGTTTGACGTAGGGATCTTCCTTGTATCTTCTTGTATATGGTAAATCTTTTCATCTGGAAATTCATTATCTCCCAGTTCTGAGGAATTTTCTTATTTCTCCTTACTGTTGTCTCTTCCTCTCTCTTTCTGGAATATCTGTTAGGTGGATTTTGAGCAGTCTGGACTAACCTTTATAATTCCACCCTCCCCCTTCTGTTTTTGTTCTAATTTTGGGATGATTTCTTCAATTTTATCTTTCAGCCCTCATTGATTTTTTTTCTTTTCCCCTAAAAGTATTTTTTTCTTATTAAAAAACCTTTATTTATCAAACACTGCCTAGTCACCACCTAAAAGCAGAGACAAAGTCTTAGTATTTCTTTCTTTCTTTTTTTTTTTTTTTTATGATAGTCACAGAGAGAGAGAGAGAGAGGCAGAGACACAGGCAGAGGGAGAAGCAGGCTCCAGGCACCGGGAGCCCGATGTGGGATTCAGTCCCGGGTCTCCAGGATCGCGCCCTGGGCCAAAGGCAGGCGCTAAACCGCTGCGCCACCCAGGGATCCCTAGTCTTAGTATTTCTAAGTGCATAGAAGTTGCTCAGTGAATAGTTGATTTCTTTTCCCCCTAAAAGTTTTTAGAATTACTCTTTATAACATCCTATTTTTTTTTATGTACACAATGTTTATTCTGAAAAAAAAAAAAGTTGTGTGTTTTTTTTTAATTTCTTCTGCTGCTTGCATTGTCTCCTTTTGCTCTGAGTGCCTCTGTTATAGTCCATTTGTTTTTAGACTCTTTATTTTATAATAAAGGCCTTCTTTAAAAGTTTGGTGCTCCATGGCTGTTTTGCTGGTACTTAGGTAAGTAATGCAGATACTCTGGTTTCCTGCTTTTAACACTTAAACATGGCTTCCATTGTTTAGGGAGCAATGCTGTGGGGAGGGAGATCTCTGTTCTGGAGGATTGGATCGCACTCATACTGCTTCTTGTGCTGTCTTTCTATTGTTTTTCATCCTAACCTTCTGTTTTATGTTTCCCCTTTACATGTATCTTTCTTTTTCTTTTTTCTTTATTTTTAAGATTTTATTTGCTTGAGTGAGAGAGAGAGAGTGGCGAGCACAGAGGGAGAGGGAGAAGCATACCCTTGCTGAGCAGAGAGCCCAATGCAGGGCTTGATTCTAGGACTCTGGGATCATGACCTGAGCTTAAAGGCAGATGTTTAACCTCCTGAGCCACCAGGCACCCCTGCATGCATCTCTCTATAGATTGCTGGTTCCTTCAATTCCTCCTTCAGAGATTCTGGCAGTATACTGAGCTCCTCCCTCAACCTCAGTGCTGACATTTCAGCCTTTTCTGGTCTGTCAGATCAGTTTTGTTTGCCTGTATTCCATCTTACAGAATTTTGTTCACAATTCATCTGCTGTAATTTCTTTTTCTATTGCCTATGTCCTATTGGGCGGTAAATAACTATGTTTAGTCCACTAAGTTTAACTGGAAATCCTATGGAAATTTTTTTAAAAGATTTATTTATTTATTTTAGACAGAGCTGAGTGAGAGAACACACATGAGAGAGAGAGAGAGAACGCGCGTGCACGCGAGAGAGTGCGCACTAGCAGGAGGGGGAGAGGGAGAGAGAGTCCTAAGCAGACTCCATCCTGAGTACAGAGTCCACGTGGGGGTCAATCCCACAACCCTGAGATCACTATCAGAGCCGAAACTAAGAATTGGATGCTTAACTGACTCTGCCACCGAGGTGCCCCAACTATTTTCTATTAATATAATATGAAAGCACAAACATACACATATCCCCATTTCCTTCCATATCCCATATTATAAAGCTTCTTCTATATAAGTATTTGTATTCTTTATTTTAACAGTTACTGTAATTGCCCTTAAAAGAAAAACAAAATGGCCATGCCAGTTTATATCTAGACAACCTATTAACATGGTAGTTAATATCATGGATTCTGAAGCCTGACTGTGTGCAGGGTTTGAATCCTGCCTCTTTGACTCATTTGCTGGATGACCTTGGTGAATTCCTTAATCTCTTTAGTTTCCTCTTCTATAAAATTGGGATAATAGCACCTCCTTTAAGTCAGTGTGAGGATTCAGTAAGGTAAACTAGGTAAAGTGCTTGTACAGTGTCTAATATAATGAAGAGTAGTGCTCTGTTAGCTATC
Source organism: Canis aureus (assembly GCF_053574225.1). Lineage (NCBI taxonomy): Eukaryota > Metazoa > Chordata > Mammalia > Carnivora > Canidae > Canis > Canis aureus. Next base: position 34,323,762 of record NC_135626.1, read on the forward strand.
ATTTATTGTTTGTGTTTACTGAGATCTGACCAAAAATAAACATTCTATATTTTCTTCAACAGTTCTTTCTGTGGAGTTTAATGGTAATTTTTTAGGAAACCTTTTAAAAATCTTTTAAAATTACATTTTGTATTAAATGCAAATTACAGGAGACAATTATTTGCCTATTGTATTCACTTTACACTTTTGAAAAAGCCTGTAATATTTGTTGATTTTTTTTCTGTTGCATAGCACTCCCACCAAAGGCATAGAGAACAAAGCTTTTGATCGCAATACAGAATCTCTCTTTGAAGAACTGTCTTCAGCTGGCTCAGGCCTAATTGGAGATGTGGATGAAGGAGCAGATTTACTAGGTATGATAGCTTATCTGAAGAAGTATCATACTGTAATAGTTTTTTAAGTGATTTAATTGAAAATTCCTTTAAAGTGTCCCTAACTGCTGCTCAGTAGCACAGTTATTGTACTTTCAGGTAATAAATAGGAACGTAGTCTTTGAGATCACAAGTTTTATTTTATTTTATTTTATTTTATTTTATTTTATTTATTTATTTATTTATTTATTTATTTATTTATTTATAAAGATTTTATAGAGATCACAAGTTTTAAATGAAAGTATCTTTGTGCATGGATATCCCTCAAATTGAATTGTACTTTAATTTGTATTTTGAAAATCATACAGCACATTTTATTAAACATGTGTTTAATATTCTTTAATATTAAGAATATATTATATTCTTTAATATACTTAATATAATAAGTATTTCACATAAGGAGCACAGTGATCAAAAAAAAAAAAAAGAAGAAGGAGCACAGTGATTTTTTTATATATATATATGAGTGTGTGTGCATCCAGGTGTGTGGATGTGTAGATGTATAGATTAATAGGTAGTTAGTTCCTGGCTTAGGTAGACTTCTTTAAATTCTATTGACCTTAATTAGATAAGAAAATATAATACTTGGGGTCTATTTATTTATTTATTTATTTGTGATTTCACAACATATTCTGTTTGGAAATGTAATCATTTTAGAGTTTGTGTTATAGAAGATACCTGGTTTGAAAAAGAATACTGCATTTGACTGTTCCATTATTTATCTGATAACCTTTGCCAAGTAGTTAACCTCTCCTGGCCTTAGTTTCTTTGATAAAATGAAGGAGTTGGATTCTAGTTCTTGGGTTGAGCAAACTGTGGCTCATGGGTCCAAATTCAGCTCATCTCTTCTGTGTTCAAATAAAGCTTTATTGGAATACAGCCCATCTCATTTATTTACTTATTGTCTATAGTTGGTTTTGCGCCCAATAGCAGAATTAAGTAGTCTATAACAGAGATCATATGACTTCCAAAGACTTAAAATATTCACTATCTGACACTTTACAGAAAGAATGGATAGACTTCTTCTCTAGGGGATCTCTGAAGTCTCTTTCAACAATAATTACATATGTCAATTAGTTTTGGCTTGCCTTTCTTTTAACTTACAATCTTACAGAAATTGAAAGCCTTATTGTATTAAAAAACCTATGCCTTTGGAATAGAAACTGGTCTTTAAAAATTTTTGTATCTATTATTGACATTATAATTCAGACTACAGTGTTCTCAGAAGGTGCTGTTTGTTAATTTTTGCGAATATGGGGTGGGATTACTTGCATTAATTTGGGTTAAATTTATTGATTACCATTATATTCTTCAAAGTATGAAGTATTTTTTGAAGGAAATATAAGTTCTGTCTAAATGGAACTCATAGTCTATCTAGTAAGAGAGATTGAAAGTTTATTATAAGTAAAACTTTTTAAATTAGACATAAACTCCCACTGTTAAAGTCTAAGTAAAGTATTGGAAGCAATTGAATGAGTTTGCATTTCTCAAGGAGGGCTAAAGATTAATTCTTAAGAAACACCCCATTTTTACATTTTAACTTACACTTTAAATTTAGTTAACTTTAAATTATGAATGAAAAGTTCCGTTTAAGAAACTGAGTCCCTGGCAAAATTGAAGGATAGATGCAAAAAATGTTAGAAGAATTTTTGTGTTTAAATTTGCATTCAAATTTATATACAATAAAATTCGCTCTTTATGATGAATTTTTTTACTTTTGCCAAAGCATAGAGTTGTATAATCACTACTAGAAGCAATATACGTCCCCAGAAAGTTCCTTCATGTTGCAACTTTGTATTTAACTAGAATGAAGTATTTGTAATGCAGTTTGTATACCCTGCTACTCATAATCCAATATTGAATAATATAATTTTTGAGGTTGGTGGTCTCAAACATTCCTTTTTGTAAAAGTTAAGAAGCCACAGAGTACTTAGAAATAATTGTAGTCTTTTAAAATCAGGTATTTTCTGAAAGCTTCCATTCTTTAAGTCAGAAAATTAAGCATAATGAATAGGTTAAAAGCAAAATCCTGATACTGTGGGTTTCTTTCTACTTTGAAAATAAGAAATAGACTGTAAACTAGTGTCTTTTCCCTTTTGCAGATAATGATATATTTATCTCTAGAATGTTCCAGATTAGAAGATTTTACTCTAATACCTTGAGTGTAGTGACTTATGCCTACGTGAATACCTTTTGATCGAAGATGGTAAATGAAATTTCCTAGGCTCATATTTGTTCCCTGGCTTATCTTCTATACAATTTCATGATAGCAATTGAAGTGTAATATTAAATGGAATATAGTGAAACTAAAAAAATTGTTTCCCAAAGTTCTTTAATTGACTTTGGGTTGATAAATAAGTATGCAACCCATTTCTATAACTCATTATTCATTTTCTTAATTACTATATTATTGTAAAACTCTTCTCTTGTTCAAGGATATAAATTTTTGTAATCATTATGCATATACTCCACACTTAGATTATTTTTTCCCCAGATTTTAGCAATTTAAAAGAGGTAAACCCCTCCCCACTCCATTTGTCCTTGTCCTTTGACTTTCTTATTTTTGTCAGTCCTTTTTCCATTCACTTTAGTCATGTACTTTCCACAGCCACACTCAAGAACTTGGAAATTGCACATCCTACTCTTGGGGTTTTTTTCTTTCTTTTGATTATCCTTCTGTATTTTCAACTTCACTGTCTTTACTTCTTCTATTATCATTTAAACATATTCAGATGTTTTCCATTTAATTTTTTTTAAAGATTTTATTTATTTATTTATTCATGACAGACAGAGAGAGAGAGGCAGAGACACAGGCAGAGGGAGAAGCAGGCTCCATGCAGGGAGCCCGACGTGGGACTCAATCCCAGGTCTCCAGTATCACACCCCATGCTGAAGGTGGCGCTAAACCGCTGAGCCACCAGGGCTGCCCAGGTGTTTTCCATTTAAAAGTGAAAGCACTGCCCCCCTTTTAACCCTCCATCTTCAGTACCTTCATGCCCTATCACTCACTTAGGTTCCATTTCTGGTCACACCTTTTTGCAGCACTATCAAAGAGATATCTCTTCTGTGTCTGACACTATTCTAGATGCTTGTGATACATCAGTGAACAAAGCAGACTTCTTGAAAGTAAAGCTGCTTTTAACTGCCAGGATTTCCCTTTCCCACTTGCATCTCATCCCCCGGTAGTCTGTGTGGGATTATTCACTGCACTCCTCTTGTGTGAAACCACCTTCTTTTTTGCTATATTCAGCGGTTCCTTCTATACTCTTTTCATAGAACTCTTCAGATAACCTTTTGTCTTTAACACCATCTTTGTTGGATTTCTGTGATAGCAGACTTTCCTACCTCTGATTCTTCTTTTTCAGTCTTCTTTGCAGGATCCTCTTTTTCTGCCCATCTTTCAGGATATCAGTATCCCAGGCCTGCTTCTTTGTTTGGGAAATCTTATTTGCTCTTGTTTCTTGGCTTTTGTGGATAATTGCTTCACAGTTTTTATCACTTTCCAAGATCTTTTTCTAGTGCCACAGACTATTATTTCCAAACACTCCATGAGACACACTTAAGATGATTTGTGGGGCTTTACCCTTAATGTGTCTAAAGGTCAGTTTATCATGTTCGTTGTCCTGTTCAAGGCTGTTCTTGGTCCAGCACCATACTGTCTCAGTGAATGCCTCACCGTCCACTCAATTCTCTGTTCAGAATCTCTCCTTTTTCCCTCAGAACCAATCACCATGGATTGTTTACTCCTTTTCTTAAAAAAAAAAAAAAAAAAAAAAAATTGTATATGTAACTCTTTATATATCTCCTTGCCTCTATTTAAATGGCATATCCTCCTATTGGAATTCTGTCTTGATCCCCTAGTTAAAGCTTAGTTGTCCTGGAAATGTATTCTTGTGGCACTTGTTTTCTTTATTATGCCACTCTTTATACTTCACTGTGATTTTATACATACTCATCTCCCTGGGTAGGCTATAAGCTCAATGTCAAGACAACTTTGTCCTTTGCTCATATGGAGTCTTGAGCACCATAGCACAGTGATTAAGTGAATGGACCGCTAAACAGAATAGTTCTTTTTTTTTTTTTTTCTAAAGATTTTATTTATTTATTCATGAGAGACAGAGAGAGAGAGAGAGAGAGAGAGAGGCAGAGACACAGGCAGAGGGAGAAGCAGGCTCCATGCAGGGAGCCCAACGTGGGACTCGATCCCAGGACTCCAGGATCAGGCCCTGGGCTGAAGGCAGCGCTAAACCGCTGAGCCACCTGGGCTGCCCCAGAATAGTTCTTATGGCTTTATTTCACCTCTAATTCTGTGATTCTTCACCTTTTAGGATTAAAACTCCTTTATGGGAGAATTTGTAAGAAAGCAGTGTATTTTTGGAAAAATGCATGTACAGGTAGACAAAATTGTGCATACTTTCTCAAGGGGTTAACAGATAATTTGGAGGCCCAACTATGGAGCTAACTTGAGGATTGATGCTAAAATCCAAATGAGACTTCTATGATTTTAAAATCTGCCAGGCAATTTTTACATGTTTTAATAGGTGAAGTTTTCAAATATGTTAGACCTAATAAATTTATATTTGGTTGAAACCTTGAATAGAAATGCAGCCACTTCAAGTTATGTTTTTCTTATGGTTATGAGTTAGCTTTTATCAATACATTTCAAAGTGAAAATTTTGGACAATCCAACTGATCATATATTAAATTTATACATGAGATTTTGAGAGAACACTGAGAATGTGTAAATTTTAGAAACTACATTAGATATGATTCCCATGTAGTACATATTTCAGATTTTTTTCTTATTTATAATACTTACACTTTACTGTGTTTAGTTAATGGTTTCTCTACATCTTTTAAATTTTATTGTCTCCTCTCTCTCATTGAAATTAATGAGCGTAGATCTTGCTTTCTGGAAACAATCTAATTGTGATTCTCATTCATTTTTCTCTTGGGCTGCTTACCCAGGGGAATATTCTGGTGTGTATGCTTTTAAATACTTTAATATTACTGCTTTTTAAGCAAGGTGTTCTTGGCTGCTATTCTCATGTAATGCTTTCTCATCATTTTTTTTCTGCTCAACTTTTTTTTTTTGCCTTCCATATATTTTCAGCTTTTATGCTTATCTCCCTACATGCTTGAGAGTTTATAACAAACATAGTCATTACGTAAGCTTTTTTCAACCAATCTAGACTCAATTTCTTCTGACTGTATAGCTTTATTGAAAGTTAACATTAGTCGACAGCAAATATTTCAGCATATCTTGCCAAAATTCATTTGGAATTGTAATTTGAAAACCATTTTAGTTTGTCTTTATTTTTACCTTCTGGAGAATACATAGATGATTAAATAAGCTACTATTTCTCATATTTAATTCTTCATGGAGAAGTACCCTGATCTTTGAGAATATTTGAGAAAATGATAATATAGACAAAATATGAGTTCATGTGTGAGCATTGAATTTTTAGCATTCCTAGGTTGGTTTTAAATTATCTTTAAGTCATTTGAAATACTGCTTTTTAAAAAATCAAGGGACATGATAACTCCTTTTCCTTATGTAGTTTTCTTAGGATTTTTCCTTCCTGTATAGCTGGGTTATATTAATACTACTTCTTCCATTATATGCGGTTTTCTAATTAGCTTAGGATAAGTGAATGCTGAGTCTTTTGCTTTGCTTTGTTTTTTGCTTTTTTGTCATTGTAGTTTTTTGAGATACATTCCCTAGATGTTGTTTTATTTCTTCAGTTTCTTATAAGTGGCAAATTAAATAACTTTCTTCTCCCTAAAGATCATTGCATTGAATCTTGCTTTGAGTGCTCTGCCTATATTACAGTCCTCATTAAGTTATTAAACAGGATTCTGTAAAGTAATAACTAAACATTATCATTTCAGAGGTGGCACTTTGAGAGAAACTTTATATTATTGATGTGGGATTTTCAATCTAATCATTCAGTTTCATTGTGCAAAAGAATTGGTAAAGCATTTTTTTAAGGTATAACATATCGAAGATCATCCCTTAGGAATGAAGGAAATCATCTTAATTTCTGTCTTTCGCACATCATTATGCATTAAATCATAACACTGATTCCAGATGTATTTCATATCATGCATAAAGCTTTACAGATTAATAATCTATTTTCATGCTGTTTCTTACATAAAACATTTCTTGTTCTTTGTTTTTGCTTTACATGGAATGCATGGGCTTTAAGACCATAATTTCTTTGGTAAGGTTTCATCTGCATTGGGGTTCCGTCTTTCTTTGGCCTTGTTTCTGCCTGTTCTTTCTTAGTAACACTTAATTTTTAGGCAAAAGCCTACAATACCAGCTGTGATTTGCAAATGATTTTTGATCTGTATTAATGCTTACTCTTTTCTTCCTCTAAACATTTTACTGCTGCTTTTTAGAATATTTGGCAGAAAAGTCTTGATCATTTTGAAATATTATCTATGAGAAACAAAATATAGACTAAGTTACAAAGAATTGGCTAACAATCTTTAGTTTTGTTTTGTGATAGATAATCATTTATAATTCTACAACCTATATAAGTAGATATATGAAATGAAATTATAGACAAAAATAAGGTTACTAAAGGACAGATAAAATTTATAAATTAAAATTTGAGGCTCTAGTTTATATAATACCAGTTTATATAATTTTTAATAATTTTTTGAAAGCTTTTTTTTTTTTTGATAGGAATGGGTCGTGAAGTTGAGAATCTTATATTAGAAAATACACAACTGTTGGAAACCAAGTAAGTATATACAAAATTTTAAAAGGAACACAAGATATTGAATTTTCTCATCTGAGTCAGTGACAATATTTAATATAACACAGCATGCGACTGCCGTTGAGCTACCTTATCTTGTTCCCCTCCCTGTGTGTTTGCTGTGTGCACACATGCATAAGCAAATGGGCAGTGGGACCCGATTTCACTGATGGATAGGTTTTGTTGCTCTGTTTTATTTTTTGCAAAAACAGATTTTCATCTTCTTTCCACTCTACAAGTATTTGTGTCTCTTAACCTTCTGGATTTGTCATGTGCTTTTTTGGCTCCCTCCCCTGGAATGCCCATTTTATTTTCTCCTGGGGTTTCTTTATTTCTACATAAATATTTTGATCTATACCCAACCCAGCTCTCCTCTATAGTTGTCGATTTTCAGGTATAATTTGTGGGGTCTTAGGCCCTCAAACATATTGGAGTCTGGTTTAGTGGGGCAGGTCCTGAGTCCTATGGAAAGCAGTCCAGGTCCCTTTGTTAATTTGCTGTGCCAGAGCAACTTTGGAACATCTGGGTAGATCCAAAATAGAATGCAGTGATGAGATACCATGCCCATCTGTACCCAAAAGAACTAGATCTTAGAATTTTTTTTCCAGTTTTTTTCCCCCAGGTTTAGACTTTTTACTCATCAGTTATTAAAAGGTAAATTGAAAGATAAATTTTACTTTATTGATTAGGTAATTTTTTTCCTCAGAATTTAACAACAGTATCCTTATGGATGCTGTTTTGTAAAAGTTTAATCTTAGTTAATTTTGACATTTTTATTAGTTGGTGGTCTGTTTTGCTTAGCTTATTCTTCGGTTAAGTGGAAGAGTGAAAACTTGCATGATTGTGTTTTTTTTTTATCTTGATCTACAAACAATACCGGGTGGAATCTCTTTAAAATACTCAGTTATTCAGCTTTGACAGTGTAGTTCCTTTAGTCTGAAAGAGAACAGGTTGAAAGAGTATTCATTTGTAACGATATATGTGCAATATGTGTTTCTTAGACATGCTTTGAATGTAGTGAAGAATGATTTGATAGCAAAGGTGGATGAGCTGACCTGTGAGAAGGATGTGCTGCAGGGGGAGCTGGAGGCTGTAAAACAAGCCAAGCTGAAGCTAGAGGAGAAGAATAAGGAGCTGGAGGAGGAGCTTAGGAAGTAAGTTTTCTCTGTGGTCTTCTGAACCCAGCTGTCTTCGCCAGGGTGCCAGAAAGGGTCTCAGGTATCACCCTGATGTCGGCCTCTCTGTCCATAACTCTTAAGAGGCAAGGAGCACGAGTGGCCTGGAAGGGGGCCAAGTGCCGGGTGCTGATTCCACTGTGAGCATGCCCCTTCTCTGACCCAGTGTCATCATTGTCACTTTTTGTGGCTGTCATAATATGAAAAAAGTTAGTAGAACCATTCTAAAATTTGCTAATACAGAAATTAGAAACATTTTTTCCCTTCACCCAGCTTTCTTTAATACCTGTTTTTTTCTGAGAACAGTGCTACACTAATGTTCCCCTAAGTGAAGGCAGCTAAATACTTTGGAAAGAAAAATAATTATTTAGTGTTGATTAAAATTTTTGATATACCCTTTCATTCCTTGAAAAGATGAACTCAAATAACATATTCTGGTTTCTTCCCCACTAGAGCTCGCGCAGAAGCCGAAGATGCACGGCAAAAAGCAAAAGATGATGATGATGTAGGTTTATGATTTCAGATTTTTTTTCTTACTGCATTTTGGTTTTTAAGAAAATCTTGCTAATTAAGCTTTGGATACAGCATTATAGAAAGGAAGTCAGAAGATCTGTTTGTGGTCATAAATAGGATAGCTCATGCTCCCACATGATATCCAGAGGCTAAGCTTTCTGGCTACATGTGGTGTGCCATTTTTTTTATGGCTCTGTGGTGTGACCTCTGTTTGCATGTTCAAGCTCAAGGACCAGCCGAAACATTGTGGGTTTTATTACTGTTTGTTTTATCTCAAATTTTCACTTAGAAATATGAAAGTTTAATAATAAAAGTTACTTATAGTATTAAACATAAAAAGATGAATTCTAGAACTTTAGTTGTAGGCAGTCAGCTTATATTGTTTTCAACATATGTAAATACAAGACTAAATGAGTTTCTTGTCAATATAATTAGCATAGTGGTAGTTCTTTTGGTAGCTAGATTATCATTCCTGTAACAGAGGTTTGCTGGTCAACCATCAGACTTTTTTTTTTTTAAAGACTATTCTTTTTTTTTTTTTTTAAAGATTTTATTTATTTATTCATGAGAGACACACAGAGAGAGGCAGAGACACAGGCAGAAGGAGAAACAGGCTTCATGCGGGGAGTCTGATGCGGGACTCGATCTGGGTCCCCAGGATCAGGCCCTGGGCTGAAGGCAGGCGCTAAACCACTGAGCCACCCGGGCTGCCCCAAGCATCAGACTTGAGATATGTGGGTACCCTGTACAAAATGATTACTTAATACTCCTGCTATATTGCTCTTTTTTTAATGTATAATACTTGGTACCTACCAAAAATATATGTGTAATATATGTAAGTTTTGAACATAATAATTTAACAGAATGAACCCATCACCTAAGAACTAGAACATTATCAAACACTGAAGCCACCCTATGCTTCTCCCCTCCAGAGGAGACCACTATCCTATATTTATCATTTTCTTACCTTTCAAAAAAAATGATTTTATCAGGGCACCTGGTTGGCTTAGTTGGTAGAGCGTGTGACTCTTGATCTTAGAGTCATGAGTTCAAGCCCCACATTGAGTGTAGAGATTAATTTACAAAAAGTTTTTTAAAAATAATTTTATATCACACATATATGTATCCCTACAAAATATGGTTTCATTTTCCTTGTTTTTTATTTCATACTTGGAGATTTACTTCTTATATTCAGCATTATGTTTTTGAGATTCACCTATGTTGTAGTATAGTGCTGGAAGTTATTCAGGTTCACTGCTCATTGTATGAATATATTATAATTTATATATCTGTTTTCCTATTAATGGATATTTAGGTTATTTTCAGCTTTTTACTACCACAAACAATGCTGTTGTTAAGGAACATTATAGTGCAAGTCTCCTGGTACTTAGGAATGTGATTGCTGTGCTGCAGAATCCCTGAAGCCTCTGTTGTTTGACTTCTGTTTAAAGGAGAGGCAAAGTTTGTAGTAGGAAAACAAAGGAAGTGGTCACCAAGGTCTAAACTCAGCGTCTTTCTTAACTGTCCCACCCATCAGCAAAACAAAAGCTCTACAGTTAAACCAGTCGTCCTCCCCAGAAAAGCATTTAGGAATTGCAGTAGAAGGAAGGTGACTTGAGCATGCTTTTGGGTCTTACCGTGCTTATGTCCTTTACCCTCCCTAAGAAGAATTCTAGTTAATATACTTGTCTCCAGCTTGTATTTCTTTTGGGGCTTTAGTGACTCTTAAGAGTTGGGCGCCTTGTACCTAGCCAATATATGTAGATGATGGGTAGTTTGAGATAAATGAACCCCTTTCAGAACTAACTTGTAACAAATTGCTGAATAATTAGCATGTAACTTTAAAAAATGTTTTAGAGGAACGTTTCCAGGGAGCATGTTAAATCTGTATAGATAGGTTAATAACTTCTTTAATCTCCTTTGGTTTTAGCTCAGAATCTACAGTGTTCTTATTTCCTTTGTAGTATGTTCAAATATCTATATTTCTATTCGGAAATTTAATTGTTTGCCTCTTTTCAGTCATAAGTAATTATTTAAATCTCTTTGGTGATTTTATTTTTATAAGGTTATTTTTCTTTAAATGTTCCAGTAGATTAGAAATTAAGAAGCATTTCAAAGCTTTAAGATTTTGCTTAAGTTTAACATAACACCAAAAACAAATAATAGGCTCCCAGAGTGATCTGCAGCATTCTTTTTGTTACAGAGTGATATTCCCACAGCCCAAAGGAAGCGGTTTACTAGGGTAGAAATGGCCCGCGTTCTAATGGAGAGAAACCAATACAAAGAGAGATTGATGGAGCTTCAGGAAGCTGTTCGATGGACAGAGATGATTCGGTTTGTAGGAGAAGTGCCTCTTGGTGCTTTTCTAGTTTTGTTTCCTAGGTTTGAACATTCCTTTACTCAGAACCAGAGCCCTGCCTTGGGGATCCAAACCTCTTATTCTGTTTATTAGGAAATACTTTCTAAAGTAACACTAGGAATATGGACAGAATGTGATCAAAATGGGTGCCTTTTGGGCAAAGGGCCCTTGGAGAATGTTCCTATGACCTCTAAAAGGGAATTGTTACTACTTAGGAATGATGGTCATTTTTCAAAAGAATATAGAAATTGACACTACTTTTACAGTAATGTTAGGAAAAGATAAAAATTTCATGTGCCACCCAGGAAACAAAATCATTTTTACTCCTTGTCTTTCTGTAAAATACTCGTCTGATTTCCCCTCCTTCCTGGCTATTCATGCAAAATGTACATTCCATTGACATCTTTATTGATTGGGTCTTAGCTCTCACCTGATGCTGCCATCTAATGGCCATATTCTCAGTAATAGTGCTCCTTACTTTAATTTAGGAAGCGCTCATGAGAAGTTTGTGGACTAGTTGCCCCCTAATTTGCCCGTATTTTTGAGTTTGGATTCCTACCTCAGATTTACCAATAACAGTACACATACACTGACATGTTGTTTTAAAGCTTATGAACATATTTTTTAACCTCCAACTTTTACTTCTTTTGATCACATTACTTAACAGTTTATATGTCCTTTAGCAGTGTCATTCTAGAATGAAAGTACTTTGTATAGCACATTTATAATTTGCTAAACTTGTAATTGCTGCTAAGAAGGGATGAGTATTCTAATCTTCATTAAATTGATCAAAGAAACTAATGTACTAAGCAGTTTGTCCTTAAATATTTAATAGCTATTAAATAAATAATAAATGTTTTAAAAATTGAAGGAGGAACACCTTGGTGGCTCAGTTGGTTAAGCCTCCAACTCTTGACTTCAGCTCAGGTCATGATCTTAGGATGGTGAGATCAGGCTATGTTATTGGGCTCTGCGCTCTGCTGGACATCCACCCCCGCCCCTCCCGCCTGCAACTCTCTTCCTCTCGCCCTCCCCCACTCTCTCTTTCAAATAAATAAATAGATAGATAGTCTTTTTTAAAAATTGAGGTATAGAGAGAGGCTCCATTTTTTTTAAAGGTTTTATTTTTTTATTTATTCATGAGAGTCGTACAGGGTGGGGGCAGAGAGGCAGAGACACAGGCAGAGGGAGAAGCAGGCTTCATGCAGGGAGTCTGACATGGGACTTGATCCCGGGTCTCCAGGATCATGCCCTGGGCTGAAGGCAGCGCTAAACCGCTGAGCCACCCGGGCTGCCCTCCATTTTTTTCTTTAAGATTTATTTATTTTAGAAAGAGAACATGAGCCAGAGGGGCAGAGAGAGGGAGAGAGAATCTCAAGCAAACTCCACATCCTGCTTGGAGCCAGCATGGGGCTCAATCACACAACACTGAGATCATGACTTGAGCCAAACCCAAGAGTCAGATGCTCAACTGACTATGCCTCCCAGGCTCCCCAGCGGGCTCCACTTTTTTTCATTGCTACTTTTTTTTTTTTTTTAATATTTTTTCTTTATTTATTTATGATAGTCACAGAGAGAGAGAGAGAGAGAGAGAGGCAGAGGGAGAAGCAGGCTCCATGCACCGGGAGCCCGACGTGGGATTCGATCCCGGCTCTCCAGGATCGCGCCCTGGGCCAAAGGCAGGCGCCAAACCGCTGCGCCACCCAGGGATCCCACATTGCTACTTTTAATTCTAGCAGCCATGTGGTAGTCCACAAGTGAAAAGACGTGGTGCCTCACTTTTAACTTCTTCATTGAATTAAAAGATGTTTTCAATTTAGTTCTTAAAAAAAAATGTGAAAAGTGAGCTTTGATAGAGCAGCATCCTTACCACCTTACTAAATAAGTTTGGAGTGCCTTGCCTTATTTCCTGAAATGACCAATCTAGTTTATCCTCTTCTCTGGTAATCTTTTCAGTAATGGGAAAGTTTTTAGTCCTGTGAAAAAGGACCTGAGCAGTAAAGTTCCAGGCTGTTTTGTGATAGCTGGAGCATGAGTGCAATAGAGACCTTTATGTAAAGATAAGGATTCACAGGACAGTATTTTGATAAAAGGGAGAATTGGAGGATATCTCCGCAATAAAATTTTTTTTAAGATTGTATTTATTTATTCATGACAGACAGAGAAAGGCACATACAGGAAGGGGGAGAAGCAGGTTCCTCGCAGGGAGCCTGATGTGGTACTTGATCCTGGGACTCCAGGCAGACGCTCAACCACTGAGCCACCCAGGCGTCCCTAAAATTTTTTTTAATATTTACATTCAGGCATGTTGGCTGTCCATTCAGTACAGATAACAATCTTGTCTCTGCCAGTGGACTGAACTCTTTGATGGATGGATGGTGTTTTATTTATCTTAGTTGTATAGCCTTTACAGGCTGACTGACACACGATAGGTCAAAACAGCTGTTTACTGAATTTGTTGATTCTCTTTTGTGTATCCTGTGAACTTGGATCCCCTGTTCTCCAGACAGAAAGCTAAAACACCTCACTAATAAGACATTTTTTTCTTTCTTTTTCTTTTTAAATATAGTGCATCAAGAGAGAATCCAGCCATGCAGGAAAAAAAAAGGTCAAGCATTTGGCAATTGTAAGTATCTAACAACACATAAAGACAGCAGGGAGCACTTTGAGACAAGATTACAGTCAAAATTTATTTCTAAGAATGATTTTGTGTCTCCTTTCTTTTTAAAATTTGGAATATATGGCTAAATTGAATTTTTTCTCTTTGATATGTAGTGTGCCAGCTCGGTAAGGCTACTCTTGAGGACAAACATATGCTGTCGTAAGCTGCATCCTGTTGGTTATGCACTTGGTAGAATCTTCACTAAATTAGTTAAAAATTATGGGGAATTATTCATAGAGTCGATGATTACCTGGGTCCTCAGTACATAAGTTACATGGATTCACTGGTTGTCTGATTGTAAGGAGCTTTACAAAGTAAAGCTTAGAAAGTCAGTGTCTATAGGTTTGAGTAGTGTGTGTATTTATGTGTTTCAGACTTGAATTATGTTCATGCCAGAAGAACTGTGTATTTACTGTACTTAAAACTTACCCCTTTTGGTGAATCAGCTGTTTAATAGAAGTGTTAATTCTTTTAAGTGGTTGTAAAGGTAGACATATAAATTGAGCTTAATAAAAAATGTACAGGATGTATGTTAAAATGGTAATATGTGTTCCAGTACTTTACTACTACTTTTAGAACTGGCTAACTAAGCTTGTGTTCAAACCATGCGGCTATAATCTTGCTGTTTAACACAACTACTTATCAAGCAGGAGCTAGGACCCATGTTATTTCTTCATTACAAGAAGTTCCCTGTACTTAAGAGAGTCTTCCTTTCTTTTTTTTTTTTAAGCATTTTATTTATTCATGAGAGACAGAGAGAGAGAGAGGTAGAGACACAGGTAGATGTGGGACTCCATGTAGGACTCCAGGGTCACACCCTGAGCCAGAGTCAGACGCTTTACCGCTCAACCGCTGAGCCACCCAGGCGTCCTGAGAGTCTTCCTTTCATTGTGTGAATTGCTAATTAAAATGCAAGGATCTGCCATTCTAAGCAATAGTTTCTTAACTGAATGTCTGAGTTTGGCTGTGAACTATTGCTAAGGCTGCAGTGTAAGACTACAAAAAATCTTTATGCCAGTTTCTAACTCATTGCCTTGTAAAAGCACTGTGGAATTTGTGGAAATTTATGGATTACTTCATGTAATAACGGTCTCTCTTGCACATGCACTTTCTCGCTCTCACTCTCACTCTTCTCTTTTTAGTTTCAGCCGACTTTTCAGCTCCTCAAGTAATACAACTAAGAAGCCTGAACCACCTGTTAATTTGAAAT
Organism: Canis aureus; assembly: GCF_053574225.1. Classification (NCBI taxonomy): domain Eukaryota; kingdom Metazoa; phylum Chordata; class Mammalia; order Carnivora; family Canidae; genus Canis; species Canis aureus. The sequence goes on from NC_135626.1 coordinate 34,338,819, forward strand.
ACAATGCACCCACCTCTCATGTTACTCCTTCTGTCAAGAAAAGAAGCAGCACCTTATCTCAGCTCCCTGGGGATAAATCCAAAGCCTTTGATTTCCTAAGCGAAGAGTAAGTATTTTCTAAACTAGTGATTATGCTCTAAATAAGTTAACAGTTCAGAATATTCTTGCCCTTTATCAGGTCAGCTATAAGGTTCACATAAGTCTATAAAGAAACTATTTCTGTAACATGGCTGCCTACCTTTAAGTAGATTACTTGTAGTCAATACCTTTTATGAAAATTACATCTCACAGTTTCATAAACAGAAGTTGTTTTAAAATGTCTCCTTGTTGCTAACACTGGTAAATATTAGTAAAATATTAAAGGCCTACGTAAGCTTTTATCCTAAATGTTTGAACATTTCCTTTGGCATCAGAAGTTGATTTTGCCTCCTGACTCTGCTGCTCCTTGAGTACATGAACATGGACAAGCTAACCTCTCAGTCCCAGCTTCTCTGCCTGTAAATTGAGTATGATAACCGGACTCAGAGGCACAAGGGTTAAACTACATACAGTTTGTAAACTGTCTGACACACAGGAAGATTTGTTAACTATGACAGACACAGCAAGTCAGTTTGCATTTTTGTCTTCTGAAACAAATCATGGGGTCCAGAAATTAACCTTTATTATCTTCCTAAGAAGATACTGATTTATTGATCTTTAATCACTTCTAGCACATTCCCTGGCTTTAGAAAATTCTCACTAAATATTTGTTGAATGAACAAAAAAGGAGGAACTAAAAATATTTAAGAATTTTCCCTTTCATATGGCCAAAATCTGAAACCTGATAGAAATTTGATGGCTAATGATTCAACATAAGATACGCTGCTTGCTAATCTGTTAAAGCTTGAACACTTTACCTACTGCACAACTCTAAAAGGCCAGCGTTAGTATAACACTTCTTAGAAAGGCAGAACTCTGAACTAAACTAAACTGAAATTGTGCGATTTTTTTGTTGTTATTTTTGCTCTCTTAGCGAGAAAGGTGAGATATACTGTTGTTATAGTCCCTTAATTAAAAAGGGAAATTTCTTTGCCTTTTAGAACTGAAGCTAGTTTAGCCTCACGCAGAGAACAAAAGAGAGAACAGTATCGTCAGGTAAAGGCACACGTTCAGAAAGAAGATGGTAGAGTGCAGGCTTTTGGCTGGAGTCTGCCTCAAAAGTACAAACAGGTAAGATGTGAACATGATACGAGCATCTAGTGGGAAGTGCTAGGGGAAGGGTGTATGCCTGGGCATGGAGGAATCAAAATACCTGTATCAAACCTGCTCGTGGACTTGGCACACATTTAGAGAAGGGTTGAGGGTAGTGGTTGAGGGTAGCTGTTTTCTAGAGCCCCAGAGTTCAAAAGAAATGCCTGAGTCTGTGAGGAGGGAGAAGGGTCAACGGGGGGTTTACCAAGTGCATGGACTTGAGATAATCTACTGGTTTGTTTCTTGTTTTGTTTTATTTTATTTTTAGTGTGGTATAATTGACATACAGTATTATATTAATTTCAGGTATACAACATAATAATTTGATATTTTTATATATTGTGAAATAAATCACAGTAAATATAGTTAATATCGCTGAACATGGTTACAGATTTTTTTTTCTTGTAGTTAGAACTTTTAAGTTTTACTCTCTTAACAACTTTAAATATGCAGTGTAATATTGTTAATTATAGTTGCCATGCTGTACATTACATCTCCATGACTTATTTTATAACTGGAAGTTTTGTACCTCTTGACCTCCTTTACGAACCACTTCATCTACTTCTCACTCCTGCCTCTAGTGGCCACCAGTTTATTCTGTGTTTATGAACTTTGTTTTTTGTTTTGTTTTTTTTTAAAGATTTTATTATTTATTCATGAAAGGTACACAGACAGGGGGCGTGGGGGAGCAGAGACACAGGCAGAGGGAGAAGCAGGCTTCATGCAGGGAGCCCGATGCGGGACTCGATCCTGGGACTCCAGGATCACGCCCTGAGCCATTGGCAGGCCTAAACTGCTGAGCCACCCAGGGATCCCCTGTTTATGAGCTTTGTATGTTTGTTTAAGATTCCACATATAAGTGAGATTATATGGTATTTGTTTTTCCCTGTCTGAATTTATTTAACATAATGCTCTCAAGTTCCATCCATGTTGTCGAAGATAGAAAGCTACTATTCTTTTTTTTTTTTTTTAAGATTTTATTTATTTATTCATGAGAGAGAGAGAGGCAAAGACACAGGCAAAGGCAGAAGCAGGCTCCATCCAGGGAGCCTGATGTGGGACTCGATCCCAACACCAGGATCACGCCCTGGGCCAAAGGCAGGCACTAAACCCCCAAGCCACCTAGGGATCCCCTACTATTCTTTTTAATGGCTGAATAATATTCTGTTGTATTTATATACCACATTTACCTTACATTTACTTATTAATGGACACTTAGGTTGTTTCCATGTCTTGGCTACAGTGAATGCAGAGAACATAGAACATCTATCATTTCAAGTTAATGTTTTTGCTTTCTCCAGATAAATACCCAGGAGTGGAATTGCTGGATCGAATAGTAGTCTATTTTTAATTTTTTTTTAAAGTCGTCTCTATGCCCAAAGTGGGGCTTGAACTCATGACCTGAGATCAAGAGTCCAGAGTTCTACTAACTAAATGAGCCAGGCATCCCTATTTTTTATTTTTTGTCCATAGTGGTTGCACCAGTTTACATTCCCACTATCCATGCATAAGGGTTTCCTTTTCTCCATATCCTCACTTACTGTCTTTTTGAAAATAGCAGTTCTGACAGGTGTGAGGTGGTATCTCATTGTGGTTTTGATTTGCATTTCACTGATGATTAGTGATATTGAGCATCTTTTCATGTACCTGTTGGCTGTCTGTATCTTCTTTGAAAAAATGTTTGTTTAGAACCTTTGCCTATTTTTTAATCCATTTGTTTGTTTGCTTTTGCTATTGAGTTGCATGTGTATCCTGCTCCATTTTAATATTTAAAGATTTCATTTAAAAAAAATCCTTTTTTAAAGTTTTATTTATTTATTTCAGAGAGAGAGTGAAGGAGGGAGAGAAAGAGGGAGAAAACATGCACAGAAGGGGAGAGGGGCAGAAGGAGAGGGAGACAGGCAGACTCCCGGCTGAGCGGGGAGTCTGATGCAGTGCTCAGTCCCAGGACCCTGAGATCATTACCTGAGCCAAAATCCAGTTGATCCCGTAACTGACTGCGCCACCTAGGTACCCAAGAAAACCACCTCTGGTTTTTAGAAGTTTTAAAAAACCATTGTCATTGTAGCCTTTCAAACTGTTGACTTAAACCTCATTTCAGGTTTGCAGGAACTTTACTTGTTTACTTCCATATTCCCTATCCATAAAAGACTCAGCACATGTGTATACACACACACACACACACACACACACACACACACGTAAACCAAAATGTACATGAAGTAGTGTATCTCTTTTTTTTTTTTTTTGAAGTAGTGTGTCTCTTATGAGCTCCCATAGTATCTTGTTTATTGGTTCTAACTGCCACTTGACTTCCTGCTTAATTTTCAAATAAGAATAACAAAATTAACTTGAACATGATTTCAAACATTAAACATGTACCAGCAGTGCTTGCCCATGGCTCAGTGGTTTTGTGAGTTCACTTTTGATGAGACTTACCAATGTGTCTTTTTCTCTCCCCTCCCTAATTACTAGGTAACCAATGGCCAAGGGGAAAATAAGATGAAAAATCTACCTGTGCCTGTCTATCTCAGACCTCTAGATGAAAAAGATACATCAATGAAAGTAAGTTACTTTTGAAGTTAAAGGAAATATTTCTTAAACTCTGGGTGGTTTTTCTTTCTAAAATCAAAAAGTTTAAATTCTACTTTTGTGGATGAAGTTATTGTTTATTTTGTAATTTTAAACTGGGATACTGGGGGAGCCTGGGTGGCTCAGTGGTTGAGTGTCTGCCTTTCGCTCAGGTCATGATCCTGGAGTCCTGGAATTGAGCCCCGAATCAGGCTTCCTGCTTGGCAGGGCAGTCTGCTGTCCCTGCCGCCCCCCACTCGTGCACTCTCTCTCTCAAATAAATAAATAAAATATTTTTTAAAAAAATTAAAAAGCAAGTAAACTGGTATACTTTGAATATTAAAGACCTGTATTCATGAAGTGCCTGTCTGAGTCAGCAGAACATGCAACTCTTAATCTCAGGGTTGAGCTCCACATTGGGGATAGAATTTACTTAAAAGAAAGAAAGGAACAAACAGACCTATATTCATGATCATTATATTTTTAAAGAAATGTGAAAATTTCTAAACATTTTTAGAGAGAAAATGACCTAATATTTTTTTTTTTTTTTTTTAATAAAATCAAAAAGCTGTGGTGTGCAGTTGGAGTCAATTTATCAGGTGGGAAGACCAGAGATGGTGGGTCTGTTGTTGGAGCAAGTGTATTTTACAAGGATGTTGCTGGTTTGGATACAGAAGGCAGTAAACAGCGAAGTGCATCACAGAGTAGTTTAGACAAGTTAGACCAGGAACTTAAGGTAAGTGTGTGCACTAACATTTCACCTGGTTTTAGCTTTTTGGTCCAAAACTAACTTCTGGTCCAACTTCTTTCTATTTGGGATTATTATGCCTTTTCTTACTCCTCATGCTCTCTCTTTTTTAGATCCATTTTACTTAGGCATATTTTATATATGATAAGATATATACACTTGGAATGGGTACAGTTCAAAGAGTTTTGTCAAATGTATGCATCTATTTAAGAACCGTCACAATCGAAATACAGAACATTTTTATCACTCATTTTCTCTAACTGCTATTTTTTAGTTTACTAATTAATACCAAAAGGTGGTTGTATTTTTAGCCTTTCAAATAACCTGAAAATAAATGCTTTACTGTTAAGCACAGCCTTATGAAAATGTGAATATACATATCATTTTAAATATTCATATTTCGGGAATCCCTGGGTGACTTAGTGGTTTAGCGCCTGCCTTGATCCCAGGGCATGATCCTGGAGTCCCAGGATTGAGTCCCACATCAGGCTTCCTGCATGGAGCCTGCTTCTCCCTCTGCCTGTGTCTCTGCCTTTCTCTCTCTCTCTCTCTCTCTCTCTCTGTCTCTCATGAATAAATAAATAAAATCTTTAAAATTTTTTTCATATTTCTTACTTTGTATACGTAGGAACAACAGAAGGAGTTAAAAAATCAAGAAGAATTATCCAGTCTCGTCTGGATCTGTACCAGCACTCATTCAGCTACAAAAGTTATCATCATCGATGCTATTCAACCAGGCAACATCCTAGACAGTTTCACTGTTTGCAACTCTCATGTTCTGTGTATAGCAAGTGTACCAGGTAAGAGGAGGCCACGTCCCTCTCTTCCTACCATCTACACCTTTTAACTGGCAGAAACTGATTTGTTTACTGGAGGTACAGTTATGCATTGCTCTCATGGAGGTTATGTTCTAGTTGGGGAAGACCAAAAATAAACTGGAAACAAATAACTAAACAAGATATTTTCAAATATTGTGAAGAAAATACAATAATGGTAATATGAGAAGATGCCTGGTAGACAAAGAGCAAGGGGCTGTTTAGATTGATTAGTAAGAGAAGGCTTCTAAAGTTCTGGATTGAATATTATGTTAAAACATTGGTTTAAAAATTATGGGGGTTCATGATATGTCTACACAATGGAATATTTACTCATAAAAATGAATGAAATTTTGTTATGTACTACAATACAGATTAATTTTGGAAGCATGCTGAACAAAATAACCCAGATGCACAGGGACAATTTTTACCTGATTCCATTTTACATGAGCGATTTAGACTAGGCGGATTCACAAAGGCAGGTGGATTAGAGATTACCAAGGGGGAGGGGGAGGCTCTGGGGACAGGGAATTACCATTTAATGGGTACACATTTCCTGCAAGGGGTGTTGGAAAAGTTTCCAACATAGATAGTTGTGGTGGTTGCACAGCATTGTGAATGTAATTAATGCCACTGAGTTGTACACTTAAACACATTGAAATGGTAAATTTGATACAACACAATATTTTAATGTGCTATGAATAAGAACAGCCTTCTAAATAAAGAAAACTGAAGAAATTTATCTTTATATGGTAAATGCTCAGTTTTAATGTATTATTAATATCTTAAGACATTGTATACACCTACGGTGATCAGTTAATGGTGGTAGAAGTCCATACTTCAAGTAGTACTCTTGATATTAAAAAAAAATTTTTTTACTGAATTGTCAGATACTAGATTTCCTTTTTTTTTTTTTATTTTATTTATTTATTCATGAAAGACAGAGAGAGAGAGAGAGGGAGGCAGAGACACAGGCAGAGGGAGAAGCAGGCTCCATGCAGGGAGCCTGACGTGGGACTCGATCCAGGGTCTCCAGGATTACACCCTGGGCTGAAGGCAGACACTAAACCGCTGAGCCACCCAGCCTGCCCGATTTCCTTGTTTATAACCTCATTAGGTGGCTGCTGAGGAGCTCACTAAGAATAGAAGAGTTAGGGACTCCTGGGTGGCTTAGTGGTTGAGCAGCTGCCTTCAGCTCAGGGCGTGATCCCCAGATCAGGGATCGAGTCCCGCATCGGGCTCCCCGCGGGGAGCCTGCTTCTCCCTCTGCCTATGTCTCTGCTTCTCTCTCTCTATGTCTGATGAATAAATAAATCTTAAAAAAAAAGAACAGGTGTCATTTCTGACATTTTCATGTTTACTTAGGCTTGCAGTAATAGAAGTATTATCTTAATTTCTTAAGCTGCTTCTTCATTTTGTGAAGGTTCGTTTAAGTATAATTTAAAGTTACCATCCTGGCAGTGTATTTTGAATAGCTATTTGTCTCATCTGCATGCTCTTATTTCAAACTTATAGTTGCCTTAATGGAGAAAATGCTTTTTATAGGAGTTTACTTAGCTATTAGAAAAAGATTTATCTTGTTTTTCAGGAGCAAGAGAAACAGACTACCCTGCAGGAGAAGAACTTTCAGAATCTGGGCAGGTAGACAAAGCGTCTTTATGTGGCAGCATGACCAGCAATAGTTCAGCAGAGACAGACAGCCTGTTGGGGGGCATCACAGTGGTTGGTTGTTCTACAGAAGGTGTGACAGCAGCTGCCACTTCCCCTAGTACCAATGGTGCTTCTCCAGTGACGGAAAACCCACCAGGTATCACTTTCCTTACATGTTATCAGTACAGAGTCAGAGCCTATTCCAAATGCCTCATTATGAACTCCTACTTAATTTTAGATCTTGAAGTAACGAGGATGAAAGAGCTTGAAAGAAGACACTGTAACACTATAATGCCTTTTAAATCAGGAATTCTGTATTTCGCGGTATAGTGTGAAGGAGGGGGTAGGTGGAGTGGAATTCTACAGTAGTGGTTTGTGGAGAAATGATTGGGAGAAAAGCTCAACCTCAGAATAGTTAGCATGTTTTATTTATTTTGTAGAAAAGGAAGAAAATAGCGAGGTTGATGAAAATATTCCAACAGCAGAAGAAGCAACTGAAGCCACAGAAGGCAATGCAGGGTCAGCTGAAGACACTGTGGACACCTCCCAGCCGGGCGTATACACAGAGCATGTCTTTACAGATCCCCTGGGAGTTCAAATCCCAGAAGACCTGTCACCAGTGTACCAGTCAAGGTATGCAGATGGGTCAGCAACTTAGGAAACAAGAAAAGTACTCAAATAAAGAGAAACCAGAATCCTCTCCAGCAGCCACAGTGTTTCCACTAGGTCTCCATCTCTCCTTCCACTGCATCTGCTCTGGATTTCTCCCCTCAGGTGTTCTCTATACCTTCTAACACTTAAAAAAAAAAAAAATCTTGCCTATAAGACATTAGTCAAAATTCTCATGGTTTTTTTCTCCTCTGATATGACTTGTTTTTTCATTTCCATTCATATTGTAACTGTGCCATATTCCTTACCAGCCCTCCTCATTCCAGCTCCAGTTAGCTACAGTTTAGTTAGATTTCCCATGTGGGCTTGGACTGACTTTTTAAAATTTGGTTTTCTGGCAAATAGCTCTTCCTTTAAAATCGTGGGTACTATAGGCCCATTTAATGAATTCTTTAATTTTATTTTCTGCATTCTCTGGGCCTATAGAAAGCTTATGGTGATCTATCTAAATGTGATTGTTTTTACAATTTAATAGTCTTCCTCTTAGTTTATAGAGTAATCAAGTGTCTATTAAGATTTGTTAATTTAAGAATAGTCATCTTTTTAGAAAATAGGTTTGTCTGTTTTGAATTTGATAGCCCAGTTATCTTTTTCTTTTTCTTTTTCTTTTTTTTTAGAGATTTTATTTATTTATCAGAGAGAGAGAGACACTCCCTGCTGAGCAGGGAGCCTGATATCGGGCTTGATTCTAGGATCCTATGTGTATGTGTGTGTGTGGTCTTAAAACACACCATCCCTTTGTCTTCTTTCCCCTGAGAAAAAACTTTAAAAATTCAAAGTATCCCTAAGGGAGAATCATAATTACAGCCTGGATGTTAACTGCTGTATTACTATGTCTTACCTCCCTTATCTGCACCGTCATTCTCTCTAGTATGGTAATGTCATTTCAGGTACAACTGTTGAAATATTTGTTATAAGCATTTAAAATTGACTTTTCCAGGGGTTCACCTGGGTGGCTCAGTGGTTAAGCATCTGCCTTTGGCTTGGGTCGTGGTCCCGGGTTCCTGGGATTGGGTCCCATATCAGGCTCCCTGCGGGGAGTCTGCTTCTCCCTCTGCCTGTGTCTCTGTCTCTCTCTCTGTGTCTCTGATGAATAGATAAATAAAGTCTTTAAAAAAAAATTGGCTTTTCTTTTTTTTTTTTTTCCCCTCAACTGTTGGGAAAAAAAAACAAACTGAAATATGGAAATGTTCTGTCCCTGAAAATTGTAGCTAAGCATACTCAGATGCTCTTATTTTCCTTACCTTTTCCAGTAATGATTCAGATGCATATAAAGATCAGTTATCAGTATTGCCAAATGAACAAGACCTGGTGAGAGAGGAAGCCCAGAAAATGAGTAGCCTTTTACCAACTATGTGGCTTGGAGCTCAGAATGGCTGGTAGGTGCCAATTCTTTTAATATTAGAGTGTCTTTAGTTTTTTATTTTTGCTTTTGGAATCACAAGATAAATAAGTAAAATGTAGTGCATAGGCATACAACAAAAAGTACATATTAAAGCAGAGATCTTTATGTACATACAGATTTTGAGGTGATCCTAATTACCTTATAAACTGGACTTACATTAGTTATGAATGGTAAATCATATAGTTCTTTGTCACAGAATGTATCCTTTATATAATATTCTTGGAAGAAGAGGCAAATAAAACTTTAGAATCTGACTGATCCAAAAACAAGATCCTGAACAGCACAGAGGCAGAATTATTGATGCACAGAAGGCTTATATAGGCTAGAGTGTGTTCAAGAAATACCAACAATTAATCCATGTGGCTGCAAAAAGGCCCAGTTCCATTCTGAATGTAACTGTGAAATGTACTAGGAAAACCAGGACAGATCCCAGTCTGAAAGCTTATGAGATAGTAACTAACATTATAGTTGGTTCACGTTCTAGTAGTATGGGGAGTCTCAGAAAATTGTGCTTCTCTACAGATTAAGCAAGATTACTAGTGCATCTTTTCCATAGGAGCCTTAATACTACAAAATGGAGGGCCAATTAACTCTTCTATGAAGGATCAGATAAGAAATAGGTTAGGCTTTGTGGCCATATAATTTCTGCAGCAACTGTCAACTCTGCTATGGTGGTGCAAGAGCAGCCATTGCCATTGCATTGACAGTACATAAGTAGATGAGTGTGGCTGTGTTCCAGTAACAGTTTATGGACACTGAAGGGTGAATTTCTTGTAATCCTCAGATGTCATAAAATATACATGATTTATTTTTTTTCCAACCATTTAAAAATGTAAAGACCATTTTTATCTTGCACGCTATACAAAGACGTATGGCTAGATTTGGCTTGTGGGCCATAGAGTGTGTTTGCCACTCTCAGATGTAAACCAGTCTGTCCTCAGAAAGTTATATTTTGGTGTAGTAGAAGAGTAAAATGATTTTCTAAAAAGGATTTTAGCCAAGGATTCTGAAGTATGTGGTAACCTGAAACTAACTGACCATGCATTATTCTAGTTTTGGCTTTTCACTCTTCTATGTTTCTATTTGCTTAACCAGCTTATTTTTTTGCATTAAACTCTCCCTGTGGTTATTTCCTAAGATTTTTGTGTTACTCTTTAATCCTAAGGAAACTTTGTGGTCATTATTAGATGTAAGCAATGACTTGGTTTTCTCTATGCCTTACTAGTCTTGATTTTGTTCTTGCAGTTTGTATGTGCATTCATCTGTAGCCCAGTGGAGGAAATGTCTCCATTCTATTAAACTTAAAGATTCGATTCTCAGTATTGTGTAAGTTTTATTTTAGAAATTCTTCCTTTTAAAAGTATGTATTTTGGTATAAGCTATCTTTTAAGACTATTAAAGCTAACGTGTGCTTCATGATTATGTCAGTAACCAGATTCCTCACCCCCCCCCCCTTTATGGAAGCAGAGAAGCTGAGTGAGATTGAATCTCTCACTGCAAAGTAAAATAGTTCCTAAGTAGAGCTTTAAGTCAAACTTGCCAAGTTGATTCCTCACCATAGAACCAATTAATACCGGGACGCCTGGATGGCTCAGCAGTTTAGCACCGCCTTCAGCCCAGGGCATGATCCTGGAGACCTGGGATCGAGTCCTGCGTCGGGCTCCCCGCATGGAGCCTGCTTCTCCCTCTGCCTGTGTCTCTGCCTCTCTCTCTCTCTGTGTCTCTCATGAATAAATAAATAAAATCTTTAAAAAAAATTTTTTTAATAAAAAAAAAGAACCAATTAATACCTATTAATTTATGTACTCTTTAGACTTGGTGAGCGTGTTGACTAGGGCATTGATTCACTAGTCCTTTTCACTGTGTCACTATCAAAAACTCTGAAGTCCACAGAGCTGACTGTTAGTTCCACTCAAGGCATCTGTCTCTGGTCCGTGTAGCCCTTCTGCAAAGACAGAAGCTTGGGGGGGCCAGGAAGTGAAACAAGGAAGTCACCACACAGGCTGTTGATTTAATTCAGCTGACATTTTCATAGCAAGACTTTCTCAAAGAAGAGTATATTCTTAGGAAGCCTGGCTGGCTCAATATAGAGTATGTGACCCTTGATCTTGGGGGAGGGATCATGAGTTTGAGTCTCAACATTGGGTGTAGAGATGACTTAAGAAAAAAATATATATATATATACTTTAGGTTCTGGTATAAGCTCCTTGTCTGTCACACATTGGCCCTCTGAGAGCCCCTGAACTAGTTCAGTAGCATGTGGTTTCTTCTGCTTTCCCAAATGGAGAGTTCTGAAATCCCTTTTCCTTTTTGCAGACACGTGAAAGGGATTGTGTTAGTGGCCCTGGCTGATGGCACCCTTGCAATCTTTCACAGAGGAGTTGGTGAGTTATGAACATATAATATGTGTAGTTTATTGCTTTGCAAAAGCATTTTCTAGTAGATTGGCCTGTGTCTTAAAGAAACCATACTTAATAGGAGAAAGAATAAAGATGTAAGCTGAATACTAACAATATATGACTTTAGTAGATATGTGAGTACATGTAGTTTATCATTTCAAGGTACTCTGACATAATGTGATATTGAGGCTCTTGTTTCTCACTAGTACACTTAGGAGAAATTTAGTGAGAGGGAAGGTTTTCTTTTTTCTTTCTTTTTTTTCAGTATTTTAAAACTAATTTGTATCCACTTATATTTGGGAGGTTTTTTAATTTTTAATGGGATATGGTTTAATCATTTTCATGTCCTATAATTTCTATAACTTCTTTAAAACTGATGTAACTATCATCTGCAGACAAGAGAGGTGGTGGAGCCTGCTTTGAGTTAAGGGAACTAGGGAAGTGAGCATGTGATTTGGTACATGTATCAGCCAAAAGTAATCATTTCCTACTTGCTAGATTGCTAGAACAGGAAAATACTCCATAAACATAGCCACACTGAAAGTGTCGTATCTTTTGGGGCTTGGAAAAATAAAGGGTAGAGGATAATTAGTTGTCTTTGTAACTGGTACCTAGAGATTGCTGGTAATGATTCCATATCATCAAAGAGTGAAGGGACTTTCTTTTACCTTGTTCAGACCCTTTGTAAACTTTATCTGAGCTTAATCCTCACAGCAACTTATGAAGGTTCTATTGTATTCTCATTCTGTAGATGAGGAAACGAGGCACAGAGGCTTTTAGTCACTTTGTGGTCGGTCAGCTAATAAATACAAAAGCCTAGACAAAATGTAATAATAAATGTTTTGGCAAGCTGAATTCCAAAATTATATTGACAGGGGGCGCCCAGGTGGCTCAGTGGTTGGGCGTCTGCCTTTGGCTCAGGGCCTGATCCCTGATTTCTGGGATCGAGTCCCACATCCTTCCCTCTGCCTGTGTCTCTGCCTCTTTTGTGTCTCTCATGAATAAATAAATAAAATCTTTAAAAAAAAATAAACAAAATTATATTGACAGAACAGACAAAAGACAGTAAGTTTAAATGTGAAGTTTTGCATTGGGATTCAGAAGAGTAAAAAGGAGGCAACATGTCTGAAGAATGAAAAATACCTAAAGGTTGACCCTCAACTCAATAAAGGTTACTGTACTCTACTCTCAGCCTCCTAAAAATCCATGTCCAGAACAGGGCTGGTGATAATCCTGCTTCACTCTGGCAGATAGCAGATTAAACAAACATGGACAAAATGGAGTTAGGACAAAGGGTCTATAAACCGGAGTAGGTACAGAACACGTCAAGTGCTTTTTTTTTGAGAGGAGAAAACATAGGGCAGTAGCAAAGAAGTGGGACTGGGTTCTTCTGTGTCCCTTGGGCAAAGCAACAGACTGATGGGCAATGACAAACAAGGAGGCAGACTTGAACTAATTGGGCATGGGGAGTAATTTTCAGACAGTTACAGCTTTTGGAAGATGGTACCAGCTGCTTTGTGAGGCAGTACATTTTCTTTCACCAAAATTGTTCAAGTAGAGTCTACAACGCAAGCTTCCAGTGGCTGATTCTCATTTGTATTTCTCTCGTCACTAAAATGATCGTGTGTGATTCCTAAAGTGTTAGCAATGTGTTGTCTTTAACATCAGCCTGAGATATATCAAAATGCAAGTGAGAGAGATAATATCTAAAAAAATAATACTAAATCCATTCTAATTCTTAAACTAATATTATAAACAGATAACTTACAGCTGATCAGTCACATCTCTGCTGTAGTGAGTGTGGAGATCCAGGCAGTGGGTGGCTCATTGGACCAGATCCCCACTAAGATCTCTTTCCCAACTTTGCAGTAGACAGAATGAGAGAATCAGTCACTACAAAGAAAAGATAAACTGTGTGGTATTTTGCAGTGCATCATCAATACATTTATTAATGTACCCCAAATGGAATGTTTGTGTTAAAAAGTAGTATGCATTAACTAATAATTTATTTCTTATTTTGAAGATGGGCAATGGGATTTGTCAAACTATCACCTGTTAGACCTTGGACGGCCTCACCATTCCATCCGGTGCATGACTGTCGTACATGACAAAGTCTGGTGTGGCTATAGGAACAAAATCTATGTGGTCCAGCCGAAAGCTATGAAAATAGAGGTAAGTTAACTTAACCGTGCTTTCCGCATTTACTGAATTTGTGTTTTCTGAAGACTGTGATTATATTTAGCTTCTTTAGAAACTGTTTTCCAAGTCTGTGTTTTAGGGCATTTTAGTGATGGATTAGATGACAGCTTTTCTGTGTTACTTTGCCTTTCTTGCCACTTCTGACTCTGGTGGGAAGTGGTGGTGTTTTATAAAAAAGGAGGATTCGCACATGAATTTTTTTTTTTTAAGATTTTATTTATTTATTCATGAGAGACAGAGAGAGAGAGGCAGAGACACAGGCAGAGGGAGAAGCAGGCTCCATGCGGGGAGCCTGACATGGGACTCGATCCCGGGTCTCCAGGATCACACCCTGAGCTGCAAGAGGCGCTAAACCGCTGCGCCACCAGGGCTGCCCCGCACATGAATGTTTAAGTGTGTGTCTGAATATCCATAGATGCAATATGTGTATTATTTGGATGCGCGTTTCTTAAGATGTTTAGTTATGTGTGGGTTGTATGGGGGGAGGTTTCCCACCTCTCTGCCACCCCATGTAGATCCAGGCAAATCCATAAGTGTGTCATAAACTGAGAAATACAATTGCAGTGGCAACTTATGGTAAAGATAAAAATCTCTTAGCATTGCTCTCTTAAAAGTTTTGCCATAATATATGAATTCATTCTAATTATTAAGAAAAACAGCAGGAAAATTTTAAGGTAAAAGTCTTTAATCCCTTTGTGCCAAATCCCATTCAGTTTCCTAGGAAGTCCCAAAGTTAATCATTTGGTGGGATTTTCTTTTTCCATATCTATTTCCTATGTGCAGATAAACACACACACACAGCAATATACGTTCCTTTTTGTTTAATTATATATCAGCTTTTAGTTCATGCATTGCTATGCAGCAGTACAAGATCCTGAGACCAAATTCAGTCTTTTTGTTGAACACTGATAATCAGAGTCTGGATGTGCCAGTATTACTTTGGTAAATTGATATCCTACAAAGTGCTGAAATCTAACACCTTAAGTTGTTCATTTAGTTTTGCAGTTGGGGTTAAAAGCATTGTGTATGTGAGAGTAATCCTATTTAGTAAATAATATTTACGCTCCTCTTTTAATATATAGTCTGCCAAACTGTGCAAATTATAGCACAGTTTTTAAACATGAACTCCTACTTAAAGTAACATTGTGATTGAACATTCTTTCCTAGAAATCATTTGATGCACACCCCAGGAAGGAGAGCCAGGTGCGGCAGCTTGCATGGGTGGGTGACGGTGTGTGGGTCTCTATTCGTTTGGATTCCACACTTCGTCTCTATCATGCACACACTTATCAACACCTACAGGATGTGGACATTGAGCCTTATGTAAGCAAAATGTTAGGTAAGCTTCCAAAGCATTCTACCTTTGTCAGTTGAAGAAAATGTTTTATTTTTAAATGGTCTCAAATGCTAGGTAGAACAAATGAATAAGTTGCCTCAGGACTAGTGAGTTCTTATCACTGAAAGTGTCAGGCAGATGCTCCATGTACCCTGTGGTTTTTGACAGAAACTTGGTATCAAAAAAAAAAAAAAAAAAACTTGGTATCATTTTTGACTCCTCTCTTACTCCCCACACCTATTCTTATCACTGGGAGCTGTCAAATCTGCCCCCCCCCCCCCAATATCTTTAATCAGTTACTTCTTTATCTATGCCATTATCCCTGTAGGCCAGGCCACCCACCCCAACCCACCCCCCACCCTCCAGATAATTGTGAACCTCCTAAGCGGTCTCTGTTTCCACTCAAGTGTGTTCTCTAAGTAGTAACCAATGTGCAAATACCACCATGACATACTTATGTAACACCAATCACTTTTAGAATATTCCTTCCTTGAGATGAGGTGACATTTTGTGATAACACCAGGAGAAACCAGTCCTGTGGCCTGGACCTCTCTCCTCGCTCACTCTGGTCTGTTCCCACTGCCCTGAGCTCACCAGGTGCATTCCCATTTCAGGCGCCTCCTCCCCCACATGTTCTGTCCTCTGCCAGAGGAGGTCTTTTGGTCCCTTTGTACTTGGCTTTCAGATCATAGCTTACATGTCACATGGAGAGCAGACCTCTCCTCATTCCTAATTTGATTTGGGTCCTCTAATACTTTTTTTCATGGATTTATCATGATTGTGGTTGCAGCAGTACTATTTGATTCTTGTTTGTTGTCTCTCTTCCCCCAAAGACCAGAAGCCCCACAAAAGGCAGGGACCATATCTGGCTTGTTCCCTGCTGCTGTATCCTCGGCACCTGATCTAACACTCTGAGTGTTAGGAATGTCATAAACACAGGCTAATTTCAGGAATATACTTTTTAAAAGATGTTATTTATTTATTTATTTGAGAGAGAGAGATTATGTGTGTGTGTGAGAGAGAGATAGAGAGAGAGAGGGTGGAGGGGAGGGAGGAGGAGGAAGAGGGAGAGAGAATCTGACATAAAGTCTGCACTGAACATGAAGCCTTACAGTGGGCTTGATCCCAGGACTCTGAAATTATGACCTCAGCCAAAACCAAGTCTGACACTTAACCCACTGAGCCACCCAGCACCCCAATTTCAGGAATATACTTTGACCATAGGTTAAATATCTATAGCTTAGACTGATTGATAGTTTAGGCTGCTTCTAACTTCTAACACCATCTGTGATCATTCTCAGTTTTGTGAGTAACTAAATGATATTTATCAGATATATTATTATCTGTTTAAGAATTTTCCTTTCAGTTTTAAAAATTCCCCTCAATTAAAAAAAGTGCATCCATTTTCCCTAAATTATATGTCTGTGGTATCCTAAAATTTCTAAACTGCTATAGGACAAAATATATAAACAAGGAAAGAGTGTAAATTTTGTTAAAGATTGTTTTTATCTGTGCAAAGAAATTTAAGGCAAAGCAGAACTCTTTCAGCTTACAAAAACAAAAGGACATTTGATTTTCCAATCTAGCAAACTCTGTTTTTGTTGTTTTTTAGTTAGTTTGGGGTTTGGTTTAGCAGCTCCCTAATAAATCTGTGTCATACTTTCTGATCAACAGTATTTTCTTTCTGAATGATAATGAAATGTCAGCTACTTTAGAATTTTCTTTTTCCATTTACCATGAGTTATCAGACAGGTGATAAAGTCTAATGGAAGTTCGCTTTGTTTTTTTTTTTTTTTTAAGATTTTATTTATTCATGAGAGAGAGAGAGAGAGAGAAAGAGAAGGCAGAGGGAGAAGCAGGCCCCATGCAGGGAGCCCGATGTGGGACTCGATGATCCTGGGACTCCAGGATCATGCCCTGGGCCGAAGGCAGGCGCTAAACTGCTGAGCCATCCAGGGATCCTCTGGAAGTTCTCTTTGATGTACACCTTTAGGAAACATCCAACCAGCTCTGGTCACATTTCCTCTCTTTTATGATAATCCAGTCTTTTTGAAGGATTTGGAACCTAAAACATTATGTGCTCTAGTTTCTCAAAAAAATTTCCCCCCATTGTACAGGTACTGGAAAACTGGGCTTCTCTTTTGTGAGGATCACAGCTCTTATGGTGTCTTGCAATCGTTTATGGGTGGGGACAGGAAACGGTGTCATTATCTCCATCCCATTGACAGAAAGTAAGTATATTTTTAGCTGACTTTCACAGTGCAAAGAGTTGCAGGGTGTAGTTGTGTCCAGAATTCATGCAGAAGGAGTGGTTTTGGTATGGGTCAAAGACCTAACTATTGTTTTTTCATTACTTCTACAAAACTTATAAACTGTAGCACATTAACAGTGTCCATGTGTCAGGACCAAGGTCCATAACTAAAAATGTTCTATTGTGAGAAGCTCCTTTTCTCAGTTCAGGAATCATAGTCCTATTTCGTTGTTTAAATAAAGGCTGAAAAAAGGAAGGAAGGAAGGAAGGAAGGAAGGAAGGAAGGAAGGGAGGGAGGGAGGGAGGGAGGAAGGAAGGAGAGAAAGAAGAAGGAAGGAAGGAAGGAAGGAAGGAAGGAAGGAAGGAAGGAAGGAAGGAAGGAAGGAAGGAAAGAGAGAGAAAGAAAAGAAGGAAGGAAGGAAGAGAAAGAAGGAAAGGAAAGGAAAAAAGAAAGAAAAGAAAAGAAAAAAGAAAGGCGGAGGTTCAACTTTCCTCCAGTGATAGTACATCAATGTCCAGAAATAGGACCTAGAATCATTCTGGTTCTTCACATCTCCCTGGCAGTTACTATAGGATGTTCCACTCAGCTTATTTGAGGATTACAAGATGTGGGAAAAGTTTCTTAGGTCAGCAAGCGTTTGGTTATACTGGAGATAAGCCATTTCTCCTGTATGTGAAAAGGATATGAACAGAATGTACTTTGTATGTGTTTTATATTGTTTCATTATTGTTAGTTTTTTGAACAAAATGTACGTTGTATGTTTTTCATATTATGTTCCATTACATTGATTATTCATCAAATGAGCATTTTTGTGTTACAGAATTCATGGGCCGGAATGGTTTGAAAACAAGTGCCATAAGTCCAGAGAATAAGTTGATAACTAAACACCTCAAAATTGCCCTATCTTTCTTTAGGGAGAATGGGGACAAGAACCTAAGTTCTTTTTTTTTTTTTTTTTTAAGGTTTTATTTATTCATGAGAGACACACAGAGAGATAGGCAGAGACATAGACAGAGAGAGATCAGCAGGCTCCATGCAGGGAGCCCGATGTGGGACTTGATCTCAAGACTCCAGGATCAGGGGCAGCCCCAGTGGCTCAGCGGTTTAGCGCCGTCTGCAGCCCAGGGTGTGATCCTGGAGACCCTGGATCGAGTCCCACGTCAGGCTCCCTGCATGAAGCCTGCTTCTCCCT
The DNA here is from genome assembly GCF_053574225.1 of Canis aureus. Lineage (NCBI taxonomy): Eukaryota > Metazoa > Chordata > Mammalia > Carnivora > Canidae > Canis > Canis aureus. The sequence goes on from NC_135626.1 coordinate 34,357,285, forward strand.
CTGCCTGTGTCTCTGCCTCTCTCTCTCTCTCCCCTCTGTGTATTCTCATGAATAAATAAATAAAATAAAAAAAAAAAAAAAAAAAAGACTCCAGGATCATGCCCTGTGCCAAGGACAGGCTCTCATCCACTGAGCCACCAAGGCGTCCCAAGAACCTAAGTTCTTAATTCCACCTGTTTTTTGTGCAAGTAGTTAGAAATCTACATGAGTTTACTTCATTATAAAAGAGAATTCTATTTTAACAAAGCAATTTGAACAAGATTTCTTAAAGAAAAAGGGGAAATGGGGCAGGCTGTGCTCAGCGCTCCTCCTCTAGATCAATAACACCTGCCACACCAAAAAAAAAAAAAGAAAAAGGGGAAATATTCACATTTAGGAAATGCTCCTTATTCAATTCTTATTCTCTGAAATTGCTTTATGATTAAGAAAAGCAAAATCACAGTAAATCAAATTGTCCTTTTTGAGCAGATATTCTATAGAGGCTTTGATAAGAACTTCCCATGTTACTTGGTATTACACCAAGTTGGATTTTGTTAATGTAGTCAGGTGCTTGGAATGCCAAGTGAGCAGATAGAGGAGAAGCCGCAAGCGCAGAGGTTCATGGTAGTGCTTGTCCCCTGCCGTGCACCTCTCCCATGTCCCTTTCCTCCTCTCTCACTGTAGCCGTAATCCTCCACCAGGGACGCTTACTGGGGCTGAGGGGTAAGTGCAGATCCTGAATCCAGCTCTTCTTCCTGGCTTCTGATGGCCACTGGGAGGCTGTCCTCCGGCTCTAGATGCCCTCTTGAATGTTCCTAAATGCCATCCACTCACAGTCACTGCATCGCAGCAGATGTTCTGTTGGTTTTGTTTTTTTAATACTTGTTACATGGCCACCAAACTACTGCTCAACGGCTTAGTGTATTTATCATCTTTTGTTGCAGCTGAACTTTCTTCCAGACTTTGTTTTCTTTCCAATAAAAACACGAAACATCTCTTAAAACTGTCATTAATATCCATTGTTTACTCTTGTTATCGACCATGTTTCTTTCATTCACTTACTGGCCCATGGAATGGGGATGTTTTGTGAGTCTGGTTGTTCTAAAATAATGCAGCAAGCCATCAAGCTGGTATAAATGAAAACTACTCTATTGTAGTGGCTGCATCCTTTTAAACACAGCTTTTTACCACCCCTTCAAGGGAGATATTCTTACCAGAAGGGAGAAAAATCAGAAGATAAAACTATGAAATTTTAATTTAACAATATACCCATTTACTGTAAACTGTAACTGGTTAGTCTTCCAAAATGGGGATTTAAAAATAAATAAATAAAAATAAAACAGACATGCCTAAGATTCAAATCTGGGCTTTTTTTAAACTAAGATTTTTTTTTTTTTAATTAATAGATGTGTTTTTAAAAAGTAAGCTTAGTTACTGCTAGACTGGCAAAATCCCCTACTCCATTTACTGAGGTACTTAAAAATAACTAGCATGCTATGTTACCTTTTTTTCCAGCTTTATCTTGAGTTGGCATTGCTGCCCTTGTTTTTACCTCAACTGGCTGTAGCTTTTAGATAGTATCATAAGGATTAACCAGTAACATCCTGCATCATTACTATTTCCTAGGGGAAAATATTTGGTCTTTGGTTTTTCTGTTGCAGCAAATAAAACCTCAGGAGCACCAGGAAATCGTCCTGGAAGTGTAATCCGAGTATATGGTGATGAAAACAGTGATAAAGTGACTCCCGGGACATTTATACCTTACTGTTCAATGGCACATGCACAGCTTTGCTTCCATGGGCACCAAGATGCTGTGAAATTCTTTGTGGCAGTCCCAGGTGAGTTAGATTACTCTGTTGAGAAGTTGCATATAATTATCTCTTCTATCCCTTGGTTCCACTACCTAGTCTAAAGCTAAGAACTCGAATTACAAATAATTCCAGTATAATATATGATAAGTTATAATGGAGGTAGGATAAAGCACTATAGGGATATTTGAACGAAATTGTTTTGGAATCTTTCTCCCCCAAAACAAACCTGTCAATCTTTATTTAAGAGACCTTGCTTTTGAAAAGCAGTGATAGTATTTTGTCACTGCAGAATACCAGAAATAGTTGTGGGCCTAGTGAAGGAGATGGCCAGAAAGATTGTATACAGGAAGAGACCGGGAATGTGCTATGTTGCCTTTCTCAGTGTTATGGCAAAGAGCAGCAGATAGGAGTCCCTGCCTCACCACTTGGGTAGTTATCTTGAGCAAGTCACTTAACCTCTGATACTTGTCTTCATTTCCTAAGTGGACACGACTAATCTCTGCTTTTTTGACCTCATTTGTTATGAAAATTAACAAAGCTACTTCGGAACTATAAAGCACTATCCAGTAAAAGTTGGTAGTGGTGATGTCCAATGAAAAAGGTTCTGTCCACAAAGAATACTAAACTGATGTGACTGACCTTCTGCAAGCAGGACCCATGTTTTGAATTCTTTTCCCCCATAAGATGCAAGTTTTGGAGTTATACAAAGTTTGACTCTGACTTTACGACACCAACTGTGTGACACTGGACATGAGACATAGAACCAATACAGTATGAGAAAGAATGTGAAATTGATTTAATTTCAGGAATTGGCTCAGGTGATTGATTATAGGGGCAGGCAGGTCTGAAATCTGCAGGTAGGCTGCCAGGCTGGAGACCCAAGAAAGAGTTGATGTTGCCCCTGGAGTCCAAAGGCAGTCTAGAGGCAGAGTTCTTTCTTCCTTGGGGGACCTTTTTTCCTGAAGGCCTTCAGCTGGCTGGATGAGGCCTACCCACACCATGGAGAAATAATCTACTTTACTCAAAATGCACTGATTTAAGTGTTAATTATAAAAAAAATACCTTCACAGCAATATCTAGAATGGAGTTTGGCCACATATCTGTGCACTATAGCCTAGTCAAGTTGACACATAAAATTATACTCATACTCATTTTCCTGAGGGTATTCTAAAGATCAAGTGATTAAATGTCCATAGTATAGGTCTGGCACATTGTTCCCTAACCAGTTATTCAGTATTCTTAACAACATGGTAATGAGCTTCCTGAAACATACACCTTGTATATTTATATAGTTATTTCTTAGGATAAATTCCTAGAAATGGAATTCCTGATAGTAATACTGTTTTGCTTTTGTATAAAAAGGGTCTTAGAATCCCCTTTGAGTCTCCTTTATTTATTTTTTGAGTCTCCTTTATATTCCTCTAATCCCATTCCCTTCTACTTTTCCTGCCATCTGCTACCCCTGACCTGAAGTTGATGAGTATCCTGCCCATGTTTTTATATTTTTATATTTGAACAAGTCTCTAAACAATATGTAGTCTTTTTTTCTGTCTTTGAACTTAAATGTTATGTCACTTATATATTCTCCAACTCGCTTCTCATTTTTTTGAGATTTGTTCATGTTTATACATAAAAATCTAGTTCATTTAAACTATTGCATGTTAAAGGTGTCTTTGCCATTTCATGCTCACGGAATTCTGCCTTACAACTTAAACTTAGCGTAAATGGCACATTTACCAGTAATTTTATTTGCATGATCTAAATTACAAATAAGATATACTTTCCTTAAATAATGAGAGAAAAACTATGGATTTGAAATATATTTAAATATTAATTATGAATATCCAAACTCGTAGGGCTTACGTTGAAGATTTTTCTCAGTCTCTTACATAAATGCACATGCACCCTTTACTGTTCCTCAGATCAAAAGATGTAGACTGTAATAGTCTAAAGCAGGCAGCTAAGACCAGCCTAGCCACCCAGATCTCAGAATAGGTTTGGACCCATTCCTTCTTTGGTACAAAAGGGCTCTACTTAGATTTTCGAATTTACTTCCTATGACCTTTACAGGTATTTTATGATCATGCAGAGGTTTCTGGCATCCCTAGGACTTTGGTTGTATCAGAATATATTTACCCTTTTGTTCAATTTTCTGAAAATTTTCAGAGAAAATGAGTCTTCCCCACCCTAGTCTGTGGTAAGTACCATCCTCTTCTGTTCTTGCACAAATAGGTCAAGTCATCAGCCCACAAAGTGGCAGCAGTGGCACAGATCTAACAGGTGACAAGGCAGGGCCATCTACACAGGAGCCTGGCAGCCAGACGCCCTTGAAGTCTATGCTCGTCATCAGTGGAGGAGAGGGCTACATTGACTTCCGAATGGGTAAGTCATTGGTTCTGGGAGCTTGATCTCCACTGTGTTCTGTAACTTGGATTTTCACTCATAGTAAACAAGAAACTACTCTGATAAGTGATTTTTAAGAGGTTTTCTTTGAATTCTTGACTTAGAAAACAAATTTATATTACCCTTTTTTCTTATTTTTTTTTAAGTTTTTTATACAGAAGTGTATTTGTTTGAAGGAGCATTTGAAAATAGCAAGATTTGGGGTGCCTGGCTGGCTCAGAAGAGCATGCAACTCTTGATCTTGGGGTTGTAGGTTTGAGCCCCATGGTGGGTATAGAGATTACTTTAAAAAAAAAAAAAAAACAACCCTGCATTATCTGCAAATAAAATTTGATGAAAAGTAAGACTCTTGTTGACCTGTATGACCCACCATTTAAAAAGAAAAAAGAAAACAGGATTGGATCATATATGGAAGTGTATGTGAAGAGTATAAGATAAGGAATCAGAAGGCCTTGGGCAAATCATTCAGCCTCCCTGAAGCCTAGTTTCCTCACCTACAAAAGGGAGAAATAAAAATACTTCATAAAGTAGTGTTTGTACCAATATGGATTTTGTTTGTTCTTTTTTTCACCTTACAAACATGATTTGCTAGGTGCCTGTCAGTCTTAAGCTTGAGATGCAGATACAAATCAAAGATCCCTTCCAGCAGATTATGGAAGAGTGCAGAGATAGCAGTATGTTAATAGATAAGTGTTACAGGTGTTCTGGGGGTCAGGGGGTGGGGCAGGGACAGAGGCAACACATGATGCTTGAGCTGACATAGATCTGCATGGTGGTAGTCTAAAGAATTGGGCTGGGGAATGAGCAGGATGAGGAATGCTGAGGATTGGCATTCCAAGGTAAGAGAATAGATAGCTTGATCAAAGAAAGGCTTGCTTAGAAATGTTGAAACCATCTTGAATGAAGAAAAAGTATTTTTAAATGGCTGGAGCATTTGACCAGAGATAAATCTAGAAAGGGGGGATTGGGGCTGGATTATGGAAGATCTTTATATACGAAATTAAGGAGTTTGCACTTCTATATTTTTATATATGTATGTATGTATTTCCTTCCTTTCCTTCCCTTTCTCTGATCCAGTATAGTTCACATACAGTGTGTTAGTTTCAAATGTATGATACAGTGATTCAACGGTTCCACACATCACCCAGTGTTCATTACAATAGGTACACTCCTTAATCCCCATCACCTGTTTCCCCCATCCTCCCACCCACCTCCTCTCTGGTAACCATCAGTTTGTTCTCTATAGTTAATGCACTTCTATCTTTAAAGCTAAGGAAAACTATCAGAGAACTTTAAATAGAAGAGCAATGTGAATAGATTTGTGTAGAAGATGAGTTGGAGGTATAAGACTAGACATACAGAGGGACGCCTGGGTGGCTCAGTGGTTGAGTGTTCACCTTCAGCTCAGGGCGTGATCCTGGATCCAGGGAGTGAGTCCCGCACCAGGCTTCCTGAGAGGAGCTGACTTCTCCCTCTGCCTGTGTCTCTGCTTCTTTCTTTCTGTATCTCTCATGAATAAATAAATAAAATCTAAAAAAAAAAAAAACTAGACATAGGGAAATGAGGTAGGAAAAAAATGAAAAACTGAGTAGGGCAGTAACAGCATGATGAGGAATTAGTAACTAATAGGATGTGGAGAAAGGTGAGGTGACCCATTTACTCAGAGATAAAGACTACCAGAACAGGGCAGCCCCGGTGGCGCAGCGGTTTAGCGCCGCCTGCAGCTCAGGGTGTGATCCTGGAGACCGAAGATCAAGTCCCACGTCGGGCTCCTTGCATGGAGCCTGCTTCTCCCTCTGCCTGTGTCTCTGCCTCTCTCCCTCTCTCTCTCTCTCTCTCTCTCTCTCTCTCTGTGTCTCATGAATAAATAAGTAAATAAATCTTTAAAAAACAAACAAAAAAAGACTACCAGAACAGAAGAAGCAGACCTGGAGGGGAGAGAGGGAGGAGTTTGATGCTGGGCATCACCTTGACCTTGAGGAGATTGGGAGCTGGGAGTTGTCTTAGGTCAAAGATGGTTGCTGGGCTTTAGGTATATCTCAGAAGGGAGGGATTTGGGGGCTGTTGAATTCTATAAGAAAGTAGTATAAAATTTAGGGCCATGTAAATGACAGTGTGCCGCATATAATTAGTATAAACCAGACTATCTGATGCAAAAGACTTATACATTTTTAAGGGGGGGATGTTACTGTGAAATTTAGGAATTGACTGATTCTAGTGGTGTTAGTAGGAATGAAGTTGCTTCAAAATGTTTTTAAATAATTGACTATAAATAAATAATTAAATAAATAAATAAATAAATAAATAAATAAATAAATAAATAATAAATAATTGACTATTGGTGCAGAATTCCTTGATAGAAAGGGATTCCATTTAGCTGGGGTGATTAGGGCAGCTTTTACTTGGCATGAAACATGGCACTTGGAACCATACTAAGGAGTATGTTAATAAAATCTGTGGTTTTTCCATGTCCACTGGAAACTCCTTCCATTGTGGATCCTGAAAACAGCATAAAAATTGTTTAACCAGGTTTGTCAATATCTCTAGTTAATCCAGCCTGGAAAGCACAGGCTTAATTTTAATAGTAAGTAAGTATACTTTTTTTTTTTTCTCAAATCAAATTTGATCTTTTTGTTCCATTTTAGTTTCCTGTAATATTTTAACAATGAAAAATTGATCCCATGAGTCCCATATTTTTTTTTTTTTAATTCCAGTGTAGTTAACATACAGTGTTGTATTAGTTTCAGGTGTACAGTCTGGTGGCTCTCCACTTCCATACATCACCCATGCTTCTTCTTTATTTATTTATTTATTTATTTATTTATTTATTTATTTATGATAGTCACAGAGAGAGAGAGAGAGAGAGAGAGAGAGGCAGAGACACAGGCAGAGGGAGAAGCAGGCTCCATGCACCGGGAGCCCGATGTGGGATTCGATCCCGGGTCTCCGGGATTGCGCCCTGGGCCAAAGGCAGGCGCCAAACCTCTGCGCCACCCAGGAATCCCATCACCCATGCTTCTTACAACAGATGTGCTCTAAATCCCTGTCACCTGTTTATCACCAGTCTTCTAGTTTCAGTGGTTTAATTAAGTAAGATGTAGAGCCCTAGGAAATGGTGATTCTAAACAGTAGAACCTTCAAAACAAAGCAACTCAAATACCAACAGCCTTTAACCTTGCCAACTAATTTGTCATTATCATTGTAATTTTTTTTTATTTTTTAGTTTATTTTTTGTTTATTTTAGTGGGGAGGGGCAGAGGGAGAAGAGGGAGAGACTCTTTAGCAGGCTTCATGCCAAGCATGAAGCCCAACCTGGCACTTGGTCTCACCACCCTGAAATCATGACCTGAGCTAAAATCAAGAGTCAGACACTTAACTGACTAAGCCACCAAGGCATCCCTCATTGTAATTTTTTAAAATTTAAAAACCAAACTCAATTTTTTTACATTCTTGGATTTTGTCTTGAATCTTTGAGATCGTGCTCCACTACACAGTTGGACATTGCTGTGAAAGGGTCACGAAGAGGTAGGTTAAGGAGTATTTGGCCTGCAGAGAAAAATGCCAATTTTTAGGGATTTTTTTTTCTGCCAGTTTCTCGTTGACACTACCAATGTTTTCTTTTAACCAGCTGAAATTCAGGTGAGATACATGGCAAAACTAGCAGATCAGCAGTGTACCTTTGCCCCTTGGTATATAAGTATGTAGGATTCTGGTGAAGAATCCACCCCAGAGACCAGTTGTCACTGAGTTGTGTCAGAGTAACCCTGGTCTGCAACAGCAAAACTAGGGATGTACGTTGTAGAGAGGAGTGTGGTTTGCTTGCCCTGGCCCTTGGGGAGCAGTGTCTTTAGTCAGGACTTCATTTATCCAGTTCATTCAGCTATTCCTAGGAGAACCTATAGCCTTCTGTGGCTTCGGCCTTGTGCCTTCATTTCTACCATACACCATTAATTCATAATCTATCCTAAACTTGAAAATCATGGGAAGAAAAACCCAATATAGAGGGGCCTTTGCTGGCTTAGTGGAGCTTGCGACTCTTGATCTCAGGGTGGTGAGCTCGAGCCCCACATTGGGTGTAGAGATTACTTGAAAATAAAATCTTAGGGGCACCTGGGTGGTTCAGTTGGTTAAGCGTCTGCCTTCAGCTCCGGTCATGATCTCAGGGTCCTGGGATAAAGCTCCGCATCAGGCTCCCTGCTCTGTGGGGAGCCTGTTTCTCTCTCTCTCCCTCTGCCTACCACTCCCCCTGTCTGTGTTCTCTGTCTCTGTCCATGTGTCAAATAAGTAAATAAAATCTTTATTTTTTGTTATTTTTTAAAGATTTTATTTATCTATTCATGAGAGACACAGAGAGAGAGGCAGAGACATAGGCAGAGGGAGAAGCAGGCTCCATGTGAGGAGCCCAACATGGAACTCGATCCAGGAACTCCAGGATCATACCCTGAGCCGAAGGTAGATGCTCAACCACTGAGCCACCCAGGTGTCCCAAATAAAATATTTTTAAAAATAAAATAAAATCTTAAAAAACAAAAATCTGAGTGTATTCTTTTTTTTTTTTTTTTTTTTATGATAGTCACAGAGAGAGAGAGAGAGGCAGAGACACAGGCAGAGGGAGAAGCAGGCTCCATGCACTGGGAGCCCGATGTGGGATTCAATCCCGGGTCTCCAGGATCGCACCCTGGGCCAAAGGCAGGCGCCAAACTGCTGCGCCACCCAGGGATCCCCCTGAGTGTATTCTTGTGTGATGAATCTGCCATCTCCTAGTGCTGCAGGGAGGCAGTTTCTGTTTCCATGTGCCTGTATTGGTTATCTCTGATTGGAGAGCATTATTGTCACTGACAACAAACATGAGTTGTTTGGGTTTAGCTAGTTTGTGGGTGTGTGTGGGTGTGGTTTAGCTAGTTTGTGGGTGTGGGCTCTATCTCCACACCTCCACTTATCTAGGCTTATCTAGTCTCACTTCTCAGTTTGACATAAATGAGAGTAGACTCTGTCCATTTGGATGAACACAGGGTCGGACAGCTTTTCCTTTTTAGCTTCTCATTTCTGTTAACCTCAGTATGCAGACATACTGGGATGGGTTTCTAATTTAGTACTGTAAACTCACTTTTATTGTCTGAAAACTGAATTAACCTTTTCAGAAGTCGGGCAAGTGAGGGTTCTGATTTATGTCATTTCTTGTCCTGTGTTCTCCAAAATGGGAGTTGGCCAACCTTTGTGCGTACTGTTCACAGGCTAACCATGGACATTCTATCTGCTGTCCTTTGGACTGCATATTCCATGCTCAACCTAACTTGAGTTCTTGTTATCATCCCCCAGGTGATGAAGGTGGAGAATCAGAACTTCTTGGAGAGGATCTTCCACTTGAACCTTCTGTCGCCAAAGCAGAAAGGAGTCACCTGATAGTATGGCAAGTGATGTATGGCAGTGAGTGAGCACATAGGAACAGGTGGAGACGGGGAAGCTGTCTCTTCTGCATGGTTTATTTTCCCTCTGCCCCTTTATTTAATGCTCTCTATGTGAAATTAGTTTCACCACATTATGTGTGAGCATTTCTTTTTCCTGTTAACTTTATATTACAGAACCTGTCCTACTGTAACAATACAGGAACTAGCTGTTTTACTGCACCAGTGTTATAGGCAATTTCAGTATGTTATGAACAAATCAAAGAATGTTTACTCTCTGCAAACTGGTAAATTACCAAAAGCAATCCAGATGTGGCTTACTCTGCCACAGTTAATGTCACTCACTTTGTTTGATGGGGTCACTTTTTAGCTGTCACTAATAATGGAATTAATGGGAACACTTGGTAAGTGAAATTGTACCATTAAGTACAATAATAAAGTTTTTCCCAATGTATTATAAAATTGACACAAGCTAGTATCAGGTGGATTTCAGGATTTCTCTAAATGTCCCAGGGGGCTAAAAGCTAACTGTAAATTACTTTAACTTTCACTTTCAAATCTGACAAATCTTGTTTATATGGTATATAAAACCTTGTTTTCATCAGATTTGGGGGGTTTTATATTAAAGAAATTAAGACTACACTATTTAAATAAAAGTTTCCTGTTTCTGACTTATTAGAGCTCTAAAGTTTATGAGGCCTGCTCTCTGAGTACTAGTCTCATTTTCATACTGACGTGTCTGAAAGGTTTATTATTTATAAGGCTCAGAAGATCACTTCAACAATGGGAAGAATTTTTTTTTTAAGGAAATTGTGTTTTGGGTTCTTGTATCAGTGAATGGTGGTAGTTGGTTGAATTTTTTCCATGTAAAAAATTCACTTATTTACCAGTTGTTCTTGGACTGCTCTTACCAGTTAATAAGAGTAAAGCTGCAGTGGTGATAGAGTGGCCTATGGATCGAATAAGGGATTTGGTGAGAAACAGTATTTTTTCTTGTTCTATGTAAAACTACAGAACAGCTAGCACTTGATATTTTGTATGTAAATGACACCTTTAAGCTTTTGTGCCCTTTTAAGATTAAAATGCCATCTTCAAAAAGGAAAACTATGAAAGGGAAGAAGACAAAGCCAAGATACCATAAAGTAAAAGCCCACAACATGTTCATCTTTTTTGCGTATACTGACCATTTAAAAAAACTGACTCTGGGTTTAACTGACTTTCTTGTTTCATAAGTTTTCAAAAACCGTTATGCTGCAGTTTTTCCCTCTCCAGCTTCTTGAAAATGTGTTATTTACCATTTCTTTAAGCAAAACTGAATATAAATTTAAGTGTTATTTTTTAAAAATCTAAGCCTGTTGAACAAAGGCCCCCAGTTATCAGAAGGACTACTTGAAGGAAAAGTAAGCACACGCAGGCCTCAGACTGTGTAAGTGTTCTTAAGTGCCAGGGATTTGTTCTTTCTGAATGTCATACAGACATGTTTGTAAAAAAGTATGCCACTGTCCTTCAAGCATCTACAGGATTAAGCTAGATTATAAATACACGGGAGTTAATGAGCTGGAGGAGGCCTTTGGAGCCATTTGGCCACATGTGTCTAGAAGCACATTGTGTACACAATAAATTTATGGCCACTTTAGATGGCCAGAAGGAAAAACTCCTTTGGTAAAAGCTGTACTAAAAGGATGCTTTTTTGCTTGAACTACTCAATCACTTTTCTTCAAGGCACCAAAACTTGGGCCACTTATAGCTGAGAAGCTATGTTTTTATTTTAAATCCAAGCCATTTTTGGCAATACCTAAAAACAAAACAAAACAAAAAAACAAAACCCCCAAATTTTTAAACATTTTGGGGGAATGTTGTATAAATTCAGAAAAAGGAAACACCAAAGTGTTTGGAAATTTTAGTCCCAAGAAGTAAGCATCCCAGAGTAAGACTCCATCTGCTGTTCAGTCTTTTACATGTTTGTATGACCAAATGTAATTTAGGAAATCAGGAGGTTAAAGATGAAAAATGCAGACATGTTACAATGGTTCTGATCTTTTTTAACTTACTGGCTCTAACATAAGGAATATAGGGGTGTAGCTATTTTATCTAAAGCTGTCAGATTATCTGTCGCCCTGTTAATAACTTCAGGGACTAGAGACAAATGCCTGTACAAGTTGTTTTAAGGGCTTGTCCTTATATTTGTAATTTCATTTGGATATTTCCCACAGATTGCTTTATTTTCCCCATTCACCCAATAATAGGCTTATATTCTTGTAACATTTACTTTGGTCAGGGTGGTAACAGTTGCTTCCGTAACCAGAATGTAAGCTTCTTGAAGCAGCAAAGTGGTTGGTGCATACTTCCTGTACCTACCAACTCAAGGATAGAGAAAAGTTGGTCTCTCCATGTAAAAAAATATAGATTTCCCCTAGTTGGAAGAAATAAGGGATACCCAAGAATTTTCTCGTTTTGTTATTCTTGGGTTATGTATGAGGTTGAACCATGTGAAATTGCCGATGCTCGACCATTGCTCATCTACAAAAATGAAAGTATCCTGTACACCAACCTAACACTTACTATGAAATGCAGGTTGAAATCCCTGTGAGGCAAAGGGAGAATATTCTTGAAGAACACTGTTTTGAGAGTGTTTTTCTCCAACCTGTGTGGATCTAAATTTTTTAAATAGGAACGAATATCTTAATAGATGCAGCTTTTTGAGAGTTTAAAACATTTTGAGCACAAAGTATGCAGCACATAACTTTTCAAATTAAGTGTGTTTGCATAGAAAAGATTAAAACACATGCTCTCAGTTGCTGCATTGTTCATTTCTTGTAAAGGTCTAACTGCATTTGAGAATAGACCCTTTAACATAGGCTGCCTTAGTAACAAAACAAAGCAAAACAATTGTCTCATTAACTGTCCTAAAGAATGTGCGTCTTTCTTGCAAATGCTGTGGAACTGAATATTTATTTCATTGTGAGTATTATGATCGTTACCAAAGGACTCAAGCAGAGTTAGGGCTCTTCTTAATTGATCATGTTGAGAAAGGGACTCATTTGGCCCCAGTTTATAACATGGGAAGAGTAGAGAAGAGAGAATTAAATGTGGAAATCATAAATGCTTTTCTAACAGGGTTATGCTATTTTGTAACACTAAATGTCTTTTTCTTTCTCTTAAAAATTAAGTTTTTATTATTAATTTTGTCATACATTTCTCAATATATTTGAATATATTTTAACCATTTTATGTTCTGAATTTGTTTTTTGTCCTAGACATTTTATCCAGACTTTTACTGGCCTCTATAATCTGAAAAATGGGTTCTAGAGTGTCCCACTTGTTGTCTCTTAGAGGCTGAGGCTTCATTTCTATGAGCAAAAAGCTCATTTAGCAATGTAGTTATTTCAGTATTTATTTCTATTATGGAACCCCTGGGGTTCGGAATGTAACTTTGTACATGAAATATATATAAATATGTATATGAAACATGTATGAGGTCCAGTGTATTTTGTTTTGGTTTTGCCTTTCTTAGGGGTCTGGACTTGGTTTTTATTCAACAATCTAATAATAATCTTCCCCCATCAAACATGACAGCACGGACTGTCGCCATTTGCTCAGGCTGAAGGTGAGTAGTGGGGGGAATACATGAAGAACATGATTGCTTGGCTCACATGTTCAAATGAGTAATAGACAATAGGGCTTTCTAGAAATGTGGGTGTGCTGAGTAACAACCCACACATGATATAAGGCATACCAGTTGCCATGTTGACTCAGTAATGAGAAGCAGGCTGTAATGTAGATGTTAATAATACACTGTGCTTATTTGTGACCCATTTGCATGAAAGAGACTCTGGAAGGAAGGATGATTATAAAACTAATCATGTGGTAGCACAGTGTGAATCCATATTCAGAGCAGTGGTATTTAGTCCAATCCTGTATACTTTGTTTACAGGAAATGTGGGGCTCTGACACGACAGTAAAAGTAGCCCCAATCAGCATATTAATAGGCTAGTTCACTTGATGAAGGCACAGCGATCCATCCAGTTGAGGTTGGATGCTCTAGAGTATAATTAATAACCTGGCTCATTCCTGCTCTACAGGACCTTACCTAACTGCCCCCTTGGTCTTCTGGGGCCTGCCAAGTCATTGTTTTGGAAACTGATTAATTTTTTTCAGCCTCATTCATTTTACTGATCCAGCCAGTCTTAGAAGAAGCCAGAGGAGCGAACAGCACAGGAAAGGATATGTTCATTATAGTTTTGTTGGGGGCTGTCCTCAGCACAGAGACTGTGGCCTGAAGTCCCACCCAGTGAGGAAACTGTCTTTCAAGCCTTAATGGAACAATAACTGCTCAAGTGCCCAAGCTCACCCTCATCCAGCCCCCAAATATCACCCATTCTGCATAGGCATGAGAACTCGGACGGCCACAAAGGGCATGGGCTTAATTTTCTGCAGTGGCAAATTTGTTAGGAAAGGTTTTATAGTTAGGAGACTTCTCAGGATATCTTAAATATTCCATAATATTTGTTTATTTATTTTTATTTTTTTTCCATAATATTTAAGATCTAAATCTGTTTTAGAGATTTTATTTATTTGAGAGAGAGAAACAGGATCGGTGGCTGGTGAAGGGTTGGAGGGAGCAGAGGGAGAGGGACAGGCAGACTGCACACTGAGCACACAGCCGACATGGGACTGGATCCCATGACCCTGCAATCGTGACCTGATCCGAAATCGGGTCAGACACCCAACCGAGTCACCCAGGGGCCCCAATACAGTTCAGTTTTAAATTCCTTTCCTTTAGGGACTCCTGGGTGGCTCAGCAGTTGTGCGTCTGCCTTTGACTCAGGGTCTGATCCTGGGGACCCAGGATCAAGTCCCACATCAGGCTCCCTGCATGGAACCTGCTTCTCCCTCTGCCTGTGTCTCTACCTCTCTGTGTCTCTCATGAATAAATGAATAAAATCTTTTTTAAAAATAATAAACTCCTTTTCTTTAGAGACCTAGTGATACATAGCAGGAAAGAAGGCTCTAGACCTGTCTAGGCGCTGCCCCTAGAAACTGCAACTGTAAGCAAGTCACTTTAACATAGCACCCCAGAAGCACCCATAAAGACGTAAAACTCCACCCTAGACCTACCGAATAGGACTCTGTTGTAGGCCTGGTCCCAGCATCTGTGAAGTGTCATAGGTTAAGTGTGAAGTGTGGCTTAGGCTGAGGAGCATTTCTGTAACATCTTTGGGACTAATTAGGTCTCCCGTGGGTTAAAGGGGGGGTGGTTTATCCAGGCGATGTAAAAAGTGCTGGCTCCAGCCCTCTCTGAGTCTGATTTGCCTCCATGTGTTGTCTGTATACATACCAGCTATTTCTGTTTATGGGCCGTGGTTAGCCAGGCCCCTGCAAGGCCCGGATACCTGGGAGGTGGAATTTACTTACAGTGTATTTTTCAGAATGACACTCACAAAAGGAGCCATATTGTTCAGCTGCTCAATTTTATGTCCCAGCAGAACGTTGCCTCCCAGCCACAGACAATAAGTAGTATGGTTTGATCCCAGACTCAAAGGAGAAAGGTGGAGCAATGAAGCCCAGTCAGGCTGGCGGCTTTTATGCAGTAGCTTCAGTTCTCCACCAGGCCAGGAGGGGGGGGTATGGCCAGAGTTGCCTACATACTAGTTCCAGAAATCACTTCCTTCTTCCTCTCACCTCTGGGAGTGTCTGACTCTGTTGGAGTATCTGGATAAACAGTTACTCAGGTGATTCTGATGCTTGCATTGGGAACAGCTGCTTGAGACAAACGCAAGCCCAGCTGGACTCCCAGACATGTTTTCCAGGAGCAGAAAGCTTCATTCATTCTTAGCTGTTTTTGTTTTTGTTTTTGTTTTAATTTTTTAAAAAGATTTAGAGAGAGAGAGACAGCACGAGCTAGGGGAGAGGTAGACAAGCCGACTCCCCGCTGAGCAGAAGCCTGAAGCAGAGCTCCATATGAGGACCTCAAGATCGTGACCTGAGCCGAAGGCAGGCACCCCTATTCTTAGCCGCTTCTTACTGGCACATGGTGACCTGCCAGCAGGCTCAGCCCAGTACTCTTTCATGTCCCGTGCACTTGGTAAGATGATTTTTTTCATAGGAAAAAAAAAAAGCCATAACCTTTCAGATGCTACCATGACTAGCTTGCATTTGCATGACATCTAGTAGTTTTCTGAAAGTATTTATTCATAGATTCATTATTCTCAGGTGATGCAGAGGCCTGGCTGGTCCTGTTGCCCATTGGTAAACAGGCCCAGCTCGGATGAGTAAAGGCTCCAGGTCCTCACCGGGGATATAACCAAACACCCCCACACTAGAGGCTACTGCAGGTGCGTTGGGAGAAGACCTAGATCTCAGGTCAGGAGAACTGGGTCTACTGTTGCCTAATTTTGTGACCTTTCACTAGTCACTGACTTACTCCATTTCTTTTCTCTGAAGAGAGAGGAACACCCCAAAGGGTTCTTGTGATGGTGAAGTAAAGTAACACTTGTGATAGCAACCAGCACACCACCTGTCCCTGCTAGGCTCTTGGCAGCAGACTCAAGGTTCCTGGGTGCCAGGTGTGTGAGGATGAGTAAGACACCCTCAGGAGATGTGGGTGAGAGAGGGAACTAGACACAGAAATGAGGTGGGACCCAGTATTGTGGCAGCACATTAGAAGCAGTAGTTGAACAAATGCTATTGGTGGTATGGTCTCTGCTTTGGCTGTTTTGTCATGTGATAAAAAGTAAATCTTTGGTGTTTATGCACAATTTTTTTTCTTAGGTTTTTAAAAAAGATTTATATATAGTTGGGAGGGAGCAGAGGGAGACAGAGTATCTCAAGCAGACTTCTGCTGAGTGTGGGGCCAGATGCCAGGCTAGATCTCACGACCCCAAGATCATGAGCTGAGCCAAAACCAAGAGTCAGACACTAAACCAACTGAGCCACCCAGGCACCCCTAACTCAGAATATTCTCATTTTCAGTCCATAAGTGTTCTAGACATTGTCCTACAAGAAGTAGGTGAGGAAGCAGAGGTACCTTGGGCTTATCAGATCTCTCAGGGAATACTTTTCTGTTTGCTCCACCCTCCCCAATTTAAGGAAAAGGGAGCATTCCATGAAAATTCAATACAGGAGGAAACCATATTCTCTTTTGCATCTAAGAGTTCATTTCATTGCTGTGTAGGCACACTGAGGGGGAGATTGAGGCATGCAAACAGCAGGAAGTTTGATAGTTTTAGATGCCACCGAAACATTTATTGTCTGTTTTTGTCTCATAATGCTTTATGGTAAGAATTATGTTCCAGTCACAGCATATAAACAGGTTGGCAGCGAACATAGAGAAGTAAATAAAATATCCTCAGATACACTACTGGGTGTGGAATGGTGGCAAGAAGGGCTAGAGGCTGTCTACATGGCCAGCATTACTAATTACTAAAAGCTGAGTGCTACTCTGCCCAGGCAAGACCCCAAACCTCCAGCTGCTAAGATTTTTGCAGGATATCTCAAGTGCAGACACAACTCAGAGTGGAGCAGTCTTTCCAAAACTTGAATCTCCTCATCAGGAGTATTGTAATGATGAGCTCTCATTTGCAGCATTGTTGGAGATAAAATGAGATCATGTACCACTCAACAGTAAACATCTGTATCCTTCCACTGAGGCCTCTATTTCTTTTCCTGTCGTCCTTCTTCATGAAGCCTCCTTTCCCTTACCTTTGGCTAGCCCAGACAAGTGGCAGATCCCAGAGTGAATTTTCAGCTGCTACCTTTTACTGCATATTGGCCTATTAAGCTTATCAGACCATCCTGCCCCCTGTTAAGGCCATGTTTCTGGGGCCCCAGGTGACAGCCCTTTCTTCCAAAGACCCCTCTGTGTGATACGTTGTAAGCCTAAAGTCAGCATCTCAAAAACCAAGTCGCAATAGAGAATTGTTTGTTCTAGCCCCTCTCTGCCATTTGATCCATTAGGAGCCCTCTCCTCACCATGGGCCCTCAGTTTTTCTTCTCTGTAAAAGCTGGGCTTGCCTTGGATGAGCGCTAAGGCTTATTCCAAGGTGACATTCTCTAAGGGTGAGTCATCTGGGCCATGTAATTGTAATTTGAGTTGTGTGGGCCTGTAGCCTTCATGCCCAGCCAGATCCCTAATGGAGGGAATTCCTGTAGCCTATACCCCTTGCTACAAACCAACTGCTTTCTTTGATGTACCAGTTTGTCCCAGAGCCATCAAGGCTTTACTTCTATGAATAGGAGGAATACTTCTTTTTTTTTTTAATTTTTATTAATTTATGATAGTCACACAGAGAGAGAGAGAGAGGCAGAGACACAGGCAGAGGGAGAAGCAGGCTCCATGTACCGGGAGCCCGACGTGGGACTCGATCCCGGGTCTCCCGGATCGCGCCCTGGGCCAAAGGCAGGCGCTAAACCGCTACGCCACCCAGGGAGGAATACTTCTTAATTAAAAAGACAGACCTGGTTGAGTTCTCCGGTACTCCAGTACTTCCTGGAGTGCCCATCTTTTCTTTCTTGAAACTGGGAAGAGGTTTTGGAGAAAAGTCTGCTTTAGGATGGCAGCTGAGCCTTCAGGGAGCTTCTTGGTGGGGCCCCTATGGCATCACGAGAAGAGAAGGAAAGGTGACAAGGAGGACCCTTGGCTTCCCCATGCTACCCCTGCCAGAGCAGAAAAGGGGCAGGGCATGGGAAAACTGCCTGAGAGGGAGGCTGGGCTCTGCTCCCTTTTGAACACAAGGTGGCACCACGTTGGTATTGACTTTTTTTGTTCACCCCAAAGAGAGACTGCCAGCCTCTCATCCCTCTCTTTCACCTTCACCGGGCTGTCCACCCCAGCAAGGCAGGCCAAACCAGACCAGGGCAGTGTGTGAATCAATTCTGATTGTACGAATACAGGAAATGGCTTCCCTTTCCCAACAAGCATGCCGAGGCCCAGAGTGGCCATTATGCCAACAGCAGAGATCTGACTAGAGCTCTTGCCTCTTAGTTCAGTGCTCATTCTACTCAGGCCGCCTCTTGATTCCTCCAGCTCCGAGTTGTTCCCCTTTCATTCATCAGGGACAGGGAGGACAGCTTTTCCCAGCTGCCCCTCTAGGGCAGCCTAGAGCCCAGGGACCTAAAGGAAGGCAGGCGGTCCAGAGTCCGGGACTGCTGCTGATGTGAGCAGTGGCGGAGAGGAACATTGGCCCAGGGGATTGAAGAAGGGGATTTTTGAAACCGTCCACACCCCCACTGCTGCTCTTTGAAGCTGCGGAGGAATTTCGGCTGCAGCCACTGAATAAGGCGAAAGGAAATGTCATGGAATCAGCTTCGTGAGCTGCTTCAATAGAAACTTCGTCCAAGGCCAATAATAAATGGGAGTTACATAACTCAGCAGGTCACAGCACCAACTAAGCCCTTTATAGGCCATCAATCCACATTTATTTCCTGGATTTTATAACTGCTGCTGAAAAGGGGGAGGAAGGGGTAAGGATGAGAGGAAGGGGCGGTGTGGCTGGAGCCCATCCCTGAGCCCACTCTGCTCTGGCTCACCCTTGGCATCTACACGCAGGGCCTCTGCCTGGAAGCTTAAACCCCTGTCTCAAGGAGCCCCCAGTGTTAGGGGCATTTTCTCCCTGGCTCTCAGTCTTCTGTCAAATGATGGGGTTGGATGAGCTGAGCCCATGAACCTAAACAAACATCAGGAGCAAAAGAGGGTTAGGGCCACCTAGGGCCCCTCCCAACCACAGCACCACCACCAGAGTTGGTTGGAAGAAGCTGTTGGGTCCTCCTGGTGGAGATGGGGGAGACGGAGATGGCAAGCATATGGGGGGGCAGGCCCCAAGGAAGAGGTGAGGCCAGCCTGAGTGGGCTAGGAGCCAGGGCCCTTGCTGTGGCCTCCCCATGGCCTTTGGGTGCTCTAGACTGGAGTGCTCCCCCATGCGAGTGCGCATGCTCACACATACACACAGGCCTGAGGACAGGTGTGTCACACAGCCGCATTTGCCATCCTCAGGCCTGGGGAGTTCAATGCCTGAGGGGGTTCAGGGTTGCCCAGGGCCCTCTTCTGGTGGGTAGAATGTCCCAGACTGTGCCTGTGCACAGCTACTGTCCCTCACCCCCTGGGGCAGGAAGACGACTCCTCTCACCCCCACCACTGTCAGGATCTTCTCCGCCCTTGCCCAGCCTCCTGCGCAGAGCCCGGCAAGGAGAGCAGGGCCTGGGAGCCACGCTGCTGGAGTGGGATGTCAGGGGCTGTGGCCTTGGAGGAAAGCTGGATGGGAGTGGGAGCAGCGGAGGGCTAAGGGGTCTCGGGAAGGAAGCTTTGGTCACAGCAACCAGGGTGCCCGGCCCTTCTCAGGGGCCGGGGCCCAGAGCTCTCCTGATGGAGTTGTGCCTTGGGCAGGAAGCCCAGCAGCCCAGGCGCCCTGGCCAGCAGCGGAGCCTCCGCAGGAGAGGACTGTGGGAGGTGGGATGGCTGCAGCCTCTAAGCACCCTTGGGAGGGAACGGGCACGGGACCTCGGAGGAAGAGGGCAGTCGCCCCAGCCCGTCGGCAGCGGAGCTGAGCTGTAGAAGGAAAGGTAAGGAAAGGCCTGGGCATCAAACCATCAGCAAGAAGTGCCCACTAAGGACGAGCATGTTTCCCCCGAGGAGAGACTCCCGTGGCAGGAGGCTGCTCCCACCGCAGACTCGGTGCAGATCCTTTGGTTGGGCCCTTTTTTTTTCTTTCTTGATTTTTTTTTTAAAGATTTTATTCATTCATTCATTCATGAGAGACATGGAGAGAGGAAGAGGCTCCATGTGGGGAGCCCGATGCAGGACTCGATCCCAGGATCTTGGGGTCAGGCCCTGAGCTGAAGGCAGATGTTCAACCACTGAGCCACTCAGGTTCCTCCTTGTTAGGCCCTGTTACTCGCACTCAGCCAGTCTGATGTCCTTGGGTCTGGTCTCCCTTCCCCCGCGTTACCCTCCCCCACCGCAGCCACTTCCTGTTCAGGAGCAGCTGCGTGTCCGTCCGGGCTTGTCCCCAAGGTCAGCGGGCTTCCCATGCAGCCAGCAGCCCCACCCCAGCCTGACACCTATGCCTGATCCAGGGAGGGGGGCGTGTGGTCTGAACCCCCTGGGTCCCCCAGTCTCAAGGAGCGAGCAGGACCAGGTGGGGGGGTAGGGTGAGGGGGTGGTCCTTCTCTGTTGACTAGCCTGACCTTCTACCCTCCTCCAGGGCAGCCTCCTAGGCCGTTCCACATCAGTCAGGTAAACCAGCAGATCAGTGCCCTGGCCAGGTGTAAGGGCACCCCGGGCACCCCCACCCCCACCCCAGCCCAGGGGAGAAGGCAGTGTGTATTTGGGGATGGTTCTTGTAAAGAAGACACTTGACCCCATGGCTGCTGAGGCTGAGGGGGAAGCAGGTGTCCACTGCAGTGAGTGGCAGGGAGGCCTTGCCAGGGGGATGACGCACAGGGCCAGGGTGCCAGTGACACACATCCTCACAAACCCTCCTCCCCGCCTGGGGTCTTCCCGCTGAGTCTGAGAACTGCTCCGAAGGAGCATTTTTGCTTCTAGTCCTCTCGCCTCCCTGAAAATGCAGGTAAAAGGGGTGGGCGGGTGGACCCCGAGGAGACCACCAGAGGCCAAGGCTTGAGAGGAGAAATCTCGAGTGCCCAGGTTCTAACACAATTCACCTGCCTGGAGGGTGGGCTCCTCCTTCCGGGCCTGCTTTTTCTTCATTGAAAGCCTTAAAAAGTGAGCACTGGATTGTTCTAGAAACTCTGCCCCAAGCAGGGTAGGGCAGTAACAGCAAGATCATTTCAGAAAATTCTCCTGTGGTCGGAACATGTGCCCAGCCCACCTCTGCCCACCAGCTCGGGTGTCCCAGGCCAAGTGAAGGCCTTAGGGCCAGAAGGTCCTTTGGGAACAGAGCATGAGCTAGGCCCAGTCCTGGATCACTTTCCTTAGCCTTCAAGGCAGCTGAGGCAGGGGTTTCCCCACCAGAGGGACGGCGCTTAGGCCAGGGTCTCGCCCCGGACACTGCCAACACTGGGGCAGCATAATTCTCTGTTGTGTGGTCTGGACTGTGCACTGTGGGATATTTAGCAGCATCCTTGGCCTCAACCCACTAGATGCCAGGAGCGCAGGCACACCCCCCGGCTGTGGTAACAAAAGTGTCTCCTGCCATTGCCAAGTGTCTCAGGAGCAGAACCGACCCCAAGAGAGCAACTGTCTTACACAAAGGGTGTGTCCAGAGACAGGCCCACATTCGAATCTGGATGGTCTGCTTTTCCTGCTGCCCCCTCTCCGTAGGTAAAAGTCTCCTTTGAAAATCTCTTTCCAGAGCAAGCCTGCCCAATTCAGTGCGTGGGCTCCAGGTGCTCAGTCACGGGCGGACCGTTGAAAACATCTGCCGACAGGGGAGCAGGCCTGGATGCAGAGTGGGTGAGGTGGAGCCCGGAGAGGGCCCTGGGGGCGAGGCAGCTGCAGGGGGAGCACCTGCCTGGTGGCCACGCCCCTGCTTGGCCTGCTGCCCAGACGCTGTGCCAGGCCAACGTGCGCAGCCTCACTCATCACCTTGCAGATGGGTCACCCTGATTCACGGCCGCTGAACGTGACCTGGAGTTGTCTCGTTCCAGAAGATATCTGCAGTGGCCGAGTGACCTCAACACTTACCCAGGTACACTCACTCCTGAAGACCCTCAGATGGGACCAGTGGACTCAGGAGGTGGTCTTTGGTTCTGGGTCCTGGAATGTGATGATGGAGGCAGTGGTGGAGAAGCTTCTAGACTCCAGGAACTTCCACTCCCCCCCGCTCTGTAGCACGCTGTAAAGACACCTGGTACGCAACACGTAATGGTAGTTCTCACTCCAGCTCCCGGCCTGGGTTTCCTGAGTGGAGGCATTGGCCTGAAGGAGGGCCTGTAATAATTGACATGCACGGAGCATGTCCGCGTGACAGGGTCTTTATGTCCAAACTACGGTAGATTCATGCAATGCTCTATGGGGCTGGCACTGTGATTACTATCCTCCTCCTGCAGCAGAGGAAGCTGAGCTCAGAGAAGTTAAGTAACTTGCACAAGGTCACACAGCCAGTAAGCGGAGGAGGCTGGGCACATACCCAGGTCAGACCCAGCGCCCTGGTTGGGGCTGTAGTAGCCCAGGTGAGAGGCCAGCAGGCTGGGTAGTGGCCGCGGCTCTCAAGGATGGAAGAGGGACTGCGGCGAGAGGAGGGGCAGGGCCGGCACCCAGCCCAGTGTGGGCAGGAGTGGAAGATGACTCGTAGGTTTAGGGCCCGAGGGCCGGACCGGGAGGGTGGTGGTGCTATTTATAGATGCAGGGAGGCCAGGGGGAGGGGCGGGTTAGGGCTAGATGATCCTGCATTCTTTGACACGGTGGAGCTGATTTGCTAACAGTGGACATTTAGGGTGAGATTCGGCACAACTAGGAAGACTCAGCACGTACTAAAATGCCCCTGAAGCCAGCAGCCCCCTTACCAAAACCGAACCCCGGGGTCCCCAGCCACCAGCCCCGGGCCGAGCTCCCAGCTCCCTCGCCCGAGGCCCAAGTTCCAGGCTCACCCTGACCGCTGGGGGTCGCCCCTGGCGCACAGACACGGTGTGGCCGGCGGGCGCCTGCCCTGGGTCTCCCCGGGGCTCGCCGTGGCCCGAAAGGCAGAAGTTTCTCTTGTTTCAGGGTGAGAGGGGGGTCCCATCTCCCAAGACCCCGAGCTGCCGTTCGGCCCCCTCGCTCCAAGCACCCAGCGACACCATTTCCCGGGAATTTCTGGGACCCCCCCCCAGCAGGTTCTGGTGACCCTCGAACCAGACCAGGGGAGCGAGCGGAGCCCCCGGAGCCCCCCCCCTCCCGAGCGCGCGGGAGCCCCAGGCTGGGGGACACCTTGTCCAGGGCGCCGGGGCCGCCGCTGACCTCGGGCGCAGGAGCCCAGCTGTTCCCAATCGCGTTTCTCCCCTGACATTTGCGTCAGCAGCTCTGCCCTTTGACCTTTAATTCCCGGGAGTGGAGGGTGGAGGCAGCTTTGGTGATCAGGACTAATTATTTGCAATTCGATCCAACCAGCAGTTTATTGGGGTTTGGCCTGGCTGCCTGCCCTCTGTCCGCCTCCCACACCCCCAGGTTTATGGCTTTGGCCTCGTTGGGAAGCTGGGAAGAACAGAAGGCGGAGTGGTTCCACCCGGGAGACGCCGGGTTCTCCTGCTCCTGGGAGTCCCCTGTGGGCAGTGACGCTTATAGAAGTGCTTTGAGACCCTCGGATAGAGGAGGTGTCCCCATGCACACACCCAGCTCGGCCTGGTGTCCTCTTGGGCCAGCCTCCAGCTCTGCTCTGGGCATGTTGGGACACGTCCCAGGGTGGGTTGGCCAGGCCAGGAGGCGCTGTCCTCCCAGCTGCCCTATTAGTGGGTGCAGGGCTGGGAAGGATGGGAGGGGGGCAGGCAGTGCCACAGCCATGGGGCTCCCCAGGTCCCGGGTCTCCTGTCGGTATCCAGTGTCCCTCTATATTTGTCCTCTTGGAGGGGCAGGCAGCCAGCCGGACCCATGACGTCTCCTGCCGGGCCTGGGCTATTTTGGAGCAGCCTTGGGGGGCCGGGTGGGGAAGGCAGGGGTGGGGTTTAAGGGAACATTTCCTCCTGGCTCCGGGTCAGGGAAGAGGCTAAGGGTGTGTGGCACGGAGAACTGGCCCCGAGGCCTTTCTCAGAATTCCCTTTGCAGCTACTCAGATGTTCCTCTGCTCGGGTTTCCTGGGGATGCCTGGGCTCTGGGGCCCAGAGGGCTGTCTGGGCAGGAACCCCAGTCTCTTCTCCAACCCCCTCCCCGAGATTTTTCCAGCCATTCAGACATCATCCCTCAATTAAAAAACATCTCGCTCCATGCCAGGGCTCACCTAGGACTAGAGCTAGCTCGGTGGCTCCCATCTGTCCGATTTCTCAGGGCACCGACATTTCCAGAAAACAACTGAGGATGGGACGTGGTCACCAGGTCTATATTTTGCTGAGTTAAGGACATTAAAAGGAAATGTCAAAGGAAAGTTCTTTTTAAACACACATACACAATTGAACATACACAGTACAAGTGAAAGGAGTGCGCTTCACATTGTGGGTCTGACTCTGGGAAAACCTCACTACCTTGTCCTTGTCTTTCTCATTTTGCCATGACCAGATGAGAGCGTGGCAATCCTGCCCATGGCCTCATATTCCAGGACCTACGGGTCCCTCGCGTCCCTGCCTGAGCCCAAGGCCTTGGGCAGCGGGGGACCCCCAGTACCCTCTCCCACTCCCACTATCTCGTGGAGCAGTCACTTTGCTGCTTTACATTTTTCCCACCCCCCAGCCTCTAATATTATGAGGGGAGCCTGGGAGCAGTCTGGTCCCTGTGCGGCGGGCTGGTGCAGTCGGGCCCTGGAGACGTCAGCCCACGGTCTCCACACTTCTTTGAACCACATTTGGACACGGGCTCAGGCCTTTGAACTGGATCTGGATGGGGGCTCAGGCAGGCCGGAGCTGCGCCGCTTCCTGGCCCGTGATCTGACACTAGTCAGAGAAGCTCCCTCCCTGAGCTTCCATTTCTCCTTCTGTAAAATGGGTGTACTGGCTCCTCATCACAAGGCTAGTGAGGACTAAGAGAGTGTTTGTGAAAGTATTTTGTGGACTATAAAGCTTGGGCAGGGGTAGTTATTATTATTATGAGAAACTAGTAAATGGCTGAAGAAAGAGTATCCCGAAAGCTGACCTCAGCTTCTGGGTGCAAAGACGGTACTCGCACCCACCCCCGAGTCTGTGATCTTGGGGCCACTCCAACCCCACAAAGGAGCCAAGGAAGTCTGATCCCTGTGAGTCAAGGCAGCCTGGCCTACACCAAGGCCAGGTGCTTGAATTAGGCCCAGCCCCTGGCCTGTGTTTGGACAAAGGGTCTCCACCTGCAAGGGGTTCTGTTGGCTTGTGGCAGCCGGCCCTGCACGGTTATGGATGTCTGTCACCCCCTAAATTGTAGAGAGGTGTGTGGAGGGCCTCCCCAGGAAGGAGGCCCTTTGGGGAAGGATAAGGAGCATTGGGTCTGAAGACTCAGAGAAGGTCTGATACCCAAGCTTCAAGGCACCCACAAAGGAGCAGGTTTGGAGGACTCTGTGCCCCATCCCCTGTTTCTGGGAGGTGAAGTAGGGGAAACAGCAACGCATGTCCCCAGGCCGGTTCAGACATGTCCCTTTGCCTCTGAGCTTGTGCCCTCATCCACAGAATAGGCATAAGGGTCCTTCACTCATGGGGTTGCTGTCAGCTTTATGGGATCGTGCAGGAAAGCCCCTGGAGGGTGCTCACTCCTTGAGAGCTCCCCTGCCCACCTTCCCATGAGGCCCGGCAGAGCCACAGCCCCCACAAAAAGAACCAAAGAGTCCCCAGGAAGCGCGAGCCCCTTGGCTGGGCTGCCTCCTCCACCCAGAGTGATCCCCAGGCCCTGCCCCACACAGGGGCCAACGGAGCAGGTTTGCTCTCGCTGCCGCTGCTGCCAGGCCCCAGCTCCCCACCCCCTACCCCCAGCTGCTCGGCAGCCAGTTGTCATGAAGTCATCGCCACCTTCCCCGACCTGCACCCCCACCTCCGCCCCCGTGCTGACATCCCATTTGGCACAGAGGTTGGAAAAGCCGCTGACTCTCCCGGACCCTGAGTTCATGGACTGGTCAGGGCCTGTCGGCCGCAGGCTGACCATGTGGACAGAGGGGGTTTGCAGAACGAGGAAAAGGGCCCCCCAGGCTTTCATCCCCTGCCTCAAGCCAATCCCGGCCGCTGAGACACTCCCTCCAACAACAACACACACACCACACCCTCCATATACACCTGGACCTAGAGATGTGTGACTCACCCCCCAACACACACACTCCACGTTTGTACACACACTGTCCCCTTTCCACTCCCACATAAACTGTCCCATACGCACACACCAGGATGCACACTGCCACCTGTGTATATGATTTTATTCAGCCACTTACCCACAAAAGCATCCTCCTACTCACATGTGGCTGCAAGCAGGTCCTGCACACAGCCAGGCACATGTGTGTGTTCCCACACAGCACTTCCTCACCCCGGCGTGGGTTCTTGGCCACCTCTTGGTACCTGTGCCCTTGGGCTGCGTGCAGCCAGGGGGAGCACTCACAGATGCAGCCAGACTCAGAGACCAGGACCCCTGGCAGCCAGAGCTGAAATGGCTCATCTAAGCCAACTACTCTCATTCTTATTTGTGGAAACTGTGGCTCAGAGAGGGTCAGGGGATGGTCAAGCCACACAGCCAAAGTTCCTCTGAGTGTTTCAAAGTGTGTGAGAGCATGGCGGAACAGGAAGGAAGCATCCACACTCCTCCCTCGCTCACTGCCACCCTCCTCAAGCCTCCTGACTCAGTTCCTCCCTGCGCCGGGCAGAACCAGGCCCACGGAGGGCCCAGTCCTGTGGCTTCTGTCAGGATGACTGCCAAGATTGGGTGTTGGGGGAGACTTGCACCCCTTGCCCTGGGTGAAGATCACTTGAAGCTGCTTAGGGGAGGGCGCCCAATGTTGAGACAAAACGGTCAGGGGCTTGGGATGTTAACACTCATGTGGCCTCGGGCGTCTGTAGCAAACAATCAGTCCAGTGCTATAGTCCCACATGCACACGTATGTGTGCATGGCCTCCTTGCTCCCTGCCTCAGTCTCCCTCCTCAGGACTCAAGCCCCTCAGCAGCTGCCTGACCCATGGCTCCAGGGGCTGCCTCTGTAGCCTAGACCATCAGCTCCACAAGGATAAGGATTTCTGCCTGAAATCGTGTCCGGCGCCTTGTAGGTGCTCAACAAAAATGTGAATGAATGAATGCATGAATGTGCCCATCTCCCCCACCCCAGTCTCCTTTTAATGGTTCCTCCGTGTAATAATCAGGGGTCCTGGCATCAAGCTCCTGCCATCAGCCAGGAGCTGGGGATCTGCCGTGGGTGGCCGCGTCACCTTGGCCCAGTCACTTGCTCCCCCGAGCTTCCACTGCCGT
The DNA here is from genome assembly GCF_053574225.1 of Canis aureus. Lineage (NCBI taxonomy): Eukaryota > Metazoa > Chordata > Mammalia > Carnivora > Canidae > Canis > Canis aureus. The sequence goes on from NC_135626.1 coordinate 34,384,869, forward strand.
GTGGGGATGAGCGGCAGCTGCTGGGTCGGAGGAAGGCAGTTTGTCTGGTGTAATCCCAGGGACCACGTCAGGGGAGGGGGTCCAGCGCCCAGGGCTGCCTCCTCCCCACTGGCAGCCCTTTGAGCAGACCCGGGCTGGGGAGCCCCGTATTACACATGAAACCGCCACCAGAATAGACCAACGTTTTCTACCTGGGAAGGCTGGGACTAGAGGAGCTCTGAGTTTTTCTTGTACGGTTCCCCCCAAAGCACCCACTTCTCCCAACACACACGTGGAGGGTCTGCCTGCGGGAGCCACAGGGCACTGACACTGGTCAACATCCTGCTTCATGCAGGGCCCTGTGGCGAGGCCCGGCCCGGGGAGGCAGCAGGGGTGTTTGCTCCCAGGGGGCAGCAGGAGATGCTGATCGCTGCGGATGGCTGAAGGCCCCGGCTGAAGGTCAGGAGGTAAGGCGACCCGTGGTTATAAATAACCATGCCTGGCTGGGCCCCAGAGGGCAGCGCTGGATCTGTGCCCTCACCCCTCCACCCTGCTCCGCCCCCGACTGTGGCAACCTGAACCCCCTGAAGCCCCAGCCAGTAGTGACCTTTGGGGGCGAGGTGCAAGGTGCAAGGTCACACGGGGCCCCTGGGCTTCCCCAGCTCATGAGTGGAGGAGAAGCAGGTGCCCCCCATTTGAAGTTCTCTGCAGAGTTCGGGTGGGAGGCGCTGAAGTGGATACAGTCCCCCACCCTGCAGGGACCTGAAGGTGCAGAGAGGTTGTGGGATAACTCAGGGACCCAGGCAGCCTGTGCCCCTGCACTCTGACCTCCCACACCAAGCATGCCCACAGCCCACAGCCCTGCCTCCCAGCTTGTGGCAAGGAGGCCCAGACAGGGAACCCACAGGGTCGGCACTCCCAGCTCTGATTCTAGAGCCTCAACTATCATGGCAGGGTTTACCTTGGGAATTGACCCCAGAGCTCCTGGCGTGCTTTTTTTTTTTTTTTTTTAAGATTTTATTTATTAATTCATGAGAGACACGCAGAGAGAGGCAGAGACATAGGCAGAGGGAAAGCAGGGTCCATGCAGGGAGCCCGACATGGGACTCGATCCCGGGACCCCAGGATCATGCCCTGGGCTGAAGGCAGACACTCAACCACTGAGCCACCCAGCCACCCAGGTGCCCAGCTCCTGGCATTCTTGAAGCTTACTGGAACCAGAAGCCCCTGCCTGGGGCTTTGGGAGTCTTGGAGACCAGGGAGAAACTCTGATGGCGCCGATGACAGACACACACACCGCAGCTGCCCACCACCTCCCTTTGGACAGAAAAAAAGTGGTAGGTTTAACCTGCTCCAGGATGCATGTCTTTTTTTCTCGTTAACTTTTTTTTTTTTTTAAGATTTATTTATTTATTGGAGAGAGAGAGAGAGAGCTCACAAGTATACAGCTGGATGCATTGCACAGGCTGAGCGTGCCCATGGAACCAGCACCCAGAAGCCCCCTCGGGCTCCCCGAGAGTAGCCTCTCTCCCGACTCCCAACCCCATGGGCTCCTTCGGCCTGCTTCTAAATGGAACTTGAATGGAGACATACGCAATGTGCTCTTTTGTGTCTGCTTTCCTTTGCTCGATGCTATGTTGGTGAAATTCGCCCACATACAGGACATTCATTCTCACCACTGGTAGCGGGCCACCGTGTGACTTACCATAGCATTTTCACCCATTTTCCTGTTGATGGACATTTGGGTAGGTTCCAGCTCCTGGCTGTCATGAATTATGTCACCATGAATATTCTAGTTCTTGTCTCTTGTGAATCTATGGACACATTTCTGTTCGGTATATACCCAGGAGGGGCCCGGGGTGTGCATCTAGCTGTTCAGCTTTGGAAGATGTGGGAAGAGTTCCTTTCTAATCAACATTTTAATAAAAGAATGAATTTGCAAGGTAAGTTTTTGGTTTTCATTTTTCAAATGAGGGATGTAGATGGTTTTTTAAAATAGGAAAATACACGGGATGCCTGGATGGCTCAGTGGTTGAGCATCTGTCTGCCTTCAGCTCAGACGTTTTAAAAAATAAATAGGAAAATACAGAAATGCAAAAAAGGGGAAAAAATTACTCGGAGCTGCTACTGAGTCAGTCATTCAATCTGACAATCAATGGACACCTCCCAAGAGCCTCTCCCGTGTCAGACCCTGAAGGACAGACCCAGGTCCTCCCTCATGGAATATAGGGCTTGGGGCCAGGTCAGCAGCGTGGTGCCATCGGACAGACCCGGAGATCTCGGCCCCTCCACAGCTCCCACCGGCCGTTCCTCATCCCCTGAGAAACATCCAACCCACCGGCAGGCTTGCGGTGCCCAGTGGCTGGGCTGCACCCCCCGGACCTCAACATAGGAAGCGAGTGACAATGACACAGTGAGCTGCGATCTTATGAGAATAGGGCTGTGGAGAGGGGGACGTGGCAGGGTGTTTGGATGATGGGAAGGCGGCAGGTGCCAGGGCTGATCCCAGCAAGCACATGGAGGAAGGGAAAGGTGGAGGGAGGCTGGAGAGGCCGAGTCACTGGACTTTGGTCTCTATCCTGAGGACCAGCAGGGCAGGGAGCAGGTCAGATGTACTCAGTAGCGAGATGGCTCTGGATCCCTGTGGAAACTGGCTTGTAGTGACGCAAGAGAGGCCAGGGACCTGCTGTGGCCACGAGCTGATGAGCAGGAGGACAGTGGGGCTGGAGAAGAGGGGGATAAGGAGATGTTTAGCAGGTGTCCCAGAAGGATCCGGGGCCTGGCTGGCTCTGGAGCACTGGGAGTGGGGGGTGGGGAGGGGACAGGCCTCAGGATGGTGTGAGGCTCAGCCCCACAGAAGGGAACGGGGAAGGCAGGTGGCATCGCAGGTCTGCAGATAGTGTGATTGGCTCTGTTGAGGTTTTGCTGAGTTTCTCCATTTTTGGCAGGTTCTATGTCACTCTCAGAACTTCTGAGAGGGACGCCTGGGGGGGCTCGATGGGTTAAGCATCTGCCTTCAGCTCAGGTCATGATCCCAGAGTTCCACGATCAAGCCCCACATCGGGCTCCCTGCTCAGTGGGGAACCTGCTTCTCCCCCTCTCTCTGCCTGCTGTTCCCCTTGCTTGTGCTCTCTCACTTTCTCTCTCTCCCTGACAAATAAATAAAAACCTAAAAAAGGAGAGGAAAAAAAAGAACTTCTGAGAGCCAGATCGGTTGTTCCTGAAGAGGGTGGCCTGAGCTGTCTCTCAGAGGGGCGAGATGGTTATTCATTTATTTGACAAATTATTTATGGAGCACCTGCCTGTCTGGCGGTGGTTTCAGGTGCTGGGGATACATTGCTGGATAAAACAATTGTAGTGGGGAAAGCTTAAATAAATGTATATAAAATGGTGATAAGTCTAAAAAAAAAAAAAAACTATGCTGAGTATAGGGGGCAGTGAGCAACAGTAGTGGAAGGGGGTCTAGGGAAGGCCTCCGAGGAGGTGACATCTGAGCTGATCTCTGAAGAAAGTGAAGGAATAGGCAGGTAGAGCGCTGGAGGAAATGGTCCAGGCAGAGGGCACAGCAAGTGTAAAGGCCCCGAGGCAGGCGATGCCTAGTGTGTCAGAGCAGCAACCAAGAGGCCAGTGTATGAGGACTGGAGCCAGGACGGGAAGGTGGAGGGAAGGCCGAGCAGGGCGAGGAGAGGCCTTTGTGCTCTGGGGTTGTGGGGAGAGCCTGTGAGGGTTTGCCGTGGGATGGCCTGATCTTGTTTTGTTTTAAAAGGATCGCTCTGGCTGCTCTGAGAACAGACTGGGGGGCATGGGGGAGGCTCTCATGGAGGTGCAAGTCAGAGAAGGTGCTGGCCTGTCCAGGGTGGAGGCAGTCAGGGCGGTGGGAGGTGGTCTGAGTGTGCGTGCATTGGGAGGGTGGGGCCCGCAGTGTTTGCTGACGGGCCCTTGTGGGTGTGAACCAAAGGGAGGAGGCACGAAGCCTATCTGATGGTTCCCATTCGTCAGCCTGAGAAGCCTGAAGAGGGCCCAGGGCTGCCAGCCTCCCCATATCTCCTCTCCGGCCTGCGTCTCCCCCCAGACCTTGCCCTCCCCTTATCTCCTATCCCCTCACCTCACCTCTCCTTCCTTCTGCCTTTGTCCCCACCCACTTCCATCTTCTGGTTTCAGGAGTCTAGTGACCTCATGCCGTCACCTCCCTCAGGCCAGAGAGGCTGCCCTCAAGAATATGACCTTCGTTCATTCTGCAGGGCTGATGACTGTCGCCAGGGGTCCAGGGGCTGAACGCTGAGGAAAAAGTAGACATGTCCCCCGAGTCCCACCCTAGGGGGCGCCCTGCTGGAGAGAAACCCCATTCTCCGCTTCGGGGCATTTCCATGCGCTGAGCCCCCATGTGCTGGGCAAATCCGGATCGAAGCAAAGCCAAGAGTTGTTTGGGAGCTGACCAAGCCCTCGCTGGGATCTGGGGCCAGGATTCTCAAAGCCTCCTCTGTCTGCTCATGGTGGAGGGCTGGCGCGTAGGGCCTATGTTCAGCCCCGGTTCAGGGCATCCACATCACATGAGCCTAAACCCATTGCCTTGTGGCCACTTGTGCCACGGGAAGAGGGTGGGGAGGCCGGGGACGCACTCACCCTCCAGCCCACCCTCTGCCCTGAACTCCAGACTGGGTGAAGGAGGGGACTTTCAATTAATGTGTCCAAAATGTGAGCTCCTGGAACCCTTCCAAACCTGCTCCTCCTCCAGTCCGCCCCACAACTGCCTTCTTCCAGAATTGGGCAAACCTTAGGACCGTCCTTCCAGCTCTTACCCAGCATCCAATCTGTCAGAAGATTGGATGTCTGCCTCCACTGCTGTGACCTGATCTAAGCCAACATCATCACTCTCCCAATCTGTACAATGGCATCATCTGCCCTTGTCCCCTTCATTCTATTCCCAGTACAGGAGCCAGTGATTTAAAAAAAAAAAAAAAAAAAGATTTAATTTATTTATTCATGAGAGACAGAGAGAGAGAGAGAGAGAGAGAGGCAGAGACACTGGCAGAGGGAGAAGCAGACTCCATGCAGGGAGCCCGATGTGGGACTTGATACCGGGTCTCCAGAATCACGCCCTGGGCTGAAGGTGGTGCTAAACCACTGAGCCACCCGGGCTGCCTGGTTGCCAGTGATTTTATTAAAAAGTGAGTTAGATTATGTCACATGTCTGCACCCCACCCTGACTAACCTGGGGAAAAGCCACAGTCCTTTCTGATTGCCCCATCTGCACCTCCCCAAACATCATGTCCTGTGCCTCTCATTTGGCCCTAGACACACTGACTTCCTTGTTCCTTGCGTACACAATGCACATGCCTACCTCAGGACCTTTGCACTTGTTCCTCTGCCTGGAGCGCTCCCTCCCCTCAAGGTCTCCATGGTTTGCTCCTCACCTTCTTTGGGTTTTTACTCACATATCATCTTCTTGGAGAAGCCTTCGTTGACTACCAAATTAAAAGATATAGAACATACCTAGTGCCCAAGTTTTACTTTCCCATCTTCTCTAATAAAAGGAACTAGGGATTCTTGAGAAATGGCTGATTCTAGGACTGAGGGTGGAGATATACAGGATGAGCCTGGAGCATCTTGTCCTGCCAGAAAGTAAGGATATACTTAAAACAAAAAAATAATGAAGGGTCACAGGAAGCATGTAAAGAGCTCCCGACAGCCAAAGCTAGAACAAATGGAGCAGCAAAATGAAACATCATTGGATTATAACCCAAATGTAAAATAAACATCCATGAGTCCATTATAAGTAAGTGAGTGGATAAATTAATAAATGGGGAAAAGGCAAATCTCCTGTGCGAAAGAATCTGAAATAATTTATGTAGCTACGTCACCCTAAATGGGGGAGCACAATTCCTGCTCCTCGAGTGTGGGCTGCACACAGCCACTTCCTTCCCGAGAGGGCAGCATGGAACGGGGGACATCGGGGCGAATCCTGGCCAATACAAGGTCAATGCCAAGAGCTATAAATCATATTGCTAGTATGTTCCCTTGATGCGACAGATGACAACAGCACCTTACCTCTGTGATCCTGCTCCTGGAAACCCAGAGCCCCGGTCCAATCATGAGAAAAACACGAGGCAAATTTCAATACAAAACTCCTGACTGATAGTCCTCGGAACTGCCACAGTCATCAAACACAAGGGAAGAGAAACTGTCACCTGCCAAGAGAGCTAAGTCTCATGTGTCCTCCTGAAGGGCCTCCTGGAACAAAAAAAAAAAAAAGGAAATTAAAGGGGCCCCGGGGTGGCTCAGTCGGTTAGGCGTCTGCCTTCGGCTGAGGTCATGATCCCAGGGCCCTGGGATGGAGCCTCACATCATCGGGCTCTTTGCTCCAGGAGAGCCTGCTTCTCCCTCTGCCCCTGCTCGTGCTCTCTCTCTGTCAAATCAATAAATAAGATAAAAAAAAAAAAAAGGAAGTTAGGTACACCAAGGAAATCTGAACAAACTACAGACATTAGTCCATACCAGTGTATTGATACCGACTCATTAATCGTAACAACCGTACCATTATGATGTAAGGACCACGTAAGTCAGTAACAGGAGAAACCGAGCGTAGAGGGAGTGGTTTGGGAGAACCGTTTGTACGATGTTAATTTTTCCATAAATCTAAACCTATTAAAAAAATCATTTAAAAACTACGACCCCCCCCCTCAATACCCCATATCCCTTCTCCCCACCCCTTTCCCATTGCGTTTGTCACCATTTAAAAATAGTATACATTGAATTTAGGAATTTGTGCTTATCTGTTAACTCTCTAGAATATAAGATTCCTAAGGGTTTCGTCCCTTCACTGTCATAACGCCAGCACCTAGAGCGAGTCTGACAAACAGTAGGTGTGCCGTACATATTTGTTGAATGATAAATTTCTAAAGATAGCCACTGTTAGTTTTTCCAGTATTTTCCCTCTGCCTAAATACATTTATTATTGTTCTGAAAGAGACACAAAGTTATAACGTTTTGCTTATCTGCCTTCTTCACTTGCTAGCTCCTGATTGTTTTTCCTTACTATTAGGCTTTACGACAGCATTTTTTTTTTTTAAGAAGGGGTTGGTAGGGGTTCGCAGGCCTAGTGGGAAGCAAAATGGTTGTGAGTCAAGAGGAGAAGGCTCTGGGTCCCCGCTTGCTCGCTGTCGGCTCCGCCACGCTGCCATGTGGGCAGGAAGGATGGAGCCGTGCCAGGGCCGCCCTCTGACATCAGATCCGTGGGCACTGGATCCTGCTCGATGGTGAACCGGGTGCGTCAGAAGCCAGGGATTAAATAGTTTTCGAAATCCAGCGGCCTGTCTGCCACCGGCCAGCGGGCCACAGGGCACATGCCCAGACCTCCTGCCAGCTCGGGAGGAGTGCAGGGTGCATGCGTGTGGGGGGGCTGGGGAGAGGTGTCACAGCTGGCCTAGGCCCAGGCCCGAGCGTGAGGGAGAGCTGAGCCCCTGGGGACGGGGGAGCCTGGATTGGGGCCTGCAGACCCTGTCCCCCCTCCCCCGGGTGGGGGCCGGGAGAGGGGTCTGCCCTGCTGGCCAGATTCCTGGTGAGAAGCGGGGAGTCTGGGCCGGCTTCTGGGGAGCCCAGGGGGTGGAGGAGGGAACACCGTGGTGGTGGGGGCTGGAGGCAAGGAGCAAGGGGCATGTGTCCTGCGTACCCAGAGGCCATCTGCTTTGCCATCCAGCCACTTGCCCTCCTTCCTGGTAGCAATATGGAGCCACCCAGACTCTGCTAGACATATGAGTGCTAAAGATAAAAATACTCGAAGGACACATGCCTTCTGCGAACCGCTTTGCTAAATGCGCTGTTCCCCATGAGCCACGGCGTCACTCCACCCCCCGCTGGCCCTGCTCGCGCAGAAGCAGGGACACTGTGCCGCCCGAAGAACCGCCGCGCGTGCGAGGGCACGAGCGTGGATGCAGGTGTGTCCTCTGAGCACATCCGGACTCTGCCCCACGGCCGCCCCAGGGTGTGCACACCAGGGGGGTGCTGGTGCTCTGGACGTGCGTGCTTCTGGGGGCGCTCCGGTGTCTTTTGTGTGCCCGCCTTCTCGGGGGCGAGCTCCCATGGGTTTGGGTGGGCGTGAGGGTGTGTGCACGTGTGCGCCTGGGTGTGTGCGTGGACGTGTGCTTTTCTTTGTAATATGCAGGGAACCAGTGAGTTGGTGTGTGTGTGTGAGTGAGTGCGAGGGGGTGTGTGCTCCAGAAGAGCAGTGTCTATGCCCTTACAGGTGCACCTGTGTGCATTCTGTGCGAGTGTGCTCTTGCGTGTGAGCTTGTGATGTGTGTGTATGTTCCGGGGCGTGTGCTCATACGTGCACGTGCTCGAAGGTCAAGCTCTGAGAAAACAGATTAACCTTGGCCCCATGGGTCTGCCCTGGCAGACCTGCTACCCCCCCCCCCCACATCCTACCGGCAGGACTGTGTTTTTGAATCTCTCACAGATGAAATGACCTCTTTTTTTCACACAGTGTCGTACTTACCACTCTTGTCCTAAGTGTCCCCAACCCGTACCCATGAGTTCCACCCTCCATGCCCGGGCTCCTGCCTTCACTAGCTCATTGCTTTGTGTGTGGCTCTCTAGGCCCATGAGAGGCTCTGAGGCCAAGGACCCCTGCGTCATATATATTTGGTAAAAGCTGCATTAAGCAAACCCTCATGGAGGGTCTCCGTGTGCCTGAGCATACTGAAGGCCCGGAGAAGTCCTGACCTGGTTAAATTAGCTCCCTGTAGGGTAGATACCCTGTAGGGTATCCCAGAATCATCTGGAACCTGATTTGAAATAACGCCTTGCTGGAATCAGTGCACACTTGGGGATGTCTGCTGGGTGCTCTAGAGACACCCCATTGCATACAGGCAGCCTCCAAGTCAGGGGACCCCTCTCCAGTAGTACCTGAGTCCTCACAGGCTTCACAGCTGGTGGCCGAGCAGCCATACCTTCTTGCCACATGGCCCTGCCCTGGCTGTTAGGGTAGAGGATGCCAGAAAAGCAGGTATAAGTGAGACCTGGCCATCCGAGCCAACCTTCCAGGACTAGAAGCCAAGTTTCTGACTCCGGGTCCAGTGCTCTGCCTCCAAGCATTTGTGCCTCCAGGCCCTCCCTTCCTCGGCCCCAAGAATGCCAGCAGCCAAGATCTCAAAGATCAGTGGTCAGAGGCAGGTGGAGAGCAGGGACTTCCAGCCAGTCCCACTTCTGATCTGACTACTGCTTCCAGAGAATAGGGTAGAGTCCAGGAGCCTCCCTGCTCTTCTCTCCCCCTCCCCCATAACGCTGAAAGCAAGTAATACAAGAAACTCATGAACACGGTCTCTTTGGAGGATTCCAATAATACAAAAGTAAAACCCCCAAAGTCTCTTTAACTACCCCCCCCCAGTCCTGGTCCCCACCCCAGAGGTAACCATGTTAACAGTTCTTTGTACCTTCCATTTCCGTATTTATGGATTATAAACAACACAAGTGGAACATACTCTATTTTCCTGAGTCGCTTTTTAAAAAAATTTAACCATCTGGTCCATGTCAATGCATCCTAATCTACATTATTATTATTATTATTATTACTTTATCATTGACATAGTATCCCAGAGTGCCGATGTTCCCCTCATTTATTGGATGGCTCCCCATTGATAAGTCCTGCTCTTTCCAATTTTTCGCTATTCCCGAATAAACAATGGTGTAACAAACATCTCTCAGTAGATCTCTGGGTGGGAGCACACGCGGGAAGATGCATTCCTGCACCTGCCCCACAAGCATCAGAGCCTGAGAAGAGAAGACCAGGGAGGAGGCAGACGTTCCGAGTGGACCCCAAGCAGCTGCGGTCTCGGCGTCCCGGCCGCCCTGCTGCATGCACTGCCCTCCTTCCCCTCCGGGCACTCCCGGGCTCTCCGCCCCCCACCCCCACCCCCACCCCCGCCCTCCCCCTCCCCGCCGCGCCCCTGCGCCTGCAGGGCGGCCCGCGCCTCAGAGGAACCAAAAAAAGCCTGCGCGTGGTGTGCGCGCGAGCGGCGCGGGGCCCTGGCGCTGCTGTTTTTAGTGAGCCTGGAGCCCAGAATATAGACTTAATCACCCCCAGGAAACGCGGCCATAATATTTTTGGTTGCATAAGCAAACTAAATTAGAAATCTGGAGCGCGTTCAAGACCTTTAGATGCAAGCGCGGGGGACCAGGGGAGAGACAGATGGGGATTAGGCGAGCTGAGCATCAGGAGAATAATTTCCTCTTTTAATTTGGGTTCCATGGACCAGGAAAGCAGTATTAGCGGCCCCTTACGTAACCCGCGCCAGGGCCCGCCCGCCTGAGCCCCTGCGCCGCCCCCTGCACCTGCCCGCCTGGGTGCGGGCGCCCCCACTCAGCCGCCCCCGGGCCAGGCCGGCGGGAGGCCCCGCAGCCCTAGCCGCTCCACCCCAGCTCTCAGGGGACCCCGGCAGTCGGCCCCCGCCACACAGCTCGGACCTGGCCCTCGGGACCTGAACTCTGGTGGCCTTGACAGGGGCTCGCAGGTCCTTGCGCGGAAACTGGGCGTCCCCCAGCCCTGCAAGCCCGGGAAGCCCCGAAGGCAGCCTGAGGATGCCCGCTGCAGGACTGTATGCAACGATAGAAAGTTGGAACCTAGAACACGTGGGATGGGGAGGAGAATGGGCAGGTGAACCAGAGAGCATGCATACGACGGCATGTTCTAGAACAGCACGAAAAAACTGGGGTGATCTCTCCATTTAGACATGGACGACTGTCCCCAACAGAATTGAGAAGGGAGCAAAGTCGCAGAACAACACGAGCAGTACAGTCTGGTTTATGTTAAAAAAAAAAAAAAAAAAAAAAAAAACTGCATATCCCCGCAGAACTGTCTCTTTCTGCATCTGCAATGTACGGGAAAATGGATGCCTTTTAAAAATGAGGGGTGGGGGGTGCTGGGCATCAGGGTGGTTAACTGTACAGGATGGGGGCAGTCCCCCTTAGGGGGAGGCCAGCAAGAAAGGAAGGTCAGGGGGAGCTCACATTTGACTCACACCCGAGCATGCTGTGTTGTGCTTGTGTTATTTAGAAACAGGCCCCTTGGGACGCCTGGGTGGCTCCGCAGTTGAGCCTCTGCCTTTGGCTCAGGGTGTGATCCAGTGGTTGCCGGATCAAGTCCCACATGGGGCTCCAAGCAGGGAGCCTGCTTCTGTCTCTGCCTATCTCTCTCTCTCTCTCTCTCTGTGTGTGTCTCTCGTGGATAAATAAATAAAATCTTTAAAAAAGAAAGAAAGAAAAAAAAAAAAAGAAAGAAACAGGCCCCTGAAGACCTGAAGCCGGAAAGCAGTGGAAAGCTGGATGAGAAAAGACCACGCAGCTTTCTCCTGGCTGTCTTGGGACAGGTGCTTTGGGGGAAGCCAGGCTGTGTCAGAAGGCCGGCTACCCTGAGGCTGCCACGCTGGAAAGGCCGCACGGAGCCCGCACGGAGCCCGCCGAAAGCCCAGGGGAGCCCCTGCCAACCACCAGCGGCAGCGGCAGCCGTGTGCATGCACCATCCCGTTCCTCCAGCCTCGTAGAACCTTCACGTGATTGCAGCCCCTGGCAGACCCCAAGTGCGAACTGCCTGGCTGAGAACTTTCCAAATTCCGGATTCACAAAACCATGAACAAAATAGAAATGGCAATTTTAAGCTGAGTTGTGGGGTGATTTATTACAAAGTAGGAAGACCTGAAAAGAGGGTTACTCCATGCCAGGCACTCTGCACAGAGGAGTTAGAATGATGAATAAGCACGGTCTCTGCCCCCATAAACTAACAATTTAATGGCGAAGCCGGACACATAAGCAGATAATTATAAAATAATGCGGTAAGCGCAAGGATGGAGTCATGTACCGGTAATACGGGAGCAGAGCTGGAGTCTGTAATCTGGACCGGGTGGGGTCTGAAAAGTTTTCCTGGAGGAGGTGACATTGAACTGGCTTTGAAAGGTGAATGAGGCTTGTTGAGGTAAGAGAGGAGGTGAGGGAGGAGAGGCGTTTCCTAGCCAGACGGGTAGCAAGAGTAAGCCCCAGAGGGGAAAAAATAGAATAATGTCAGCCAAGGGGTGAGGGGAGCTCCTTCTGAGGTAGGAGACAGCCAGGAGAGGAGGGGAGGCCGGGCAGGTGGCGCGGGTCAGGTGGCGAGGGTCCCTGGTCGTGAGGGAATGGGCACCTGGTGGCTGTTGAACATTCAACGTGGTGTTAAGGGGATGTGGGATGGGCCCTGGGGCTGCCTCTTCTGCTGAAATTGGCTGCGCAGGTGTAGGTGGGAGGCAAGTGTGGTAAAGGGCCCGGTGATCCATGGTTTAAGTTCCCAGAATGTGTCCCGACAGGTGAGCCACCAGAAAGTGCAAGGAGGAAACTACAGAAGTCCAGGGACTCCAGTGGGTTCAGATCCAGGAAACATTCATTTAACACCTCCTTGCACCTAGGAGTATGTTCTACATATATTATTATTATTATTATTATTATTATTATATTATTATTATTATTTGATCCTTAGGCCAACCATTCATTGATTCAACAAATATTTGTTGAGCCCCTACTGTATGCTGGGCACTGGACTGCATGCCGGGGACACACATAGTGCTGATTGACAAACACTGTCCCTGCCGTCAAGGAGTTTAGTGCATTGTGGACGATATTACCTCCATTTGACAACAGCTCAGAGAGACCAAGTAACTTGTCCAAAGTCACAGAGCTGGTGAAGGGTCAAGTCATCCAGGATGCTTCAGGGCCCCAAGGCATGGCAACTGGCAGAGGAAAGAGTAGGGCTGGGGCTGGGGGGGCAGAGGGCAGCCTGACTCGAGGGGCCCAGGTGTGCAGGGAGGCTGAGGAACCAGCCAGGTGACCTTGGGTCACGCCACAGACTTCCTTTCCCAGGTCTCCTGTCTCTGGTTGAAGACGTCAATCTGAGTTCCCACTGGCACATCACCTGTCCATTCACACCTGCCCACTAACAGGGGATGGCTAAATCACCTGCTAAATCTCCGCAGCTAAATCACCGAGCATCTTAGGCCAAGCAGAGCTAATGCACCAGGAAGTGATGGGAACTGGGGCCAGCTGGCAAGTGTAGGCCTAAGCCCGCTCCGGCTAGACATTGTCACATGCCCAGATGCTTGCCCAGAGGAACCAGAAAGCTTGGTTTTATGACATCTCCTAATTTAAACATCGGTAATAGGCTTACACATTTTTTCCAGCATTAGCAAACAGTTTACGTGTTTTCAAAGGTACAAGTATGGAAACATGGTTTGCACGGCCCAGCTCCCCTCTGGCCCTCAGACACCTGCTGCCTGGCATGCCCCAATTCGAGAAAAGTGAGGAGGGTGTCCATGAAATCTTAGGAAACCTCCAGAGCTGAGGAACCTTAATTATGCCTGGTGGTTTTTCTCATTAAGCTGGTGCTTCTCAATCTTGTCGGGACTTTAGAATCACCTGGAGGCCTTGACAACCCTGATGCCCAGGCTGCTCCCAGGTTGCACCCAGACCAGTTAAATCAGAGTTCTGGGGGAGAGTCCAGGTACCAGCATTTTTTAAGAGCTCCTCAAGTAATCCTCACGCAGACCAGTAGCCTGAGCATCCCGGGAAGCTCGTTAGAAATGCAAATTCCCAAACCCCACCCTAAAACTACTGACTCAGCACCTCTGGGGTGGGGCCCAGCAATCTGTGGTTTAACCAACCCTCCAGGTGATACTGAGGCTCTTCATTTCAGACCGAGGACATGTGAGGCACAGGTGGTGCCTGCCAGTAACTCGACACGTCTGAAAACAAGCAGCTTAATAAGACACGTTCAATTTAAAGATGCTTTGTGGAAAGAAAAAAAAAAACCTTACCCTGGTTACTAATTCCCAAGGGTCAGAAAAACTATAGGTTGGGCTATTCCTTATTCAACTGGAAACGTTCCCCGCCCTGACCATCCCCTCCTTGCCAATCTGGGCCCAGCAGCCCTCATTCCTCCAGTTCCCCAGTACAGGGCTGTCACATGGTAGGTACTCGCTAAACACCAGCTTCCTTCCTTCCCTTTGCCCCCCTGGAATGTACAGAGCAGTGCCTTACATGCGTCCTACTGCTGTTCTGATTTATATTGAACTTAGTCGCATTGCCCAAGTGTCCTGCGTGGGGGTGGCCAGCTGGCAGGGATTAGGAAACTCTGGGTCTCACCCAGTCGGGGCTGGTTGTCCTTAACCTTTGCTGATGCTGAGGGATCTCAAGGGAAGTGAGGAGAGTGGGAGGCAGACCACACTGATGATTTTACTCTGTCTCTGCAAAATGACCTCCCTGGATTCTATGACACAGGAGATTTACCAGGAGCTTTTTGGGTTTTTTTCTTTTGGTGGGAAAAGAAGACACAAGCACATTATGTGTATACATCAGTTGCAAAACGCATTTGTCTTTTAGAAATGTGCAAAATGTATATTTCACAGGCGATGAACTAGGACTGTCCTATGAATAATGATTGGAAAGAAGCGTGTGGAGATACTAGAGAATGATGCCGTGGGCTACAGACTAACTTTTGGTCTTTGGGGGTCCTTGTCATGGTCATTGCCATGGGCTTTGTGTAATGGTTACAGAATAAGATTTACAAAGGGAAAGAAATCCCACAAAGTCTCCTGAGGGAGGTATGACAAGACATAGTGTTTGGGAAATCTGCTATCACGTGGTCCTAGGGCTTAGGGCTCGACTTTAGTTCCCGGGTGACCTCTGCTAAGTTATTCTTTGGGCTTTGGTTTGTTCACTTGCACTAGGGATGGTGATCACCTCTGCCTGGCCTGGTTCATGGGCAGTTAGGTAATCAAATGCAGGGATTATTGAAAGGAAGAGCAGTGGAAACCCTAATCTGATGTAGTTTGGGAAAGGGGGTGTTTCTGGAACACCCCCCTCTCCCAAGTCCCAAGCCAGTAGCTGTATAGAGGACCCTCTACAAGTGCAGGATGCCGCTGACAACCTCTGTTTCCAGAGAGGCCCCCACCTGATCGGCTGGCAACAACGTCATTCCTGAGACAGTTGCCAGGAATCTCAAACCCACTGGTGACTGAAAGTTCATGGCAGTGAGACAGGGTTGGTCAGCACAGGACATACAAATGCCCAGTGTGATCCAGGGGCTGCCACAGGGCCTGAGATTCCCCTTTATGATGGTCTCCCCTTTGGAGGAAATCATTCCCCAGAGAGGCCCTCATAACATGTAAAGGTGTTATTTTAGCAAGATCAATGCTAAAATTTAGAACATAGATTGTAGACTGCAGATGGATCTTTTGGCCCTCCCAGGTTTTGTGTGTGTGTGTGTGTGTGTGTGTGTGTGTGTGTTTCAATTTCCCACAGAACAGCCATAATCCTTTTCATTCCTGTGGCTGCCGTTTGGGGTGTGGTGGGACTGGACGTGGCAGTTCCAACAGGGGCTGCCTGGGCCCCAGGGCGCTGGGAGATGTTGCAGAGAGCCAGACATCATGGCTGCTACAGCCCCTGCTGGAGAATTTGAGGAGCAGAGAAAGCTTCTCACCCAAATGATAAAGATGGGACGCTTCACAACTCTGAAGTCACGATGGGGGGTGGTTTCCAGCCCAATAAGGGAGAGTAGCCAGCGTGTGTGTTCATGCACTGGGTCAGCAGTGCTTTATTGAGTACCTACTATGTGCTGGCCTCCCTCTAGGGGCCCCACAGGCCGGTTTTTTAAATTTCCCCAGCAGCTTATGCAAGAGGCATTGCTATTCCCATTTACAGATGAGTAAGCTGAAGTTCCAAGAGGCCAGGTTACATTAGAGTCCGTCCCCTTCAGGAAAGCTGTACCCCAATTCTCCCCTCTACTGGCCCAGGCTGGCAGGCTAGGGCAGGGGCTAAAAGGCTGGTACCCACTCATCGCCCCCTGATGCCCGGGTCACTCTGCACTCCCTGGCTGGGGTCAGAATCTCCAGGGCCCCTTGGCCTGGACTCAGCTTGGCAGCCTCACCCACCCTGCAGATGGAGGGCTAGGGAACCTTACTGACTTGTCTGGGTGTGCCCTTTTGGGGAGAAAGGATGAACCAGCTGACCTCTGACCCATCTTCCAGCCCAGACATTGTCAATGACATGTTCCTAAGAGGATCCCGAGAAACACTCATGTTTACCCAGGGCAACTCTGCTTGCAGAACTTAGACCTTACAAGGTTTAAGCAGAGGTATTTAGTGGGATGCCTGAGTGGCTCAGTGGGTGAGCATGTGCCTTCCACTCAGGGCATGATCCCAGGGTCCTGGGATCGAGTCCTGCATTGGGCTTTCCACAGGGAGTCTGCTTCTGCCTATGTCTCTGCCTCTCTCTGTGTCTCTCACAGATTAAATAAATAAAATCTTTAAATAAGTGAATAAATAAAAGTCGCCCACGATGCCACCAACTAGAGAGGACCAAGGTTAGTATTTGGAGGTATCTTGCCTTCCCATCCCCAAGTGATGTTAAATGTGAAATCCAACTATATTGTGTTCCTCTGTGGGGGTAAGGATTGCAGGTCTCTGGGGTTGTTTTTATCTCTCTATCCTTCTATCCTCTGGTTTGGAGACTTTTTTTTTTTTTTTTTTTATCCTTCCTTGTACATAGCAGAGACTTCAGGAAATACTTGTTCAATGAAAGAGTGGCAGGCAGAGCCTGGTCACGCTTGGGGCCGGAACACTGGCTGGCTTCAGTGGGGCCCAGCACCCGCCTGAGACGGCCCATGGCCACTCACCGCCCAACCACTCCTGGCATCCCTGGCCCGCATCACCCCTCACTTGACATCACTGGGCTTTTGTCGAGCTTTAATAAGGAAGATGCAGGTTGAGAGGAGGAGCCCTGACCTGGGGAAGAGGACAGAGGGCTGTGCTGTCAGCCAGGATCTCGGCCTCCTCCCAGGGTCACGAGCAGAATAGACCCCCAGGACCAAAGTGTGGAGACCTCCCCTCTGAGTGCCCTGAGAGGGTGTTAAGCAAAAGGGGACCGATCTTCAAAGAGAGCAGGAGGTGTGGGGGTGGGACGTAGGAAGACAGTCAGCTGTACGCTGTGAGGCTCAGCCGGGCCAGCAAAGGTCGCCGAGTTTCTCTTCTGGAGACTTCCAAGAATGGGGCATCTCTGTGTGCACTGGGTCAGCAGCCACCTACCCCGGGGCGAGGGGAGGGACCGGGGAGTTCAGGAGCCTTTCCAGAGAGCCAGGAGGCCCTGGCAGGCTGCTGGGAGGAGGGCCTGGAGGGAGGGCCAGGCAGGGGAAGGGCAGGGTTTCCTCCCCGGGCTGGGCAGGAGGCCGCAGTGCAGACGCGGAGGCCGGCCCCGCTGGGCTCCCCTGGCTCAAGCCCCTCTGGATCTGGGAGCCGCGGGAGCCTTGGGACAGAGTTAGCCCGCTCTCTGGACATACCTTAGGATGCTTCCCGAAAGGCAGCAGGAGGAAGGAAGGGCTGCCGGCCCTGGCCCCTGCGGGTGGGGAGGCCTGCCCGGGGGAGGGCCTGGGGCCCCTGCGTGTGAATCTAGACCCTGCTGCCTCCAAGCTCCGTGACCCTGGGCAAGCAGGGGCCCTAACCTCTCTGAGTGGTAGTGTCTTCCCCTGTGCAATGTGGATTAAAAACAAAACCCCAAAACCGGAACAAACTTCTTTCCTCTGCTCACCTCTCCCTCTCAGGGTGGCTGAGAGGATTATGCAAGATAAATGAGGGAAAAGGTGCTCAATAAAGCGCCTTCTCTCCTAAAGGGTGGTTCTCAGAGCTGACTGCACATCCAGATTGCCTTGGGGCCTTGGGGCTCCTCCCCAACCCCTGCCAAGCGGGTCTGCGGGGGGCCTGGTTCCGCCTGGTGCCGAAGCCCCCGCCCGGGTGACGCTGGGGTGGCAGGACCCCCACCAGGGCACCGAAGATGCTCCGAGGCTGTTTCCGCGCCCGGATCCGGCGCAGGGGGGCGCGGTCTCCCCGCCCCCTCACAGCGCGGCCTGCAGCCCCTCCCTCCCGAGGGCTCGGCGCTCCCTGTTGTGAGCTGCTGGTTGCTGGGATGCGGTGTGGGTTTTTGTCTGCTTTCCCCACCCCTTGCCAACCCGCCCAGCAGGCCCCACTGCCTTGGCAACGCATTGCAAAGTCCACACAAAGGGAAACTGTGCCGGGGAGGCTGGTCCTGCCCGACGCCCGGGGAAGGGTTTCCATGGCAACGCTGACATCACCCGGCTCAGCTGTCTGCAGAGCCAGGCCCTGAATGGAGGCGCCTGGGTGTTCGTGCTGCGGCCCCACGGAGGAGGGCGACCCTGACTGGGGGGGGGGGGGGGTGCTCTATGGGATGCTGGGGCGGGCCTGCCCCAGTCCCGGGCCCCATGCCCTGCCCCTGACTTGCCAGGTGACTGTGAGCAAGCCACAGGCTTGTCTGAGACTCACTCTCCCCATCTATAAAACAGAGCTAACAATATTTACCTTGCAGTGAAGATTACACAAAATCACAGATGATATATGGCTGCGTGGTGCACTGTAAAAAGCTACTCCAATGGTGAATGGCAGCTTTAGGTTGTTTCCAGGGGAGCCCCCTGACTGGCAGACCCCTTGATGTGGGATCGTGGAGAGGAGCCTGTGATTTGGGGAGGAAAAGACACAATTATTCATCAGCTCCCCCTGCGTGAGGGGAGGATGGGGGGGTGCCATCTGGTTAGGGAAGCCATGTAGTGGGGGCAACAGTTGGCCTGGATGGTGGCTCAGGGCTGTTCTGGTCTCACGCCCTGGGCTCACAGATGTGGCTGCAGGGGTCCAGGGAGTACGTGTGACTGGCCCCATCATCGCTGAGTTATGAGGGCGTCAGGACACAGATGAGGGTCCCTCTGCTGGGGTAGAGCCACCTCTGTTCTTCACCCAGTGGGAGGAACACGGACGGCGGTGCAGAACACCAGGAATCGGGCACAGGGCAGGAGAGGGTGGGAGCTGCAGGGAGCAGGGGAAGGGGGGGTTGAGCTCACCCCCCGTGGGTGTGCAGGCAGTGGGGGTGCTGGAAGAGGCCATGGGGGCTTCCCCTTTGCTGCTTCCTCCTCTGAAGCTCTTTGCAGGGGCCGGACGGCATGTCCCTCGGCCAGTTCCTTTCCCAGGCTCTGGCCAGGGGTGCCGACTGTTCTCCGGCAGTGCCCCCAACCTAGTCACCCCGCCCCAGCACACAAGGTGAGGGCCATTCTAGGAAGAGGCCCACAGAGCTCGCCGCCCATCCGGCTCACCTCCACCACCAGCTCTTCCCTTCCCTGGCCATCCCCCCAGGGCTGGACCTGCCTCAGGCTTCCCATCTTCAAGGGAAGGGCCGGAGCCTGTCCCACGCAGAGGCTCAGCAAGGCTTTCCTCAGCTTCCCCCCAGACACCTGTACCTGGGGGCACTTACCTCCCTTTGGAGGAGGGCGGGCCTCCCACCGAGCTTCTCAGAAGGCTTGTGAGTTCTAGACAGCCACTCAGATTGAATCGTAGGAAGGCTGTAGCTGCTCATTCTGTTCCCCCCACTTCACTCCCCAGGGTGAGGGACCCAGCAGGTGGGCCACAGGGCGAGAAGGGAGCCCTTGGGGTCACTTTGCCAGGCCGCGTACCCAGGGGACGACAGGAAGGAGCTTGCTGGACACGTGCCATGGTCTGGCCCTGGGTCCCTATGGATACTCACGGCCTTGAACTAACTTGTGTTCACCTGCTGTGGCCTCCTGCTCAGATGGACTATGACATGACACTATTTGGCTTCAAACTGGTTCTCTAAGGGCGGCCCCTGCCCAGTATCCCGAGGGTGCAGAGTCATCCACGGGGGCACCCTGGAGGAGACAGGCGCCCGGAAGCCGGAGGTCTGAAGGCCTGGGGAGATCCAAAGCCCCTTTGGGGATAGAGGAACAAGACACCGCCATCCGCCTGGAAGGAGAACTTGGTGCCCATTTGAGACATACTCTTTCTCAGCACAAGGGAGCTGCCTGACTCCATCAGGGGACATCAGCTGGACGGAGGCCTCTGGGACACCAGCCACACCCTTTCCCAGTCTGGCTTTCCCTCAGGGAGACAGGAATTGGGTCAAAAGTTGGAGGCACGTGACAGGAGGCTAACTCTTCCCAAACCAAGTAATGGGCTTTCCTTCAGCCTCCTCCCTGTGGGAAGGTGGGCCCCACCATTGGGGCATGAGATCTAGCACCTGCTCCCAGAACACATTTGGGGAAGGGCCCAGTTCATTTGGGCCAACTGCTCCAGCCTCAGTGAGGCTCCCAGAACTGGCCAAGTGATGCTCCACGCTGGCCCAGGCCTTCAGACACCTGAAGGGGCTCAATGCTGGACTCTTTGACTTGAGTCTGCTCAACCCAAGCACTGATTTACACAGCATGGCTCTGCAGGAGAAAACTAAGCCTTCAGTGTGGGGAGAGCCTCAGCTGTGGCCTGCAGTGGGCGGCTGGCCTTGGCCAGCCCTCCCTGTGACCCTGGCTCCCGCCTCTCACCGACCTCCACAGATTCCTCACTCGAGAACCTCTGGCCCCAGCATGGCATCCAGTAGCCTGGATGGAGCAGGAGCCAGCTGCCCAGGACGAGGACGCTATGCTCCCTCCCAGGGAGGTCCTGGAGCTTCTGGAAGGCTCTTTCACATACATCCGGCCAACGCATTTGTGTAGGACCCATCAAGGAAGGTAGTGTCTTATCCAGGGTACCAGGAAGGAAAGGGAGTCACGGCTACTACTCCACGGAGACCGGATGACCCCGGCCTGTCTTGTGTGGCATGCAATCCCTGACTAGGGAGCACTGCCCACCCTGGGGCACCCCGGGGTTCCCACAGACAGTCTGAGGGGTGGGTGGGTTACTCTCTCCCCAAGGTCTCCAAAAGCTGAAGAAAAGTCTTTCTGCCTGCCTGGAGTTGTGGGCTGGGGGTGGGGGTCCTCCTTTCCTCTCACCAGAGTGTTGACACCAAGTGAGCACACAGTGACAGGTGAGACCCTGCCACCTGAGAAACGGCCAAGCTGATGACAATGGGCTCAGCCACTCTGAGGCCCTGCTAGTGAGCAGACGGGCCATCTCAGGGCCGGGGCAGGCTGACCTCACCTGAAAGGGCAAAATGAAGGGCTCCTCAGGATCCTTACTCTCCCAGCGACTGTCCATTCCAAGACAAATCTTTGCAGGTCCTTAGTTTAGCCCACGTCAGCTGAACCCTCAGACCAGAGCTGTTATGTCCTGGGGTCCTTCTGCTGGAAGTAGGGGCAGGCCTGGCACAAGCCTGGGAACCACAGGCAAGCCTGGATCCCAGGCTGGCGTCTGGAGGCCTGGTGTCCCTCGGGCTGACCAGTTGTGACACTTTGAACAAGGGCCTTAATCTCGCTGACTCTCAGTTTCCTGGTCTGTAAAACCGGCCTTGCCTGCAAAGAAGGCTGTTGTGGGGACAGATGAGATCCCATGTGCCCAGCTCTGTAATGAGGCAGGTGCTGAACAAAGGGAGGAGGGTGGCCCCCACCCTCTGACCACACAATTGAGGATCAAAGGCCAACAAGGATATTCGACTCTGTTGGAAGAACCAGAGATTGTAAGGTGAAGCATGTGCCCCCACCCTGGCCTGCTCTGGCTCTTCAGCTCGGCCCCCTGCAGCCAGGCCTGAGTTAGGCCAGGAAAGCCAGTGACTCAGAGTGACCTCACTCCTCTCAGCCTCTGTGGTTCTTTCTGTAAAATGGGCACAGCAGTTCTTGGTTAAACAGTCTCCCAATGAAAGGCCCTTGATGGCTGTGGAACTCTGTTATTACCATCGCCACTGCTCCTTGCCCTTACTCATCTGCCCAGAAAGATGTGTGAAAGGGGGAGAGTCCAGAAGAGAAGAAAAAATAAAGAAACTAAGCTTCACTTGCAGTCCAGAACCCAGGGCTGGCTGAGTCTCACACCGCTCCTCATCACAGCTGTCTGCTCCTTCCCTGTTCCTCTCACACAACCAAAGACAAGTTACCATTTAACCAGGTCATGGGAATTGGGGCCAAACTCTCCAAATGGCAAACCAGCAAGACCTGTTTGCTAGGATGAAATAACCCCACTGGACTTGGTGCGGGCTGCCCTCCTACAGCTTTCTACCTCCTGCCGTGGCCAGCCCAGCAAGGTGACCTTGGCAAGTCTCCTAACCTTCCCTAGCGTCTAGCGTGTGTCACGGTGGACATGGGCGGAGGGGCCACGGGGAGGAATCAGAGCCAGCACTTGTGAGGGGACACACAGCTATCAAAGGAGGAAGGAAGGGACCCCTGGGTGGCTCAGTGTTGAGCACCTGCCTTTGGCTCAGGGCGTGATCCTTGGGTTCCCGGGATCGAGTCCCACGTCGGGCTCCTTGCATGGAGCCTGCTTCTCCCTCTCCCTGTGTCTCTGCCTCTCTCTCTCTCTCTCTCTGTGTCTCTCATGAATGAATAAATAAAATCTTAAAAAAACAACAACAACAACAACAAAAAGAGGCCCCTCTCTGCTGTCTCTGCACTGGGAGCAGCTCTCCTGCTACAGCCCCTCACCCCCTGAAAATGTACGCCTGTGCAAAGTTCGTCTCCACCTCCTTGGTCCGGAGCACCTCTCAGCTGTTGAGCCGATCACTGTCTGCAGTGGTGCTAAAACCACCGGAGACACTGACAGATGAGAGCCTCAGCAGCTTGGCAGCCCCATGTCCCCTGACCTCACTTATTCCTAGCCGCAGCTTCCGAACCAGCGCCATTTCAAGGGACGTTGACACAGCAGCCAAGTTCATTGGGGCTGGGACTGCCCCTGTACGGATGGCTGGCTCTGGGGCTGGAATTGGGACTGTGTTTGGGAGCCTCATCATTGGTTATGCCAGGAATCCCTCTCTGAAGCAACAGCTCTTCTCCCACGCCATTCTGGGCTTTGCCCTCTCAGAGGCCATGGGACTCTTTTGCCTGATGCTGGCCTTTCTCATCCTCTTCGCCATGTGAAGGAGTTGTCTCCACTTCCCATAGGTCTTCCTCCCATGTCTTGTCTGCCCTGTGTGTTCCTTTTCCTATATCTCCCCAGGCAGCCTGGGGAAAGTGGTTGGCTCAGGGTTTGACAGAGAGAAGACAAATAAATACTGTATTAATAAGAAAAATAAATAAATAAAAAATAAATTAAAAAAAAGAAATGCTTAACCAACTGAGCCACTCAGATGCCCCTACTTCACTATTTTTTAAAATAATTCTTTGCTTAAAGTGACATCAGATGATATATATTTACCCTTTTTAAAGTTTTAAGTAAATTTAAATTATAAAATCTTTCAAACATACAGAGAAGAGCAGAAAGCCACACACCCAACCCTAAGCTTGAACAAATGTTAACATCGTGCCATATTTTCTTTAGGTCTCCTCTGCTCAAAAAGTTAAATGTTGACAATGGAACCCAAGTGCCATCCCTAGCTTACATCCTTCCTCCCCCTTCAGTGGAGGCCTTGAACTTGAAATGGAGGCATTTTCCACGTGCATTTTCATACTTTTACTACAGATCTGGGTCCATGAACCACCTACAGTGTCATTCTAATGTTCAGAAAATGCTGTTGAAATGTGAGCTCTGGATGGAGAGTTGATGCAGGGTTTTCCTGCTTGGTCCTCTGGGGCTTGGCCTGTGAGTTACCTCTAGGGCTGGGGCTGCCGGAGGCCAGGCCCAAGCTCTCACTCTCTTTAAACAGGGTCAACTCTCTCTGATTTATACGTTGGGCTTCTGTGTGAAATTTCCTTGGAAAAACAGGTTCTGATGCTTGAAATCACAATCCTAGTGGAAACCTCTCTCCTGACAGAGGACGTAACTAGGGCCCAGATAGGGCAGGTGATAGAGGAGCACCCAGCCTCAAAAGTTGACTTGCTCCTGCCCTGGGGAAAGGTAAAGCAGTCTGGACTGGAGCCTGTGAGGAGGACTCCCTGTTTGGGGAATCACAGGGCACAAGGAAAGCCTGGGGCCTGTGCTGCCCAATATGGCAGCCACAAGCCACCTGTGGCTGCTGGGCCCTGAGAAGGGATCTAATCCAAACCAGGAGGTGCTGCAAGAGTGAGCTGCAGACCGGCTTTCAAAGACTCAGTACAGAAAAAGGGTGTAAAAGATCTCATTCATTTTTATGTTGATTACGTGTTGAAATGATAATATTCTAGAGGTGTTGGATTAGGCAAAATATATTCCTAAAATGCATTTTACCTGTTTCTTCGCATTTTTAAAAATGTAGCTGTAGACAACTTTAGAATTACCTACGTGCCAGCATTCTATTTCTGCTGGACAGTGCTGTCCTGAGCATTAGATCCAATGGCCAAAGGCGAAGCAGTCAGACCATAGAGAGTGAGGCTGGGGCTGGAGAAGGACGGTCTCCAGGAGCCCTGGGCTGGCGGGAATCTATACCAGGGGGAAGGATTCTGATCAGGAGGGGAAAGAACATGCAATTGCCCTCATCTCCCCCTGTCAGGGGCTCCTCTCTCTGAGGTCCTCCTGCCCGAGATCCTCCAGGATGCCTCTGTCCTTGAGAGCCCTGCCACTCCCACCCTCCATCTCCATCTGCACAGACTCTAGGGAATTGAGACAATGTGAGTCCCCCCTTGCAGATCTCTGGCCTCTCTTTCCTATAATGAGAATGGGGGTCTTCGCTGCCGCCGCCCCATCTTCCCTGCCCCATAGAAGTTGAGTGCTAGAACGGACTTTTCCTCCTGAACCACCTCCCCCACACACCACCTGATCTCCAGGAGAGGGACCCAGGGCTCTAGTGTGGGCTGCAGAGACTCCTCCGCCCCCATGGCAGCGACACACTCCAGGGCTCCTGGAGGTAAGAGGGGCCGCTGAAGGGCCTGGGGGCCTGGCTACAATGCCTCTAGCCTGGCATCGCCAAGATGCCCAGCCCACCCCCAGGGAACCTTCTACCAGGACCGTCTCCCTGTGCACCATCGCCCAGGTCTGTGGTTCCAACCAATTATTCTGTCCTCCCCAGAGTTGGCAAGGCATGGCACTTCCCTATTGGAAATTCTCAGCTATCTCCCTGTGCAGCTGGGAGCTGTCAGCCAGCAGCTTTTCTCTGTTAAGGTAGGGGTGAGGAGCGGGGGGTGGGGGCTGCAGCGCCTATCAGAAAATGAGAAAATTGTCAGGCGCTTAAGTGCGTATGACAGATAGCAGCCTTTCCTCCCCATGGGGGAAACAGGATCCAGGATGTTACAACTTTGGAGTTTTCAACGGATTGGGGGGGAAAAACCAAACCAGCAACCTCTGCTACTATAAAATAATGCATATGCACATAGTAAAATATTCAAATGGTACAAAAGCCGAGCTTCTAAAAGATTAACACATAATTCACCCTCCCTCACCAGCCTTTGAAAATCCAAAGTTGGGTGCTGCTATCCAAAGGTGGGTGCTGGTAGGAAGCACTGGGAACTCTCCCTCCACCTTGCTCCACCTTGCTCCACCTTGGGGACCCCAAATAACTGGATTGTACAAGACACTTCCGCAGAAATATGCTTTCTAATTTAGAAAAAAAGATGTCAACAGAGCACTGTGCTCCAGAAACCACAGACTATGAAGAATGAGCATACGTGTTGAGAGTTCACTGTTTTAATCAAATAAAACCTACAACAAAGTTAATCTGACACATAGTTAATGAGATAATCATTGTTGCGCTTCACGGGAATTAGGCATTAATGGGAAGCAGTTTTTATAAATGACGGTAATTATACTGCTGCCTTTGCTCAGCCAAAATTTTAAGGTTTTTTCTTCTTGTTTTGTTACTTCCCATGTATGTGCTGTTGGTCTCTGTGATGAAGTTTCCTGTGGGTTCCGGTGCCCTGCTGTCACTGTCGCCAGCCTGCCCCACCCCCACCCGGGGGCACAGGCCCAGTGCGAGGTTTCCTTGAGCACCTAGCAGGTGCTTCTGTGCACGGTACTGAACTTGGATTATCTTGTTTAATCCTCACAAGAATCTGGAGAAATAGGTGTTTTTAGCTCGTAGTTCACAAAAGAGGGAAGGGAGGTTCAGGTTGGTTACGCTGCCCAGGGTCACGGTCGCAGAGGCAGGGGTGGGCCGCCCTCGGCAGGCTGACCCTGTGGCTGGAGTGGAAGCACAGTGCGGGACACCCCTTCTCCCCTGTCCCCAGCTGACCTCTGCTCCCTGGGGACACTGTGTTGGGCAGTTGAGGCTAACAGGCCACCGGGGCCAGGCTGCATGGGCTTCGCAGCCACATGAACCAAAGTTCAACTCCCAGCCGCTCACACACCGGGCTTGTGACCCCTCTGAGCCTCTGACGTCCGTCAAGTGGGGAGCGGTTCCAGGCGCCGGTGCCATGCAGTCCTAGCATGGGCCACACGCACAGGATTGGGGAACAAGAGCAGGCCGGTCCTGGGGGTACAGGAGTGGCAGCAAGGACTGGGGTTGTCCAGCCCCCCTACCTGGGAGGTCTCCGAGCCAGTGGGGAAACAGGTGAGAAAGCGTCTTCCCCGCTGAGCTCCGTGGTGGTGGAGGAGGGGCCCCCCCCGGGGGGACACACGGTCCCAGGCTGTCATCGGACTAGCTGCAGGTCAGTTCCAATTCTGTGAGCAAGGAGAAGCCCCACTTTCACTGCACGTCTCCCCGAAAAGCCTGAAGTCCCCTTTGTCGTCCTTTGGTGCTGCTCTCGGGTGCAAAGGGTTAAGCCGCTGCGTCCCCCCTGAGGTACAGGGAGGGGTCAGCCAGCAGGAAGCCCCAAGTGGAAAGGGAACAGAACAGAGGCTGCACACGCCATCCAAGACAAACTTCTGCCACCTTACCAGTTTGCCCTGGGCCTGACCTATTCACTGTGACCAACGGGGTGACAAAGAGAGGTTATGTGCAAAGGTACTCCGTGTCCCTGTGGCAGGGGGCCAGCAGGGAACTCTTGTCATCAGCCGGCCAGCTGGGCTGGGGATCCAGGGCCTGCTCCGAACCCTCAGGGTCATTGGCAAAGCAGGACTGAGTAGAGTCTGTCGTGACCGCTCTAGGGGTTTCTGTCCCTCAGGCTTTGGCCACAAGGGTCACCGGGGCTGGCAGGGTCGTCTGGGGCCAGTGGAGTCCTGGGCACTGACCAGCTTCCCACCTGGCCCAGTGCACTGTCGTCTTGGCTGCAGGCAGAGCACAGAGAACAAGAGTCACAGGGCTGCATCTAGACGACGCCTGCGGCTGAATTCTAAATCTGCCACCTTCCAGCCGTGAGAGCCCGGGCCAGCTGCTTATTTCCACTGAGTCCCAGTTTCCCCATCTGTGAAATGGGGCTAGTCAGCCGGGCTGTTGTGAAGATGCGTGTACTGTGACTCGCATGTTGAGCCCGGTGGCTGACTCAAGTGAGGGCTCTGTCAACGTCAGCCATTCATAACAACAATAAATATTATGATGATTCCTTCCGGAAATACCTGTGGAGCACCTGTGACAGGCCAGGTCCTATGCAGGGTGCTCTTGGACGATGGAGGTGAGTAAGATGAGTCCCACCCCTCCTAGGGGGCACGTACGGGATTAATTCTAACCTAAGTCTGAGAGTACTGAGTGACATGAAAGGGGTGTGCCAGGATAGGCATTCAGGGAAGGCTTCCTGGAGGAGGCAGCATTTCATCTGGGCTCAGGCAGGTGGCTAAGGCTGTGGAGGTGGGGGAAGAGAGGAAGGGCATTGACTGCATGAGGAAGGAAGCAGACCTGTGAAAGAGCATGCAAATTTGAGCTCTGCGTGACTGGAACACCATGTCAAGTGGGGATACAGGGGAGCGGTCAGAAGAAGAGTGTTATTGTCCCAAGAACATGCCAGTGTGCTTCTGCCTTACTAGGTGACCCTGTGCCAGTCACTTCCCGTCTCTGCACCTGATGGATGGCCCCCCATCTTTCCCTCTGAGAACTTGAGTTACCCTTCATTTCTTTCGTCCTCCTTTCCACACAGGCTGAGTCTTTGAATGAGGAAGTCACTGAAGGTTCTGGCCACGGCTGTGAATGATCAGCCCGAAGCCAAGTGCAGAGGCCCCTCTACTTCCAGTGTGGGGGTGGGTGGGACCATGGGAGGCCCCACCGTGGTCCAGAAGGGCTAGATGGGGGCCTGGGCTGAGGAGGTGGGGAGCAAAGGGGGGGCAGGGCTGTAGGGAGGGCAGGTTGCAGAGCACTGAGGGAGAAACCATTATTCCTGCCTGGAGCCCTGGCCTAGAGGTCTGGAGGAGGGGCCAGGAGGGGGATCAGGGACGGTGGATTCTCTGTGGCCAGAGGCAGGGCCTGGGTGACTGGGGCTAGCTGCAAGGCTGGGGAGCCCAGCCAGAAGGACAGCTCTGCTCCCAGAGAGGGAGTCATGGGCTGCTCTGAGCACACCGAATCGGAAGCATCTGTAAGACACTGGAGTGGGGTGTTCAGTGGGGAAGGGAGCTAGGAGGAGGGGCTGCAGATCTGGATGTTGCTAGATGAGGCCAAGACTGGAAACGCAGCTTACCCTGTCTGGCTCAGGGCCTTTGACCGATTGCATGGGACTGGAAAAGAGAATGGCATGGGAGTGATCGCCCTGGGGCTCGCTTTCTGTGGAAGAGAGAGGTCTCTCCAGGGGTCGTATGGGGACCAGCTGACCTGCACTTTTGTTTGAAAGCCCGTGAGATGTTCTGGAGAGCAGCCTCCGTTCCCAAGTGCAGTCTCCTTGCCAAGACACCTGTTCCCTTTCCCTTGGGAAAATCCTAAGACGCCCCCACCTTGGCCCCTTCTGCTTCCACTGTCACTGCTCCCAATTCTTGTGGGTTGGGCAGGCAGGCGAAGAACAGAGAGCTTTGTGCTGAGGCAGGTCTTGGGGCCCAGGCCTTCATCCTGCTGGCCATTTTCTTTGGTATCTGACGGGAAGCCTGGCCTGGGTAGGCGGGACCAATGATACTGGTGCCTAATGGGTGACTAGGGTGCTAGCCGATGGGACACACTCGGGCCTCCTAACCCAGCAGCACAAGGGGTCTCAACAATCACCAGTCCTTGGCTCCCCACTTCCCCCGCTCCCCCATCCCACCCCTAGACCAGAAAAGCGTGGGGAGGAAGAGACCCAGGGCTGACTTTTTTATCTTTTGAAAAGCCTAGCAGAAATAGAACATTTATCTGTGTGAAGGCTACACAGGCTTAACTAAAATGTCAAGTTTCTTTACTGGAATTATATGGGGAACATGATAAATGTACATTTATTCAGTAATTACTAATTCAAGACCCTATTTTATATGAAACAAAACCATGGCATGCAGCTCAGGAGCTCTGATTGCTTTTGTTTCATATCACATCGGCTCCTGAATTAATAATTATGAAATGAATGTAATTTGATAGTCCTAAACTTTTAAAACATGGAGTGTATGTGTTTGTGTGTCTGTGTGTGTCTGTGTGCGTGCTGGTGGGCAGAGCTGAGATAATAAAAGTGAAGATGTTCTCATCTTATAGATGAGAAAACCGAGGAGCAGAGGGTGAGTGGCCAGCTCCCAGTCACGGTCACAGGGTGTGGCAGGTGTCACACCCGGGCACAGCCCCCACTTCTCAAGCCCCTAGCCCTGGGCACCCCCTGGTGCTCTGGCTATTGGCTCTCTGGCTGGCTCCCTGGCAGGGTGGCGGGTAGGAGGAGAGGAAGAGCTAGCTCATTTTGCACTTTCAGGCCAGGGCCAACAGCTGCCTGGGAGGTAAGGGGAGGGGACCCCTGGGAATCCACAGCCTGTGGATTGGAGAGATGGAGCAAGCCAGGAAAAACAGGTGCAGGTGGTAACAGGGAACGGGGGAAGGGAAACAAACCCAGAGACAAAGAGAGATGGATAGAACCAGACAGAGTGGAGGAGGTGAGGCCCCTAGGGCTCGTGAGGACCCCTCGTGGTCTGGGAGAGCAGATCCCACGGCCACCAGCAGAACCTGGTCCCAGGCCCACCCTCTCTGTGACCCCACAGAGGGTTTGCTGGGCTCCAAAGGGCCCTGGAGCCCACAGTCAGAAAGGCCTCAGCCAGTGGGCAAGGACGATGCCCACATCTGGGGGGCAGGGTTGCCCTTTGCCAAGCCAGCAGCAGCAGTAACCACAACCCCCCTCCCAGAGCCACCCAGCCACAGGGGCAAACAGTCCCTTTGTTTCATAGGCCCTGCCCCAGTGAACTAGTGTTCAGAACCAACCCCATTAAAAAATCCCTCCCAGGGCAGGCAACTCCTGGGAGCCCAGTCTAGTGTGGGGTAGAGGGCACTGGGCTAAGGGCTCCTGTCACCAACTCCCGGCCTCTCTCTGGGGGCTGTTCAGCCATCCTCATTCAGAGTAAAGGTCTCAGGTGACTTCAGGGCTCCCTGGCTGGGGAGCTGGATAGGAGCTGGGGTGTTGCTTCCTCCTCCCCCAACCCCCCCACCGACCCTCCCCCCCAGAGCTACTGTGCATGCAGAGGCTTTGGCAGTCACAGGTGGTGGGGGCAGAGCATAGGAAGGCTGGGCATTGAGTGGCCTCTCTGCTCTGCCCCCCACAGGGCTGTAGGGACCTGCGGGGGGGGGGGGGGGGGGGGGGGGCGGGGCAGGGCCTGTGCTTGGGCAGCAAGCCGGCACCTGCGTGAGGGTGGCTGGGCGTCCTGCCCGGAGACTGGGCCCAGGCCCTCTTGTTCAGCCAGAAATTCCAGCCTTTTAAGGATCAAGGGCCAGAGAGGGACCTTTTCCAGGCCGCCAGGGAGCTGTTTTTCCAGCTTGGT
Organism: Canis aureus; assembly: GCF_053574225.1. Classification (NCBI taxonomy): domain Eukaryota; kingdom Metazoa; phylum Chordata; class Mammalia; order Carnivora; family Canidae; genus Canis; species Canis aureus. The sequence goes on from NC_135626.1 coordinate 34,415,405, forward strand.
GGTATCACCAGGCCTCGAGGGAGACTTCCCTGATCTTTGATTGGGCTTTCTGAAAAGGCGTGTGTCTGCACTTTGTAGGAGGGGCCGGCTGGCTTCTGTCAGCATGGAGGCTCCAGCCCCCTCATCCAGGCCCTTCGGAAGGAAGGACTTGCCACATCAACTTTATGGAGGTCTGATGTACATACAATAAAACGTGCCCGTTTTAGATGTACTGTTTGGGGAGGCGTAAATGTCCATGCTGTGTTCCTAACACAATAATCAAGTACAGAACATTTCCATCAACCTAAGAGGTTCCCTTGTGTCCTCTTCCCACTCACCCCCTCCCCTGGGCCTGGGCACCCACGGATCAGCTTTCCATTTCCATAGACCGGATTTGCCCGTCTCACACACATCACCGTACAGTTTGGACTCATGTGTCTTTTCCGTCTGTATGGTAATTTTGAGGTTCACTCATATCATTGTGTCTGCAGGTGGCTCTTCTCTTTGTCCTGCTGAGTAATATTCCACTGTATGGATAAATCCTAGCTTCTTGATCAGCTCCCTTGTTTTTAGACATTTGGGTTGTTTCCAGCTGGCAGCTATGGTGAATAAAGCTGCCACGAACATTTGTGCATAAGTCTTTGTGGGGACGTGTGCTTTTCATTTCTGTGCATTAGTACCCAGAAGGGGGACTGCTGGGTCATACGATAAGCTTGTTTAACACTTTGAGAACCCCCAACCGGGGCCCCGTACAGAGCGGCTGTAGGGTGTTACAGGCATGAGTATGGAGGGATTTGGAATGCTGCTCTTCCCTGTCCTCGGCCTTTCCTCTCCCCGGAGACCAAGCAGGGCTGTACGGTGGTGCAGTGCTCCAGGGGTGGGAGGGCCCCCTAGCCTTGCCAGAAGACATTCCCCTGCCCCTCCACAAGGCAGCTCACCGTTGAGATTTGAGAGGCTGTGCTCAGCGGAGGAGGGCTGAAGATCTATTTATACCTGAGTTTAAGCAGATGTATTGTTGGCTAAAATGCTGTAATTATTTTCCTTTTGCTAGTTCACACCATTCCGTGAGAGTGTTTTTAAACAGAGCTACAGCCACCCTGGCAGCCTCACCCCATCCCCCTGTCTGCCGCCACCCCCCTCCCCCAGATAAAACCGTTTCTTTCCAAGGCCAGGGGAGGTTGAGTGCTCCTGTCCTGGGCACCTCCTCCTCCCCAGTGCGGGCTGCTACCTGAGGTAGGCGATGCATGTGGCCAGTCGACTTTGCTTTTTTTGCTGCCAGTAGCCCATGTCACCTTGCTCTCTATCCTGTTGCCTGTCACCAGAGAGCTCTGGGCTCCCCTGGCTCCAAAGGACGCAGCTGCCCGGAGAGAAAGGGTGAAGCTTCCTTGCTAATTGCCAAGAGGAGTGAAAGTACCAGCAGAATAAAGGCCCTTCCGCTGGAACAGGAATGAAGGAAACCCAGGGGCCTGGCACTTGCACTTCTGCCGAGCTGTACCTATTCCCATCCTGGTCTGAAGTTTTTAGGGCTGGGCCATCAAGTGACTCCTTCGTGATAAATTAAGATCATGTCCCTCAGACCTCAAGGATACCTGGCAAAGCATTCTCCCCTGCTTGGGAAAATACCACTGCCAGTTCCAGGAGGAGCTCACTTAGTTGCTTTCATGGTCCAAGTCTTTAGAAGGCTCTTACTGGCAAGATCCCTCTGGTCCCAGCATGTGTTAAGTGAGCACACAGATGATGTGGCCTTGGACGGTAAGAAGCCAGACCAGATGATGACCATGTGATATTGCCCAGTTTGAGCTACCCAAATAACATTGAACCCATTATTATTATTATTATTATTATTATTATTATTACTGCTAGCATTTGTTTTCTTCAAAGATTATGATGTGGCTGTGAGGGGCTGACTGACACAGGTAGGTTGTGTGTTTAGGCTTTTATTCTAAATTGGCTTGATCCAAACCAGTGCTGTCCACAATGGTAGCCACTAGCCACATGTGGCTATTCAAACTTAAGGTAATTGAGTTAAAAATTAAATAACATTTTTTTAATTTAAGGATTTTGTTTGTTTATTTATTTATTTATTTATTTGTTTATTTATTTGAGAGAGTATGTGAGTGAAGGGAGGGGTCGGGGCAGACTCCCCACTGAGTGCAGAGCCTGACACGGAACTGGATCCCAGGACCCTGAGATCACAACCTGAGCCGAAGGCAGATGCTTAACCTACTGAGCTGCCCAGGTGCCCCTGGAACATTTTTTTTGCACCATCTTCATTGGGCCCTTATGTGGGCTGGACCTTGAAAAAAAATCTTGGAGATAAGAATCCTTGCCCAGAATGCATCCACAATTCCAGAAGGACACAATGACACTCGATTTAAGACAGTGGAGGACCAGTGTTAGGCCAAGCAAAGGCAGACATATAAGGGCAAGAGACAGCAATGAGAGGGGTGAAGGTAAAAAGTCCACGGCAGTTTGGAGGAGGAGTGGCTTAGGAGATTCATTTGAGGAGGACTTATTTGGACTGGGCCTTAAGGGTGGTTAGAAGTTTTCCCTGGGAAAGCGGCAAAGGGATATTGAAAGAAGAGGGAATTCCAAGTGCAGAGATGTGTGGGACTGGCCATGATTTGGATCACCTTGGGCGATATGGCAGGAGTGTGGGGGTCCGATGGGCCAGTCTGCGGAAAGCTTTGTGCCATGCTGGAGAGGGGGCATTTAATTTTCCTGGAAGGCTTACAGGCAGGCATAAGACCAGGATAGATTTGCATTTTAGTCAGATTGCTTTAGAGAAAATGAGATCGAGAGCATGGGGAGCAGCCAGGAGGATCGGGGAATAATGTAGGTGGAAACCTACTTGCCCTGAACTAAAGCCTGGACAGTGGGCATGGAGGGAAGGGGTGGGTCTGAGGGGCTGTGGGTCCTGCCCCCACCAGGCAGATAGAAAGGGTCCTATACAAGGCCGGGGAAGGTTTCCTGCAGGAGATGTGACTTCTGGAATTGACTTAGAGCTATGGGCTCTAAATTCAAAAGGCTCCTACAGTAAATCTCCAAGCTGATTGGTCCCTAGAAGATCAAGGTTGCCAATTTGATTCCTTCCAGAGAAGTGTGAGGATTCTCTGAGACGTCAGCTTTCCACTGGAGCCCATGAAGCAACATACGTATTGTTGGAAAATGCGTTCTCCGGGGAGGATGCCTGGGCCCCCCCTGGGCTCATTACAGCACAGAATACACAGCTGTAGGTCATCCAAGCCCTCCACTTGGCTTTATTTATAATCCTAATTACACCCTCCAGGAAGAACAATTGCTGATCGACCCAGTTACAAATTAAAGTTAATAAAATGAAAAGCCCATCCAGCAAGGGCAGCCAAACGCAGAGGAGCCTGTAGCGATCCCAGGACTTGGTACACGCCTCTCGGCCCCTGTCCCCTTCCCTCCCCGGGTGGTGTCCCGGTCCACCTGGGGCCACCTCCCATCGGGCCTGGCAGGCTTCAGGACGCCCCGGTGGGTCTCCCCACTCAGGCCTTCCCCTCCACCACCAGGTGCCCAGGAGCCACGTCAGCTGCGGGTGCGGGTGTTTGGAAACCGAGGCTTCTAGACGCAGAGCCACAAGAGGCAGACAGGAAACGGGGCCTCCACTTCCACCCTCCTTCCCCCATCTCTGCTGTTCCCCTTCGCCGCTCCCTTGGCTGTTGGCAGTGCCTCTCACTTCCCCGATTGCCTTCTCTACCCACCTCCTCGCCCCGTGGCTGACCTCGTCCGTCTGCCCTGAATGTTCTGAGAGGGGCCCTGGATTCTGTGGGTGTCCCAAAGGGTCGGGCGGGCGCTGTCCGCTTGGCTCAGCAGCACTGACAGCTTAAACACCGCCTCTCGCTTTTGCTGACCACGTTCATTCCTTTTTTTTTTTTCTTTGTAAAGAGTGGCAACTAGAGAGGGCGAGACGGGGACGAAGGGCTCTCACAGGCCCTGCTGTCTATGCGAGCGGCTCCTCTCTCTTCCTCCACTTGCCTCCTGCCGAACAATTACAGACAGTCCACCTTGGTTCCTTAGGATCCAATCCACAGCCCACCCAGATGAACTGGGGGGGGGGTACCTGGGATGGGGTGGGAAGCATGCATGCGGGGGACAGGGTCACTTCTCTGCAGGGTGCAGGGAAGGCACGTGGTTAGTGTCCTACCTCCGACCCTTTCTGGCAGCTCCCAGAAGCCAAGCGTGGCAGGCATACCAGCCCCTCAGGGAAAACAGCACCCCAGCCCCACCCCCTATGGTTTCATCCAGCCCTTCTGGCTTGTTTTTGCCTCCTATCTGCCCAACTCCAAACTCTTGGCTCTGCCTCCCCAGCCCTGGCCCTTTGGACTAGGGGTTTCTATCCAGTCCTACTGGCATTTGGCTCCTGACTTCCTCCATGGGCATTGATGTGGCTCACACAGTGGGGTGCCCCATTTCTGTACTGCTGTCATTTGAGCTGTTCTCCAGGGCTCCAGCCCTGCCAACCCCAAATATCCACTCGTGGCCTCTGTCCTGGCTGGACAACCCAGGGGCAGGTCTTTGGCCAGCAGAAGGGTAGAGAGGAAACCAGCCAGGCCTCAGGGTGGGTCCTGCCAGTGAAGCCTGCAGTCAAGACATTCACCATCAGGCTTCAGAGACTTGCCTCTGTGGGTGGCCCACCCACCCCTTTGTATTGTAACCAGCCTGTTTACCCGTCTGCCTGCCCACGACACTGTGGGCTCTGAGGGCTGGCTTCCGTCTGACTGGCCACTAGATCCTCACTACCTGGTGCAGGTCCTGTTGAACCAAGAAACAGATGAATGAAGGACCTCTTCCTCCTTGATTCCCTGCTGTGGTTGACTGGTTCACGCCAGCCTATTTACATAAGGCCCAAGGGAGAAGCTTTCACCCATCAAGTCCAGTTGATCTGCTTCTTAAAATACACCTCCAGCCAATGCCTTCTTTTGGGGGACCGTGTATTTCTCGCCTGGTTAATTCCAATCAGGAACTGGTTCGCTGATTCCTGGCTTCCTATTTTAACTCTCTCCCTCACCCATCCCCCTTTCCCACTGCTCATAGGCATAACGCCACTCCTCTGTTTAAAAACCTTCATTAACTCTCCATTTCTCACAAAATAAAATACAGTTCCTGGGGCACCTGGGTGGCTCAGTTAAGTGTCTGCCTTTGGCACAGGTCACGATCTCAGGGTCCTAGGATCGTGCCCTGAGTCAGGCTCCCTGTTCAGCAGAAAGCCTGCTTCTCCCTCTCCCTCTGCCCTTTCCTGTGCTTGTGCTCTCACTCTCTCTCAAATACATAAAAAAATAAAATCTTTAAGAAATATATAATTCCTTTAGACCTTCTATGATTTGGCCCAATCTAATATTCAGCCCATTTCTTGCTGTGTTCCCTTGTGACTGTGTGAGCCACCCCTCGGCACTTTCCACTGTTCTTCTAGCAAGTTATTCCTTTTCCATTCCACACCTTGCATCATCTGTCCCTTCTACAAAAGCTGTGCTCTACAGCAAACCCCATCTTTTCTGATTTATGGACCTTGCGATAGTCCTTTAAGACTCAGCTGAAGTGTCACCTTCTCTGTGACTCCTCTGAGGTCATCAGTGAGTTATCCAACAGGCTTTTCTGATGTGTCTTTTCATCTAGCACAAGGGGAAGACCAGAGTATTGCAGTCCCTCGCTCCACGTTGCTCTTGCATGAACTCGTAAGCCACTTAAGGGCAGGGCCTGTGTCATACTCAGCTCCCCATACTCAAAGCTGGCAGAGAGCCTTGTGCACGGTAGAAGAGGCCGTATATGAGAAGACTGTGTGGCCTTGGGCAACTTACTTACCCTCTCTGTCTCAGTTTGCTCATTTGTAAAACTGTCATAATAGCTCCTGCCTGAGGGGATCTTCAACAATGAGGATTACCTGAGTTACTATTTGTAAAGCATGTGAGCAGTGCTTCTCACATATTAAGCCCTCAATAAAGGTTAGCTACTGTTATTAACTGGGATTATTTGGCCCTCTGTATATGTTTTTTGAATGAATGAGTGAATGGGAGCCTACACAGTCTAGCAAGGCATTTTCTAGCAACACAGAGTATTCAGTATCAGAGCCCTTCTGTTAAGATCTTAAAGTCAGGTCAAAGTACAAACTCTGCCACCTGAATCAGCACTATCTTCTCTGTGAGAAGCAATTCACCACTTCTTCAAGTTGAGCAAAAAATGTTTGGTTAAGGAAGGATGACTGGGGATCCCTGGGTGGCGCAGCGGTTTGGCGCCTGCCTTTGGCCCAGGGCGCGATCCTGGAGACCCGGGATCGAATCCCACGTCAGGCTCCCGGTGCATGGAGCCTGCTTCTCCCTCTGCCTGTGTCTCTGCCTCTCTCTCTCTCTGTGACTATCATAAATAAATAAAAATTAAAAAAAAATAATAAAAAATAAAAAAATAAAAAAAAGGAAGGATGACTGGATGGGACGCCGGGGTGGCTCAGTTGGTTGGGCATCTGACTCTTGATTTCAGTTTGGGTCCTGATCTCAGGGTCATAAGATAGAGTCCTGTGTTGGGCTGCGTGCTCAGTGTGGAGTCTGCTTGAGATTCTCTCTTTCCCTCTCCCTCTGCCCCTCCCTCTTATGTTCTCTCTTTCCAAAATAATCTTTTTTTTTTTTTTTTTTTTTAAGGAAAGATGACTGGAACAAGCTTATCATACTCGTACAATGCAGGACAGGAAAGAACAAGACCTTTGCAACTTGGTGCCAATGGTGGAGAGTCAGCCAGAAAGCAGCACGAGAGTCATCATGCATTAATCCACAACTCATTCACAAATTCCCTGGTTACCTGTGAGGAGGGATGCAGATCCACGATTACTCAGCTGCTAAATTACAAGGAACCAAATGGGGAAACAAATTTCTGTATCCAAAAAACCTTAAAGACCATCAAATCCCAATCATTTCTTCAGAGAATGATCATGATTTTGGTCTTGGTTCAAATTCGGATCCTGTTATTTACTACATGTAAGATTTAATAAGACTTTGAATCTCGCTGACCTGTAACATGGAAATAATTCTTATTCAACATGGTTGTCATGAGGTTGAAATGACATTAAGTGGGATAATTTACGCAAAGTAAAGCATGTGATCATAGGTGTGTATACACTTAGTGTTTGGATCAATTTTAAAATGTACGCTGTACCTGGATCTGATTAAAATGCTCACTTCTTGAGCAACAATAACATTGGGTAGCTATAAGGTCTATTTCTCATTCTTACATTTTAATCTGAAAAAAATTTTTTGAACTGAGTATGTAGTGTGGGCCAGGAATTTTGTCAGTGGGTAGAAAAACAGAGTTCGAAAAAACAGAGTCCTTGTCCTCATGTCGCTCAGAGTCTAGACAAGACAGACTTCCAGACAAGTTCTATAGGTGACATGATATATCCACAGAGGGGAAGCACTAAACTGAGATGGAACAAGATTGGAGATGAGATATTTAAGGGAGGCTTCTGGAAGATGTAATGCTTGAACCAAGTCTCAGAGGAAGAGTAGAAATTATCCAGACAAAAGAGAAGGAAGGGAAATTCATTCCAGGAAGAGGAAACAATAGATACAAAGATCCTGGGGTGCAAAGAATCAGTCCCCTTCTAGAAAGAGCAAATTGCCTGACAGGGATGGAGGGCGCATAATGTAACTTTGTGTGGCGAAGTGAAGAGATGGGAAAAGCAAGGTGGCCTCTTGTCACAAAGAGCTACCAACACCAGGTTAAGGAGTCCTGAGGCTATCCCGAAAGTAATGAGAAGCCAGTTTAGATTGCAAAGCGGAGGAACAAACTGGTGATGTTAGTGTACTATTCTGCTCACTCTGGAGGCCGGAGGACAGGAGACTGGTGGGGGGCGGGGGGCAGCTGTTCCAGAAATGCAGCCAAGACATTGTCATTGGAATCTATACCGACGCCATGAAGAAGCTGACTTCACCATCAAGAGCCACAATCTAGAAATTAACAAATATATGCTGTCCTGTAGTAGATTCTCATTTTAAAAATGGCATCTGCATACTTCCAACATACTTGGCTGGGGGGTACCTATCAGTGGTGCCCCAGCAGGGAAGGAAGGGCATGGGAATAAATCTTAGAATGTGGGGAGGTAGGTCCAAGAGGATACATTTATAAAGAGTTTATAAAAATATTTATAAAGAGGGATCCCTGGGTGGCTCAGCGGTTTAGCACCTGCCTTCAGCCCGGGTTATGATCCCCGAGTCCCGGGACTGGGTCCCGCATCGGGCTCCCTGCGTGGAGCCTGCTTCTCCCTCTGCCTGTGTCTCTGCCTCTCTCTCTCTCTCTCTCGCTGTGTCTCTCATGAATGAATAAACAAAATCTTATATATAATAAACAAAATATATATATATATATATTTATAAAGACTATTTCTGGGTGGCAGGATTATGAGTGACTTGTATTCCTTTTTCTATAACAAACATGAGTTACTTTTTTACTTATTTTTTATTTTATTTTTTTAAGTAAGCTCTAGGCCCAAAGTGGGACTTGAACTCATGACCCTGAGATCAAGCGTTGCATGCTCTACCAACTAAGCTAGCCAGACATCCCAAACATGAGTTATTTATACGTTTTTCTAAAGAATTAAAAAAAAATTAACCCAAGAAATTTGGATCAAAGGGAATTGGAAGATCCAGGGCATTCATTAGGCACCAGAAGATCGCTAATTCGGAGGTCCAGATCCAGTGTGGAGCCAGGGACAGTGTGAAGGTTTAGCGTGGAGACCAAAATCTGCCCTCAGGAGGCTCCGGCAGGAGAGTAAGTGCGTCATTTTTTAGGGGGTTCTTGGTGAGCAGAGTCGAGAAGGCAGTGAGCAATTCCATCAAAGTCGGGGATGATGTGCCAGCCAGGCGTTTGGTGGAGGGATGGGGAGCAAGTGCTCAGCACGCAGACAGATTTTCAGTAGGTGGCTGAAAGACACGGGGAAAGATTGTGTAACCGGGTTGTGGGGAAGGAGAATAGTGGCCCATTGTTGGAGACCCGATAAACAAATCGAGAGCGTTCATCTTGGGGGGTGTGGGCCTGAAAGAAGGTTCAAGACAGCTTAATTATCCATTGCGGGTCCACGCCTGGATGAGTCACTGGAGAACCATATCAACCCAATTCAGCTTTCCTCGCCCCAGCGCCTGCTACAAAGCAGCTGAGATAGTGTGGTTGGGCTGCTGTCACCACAAGGCTCCGGCCTGCACAGCAAGGGAGAGGGAACCAGCCAGCCTCATCAGTCATTCCTGGGTCCTGGGCTGGCCACATCCCTGCACCCCCAGCCTTCCTTCCTTTCTGGAGTGCGGGATTTGCATAATCAGGCACCTGCTGGAGGTAAGTGCCCTCCCCACTGACAGCCGCATTCTGCAGGCTCTAGTGACCAGGTGTAGGTGGACAGCTGCTCAGTGGGCCCAGGTCTACTCCGAGCAGCAGCTGCATCGTTAAGAGGAGCCTGATTTTTGCAGGAGTGGATTAATGCAGTTGGAAAGTGGTAGCTAGCCTGGTGATCACAGCCAACTGCAGTCGCATCAGAAATGGAAATAAGAAACTCCTGGAAGAAATGGAGGAAATGCCAGGTCTTTCAGCAGAGGCTCTGGATTTCAATCTGAGTCCATCCTGCAGAAGGCGTGTAATATTGAGCATCTCATTCAACCCCTCAGAGTCTTAGTTTCTTTGCTTGCAAAATGGTGGTAATGTACATGTTCTTACCCCAGAGATTAATAACAGTGTACCCCATGAAAAGCTCATTGTGGGTGCCAGGCTCTGTTCGAAGGGCTATACATATTTATATTACATTATTATATTAATTAGCTCCATAATTAGCAACAGCTCTACACGAGGTAGGTATTACCATGATTATTATTCCCCTTAGAGATGAGACAACAAAAGCACGGGGAAGTTAAGAGACTTGCCCAAAGTCTCGCACTACGGCACAGTAAGGATTCAGACCCCTGTGCGGCCAGGCTCAGACTCCACGCTTCAGATTCCCACATTCCCTTCCTCCTTCAGCTGTGAAATCCTTTACAAACAGACACGGGTTTGCTTTTCTCAATTGTGACTGACATTCCCAGAGTGCTGAGCTCAATACCTCAGGCCCCACTCAGCGTGCGATGGTCACCAGGGTTCCGCCTCAGGAAGGGATGGAGGTGATGGTTGTGTGGGTCCTAACAGGATCATGGAAGGCACAGGAACAAAGACTCAGAACTGGCAACTTCCCACAGATATGGAGCTCAGAAGCCAAAGAGGCTCATCTCATTCCAAACCTCCCAGTACGGGGCTTCTCAGACGTCCTAGAGAAGCCAGGCAATGTGGTAGCTAAGCACCAGGCCTCTAGAACCTGGCATTAGAGCCCATGTCTGCCACTTCCTAGCTGTGTGACCTTGGACGAGTGACTTCACCTCTTTAGGCTTTGGTTTGCTTCTCCGTAAAATGGAGATCCGGTGTACAGTAAGTAATACACCACAATGTGGTGAGGTGTATGTGGCATGCTCTCTGGTACTGTTCGAGCAACAGCTCCAGGCCTGGGGCAAGAGTATAGAATTTGACTCAAGGTTTGCTTTGCTTAGAGGAGGCTGGATAAGGGCTAGACCTAGAAACGAGAAGATTCACACAGCGGTGGGGAGTCTGGGGAAGATTCCAGCAGGAAGCAAATGGTAAAGTCAGGCTGCTAGGAGGGTGGAATGTGGCCTCAGAAAACTCAAAGGCAGGTAAGTGGGGAAGGGTCTAACTGGAACTGGACTGGTGGTTATCCTGGGGACTCACAGCTAGGCAGCTGGTTGCTTTCCTTCTAGGACCCATGCTCGGGATCAGAGGCCTTGCCAGTGTCTGGTAGGAGGCCCAACCAGGCAGTCAGTATAAGAGTCTGGTGAGGATTTGGAAGCAAGGAGGGGAGACACAGCCATTAGATAGGAATTTTGAGGTGGATCTCTACTTTCCAGGTGGCCGGGAGTTAGGGAAGAGATTATGAGGCCTGTATTAAGGAAGCCACCAGAACCAGGCTTCAGTTGACATTGGGAGAGGCCAACTTCAGATATTAGGTAGATACAGGGGGGCCAGAGAGCCAAACCAAGGGGAGGAGGTAATTGGCATATGCAAATGCTTAAGATAGTGCTTGGTTCAAAGAGTATGCTGTGTACGTGTTGCTGGTGATGATGGTGTTATTTTGGCAGCCAGGATCTGCAGCCGAGCGACCAGACATAGAGCAGAAATAACCAGACTGGGGTTTGATGCCTTACTATTTCCTTCTGTAAATCTGGGGACCGATATTGCCCACTTTTTAATTTAGCCAAATGAGCCCATTGAAGCCAAAATATAATGGATCACCTACCATCATCATGATTTCATAAAAGAAGAGCCATCTTGTCACCAAAACTAAGATGGAGATAACCTCAGAATAGACATTTAAGTTAGAAATGAAAACTAACTTTACTAAAGGCTAGCTTGCACTATCTTTTGATCAGTGTGCAGCTGATAGAGGGAAGCCTTGACTGTCTGCCTCATGGCTAATGGGCAGAGCAGAGGACTCATTCATGCCTGGGGCTCCCCTTCCTGGGGCCTGGGCTTGTGAGGGCTCGGTTGGGAGAACCACAGGAAAAGCTCCATGGCCATGTACAAGATGTCTGTCCTGACTCTGAGCTTTCGTGCTCACAGCTGGCACCTCTACAGTCCTATGTAGACACTCAGAGCCACTGGCTTCTGGCCCCACCGGACCTCACTCCAGTCCATGGCCCCCTCCACTTGCTCTTGGATGTGACAGCTAAACTTGCTTGCTCCCATTTGACCTTTGGCACTTTTTAAGAGCCTTGGCTGGAACCTGCCTTCTGCCCCTCCTGCTCCTGCCCTGTCCCATCCCCACCCCTGGACCTCAGTCTCCACCCTAGTCCTCGACTGTTGAGCATCTACACAGAATGTCAGAGCTGAGATCAACCCTCACAGCCACTGCAGTATGGACTTAGCACTTCTTACACTCACGTGCTCCTGCTTTCCCCATGGGGGTGAGGGACAGAAGGAGAAGACAGAGTCTCAAATTTGGTCACAACCTATAGAAAGCAAGAGGCCGGAGGGCAAGAAGCTAAAAGGATAATGAACCTTCATCCGTGTCAAAGCGTGTCTCTTGGATTTATCTGCAAGCTCTTTGAGGTGGGGACCTACTCTGATCATCTTTTATTTAATCTTTTATTTCTTACACATTCCCAATTCCCCCTGTCCACCCTTCCTCCCCAAAAACCAACTAGTAAAAGCCATTGAAATACTGTTGCTTTGAATTTGATTCCTTCATTCAATACACATTTACTGATCACTTGCCAAGAATGATGCTAAGACAAAACAGATAAGGACGTTGCCTTCAAGGAGCCTTCAGCCTCATGAGGAGGAGGACACAGGGCCATGGGATGGGAAGTGAAATAGAAAATACAGAATATTTCCAAACAAGCCTGAAGGCTGGGCTGAACTGGTTTCACCTCCTAGTGCTTGGGTGGTTTGGCCCCTATGGGTCGGCCCAGCCTGGAAAAGCAATCTCCCCACTGAGGCTCCAAACATACCCCATTCAGCCTTGAACACAGCTCTGAGCCAAGGGCGAGTCAGCATCACAACCATGCAACCACCTCCTTTTGTTTCCAGAGAGGGTTTTTTCTGTCTTGGTCTGCTGGTGCTCATTCTCCCTGACCCCCTCCCACACTCTTCCTAAACACAAGCAAGACCTTTCCTTAAAAACAAATGCCTCCCATTGCAAGATAAGGGTGCCTTTTCTGGGTTTTCACTCATGTATTGACGCTTGTTTTCATACTGAATTTGGGCTGGCCTTGTACTTACTTTGTTGAAACCTGAAGGTTGTTTCAGCAAAAGGATACAAGAAAGGAGAAAATAAATCAAAGAAACACTAACCTCTCAACCAAAAACAACAACAACAACAACAAATTCAATTAAGTGATTTAGAACTGGGGAAATTTCCCAAGAGGAGAGTCTAAAAGTAAGTTGGATGGGAGGACCCTTCCGGCCAACGATACAGAGATTTCCATTACTTGCTCTTCTTCACTGCTCACTGACAGCAATGGTGGGTCAGACTTTCTGTGGGGGGCAGGGGGTATGTCCCTAAAGGGTTCTGCACTTCCTTGCAGTGGCCTGCCACGCCTGAAAGCTACTCCTGAGAGGACTCTTTTTGGTCTCTGCCCAGTCTCCCAAGGTAAGGCTCTCCAAACTTCCATGAGCTTTCACTGGGAGAGTGATCGATTTCTTCCCAATCTGTAGCTGTACAGATTGGGGGCAGCCTGAAGGTTGTGGGGAAGCATTCAGAAGTCAGGAGCCCTGGGTCCTAGTCTGGGGTGTGCCCTTGACCAGGGCAAGTTCCCTGACTTATCTGACTCATACAGTCTGCAATGTTCAATAAGTCTATATCTTGTTTCTTTAGTTTTAATCATGTAATTGTAAATCGAATACGTGTTTGCTGTAAGAAAGCGAAGTTAGGGCAGAAATATATAAAGGCAGGTCGCTCACCCCACCCACCATCACTTCCAGAAATAACCAGTGTTTGTTAGGTGAGCACCCTTTCAGAAATGGTCTCTGCCTACACAAAGATATCACTGGGTATGTTTAGGCCCTGCCTAGATTCTGGGGTTGCCACGGCTTGTCTCATGGCTGTGGAGTTCCCCACCTTCTGAAACAAGAATCTGTCTTCTTAACACATTTTATTCTTTTGGCACCAAGAAAGGTTTTGCTTTTTTTGTTTTTTTCTTTTTAAATCTGTATTCACTTTTTTCTAGAAAATTCCAGAGATAAGGAAAAGGTGGGGAGCTGGCTTGTACAGGGCCAAAAATCAATTACTCATATCTATTCCAAACTCCTCATTCAGTGATGTCACTTCGGTAGCTTGCAATTGGCAGCAGTAGGAGTATTTACACCATAGCAACTGGCAAATGCTGCAAATCAGGACCCCACCCCCCACCCCAATCTACTAGTTTACCGGCACGTCATGGGGCCTGGTGAGGAACGTGCTTGGAAAACTCAAGGGGAATCAGCCAAATGGTGCTTGCTATGCAGTTTGATGGGCTCTGCGGAGTCAAGGGAACTGGATCTGTAGGCTCTCTCCCTGCTGGCAAAGGATAACAACCCCGGGCAAAATCATGGAAATAGATGTTGACAGAAAGTAGGGACTTACACCTCCTCTATCTATCCTGCTGTCCTGAAGCAAACACTTAAGATGTTACTTCTTTTAGATGTCTATGGTAGAGTTCTAGAGCAATGGCCCCAATGAATGGCGTCTCCTTGTGTCTGCACCCCTCTGCTATGTGATGTTGCTGTTCCCCTCACTGAGCAGTCAAGTCTACTTTGCCACTTCCTTCAATCAGGACTGGCCTAGTGACATTTCTGGCCAGCAGAATATGGCAGAAATGACATGCAAAGTCTGGAGCTTAGGTCTAAAGAGGTCTTCCAGTGTCTACCATTACCCTCTCATAACCTTGAGATTGCCATGCCCTGATGAAGTCCCCTGAGTCCACCGGAGAATGAGAGACCACTGGGAGAACTGGCAAGCTGCACCAACCTCCAGACATGCGAATGAGGCCGTGTTGGGCCCCCAACCCCCATCAGATGACCTTAGCCACATGGGTGATGATGGCAAGGGAGACTAACAGAACTGCCCTCATAAGCCAACCCACAGCGTTGTAAGAACAACAAATCAGTGTGGTTTGTTACGTAGCAATAGCTAACTGAAACAACCTCAAAATCTAGAGAAATCAACTAGACCAGGAAAGATGGTGCTCCCTCTATCCCCCACCCCCACCCCTGGCTATAAATGAATCCCCACTAGAGTTGGTAAATAATCAGGATTTATTTAAGCTATTATTTCCCCCAGGAGCTCATACACCTTCAAAGGAATAACCTTTTAACAGTGGGACTGCAGGCCCTTATCAAGGATATATTTATGGCCTGGGAGTCTCCTGCCTCCTCTTCAGAAGCTGCATCCTCTGACAGCTTCAAGTTCACTTCAGAAAGGTCTACCTACCCAGGGGATGGGGCAGGTCTAATTCCAAGGTGACAGCTGGTTGATAATGCAGAGAAAATTGTGAGGAGATGCTGAAGCAAGTCTAACCATTTCTGTAGCCAAACAAAACAATCCCAAACCCCAAAGAGTGCTGGAGAAAAAAAATAAACAAGGATTCCAAAGATGACAGAAAGTGGGGGCAAGCATATAGGTCATGCCCTATATATGTCAGTTACATAAAATAGTAAAAAGTCAGGTTGATTAAACTGGAGTTTTAGATTGTTCTGAATGTGGTTTCCCTCGCTAGACTGTAAGCCTCTTGGAAGCAGGGATAATAAATTGTTCATCTTTATCACTAAGAGCCTCATATGGGGCTTTGCACAGAGCAGACACTCAGTGAATGCTGTTGAACTGAAGAATAAATTCAAGCCCAAAGAATAAGGTGGGAAACATAGAAGCCGATAGGTTCTGAGGTTTTGAGGTTTTTTAAAAAATATATTTTTATTTATTTATTCATGAGAGACACAGACAGAGGCAGAGACACAGGCAGAGGGAGAAGCAGGCTCCCTGTGGGGAGCCCGATGTGGGACTCGATCCCAGGACCCCGGGATCATAACCTGAGCTGAAGGCAGACACTCAACCACTGAGCCACCCAGGTGCCCTACTTTTGAGATTTTGAAAGGCTTGAAATGTCTGCAGAGAGGCCAGGAGAGCAGAA
The DNA here is from genome assembly GCF_053574225.1 of Canis aureus. Taxonomy (NCBI): domain Eukaryota; kingdom Metazoa; phylum Chordata; class Mammalia; order Carnivora; family Canidae; genus Canis; species Canis aureus. The sequence continues at coordinate 34,431,082 of NC_135626.1, forward strand.
GTCTGAGCCCAGGGAAGTGGCTGCAGGCCGGGTCCTATGGGCTCCTGCCTCCCCTAACCCTGCCCCTGGCAGGAGTCAGTGCCCTCCCCTGGGAACTTCAAGGTGAGGATGCAAGTCCTCAGGCCGAGGTGCCACCTTGAGCCCCCTTACTCATCAACATTATTCAGAGAGAGGTGACTTTGCCGGGCCTCGGGCAGCAGAAGCCTCTTCATGCCCCAGAGCTGGAGCCCTGGAGTCGACCCCTCAGCTGTCCTGAGGCAAAGCCAACAGGCAGAAGTCATGGAAGGCAGCAGAGCCTCAGGGACACTCCCCCAGATACTAGTCAGTGGCTCTGTCTAGTTGTCTAGGGCCTCAGCCTGACCCAACTCCTCCCTCTCGCCTGCGCCCTTGGGGCACAGGGCTCTGATGTTTTGGGGGCTCCCCGGCCCCTCTCTGGAGGACATCTCTCTCGCTACTACTCTAGCTCTGCTTTATACATCTAGGAACAGGGCCAGGCAAAGGGGCCCATTGAGCAACGTCTGTTCTGAGTCCCTTGCCACTTCCTTTCCAACGAAGAGCATGCTCTCTGGCACTCAGAGACTTTGTTCCTTGTTCCGGGGTCTGCAGAAGGAGGGGAAGCAGGGACGAGGGGATGGAAAAGGAAAGGGAGTGGGGAGGGATTCCCCAACAACCTCCCAAATTCTCCCATTACCTACAGCATAGAGTTCAAGTCCTATTTTTGGTATGGGGAGCTCCGGGCCAGGCAGGGCTCACCCACAGCTGCAGCCTTAGCTCTGCCTGCCTGCTCCGACCTGCCAACCACAGGGCTCTACACCCTGCTTCAGCAGGGCCCGAGTCGGAAATGTCATTTCTCACTCCCTGCCACAGAACCCTTCAGGGCCTCCCTCACCTCCCTCACCTCTCTGTGGATCCCTCCCTCACTCCTTTTTCAGCAAGTGCTCAGTGAACACCCGTGTGGGCCAGGCTCTCTCTGCTTCGTTCTAAGGATACCACAAAGAGACATGGTTCCTACCCTTAGGGACCTGACAGGCCCTCTCAGGGACGGCTCTGGAGTTAGGGGGGTAAAGAGCTCTGATGGTGGGGGCTTGGGACAGTCTCCCGTGAAGAAGTGAAATAACAGCTGAATGCTAAGTGGAGGTTAATAAGGCCAGGAGGGTGGAGTGAGAGGCCCCAAGGTGAGAGGGAACCTGGTAGAGGAAGTAAAAGGAGTGGGAGGAAGGTTGTGTGGATCTTGGGCTGTGGGCCTGGTGGACACAGTGAGGATTCTGGTTCTCCTCCTGGGAGAAATGGGAGACACTGATGGGTTTAGCCTGGTGGCAATGGAGGGATGGGAACATGTGAGGTGGTGAGTGATGGGGGCAGAGGTGAAGGCAGGAGAGGCTGCAGGAGGCTACTGGAAAAGGCAAGGAAAGAGGTGCTTGTGTCCTGGACAGTGGTGGGTGGATCAGATCAGCAGGTAGGGGGCCACACTGATGGGCTCAGTGGCAGGTTGGCAACAGGGACAAAGTCCAAGGTGGCTCCCTGGTTTCAGCCTTGGGAAGGGTCTATGCTCTCACTAGCCTGGGGCTTACTCAGTCTCAGAGCCTCTGCATCTAGCATAGCATCTTTTGTGTGTGTTTGTAAAGATTTTATTTACTTATTTGAGAGAGAGCGAGAAAGCATAAGCAGGGGGAAGGACAGAGGGAGAGGGAGAAGCAGGCTGTCTGCTGAGCAGGGAGCCTGACTCAGGGCTCAATCCCAGGACCCTGGGATCATGACCTGAGCCAAAGGGAGATGCTTAACTGACTGAGCCAGCCAGGTGCCCCCCAAGCATAGCATCTTACTAAGAGCTTGTAGAAGGGAAATCCAGATACCAGGGAACAAAAGGGCAAATCTCTCTATTAGGAGCATGTCAGGCGTTAAATTCAAGCCATTTCAGCCAGACTATTTACAGAATTCTTGTAACAAACAGGTACTTCCAAATGCACAAAATCAGATTCCCTCCAAAGTGATTAATTAATGCTTTCGGAATGTAGGCAGATAGGTGGGGCATGAGTATTCTGTTCTCATTTTTGCAAAATAATAGTTTGAACTAAAGGAAGCTTCTGGAAAAAAAACACTACATAAAGAAGTAAGCCCCAGGGATCCCTGGGTGGCTCAGCAGTTGAGCGCCTGCCTTTGGCCCAGGGCGTGATCCTGGATTCCCGGGATCGAGTCCCACAAGGGGCTCCTTGCATGGAGCCTGCTTCTTCTCCCTCTGCCTATGTCTCTGCCTCTCTCTCTGTGTCTCTCATGAGCTTAAAAAAAAAAACGAAGCCCCAGATGTAAAGATATTTTGACCACATACACTCAATATAATTATATGATAAATATTTTAAAAATATATATATTTTTTAGATTTTATTTATTTATGAGAGACACACCCACAGAGAGGCAGAAACACAGGCAGAGAGAGGAGAAGCAGGATCCACGCAAGGAGCCCCTTGTGGGACTCGATCCTGGGAATCTGGGATCAGGCCCTGAGCCAAAGGCAGATGCTCAACTGCTGAGCCACCCAGGTATCCCAATATTAAAATATATTTAATAAGGTATTATTTTTAGTCTTTTAAATATGATGTTACTTTTATTTTTAAAATTTTTTTTTGTTGTTTTTATTGAAGTTCTATTTGCCAACATATAGTATAATACCCAGTGCTCATCCCACCAAATGCCCTCCTCAGTGCTCATCACCCATTTACCCCAAACCCCTTCCCACCTCCCCTTCTGCAACCCTTTGTTCGTTTCCCAGAGTTAGGAGTCTCTCATGATGTTACATTTATTTATTTATTTATTTATTTATTTATTTTTAATATTTTATTTATTTATGATAGAAATAGGAGAGATTGGCAGAGATACAGGCAGAGGGAGAGGCAGGCTCCTTGCCGGGAGCCCGACGTGGGACTCAATCCCAAGGCTCCAGGATCGCATCCTGGGCCAAAGGCAGGCACTAAACCGCTGAGCCACCCAGGGATCCCCATGATGTTACTTTTAATTGCAACATTTGCTTGCTGTGAGAAATTCCAGCAACATATAAAGAGTGGCACCAAAGTGAAGTGCCAGTTCACCCACCCGTAAAGCTCTCTCTCATCGAATGTCACCGTTTTTTCCTATGCACTGAAACATGTTTCCACTTTTAATAAAGATGAGATTGTTCAGTATTTTTCTGTGGCTTAATTTTCTCCCCATAGTCATATGGAAGCATGACTTAGGGTCATGACCAAGCCACAGCTATGGAGCCAGATCACTGGGGTTCAAATCCCAGCTCTGCCAACCAGCTGTGTCATCTTAGATGAATGACTCACCCCACTGTCCCTCGGTTTCCTCATCTGTCAGAGAGCACAAGTTACAGTATCTTCCTCATTGAGTTTCTGGAAGGGTTAAGAAAACATGAAGCACAGAGTATAATGCCTGGTACATATATTATCTTCCTGCATCAGGATGGATCTACCTCACCAACAGCTTCCAAGTTCAAGATGGATGGAAATTATTCAACTAGCCTTTGGGGATGGACATTTATTTCCATCTCCTTCACGATTCTATACTGTAATTATCTGTGAAGTATCTTTAAAGATGTGTCTTTCTGCAAACATATGGGCATTTTTGTTCTTACTACAAAATGGCACCAATGTCCACTCCCACCCTTGTACTTAGTCAATTCAGATTCCTGTTAGAGACCTCTTTCCCCACTCTTTTGTCAATGCTAACATTTAGCAATTTTTGGTAAGTTTCATCAAACCAGTGGATAAAATGAAATACCTTATTGTTGTCATTTTTGTTTTGTGAGATCATCATTTTATATATTTATTAATAAATTGTGTTTTTTTTCTTCAATGAATTAACTCCATTTTAATGTTGGGCAATTTTCATTGAATTTATATCTTTCAGATGTTTTGTAGAAGTTATTTATATATTATGGTATTAATCTTTTGCTCTTTGCTTAAGTCACAAATGGTTTCTCTCACTTGGCCTTTTGTGTGTTAATATTGTTTATGATTTCCTTAATCTGCTTATTAAGAGATAAATCTATTTATCTATAGTCAGTCTGTTAATCTTTTCCTTATGGCCTTTGGGATCTGGGCCTTCCATAGAAAGCCCTGCCCAAGCTCAAGATTTCAAAAATATGTTTCTACATTTATCTTTAATTGTTTATAGGCTTTAAAAATGTTTTGATTTTTAAACCACCTTGAATTTCTTCCTAAAATTGATAGCCATCTGTTCCGACACCATTTTGCCCCATAAATTGTGATTGCCATCATTATCATAAACTAAGTTCCTATTTATACAGGATATGCTTCAGGACTCTGTTCTGTTTCCTCACCTACTTGGTTTTTCCTACATCAATACCTCATTTTTTACTATTATAATCTTTGGTATCTTTGTTGTATGTCTTGACATATAACAGGAGGTGCTCCTGTCATTATTCTTCTATTTCAAAATGTTCTTGGCTATTCTTGTATGTTTACTCTTCCAGATGAATTTCAGAATCAGCATATCCATAAAAAGTCCTGCTGGAATGTCAATAGGAACTAATTTGGAGGAGAATTAATATCTTTTTAATACTGAGTTTTTTCATCATTTTAAGAAGATAAATTGTTTCTCCATACATTCAACATTTGTGCATCCTTTAAGAAAGTCCATAGTTTTTTTTTCCATAAGTCCTGTACATTTTTTGATAATTTGTTCCTAAGTTCCTTTTTAGTTTTTTTTTTTTCTTTTTAGTTTTTATTATTAACATGAGTTGTATCTTTTTTTTCTATCATATTTCCTAATTTATTATTGCTGATATATAGGAAAGCTACTGGCTTGTGTGTGTGCATATGTTTCCTTTATAATTTACCACCTTGTTAGATTCTTTTTTAAGCCATAATCATTTTTTAAGGGGTTGAGCCTGGAAGTTCTGCATATATTATCATATCATCTAGAACTAATGCCATTTGTCTCTTTTCATGTTGATGTATAACTCTTGTTTTTCATCTTACTGCAGTGATAGGTACTCTAGGTTCATGTACTAATAACAATGGTATCAACTCAGTTTGTCTCAATCCTGACTTTAAAGAAAATGCTTCTAATACTTTGCTGTTTAGCATTTGCTGTAGCTGTAGGTTTCTTTTTTTTTTTCTTTTTTTTTTTTTTTAGCTGTAGGTTTCTTAGGTTTCTAATGGAGATTTTATCAAGTTCAGGATTTTTTTTTAAGTTTATTTAGGTAAACTCTGCACCCAATGTGGGGCTCAAACTCATGATCCCGAGATCAAGAGCCACGTGCTCTACCCACTGAGCCAGCCAGGTGCCGCAAAGATGTTTTCTTTCCTGCTTCACTTATGAGAAGGTTTTATTTTTCCCCAGTCACAAAAGGGTATTGTATTCTACTAGAAGTATGTGGAGGTTTTTTGGTCTTGGTTTTGGGTGGGTTTTTTTGGCAATTGAAATTATCAGAAGTTTTCTCTCTTTGGTATATGAATGTAGTGAATTTCATTAAGTTATCTTAGTTTTGAACCATCTTTGCATTATTTTAATACACTGATCCAATTGGCTAATATTTCATTTAGAATTTTAAAAATCTGTGTTTATAAGCAAGTTTAGCTTTTGGTTTCCTTCTTGGTTGTTTATGCTTGTCCACTTTGGTATCAGCATTATGCCAGCCTCATAGAATGAATTTATAAGATCTTATTTGTAAAACCACACTGGCCTCATTTCTTTTCCATGGGTAGATTTTACTTTTTTTTTCTTTTAAAAGTCAGCTTTATGCCCAGCCTGGGGCTTGAAATCAGGACCCTGAGATCCAGAGTCACATGCTCCACCAACTAAAGCAGCCTGGTGCCCCACTGTGGGTAGATTTCAAACTATTTTTTCCATTGTTGGTGATCTATTTGGGTTTGATACTATTTCTTGAGTCAATTGAGATAATTTATGTTTTCCCTGAGAATTGTAATTTTCATCTAGATTTAATGCAGTTGGGCATAGTATTCTCTAAGTTCTTTTTTTTAATATTTTATTATGTATTTATGTATTTATTTAAGAGAGAGCACAAACAGCGGGGGGCGGGGGTAGGGAGCAGGAGAGGGAGAAGCAGGTTTCCCTTGGAGCAGGAAGCCCAATGCAGGGCTTGATCCCAGGACCCCAGGATCATGGCCTGAGCTGAAAGCAGACTCTTAACTGCTGAGCCACTCAGATGCCCTTCTAAATTCTTTAATAACCTCTGTTTCTATAATCATGTTCTCCTCCTGTTTCTAAAAATTGTCAGTTTGAGCCCTTTTCCCTTAATCAGACTTAAAAATTTTATCTATCAATTATCAGCTTTTTATTTTAGACACCTGATATTTGTTATTTCATCCATTTTATCCTTGTTAATTCTTACCTTCTGCTTGATTTAGGTCTATTTTTTGTTTCTCTTTTTCTAGCATCCTGAACTGTATGCTTAGATAACTTAGTTTCAGCTTTTCTTATATTCTATAAGTGTGCTTAAGGTAATAAATTTCCCTCCAATTATCACTCTCTGTGCGTCATATAGAACTTGGTAGGTAGTGTCTATGCTGTCATTATTCTAAAGTGATCCATGTTTCAAATTTGATTTCCTACTTAACTACAAATTACAGAAATTTCAGTTCTGATTTCCTCTTTAATGCAAAAGCTATTGCAAAAACTGCTTTAAAATTGCAAGTGAATAGGGGCACCAGGGTGGCTCAGTGGTTGAGAGTCTGCCTTCCCCTCAGGTTGTGATCCCAGGGTCCTGGGATAGAATCCTGCATCGGGCTCCACACGGGGAGCCTGCCTCTCACTCTGCCTGTGTCTCTGGCTCTCTCTCTCTCTGTGTCTCTCATGAATAAATAAATAAAAATCTTTAAAATCGAAAGTGAATGGATTTGGTTTTTGTTTTTTTTTTTTTTTTTTTTACATTTGTCATTACTTTCTAGTGTTAATGTTCTTTGGAACTTTTAGGTCAGAAGGTTTCTTCTCTGGGGAATTTATGGACATTTTCTTTGTGCTCTATTATGCAGCCAATTTTAAACTTTTCCATGGATGTTTGAAAAGAATATCTATCATTGGCAAGTCCTGCAAGAATACAGGTATCTACCAAATCATGCTTATTATTCTATGACTTCATTATTTCCTTCTGGTTGTTTTCTCTACTCACTCTTAGCTTCCAGAATTCCAGTTTTGGTCAATATCGAATCTTCTAGAGCTATTCTGCACCTTAATATTTTTTCATATTAACCAGAGTGAGAATAGAAGAACAGTGATTTAACTTTAGAATCCAAATGCCACTGGGCATGTGAAATCATGTGGTGATTCATTGTGTAAGTACTGCCCAAACGACAAATTTTTAACAAGTTAAAAAAGCCAGCATACACTGGGACAAGCCCATTGGGATGAGAGCGGCCAAATAGCAGAATGCTGAATTTTATGAATCTGAAAAAGTCAGTTCAGCCAAATAGTTATTAAGCATTCTGTGAATGGCACAGGCACAGGGCTACTGCCTTGCCCTCACAGCCACACAGCTCTCTTGGATAGGACGTGCAAGATCGTTAAGTAACAAAAAGACAGCGCACACTTTCATGCCAAATGAATGGCCCAGGCAGTGAGTGTTACAGCAGTCTAGGGAGTGGGGAGATGGAATTTGTAAACACAAGGTTGCTTATGTAGAAACCTAACCCAGCTGGCTTTAGCCAAAAAGGGCCTTATTATTAACTCAGGAGTATCTGAGGTGCCTCTTAGGCACTACTTAGGTTCTCTTGGCCTCACCTTCTCTCCCTCCAGCTGCTGCACAGGCTCTAACTTCATAATTTGACAGCACAATTTGACAGCTTCTCAGCTCACACCTTGTCAATGGCCTCTTGCCTCAAGACTTCCCAGTTGACACGGAGGTGCAGGATCCTGTTTGTCTTCCAATATTCCAAACCCAGAAATGTGGGAGAGTTAACAGCCTGTGATATGCATCCTTTGACCAGTGGAAAATGGGAATTATTGAATTAATTCTTGGCCCTTTCCTTTCTCCAGTGGATTGCCCTGGGACACAGTTTATGTTGCTTCTTGAAGGACTAGCCCATGGTGGGATCAAACAATTGTACTTCACAGTGGCTGGCTCAATGATGCAACCTTGGATTGGTTCTCTCTCCTTTGGTGCTTTATTCCCTTTGTCCTTCACTCCTGCTCCCTAGGATTTCACTGTCTGTTAAAGTGGTAGCACAAAGCCCTTTGCTCAGGCTCTTCTCTTTTGGGACATCTTGTAGCATAAAGTCCAGGTAGAGGTGATGTAGGGGCTTAAAGGTTTTATCAGGTTCTTTTCTTTCTTTCTTTCTTTCTTTCTTTCTTTCTTTCTTTCTTTCTCTCTTTCTTTTCTTTCTTTCTTTCCTTCTTTCTTTCTTTCTTTCATTAAAGATTGTATTTACTTATTAGTGAGAGAGGGAGAGAGAGGCAGGCTCCCTTTAGAGCAGGGAGCCTGATGCAGGACTCAATCCCAGGACCCTGGGATCATGACCTGAGCCAAAGGCAGACGCTTAACCAACTGAGTCACCCAGGCACCCTCAGGTACTTATTTTTTCTCCATGTTTTGCCTATGTTAGCTGAATTTGCAGCAATCTCTCTCCTGATGGTACTAAGATGGCCCCAGAAGCCTCAACAATGGATTTTTCCAGGTTCACATTTCATGGGAAAACAGTCTTTATTCCCAACATCTCAAACACAGTTGAGAGTTATTGACTCTGATTGGCCTAATTAGGTCAGTGACCATCCCTGAACCCATCACAATGGCCAGGAGAATGCCATGTTCTAGTTGTCTCCAGCCTAGAAGTTAATACCCAAAGGAGAGGGATGAATGGAGAATGGGAGAGGGGTGGATGCTCAAACAAAACCCAGGAGGGGTTGTCTAAAGTAGCAACAAATACTCAGCACGACAGAAAAGGTTGAGGTAGAAGAAACCAATCTTCTGCCCCAGCCAGAATTTTCCCACAGAAAGTTTTTAGGTTTTCCAGAAACCAAAAGTTTTTGGCTTAAACCCTGCCACAGAATTGATCCTTTTTCTTTTGTACCAAGATGGGTAGAAATACTGGTAGGTCTGCAGACGTGATCTACTTCCTCCCTAAAAGACAAAGTATCTCATCTTCAGAATAATCAAACAATTGAAGAATATTCTGTTTAGTGATAAAAGCAACTGAACACAGATTGATGGCAATTCCTGCATACCGAGTGCTATCCTAGGCTCTGGGGTCCAGAGTTAAATAAAATATGTTCCAAACCAAATTCCAACAATGTCATTTCCCTACTGAAAAATCACTTAATATCTTCTCATCTGTTAAAGGCAAAATTCCCAATATCCAAACACAAGGCCCTCAGTAATCTGGCTTCTGCCTATCCAGCCTCTTCTCCAGAGTATCAATACCCTTCCCCTTTCTCAAATAGTCTATGTTCTTTCATTAGATCAGACAACTATGGAGCAAAGCCATCAATCAGTCAATATTGATAGGCTGTAAGTCTCTACAGAGCTCATGTGCAAAGACATAAAAAAGCTTGGAATCAATCCAACATAGGAGTGGGACATAAACCCATGGAAAGGAAGATAACCTAAGAATTAAGTAACAATCTAAAACACCAAGGTTTGAGGTTCTGAGAAATATTTTGAAGATGGAAGTGACAGAGTTGGGGATACTGTATATGAGAGAAGAGAGTGTCCATGATACCCACTTACAGTTTACAGCCAATTTCACATACTTTCTTACTTGAACTGAATCAAATTTCCATTGGATAGAAGAAGCAAAGGAGGAGGAAAAAGAGGAGAAGAGGAGGGGAGAGGTGGGGAAGGGAGGAGGAAGGGGAGGAAGTGGAAGGGAGGGAGGAAGGAAGACAATGTTAATATCTACGTAGGGGTTTACAGTCCACCAAGCAATTTCATAGGCATGATCTCATTAGATCCTCACACAGGTCAGAGGGAGTTATTGCTTCTATTCATTACACAAAGGCTGAGACTCAGTGTAGCAATACTCAGCTCACACCCAGCAGAGAAGGACTTAAACACTCTGTCATTTCAAGTTCCTAATTTTTCTACTCTGCTCAACTACAGCTGAGACAATAAGAAGTGGGAGCCATGCTGGTACATCCTATATCAGCACATGAATGCACAAAATCAAATGGAAGTATTTCAAGTAAACAGTGTGATGTGTGGCAGAAAGATCAAGGATAAAGAAAATTGAGTAAATATCACTAGAACTGTTTTGTTTTTTTTAAAAGCATTGATGGGATACCTGGGTGGCTCAGCGGTTGAGCATCCGCCTTCAGCCCAGGGCATGATCCTGGAGTCCCAGGATCAATCCCACATCGGGCTCCCTGCATGGAGCCTGCTTCTCCCTCTGCCTATGTCTCTGCCTCTCTCTGTGAGTGTCTTTCATGAATAAATAAAATCTTTAAAAATGATAACCTTTGAATCAGACCAAATGCTAAAAAGTTAAACAATACATAAGAAATCAAGTTTCCACAAACAGGTAGAAGACCCTCTGAAAACTATAAAACACTGATGAAATTCCATTCTATGCTCATGGATTGCAAGAATAAATATTGTTAAAATGTCTATACTACATAAAGTAATCCACACATTCATTGCAATCCCTATCAAAATATCACCAGCATTTATCACAGAGCTAGAACAAATGATCTTAAAATTTGTATGGGGCCACAAAAGACCCCAAATAGCAGAAGCAATCTTGAGAAAGAAAAGCAGTGCTGGAGGCATCACAATTCCAAACTTCAAGTTACATTACAGAGCTGTAGTTATCAAAACAGTATGGTACTGGCACACAGATCAATGGAACAGAATAGAAAATCCAGAAATAAACCCACAATTATATGGTCACTTAATCTTCAACAAAACAGAAAAGAATATCTGATGGAAAAAAGGACAGTCTCTTCAAAAAATGGTGTTGGGAAAACCAGACAACAACATGAAGAAGAATGAAACTGGACCACTTTCTTTCACCATACACAAAAATAAATTCAAAATGGATTAAATGTGGGATAAAAATAGATGGAACTCTAGAGAACAAACTGATGGTTACCAGAGGGGAGGTAGGTGGGAGGATGGGGAAAATAGGTGATGAGGATGAAGGAGTGCACTTGTTGTGATGAGCACCAAGCGATTAAAATAAAAAATAAATACAAAATAAAACATAACATTTGGGCAAGTTTGAAAATAAAATTTAAGGTCAGAATCATGGGATGCCTGGGTGGCTCAGGGGTTGAGCGCCTGCCTTCGGCCCAGGGAATGATCCTGGGGTCCCAGGATTGAGTCCCACATTGGGCTCCCTGCATAGAGCCTGCTTATCTCTCTCTGCCTCTCTCTCTCTGTCTCTCTCATGAATAAATAAAATCTTTTTTAAAAAATAAGATCAGAATCATATTCAGGAGGGCACCTATGGCTCAGTCAGTTAAGCATCTGCCTTCAGCTCAGGTCATGATCTCAGGGTTCTGGGATCGAGCCCCTCATCAGGGGCTAGGGGGTCATCAGCAGTAGGGGGTCTGCTTCTCCCTCTCCCTCTGCCCCTACCCCCTGCTTGTATTCTTTCATACTCTCTCTCAAATAAATAAATAAAATCTTATAAAAAGAGTCATGTTCAGCAATATTTTGGCATACAGTATGCAAGATGCTCAAATGAATTAAAAAGAAACATACAAAGATCTCTCATAGAAATGTGGAGAAAAGGTATTGCTAGAAAATTCACTGAAAGAGTAATATAGAGCTGAGAAATATGTGAAAACATGTTCATCCTACGTAAGATCAAGGAAATGTAAATTAAAACAACAAAGAGATACCATCTTATTTATCAAATAGCCAAGAATTAAAAAAAAATCTTATTGGTCAATAAGATTGATGAGACAGACAGATTGGTGAGACAGACATAATTATATACACTGGGAGTGTAAAATAGCACAATCTTTCCAGAAAGTGGATTTTCATTATGTACTAAGACCCTTAAAAAAGATCCCTTTGCTTTGACCCAGTAAATACACTTATGGAACAATCCCAAAGAAATAATCAGGGATGTAGTTAAAGATTTATATATAAAATGTGTGCATTGATGAATGAAAAAGTAGATTTGGCACACACACACACACACACACACACACACACACAATATGACTCAGTCACAAAAAAGAACGAAATCTTGCCATTAGTGACAACATGAATCAACTTAGAGGGTATTAGGCTAAGTGAAATAAATCAGAGAAAGACAAACACCATATGATTTCACTTCTACGTGGAATCTAAAAAACAAAGCAAATGAACAAACAAACCAAGCAGACTCCATAATACAGAGAACAAACTGGTGGTTGCCAGAGGGAAGGAGTGAGTGAAGTGGTGAAGGGGATTAAGAGGTACAAACATCTAGTTATAAAATAAATAAATCAGAGGATGAAAAGTATAGCAAGGGCAATATAGTCAATGATGTAATAACATTGTATGGTGACAGATGGTGAATACACTTACCATGATGAACATTGAGTAAAGTGTGTGTGTGTGTATATATATATATATATATATATATATATATATATATATATACACACACATGTTGTACACCTGGAACCAATATGACATTGTATGTCAACTATACTTAAGCAATAAATTTAAAAATATTTTTTATGTTTGTTAAATATGATTGTTTTTATACAGATACATTGTTAATCATGCTGAGCAATGATCAAATTATTCTAAATCCGAGAATGCAGTCCTTAAAAATGATAATTATGACAATGCTTAGTGTCAGGGGAAAATAGAAACCACATAATACTGAGTGCCCTGCAGGATACAAATCTGCACATGTAGTAGAAACTCATTCAGAAAGAATCAGAGCAGGATGCTTACAATGGTTATCACCACATGGTGAGATAAGGGTGATTGCTATTTTCTTCTTCGGTTCGTTTTCCAAATTTTCTACAAAGAGCATTTCCAGGTGTTTAAGTAGGTTCCACAGCCACCATGGAGCCCAATATGAGGCTTGAACCATGACCCTGAGATCAAAACCTGAGCTGAGATAAAAAGATGGATGTTTAACCAAATGAGCCACCCAGGCACCCCTCAAGGTTTTATAGAGAGAAAGAAACCCTAATATTCAGACTAGATAAAATTTTATTTTTTTAAAGAATCAAGTTCACGTTTCCTTAAAAGCTGTTAAGTTAGTGTTTTTGATGAGAACATGTTCAGCTAAAAGTCATGGAGGGTTTCATGTTGGCTTAAGAAGTAGACTAGAGGGCAGTCTGGTGGCTCAGCGGTTTAGCACTGCCTTCAGCCCAGGGCATGATCCTGGAGACCTGGGATGGAGTCCTGCATCGGGCTCCCTGCATGGAGCCTGTTTCTCCCTCTGCCTGTGTCTCTGCCTCTCTTTCTCTCTGTGTCTCTCATGAATAAATAAAATCTTAAAAAAAAAAAAAGTAGACTAGAGATAGTCACAAGCTTTGATCAGAGCCTTTATCTCTGTGATTATCTTGCATCCTCTTCATGGTGATAAAAGGGCTGCTGCAGCTCCTGCCATCAGATTTATGTTAAGGCAGAAAAAAAGGTGGAAGTTTCCCAGTGGTGATTTTTAGAAAGGATCCCAAATTCATTGACATTACTCCCTTTAGAGGTGGGTCAGTCTCTATGCTTTCCTCTTGACTCTAGACAGACTTATGATTACTTCAACCAATGGATATGGGAGAAGTGGTGCTTTGTGACTTACAAGGCTCGATCAGTAAAAGGCCATACACCTTCCATGTGCCTCTCTTAGAATGTTTGATCTTCAGAAACTCCTTCTTGGGATGCTTCCTCTCAGAACCAGCTACCATGCTATGAGAAGCCCAAGCCACAAGGAGAGTTCAGAGGCCATGTGTAAGATGCTCCAACTGACAGTGCTAACGGAGTCCAGCCTTTGGGTCATCCCAGCCCAGATGCTAGAGAGATAAGTGAAGAAGCCTCCAGATTCACACTGTTCCATTCAGGAGCCGCTGGCCATCTATGGTTATTTCAATTCACATTTAATTAAAAGTAAATGAAAACATTAGTTCCTCAATCACTCTGGCTACATTTCAAGTGTACAAGAGCCACAGGTGACTAGTGGCTATCATATTGGACAATATAGATGTTTCTATCATTGGAGAAAGTTCTATTAGACAAATCTGCTCCAGATGATTCTTGAGTGTTTGAGTCTTCCCAGCTGAAGCTCCAGATGTTGTGTGGCATAGAAAGGCCATCTGTCTCCTGTACTCTGTCTGAATTTCTGATCTACAGGATCTCAGAACATAATAAAATAGATGTTTTATGTTGCTAAGTTTTGGATAGTTTGTTATGTGGCAATAGTAACTGGCATAGGTTCCTTTGATAAGAAGAGTAAAGCTTTCTTAGAAACCATCATATATATTGTTGGACCATGTATCTATTTTATAAACTAAATTTTATGTATGTAATTCTATTTGAGTAAGTAGAGCTGTAAAACAATCTATGCTTTAAATTTATGTATCATTATAATAGAACACTTACCATTTTTTGTAACATGGTATACAACAGGTGAAATCTGGAATTCATATATTTAAAGCATTCTAATATTATTAATAAATGTTAATCAATTAATGTTCTTTGTGTGTAGAATGTTGTGAACACTGTATCAACTCCCAGAATCTGCAAGTATAATCTCTGGCTGAAACCAAAATCCTTAGCCTTTGCTAATGGAAAGAAATGCAAAGATTTGGTTTGGATTTTTGCTCATCAAGATAATAGGGAGTAAGCAAGTTATAAGGACATATTTTCCTACTGGACCAATTCCTTCAGTGGAATTGCTTGTCCCAAAGATAAATGAGTATGTTCAGTGTTATCTAGTTATCTTTCAATTACAACTGTCTGTGTTCCCATCTCTTTTAGAGAATGAATGGCTCTCATCCACTAACCCATATGAAAAGCCACAGGAAACCACAATGAGGTTTCTTCAGTCATAAATGTGTGACTTCCTGTGAAAAATGTTTAGGAAAGAATTGGTTTACTTGGTTTTTAATAACTTGGTGATTATTTTATAATTGTTCCTCACCAACAATTTAAAAATGTGCATGGTTCATATTGCATGACTGTCCACAAGAAATGAACGACAATAAGGATAAAAATATTATGCTCGTGTGCTAACTTTCAAGACACAAAGTTGATTCTCTAGAAGCTAAACAAGCCATAATAAGTACACATCAGGTGATGGTAACTTTCCTGTAATCCTCAGTTTACAAAGAAACAATGAGAATTTGAAGGTTTAGGACATGTCTCTCAGAAATCAAGGTGGGAGTATATATGCGTTTATATGTGTGAATGAGATAATAATTCACAGCACTTTCAAGAATTGTGTTTCATAATGATATTAGAACATATTTGTTTACCAAACAATAGTTACCTTCAGTGTGAGGCACTGCTCCAGGAGTCATGTGGAATGCAAAGTGGGGAAAGGCAAATGCTGTGATTTTCAGTGACTATTACTTGTCCACAGGCAGGAATATCTATTGTTGTGATAACCACCTGGAGCCTCATATCAAATGCTTTTTTTTTCCCTCCATAAATCAAAATAATCATTTAGCAGTTCACTCCCCTGTGTAATTCCAAAGTAAATGTTAAGTGGTAATAAGTGATGGAGGGGTGGGGAGGGCATTTAAAGTGTAAAACTTGTATAAAGGAAATTTTATACCTGTGACTTGGAAGGCTATGAATCTGGTTTTCCTTTTACTTGTAAACTATATATATATATATATATTTTTTTTAAAGATTTTATTTATCTATTCATGAGAGACACATAGAGAGAGAGAGGCAGAGGGAGAAGCAGGCTCCATGCAGGGAGCCTGATATGGGACTCGATCCTGGGTCTCCAGGATCATGCCCTGGGCTGAAGGCCACATTAAACCACTGAGCCACCCGGGCTGCCCTGTAAACTGTTTTTTAAAAAAGAACTACATTGTAATTTACTTTAGGGGCATTGGGTTTTAAACGTGGAATTTTTAAATTGAAAGAGATGTTTAGAGATTATGTATCCAACCCTCTTTATAGGTGAGAGAACTGAAGGTTCATAGAAATGGGTAAAATCAGATCTGCCAATACCTGCACTTCAGTACTTTGCCCAGTATGCTGTGGGGCCTTAATGTGTGTGTGTGTGTTTATATTTGCTTTGAAACGTTCTCATATCCTTCGACTGAGTTCCAAAAACTCATACATTTTTGACATCTAAATTTTTTATTTAAAAATTCTACTTACTGCCATTGATAATTAATCAGAACCTATTGGATGACTGCTCTTGAATTTTAAGGCTGGGATTATAGATTGGGTACATGCAAAAAAGAGAATTTGTGCCTTCTCTTTGAGAATTCTTGAAAAGTATAGATAAGGTTGACAACATGGCAATTCATCTATCTTTGGTTAGACATTTTAATGTCAGCCAAGCCTAATATGCTCCTCTAATTATAGTGATATATTTTCCAAATTACAAATCAAGACACATGGCCCAACACATGGTCCTGCAATTCTGGATGTTTGGTACAGTATTATTTGCCTAATGGTAAGAGAAATTATGCTCTGGAGCACGTGAAAGATGAAGTGTTTCTCTTGATACTCCATTCCCAAAATATACTATCTTGCTTCTTGTAATTTCTGTGCTCAACTAATTAAAAAATTAAAAATAACTCACTTTTTTTTTTTTATAACGAATGGAACGAATGTTCATTATAGGAAACAAAAGATACAACCGAGCAAAAAGTAGAAAACACATGGACTATTTTGATGCAGAGAAACATTTCATTTAAAATGTTTCCATAAAATAAAGCACTTCCAACACTTTCACCATCATATCCCACTTTCCCTTGTTACAGAAAAATCCAAAGACAAAAAAAAAAAAAAAATCAGAATAAAACTTGGATGTTCTTAAAACACGCCGCCTGAATTTTAGGAATCCATACAATGACCAGTCCCACCCTCAACCCATTCTACAAACCTGTCTTCCCTTTCCCTCCCACACACACTGGGGACTTTAGCAATAGCCTTTTTTTTTTTTTTTTTTTTTTTAATCAATTCGGTTCCCTCTAAAGGGGAACAGGGGGTGGAGGCACGAGGGCAGGAGAGTCAGGGTGGAGAAGAATAGGCCACAACCGGATTTTGCATCCATAAAGCGCAGAGCCTCTAGGCCTAACAGTCAAGCGGGTGTGCGCCCAAGGAGTACAGCTGGTCTACACCGCCGGCTCCGCGGACACCCCTCCCCGCGGAGAGCCGCGCTTTAACTTCCTTATAGCAGGTTGAGAGCGCAGGCCCCACCGTTTTAAGAGGAAGGCGGAGCCCCAGCTGGTGTTTTTCCAGGAAGCACTTCTTGAGCGCAGAGGAAAGGGGAGAGAAGGCCAGCGCGGGGCGCTTCATTCATTGCTCCTCTTTCTCCCCCTCCCAGCTCCCCTCGGCTCCGACTCGCTCTCTCCTCTTCCCGGTGCCAGTTTGACGTCGGTCTCCTGGATACCAGGCAGCCAATCGCCTCGCCGCTAGGGGAGAAGCGCGGCCAATCAGGCGTCGTTGCTACCTGTGAGTAATATTTTTAGCCGAGAGGGACGCTGGCCTCCACTCCCCCTGGAACTCCGTGGAGCTCTCGGCGGCAGGTTGTGGAAAGGGGCGCTTCCCCGCCCGTTCTTTCAACCGAAGAGGATCTTAAACGCGCATTACAGGAAGGCGCCGCGTGTATGGGTCTTGATGTTAAAGTACCACTTGAAAACACGCGCAGGCACAGAGACCCTGAGATACGTACGCAGTTTGGCACGGAGGCCTGGGCCGGGATGTTTGGGATAAAATGGGATTCTTCCTGCGGTCTCCAGCCACCCCCGCGTCCAAGTGGCTGCCGGGTCGCACGGGGAGGTCGGAGGAGGGATGCGGAGGCAGTTAAACTGTCACCTGGGCGGAGGTGCGGCCAGGTGCTGTGTCTCCCCCACCCCCACCCCCTGCCCGGCACGGCGGCTTCGGGTTCTGCTGCTGCCACTCCCCGGGTGGCAGTTGGCCTAGGCCCCCGAGGTGATTAATATTCAATGAACCGGCTGCACGAGTCCCCGGCTCAGTTCGCCCTTTCTCTGAGGCTCTCCTGCGTGCACCGGAGGCCGATGTGGTGGCGCGTCCACGGGGGGGGATTTCCCGGGCCACAGTGCCACTCGCGTAGGGCATTTTTTGGTAAACTGTCCCCTCCCTCTCGAGGCCTCGGGCTCTCCCCGCTCTTCGCCGCCGCTCCGCCACCTGCCTGGCTCCCCTCCCCCCTCTCTCCGAGGCGCTTCGCCGGGACCCGGCGTCAGCCGCCCCACCCACCACCGTCGCCCTCACTGGCACTTCTCTCCCCCAATCCCTTTCCCAGCTTCCTCTTAGTCCCGCCCCCGGCGGCCCCAGGACGTCGGCTCATTGGCCGTCGTGGAGCCGGAGGGGTGTGGCCTCGTCCCCCGGGTCCCTCCGCCGCCCGGCAGGACATGGGCAGGCGGGACTCGGCCAATGGCGTCGAGGGGCAGGGCAGGGGCGGAGCCGCCGCCGAGGGTCTGGGGTGAGGGGCGGGAGGGCGGGGAATGGTTACGCGGCCCCGAGCTGTGTGACGCGAGGCGGGCGCGCGCGCACCCCTACGGGAGGGGGTGGGGGCGGGGAGGAGCCCATAAAACGAGAGGCGGGGCGCGCGCCGCGGCAGAAGGAGCGAAGCTCTGGCCCGGCGCGGAGCGGGCGCACTACGGGACGCTGGGCCAGGCCACCGGGCTGTGTGGAGAAGGGAGCGCGCTCGCCCGACCGGCCCCGCCACCCCGAGCCGCAGCGCCGAGCTCCCGAGGCCCGCGCCCAGGCCCCCGTCGTCCGCCCGGCGGCGCCGCGTAGCCTCCAGCCTGCTGGGCTCCGCCGCCCTCCGAGCCCCCGCCCTGCCGCCCCTGCTCCCCCGCCCGGCGGCCGGCTCTGTGGTGGACGCAGCCCGTAAGTATCGAGGGGCGGCGGGGCTGCAGCGGCGTCGAGCCCCGGGCCCTCGGGGACCGCGGCGCGGCGGCCGGAGCGCGGAGGGGAGCGGCTCGGAGGGGCCCCGGCGCGGCGGGACCTGGAGGCGGGGCCGGCCGGCGCCCGGGGGTGGGGGGGGCGGGGTTGGGGCGCCGGGACGATCGGCGAGCTCCGGGGGCGCGGTGGGCTCCGCGGGGCCCCAAGGGGTGCGGGGAGCCGCTGCTGCCGGGCTCTGGCCGGGTCCCCGGGGCCTCGGGCGGGGGGCGGGGGGCGGGCGGCGGGCGGCGGGTCAGGTTACGGCGGGGGGAGGGGAGCGGCTGACCCGGAGCGGCCGGCGCCCCGACCTGCCCGGCGCCTGGCCCGAGTGGTTGCTTTGCCATTTCTCGTGGCCTTCCTCCTCCTCCTCCTCCTCCTCGTTTTCGGAGGAGACTTGTACTCTCCTCCTCCTCCTCCCCCCCTGCTCCTCCTCCTCTCCTCCTCCTCCTCCTCTCGCTGCTGCTGCTCCAGCGCTCGGGCTCCGAGAGCTGTGAGCAGAAATCTAATGAGACCCAACTGGCTGTTTATGTAATTCTTCACACTCCTGCTTAAGGCGTTGCTTTAAACCACCTTTCGCGGAGCCTGAATTTCTCTCGGCTGCAGCGTCAAGCAATTTGGCTTAATCAGCTGCCTTGGCCGGCACTCGGGCTTGGGGCTTTAAAGTGTAGTTTGGGGGCAGCCGGAGATCCTTTTTTCCCTTTGTCACCACAAATAATGGAAAATGGAACAGATGGATTGACACCAACTTGATTTTTTAAAATGTCCTTTTAAATCAACCTCAGTGTACAAATAGATCCCTTTCGCAAATATCTTCTGTTTGCCCTTGATCTTTTCTTATCCCCACCCAGTGCTGATCCAGCAAACGTTTAAAGGTCGACCTTATCGTACAAGCCTCTCCGGCTGTTCTCTTATCGCGAAGGAGGGAGGTGGTTTTGAAAATCAGAATAAACTCAGAAACCCTGCCCTTTAAAGAGAATAATCAATAGAGTTTTGAAATTAATTGTTGCTTTTGTTATACTTGCTGTTAAAGAGGTATTTTCAGATTTAGAAAAACGCACATTGGAAAGGAAAAACAGAGAAGCTCGATTTTTACGTTGTGTGCCCTTAGCATATTTAAGACGGCCGTGATACAGGATAGTTTGGTTCATAATTATTGTTCACTAGGACGGCAGTTCATTTAGTATTTTTAATTTTAGCTTCACGTACTTTGGAAATTAAAATAATTTTCCTAACTTCTCAAATGTCTGAATGTTTAACCATACAGCAGATTTAGGCAGCATATATCCAGAATGAACTGAAATACAGAATTCATTTCTAAATTAGTGAATAGGAATATGATCACTTTCTAAAACTGGTATATATGTGTGTGGAGGTGGGTGGATGGTTGTGCAGAGTAGAGTTTCCAATAAATATTCTTGTGAGAATTGAGGGAGCAAATACACTACATATGGGGGAGATTTTATATATACATATATACACACACACACATTTATACATATACACATATATACATATATACATATATATATATATGATCTGTATTCAGGGAAAAAAGTAAATAATAGGGTTAAAAATACTGTTTTAACTGTAAATCCTAAGTTGTCCCATGAGATTTTGAACTTTAATAAACAATTTTCTATTGTATATTCCTTTATTTTGTGCTGATTATATTTTTCTGACTTTCTAGCCTATTAGACTTTTTCAAAAGTAAAATTACTCCGGGGGTAAGAAAAGGCTGTGGGACTTAGATTTATCTTATTTGGACATGTTTGTTTTTGTTTTGTTTTGTTTTTCTTTAAGGAGCAAGACCACTCAAGGTGAAGGATAATCTACAAAGTACCAGCACTTTGAATGAAAATTTGTTTCTCTGCCACAAACTGAACACTGTGTGTGTGTGTTGGGGGGGAGTTGAAACACAAATCTCACTTTGTGGCATAGCAGCTATGCAGCTTGAAATCCAAGTAGCACTAAATTTTATTATTTCATATTTGTACAATAAGCTTCCCAGGAGACGTGTCAACATTTTTGGTGAAGAGCTTGAAAGACTTCTTAAGAAGAAATATGAAGGGCACTGGTATCCTGAAAAGCCATACAAAGGATCAGGGTTTAGATGTATACACATAGGGGAGAAAGTGGACCCAGTGATTGAACAAGCATCCAAAGAGAGTGGTTTGGACATTGATGATGTTCGTGGCAATCTGCCACAGGATCTTAGTGTTTGGATCGACCCGTTTGAGGTTTCCTACCAAATTGGTGAAAAGGGACCAGTGAAGGTGCTTTATGTGGATGATAATAATGAAAATGGATGTGAGTTGGATAAAGAGATCAAAAACAGCTTTAACCCAGAGGCCCAGGTTTTTATGCCCATAAGTGACCCAGCCTCATCCGTGTCCAGCTCTCCGTCGCCTCCCTTTGGTCACTCTGCTGCTGTAAGCCCTACCTTCATGCCCCGGTCCACTCAGCCTTTAACCTTTACCACTGCCACTTTTGCTGCCACCAAGTTCGGCTCTACCAAAATGAAGAATAGTGGCCGCAGCAACAAGGTTGCACGTACTTCTCCTATCAACCTCGGCTTGAATGTGAATGACCTCTTGAAGCAGAAAGCCATCTCTTCCTCAATGCACTCTCTGTACGGGCTTGGCCTGGGTAGCCAGCAGCAGCCGCAGCAGCAGCAACAGCCATCCCAGCCGCCACCACCACCGCCACCACCGCAGCAGCAGCAACAGCAGAAAGCCTCTGCTCTTTCTCCTAATGCCAAGGAATTTATTTTTCCTAATATGCAGGGTCAAGGTAGTAGTACCAATGGAATGTTCCCAGGTGACAGCCCCCTTAACCTCAGTCCTCTCCAGTACAGTAATGCCTTTGATGTGTTTGCGGCCTATGGAGGCCTCAACGAGAAGTCTTTTGTAGATGGCTTGAATTTTAGCTTAAATAACATGCAGTATTCTAACCAGCAATTCCAGCCTGTTATGGCTAACTAAAAAAAGAAAAAAAAAAATGTACAAGTTAAAATGCACGGGCCCAAGGGGGATTTTTTTTTTTTTTTTTACCTCCTTGAGATTTTTTTTTTTTTTTTTTAAAGCTTATAGTAAGGATACATTCAAGCTTGGTTACAAAAATAAAACCTGCATCATTTTTCATTTGCCAACCAAGCACAAAGTTATTTTATACTGACTGTATATTTTAAAGTATACTCTCAGATATGGCCTCTTACAGTATTTAAGATATAGCAAGGACATGGCTGATTTTTTTTTTATAAAAAATTGGCACTAATAAGTGGGTTTATTGGTCTTTTCTAATTGTATAATTTAATTTAGTACAAAGTTTGTAAAATATCAGAGGATATATATATTGTTTCTACGACACGGTATTGCATTTATATCTTTTTACTACAGTGACCTGTGACAGCAGCAGCTTCATGTATTTTTTTTACTGAAATTGTAAAATATCCATCTTAAAGACATCAACTATTCTCAAAATTGTGTACAGGATATTCCTTTAGTGGTGGAATTAAAATGTACGAATATTTGCTTTTTTCAAAAAAATGTATTTTCTGTTAAAGGTTTAAAGATTTTTGCTATATATTATGGAAGAAAATGTAATCGTAAATATTAATTTTGTACCTATATTGTGCAATACTTGAAAAAACGGTATAAAAGTATTTTGAGTCAGTGTCTTACATGTTAAGAGGGACTGAAATAGTTTATATTAAGTTTGTATTAAAATTCTTTAAAATTAAAAACGCTTATCGTTGTCTTTGTTTTGAAGCCTTTGCCAAAGATCTACCTCTAGAGTTAAGATGTTGTAAATGCTAGTGATGTGGAAAGGCCTGACTCCTAGAATCATGGAGGAATAATGCAGTTGCACTACTACACCAGATAGTAGTAGTTTGCCACCTAAAAAGTCCCATCAAAACTGCATAACCTGACCGATGCTTGGGACTGCTTTATTGTATATTTTTAAGCAACTTTCTTCAGCCCACATGTATCTCTCTGTGAGCAGGGATGGGTATGCTAAGGCAGGCAACCCCGTTTTATGGCAATTTTTAAATTGTGGTGTGCTGACATCTGAGAGTCTGATGATAAAATGAAATTCACTCATGTAACCTGAGAGAATTTATTTGAAATGTATATGGAGAGACCATTTGGATTAGTTTCTTGCTTCTGCTGGGGAGGTGAGTAGCTCAGAAACCTTGCTTGGACAAAGCAGCTGACCTAACTATTTAAAAAAAAGATTAGGTCTGTTTACTAATCCTTACACTTAAAGTTCAGTCATGTTTAGTTGGAGAATTTATGATCAAACTCTACTCAAGGTTGGACAGAGTGCTAAATGTTAGTATTTGTGTGCATTTTCCCAGCAAGAAAGTTTACTTTTTTCCTTTTTTGAAAAAAAAAAAAAAATTACTATTGGATAGCCAACCTGCTGCTTTGGGAGATGAGGGGAGGTTCAAAGATTACTCACCCGTAATGTGTCAAATTGGAGTGGCTTGGTAAGGGTGGAGTTTTAAAAAAGTGATGAGTTGGGAGCAGGAGACACTATTTTTAAAGTAAAATGAGTCATTTCACTGTTTAAATGTCCATTGATACAGTGTTGACATAGTATTGGTGAGAAAATTGCCTCAAATTGGAAGAAAAATGTACATTTATAGTAAGGAACCAGCACTGTCTGGGTTACTGGTGAAATAAATTTGGTCTTAAATGAATTTTTTGGACACCAGTGTACAAAAGCCTTTTGTCTGTTACCCATGCAATTTAGAGCAATAAAAAGTTTTAAGGAAACAAGCACTGGGAATAACCAAGCTGAGCTGTTTCGTCCGCTCCATGGTGAGGCCTTTGTCCTTGAGTGGACAGAATGAGGCTATGAAGAAGACTGGGATAGTGAGTGGAACTGGCGGGGATCTGGTCTGCCAGCACTATCAATTATGTGCTTTTGTGATCCGCAAGTTTGAATAGCTGTAAGAATAATCAATAATGGTCTTAAGTGCTAATTTCTACTAGAGACTTGGGGGTGAAGTTATCCTAGGCTTAATAGGAAAATTGCCTTTTTATAAGTAAAGACTCAACGTACTTTTTCTGAATATAAGAATTAAGGCAATTGGCTAGTAGGAAAACATTTGTAACAATCTGGAACGCTAATACATATAATCAGACTTTAAATAATTGATCTTAATGTAAATATGAGTATCTTCCACAACTTAGGGATGTGCGTATTCCCAAAAGATCTTAGGGAAATATTTAGTACCCATGTTGGTTTGGTGCTTGAATCTTTTTTTTTTTTTTTTTAAGATTTTATTTACGTAATCATGAGAGACAGAGAGAGGCAGAGACAGGCAGAGGGAGAAGCAGGCTCCAAGCAGGGAATCTGATCGGGACTCCGGGATCACACCTTGAGCCAAAGGCAGATGGCTCAACCGCTGAGCCACCCAGGCGTCCCTGGTGCTTGAATCTTGATTGGTTTCAAAAAAAAAAAAATCATTCACTTTGAGCTTGGTATCCTTGAGGACGTTTTTTTGTTTTTGTTTTTTTTTGTTTTTTTTTTTTTTTTTAATTTATGATAGTCACACAGAGAGAGAGAGAGAGAGAGGCAGAGAGTTCGAAGCAGGCTCCATGCACCAGGAGCCCGACGTGGGATTCGATCCCAGGTCTCCAGGATCGCGCCCTGGGCCAAAGGCAGGCGCCAAACCGCTGTGCCACCCAGGGATCCCTTTTTTTCTTTTTAAAGAATGAACAGAAGCTCTGTTTTCATGCCCTTTTTACCCTTTCTTCCACATCCAATAGGAGTGGAAATGTTTTTTAAGTTTTTAATTCCAGCTAATATACAGTGTAATAGTAGTTTTGGATGTACAATATAGGGACTCAACATTTTTCATATGTCATCAGGTACTTAGCACAAGTGCAGTCCTAACTCCCCATCACCTATTTCACCCATTCCCCTCCCTGCTGGTAATCAGCTCTCTATAGTTAAGAGTCTGTGCCTTGGTTTGTCTCTTTTTTTTTTCCCCCTTTGCTTATTTTGTTTCTTAAATTCCACATATGAGTGAAATCATATCGGTGTGTCTTTCTCTGACTTTCACTTAGCATTATACTCTCTTAAGTCTACATAATTGCAAATGCAAGATTTCATTCTTTTTTTATGGCTGAATAATATTGTAGAATGTGGTGTGTGTATATAGCAGCATTATACACACATAGTATGTATGTGTGTATATACATATATACACACCACATTTTTATCCATCAATTGATGGACACTTGAGCTGTTTCCATGATTTGGTTATTGTAGATAATGCTGCTATAAACATTAGGATGCATGTATCCCTTTGACTCAGTATTTTTGTATTTTTTTGAAAGGTAGCTAGTGATGTGATTGCTGAATATAGGATACTTCTATTTTTAACTTTTTGAGGAAAACATATACTGTTTTCCATAGTGACTGCACCAGTTTGCATTCCGAGCCTGAGGGCTCCCCTTTTTCCACAATCTCACCAACACTTGTTTCTTGTGTTTTTGCTTTTTAGCTAAGGAATGGAATTTTTTTCTTAAGATTTTAATTTCTACATCCAGCGTGGGGCTTGAACTCACAACCTTGAGCTCAAGAGTCACAAGCTCCCCCAACTGAGCCAGCTGGGCATTCCCCAGGAATGGATATTTTTTAAAAGATGCTCTTGTCTAGCACACCATATAAAGCCTTAGAAAAGCTTACTTACATCTTGGCCCCAAATCTTTTTCTTCTCACTCTGCTATCACACTTTTGACCCTTTTGTGGGAACAGTTTTTGATTGACCATGTGATGACTTAATGATCTTTTTTTTTTTTAAAGATTTTATTTTTAAGTAGTCTCTGTACCCAACATGGGGCTAGAATTTAAAAAGCCCTGAGATCAAGAGTCAATGCACTACCCTCTGAGCCAGCCATTCACCCCTGATGAGTTCATTATCTTCCCATTGTTTTTACTTCTATAACTATGGATACTGTATAGCAGCCTCTGAATGGCCCGATCTGGTGTCCAAAATACTGCCTTATAGATCGCATACTTCATTGATGGATGAATAAGATGATAAAAGTAGCTCTGTAGCTCTTTGAGTTTAGAATATTCCTTTACTGCCCATCTTTTCTAAAAGCAGGTGTATTGTTAAAATCTCCTCTGAATAGCTTTAACCTATATTAGATGGCAAATGTAGGCCTAAAGTCAAAATGCTTCCCTAAAGATAATGACCATCTTTATTTACTGTGATTAACTTCTTAGCTTGTGAAGGTGAAACTCAAGTTGCTCTGAGTTTAAGGTGTTCTAATATGTGTTGATGTTAATGTCATTCTCTTATAGATGTGTTACTTTCTAATTGAGAGACCTTCTCTCACAAATCTTCAGGAGATGGGTTATTTTAAAACAAGTCACTATAACACATAGAGAACTTAAGTATCTCTAGTTGGACATACTCAAGCTAATGAGATAAAATGCTGGTTGGAGATTATCCTCCATAACCTCTACCCTACACAAACTAAGCATAGGCATGGAGGCACCTAGGTGGCTCAGTTAAGTGTCTGCCTTTGGCTTCAGGTCATGATCTCGGGGTCCTGGGATCGAGCCTCACATCAGTATCCCTACTCAGCAAGGAATCTGCTTCTCTCGCTCCCTCTGCCCCTCCCCCTGCTCGTGCTCTCTCTCTCTCAAATAAATAAAATCTGGGATCCCTGGGTGGCGCAGCGGTTTGGCGCCTGCCTTTGGCCCAGGGCTTGATCCTGGAGATCCGGGATCAAATCCCACATCGGGCTCCCGGTGCATGGAGCCTGCTTCTCCCTCTGCCTATGTCTCTGCCTCTCTCTCTTTCTCTCTCTGTGACTTATCATAAATAAAAATTAAAAAATAAATAAATAAATAAATAAAATCTTCAAAAAAAAATAAAGCATAGGTATGACACAGCAGTATGTATCTTTGAAGAGATGCATGCTTTCGTTAGAAGCAGGATAATAACTCTAGTGCAAGATCAGTTAAGAGGAAAGCAGCCTTATTAGAAGACAAGTATGTAAAATTGCCATTGCCAAATAAAACTTCTTATAATGTTCAGTATGCCAATCAGTTGGTGCTTAATTGATCTGGCCCGGGAGGCCACTTGAGATCTAAGTTCTTCAGTTTTCTGTGTGTTATACTAGGAAGGTACTATGTTCGTGTTTAACGAACCTTAGATCAATATCTGTGCGTATAACTGGAAAATTAGTCCTACGCTTCTGTTAAAACCGTTTTAAAAAATTTTTAAATCATTTGGTTAACAAATACTCATACAGCACTTACTATGTGCATGCACAATTCCAATGCAGTTTACAGAAGAGGAGATGAGACGGTTAATTCATCCACGATTATATGGCCAATAAGTAGCAGACTTGGAATTCAAACTCAGTGAAGTTCCAGAGTTTACGCTCTTAAACTCGATGCTTTGTTCCCTGGGATTAGTTGTTGTTCTGATTTGAAGCCAGGGAAATAAGACTATTTTTGATGTATTAGTCACATGACTGGTAGAATTTCTATAGGAGTGTTCATGAGAAGAGTCTAATGGGAGGCTCTTGGCCATGTTTAGAAGTCATGATGATGTATTGGGGGAGATATTTTATATTTCCGGTAGCCATAAGCTATAATTATAGGCTATCTGGAAATGTTTTTAGAAATCATTAAGTCAGTGCTTTAATTGTGTTGATTTTCTTAATTCAATTGTGTAAATTGCTTCTCTCATTTTAGAACCACTGGATGATTACCTCAGACAGAGTAAGGACTCTAGACTTAGTGGCCCCATTCCTTCTAAGTAAAATCTAATTGTTGACCTTATACAGCCATTTTCACATACATTTCTCACCTGTGTTATTGATAAACACCATAAGGAAAGGTCAAGTCACCAAAATAGTCTTCAACAATGTGTTCCGTGTACCTACTTGGGAATACATGATTTCTGTATGTATAGATGTTGTCATAAATGGTCTTCTTGATCTTATTTTAAAATACTAATGGGGTACCTGAGTGGCTCAGTCAGTTAAGCATTTGCCTTCAGGGCGCACCTGGGTGGCTTAGTGGTTGAGTACCCGCCTTTGGCTCAGGTTGTGATCTGGGTCCTGGGATCGAGTCCCACATCGGGCTCCCCGCAGAGAGCCTGCTTCTCCCTCTGCCGGTGTCTCTGCCTCTGTCTCGGTGTCTCTCAATGAATAAAGAAAAAAATCTTTTTAAAAAATAAAAAACAACACAAGCATCTCCCCTCAGCTTGGGTTGTGATCCCTGGGTCCTGGGGTGGAGCCCTGCATGGGGCTCCCAATTCAGCAGGGAGAGAGTCTGCCTCCCCACCCTCCTTTGCCCCTCCCCCTTTCATGTTCCTCTCTCATAAATAAATAAATAAAATCTTTAAAAAATAGAACCACTAAGGAAACTGACCTCTTATTTCAAACTGTTCTGAAAGCCTTCCTTGAAAATAATCAAAATATATTTTGGTTTAAAAAGTCATATTTTAAAAGCATAAGCTATTATGGATGAACTTACATTCCCATTAGTGTTGTTTTGAGTTTTGAACATATTTAAACTTCATGGTAGGGGCGCCTGGGTGGCTCAGTCGCTTAAGCATCTGACTCTTGGTTTTGGCTCAGGTCATGATCTCAGGGATGTGGGATTGAACCCCAAGTTGGGCTCCCCACTCAGTGCGGAGTCTGATGGTCCCTCTCTCTCTGCTCCTCCTCCACCAAACAGTCCAATAGAATAAGTAAAATCTTAAAAAAAAAAAAAACCAACTGCACAGTAAACAGGAAAATCCCGTTTTTTAATGGCTCAGAAGAATATTCAGTAGTTTCTATATGAATTAAATCTTGTTATACTGAGTACCAATTTTTTAGATTTGGGGTTAGTTAGAATTTGATTGGACCAAGTATTGCTGAACCCTTGGCTGGGCTTTTGGAGGTTTAGCTTGGGCTAAAAGTCATCTTATTAATGGACTGTGAAGTAGTAAACCTCTACTAACCAATTCTTTCAATATTTGAGGTTTAAGGGTGCCTGGGTGGCTCAGTTGGCTAAGCATCTGCCTTCAGCTCAGGTCATGATCTCAGGGTCCCGGGATCAAGTCCCACGTCGGGCTCCACCCTCAGTGGGAAATCTGCTTCTCCCTCTCTGCCCCTGCCCCTCTGTCTGCTCCTTCTCTCGCTCGCTCACTCTCTCTCTCAAAGTCTTAAAAAAAATTGAAGTTTAAGATTTATATTTTAGAAAACTTGCTTTATACATAGTCTGTAAGTGGAGCTTTGAGATTACTTTACAACTAGGCAAACCCTAGAAAGAGACAATGAGTGGCCACTGGTGTGTGGAGGCTGTGTGAAATGGAGTCTTATTCCCTCCTTAAGCATACTAAGTCATTTGGCTCAGATGGCTCAGTTTCTTCATCTGCAGAATGGGTAGGGTGATATCAATATACTTCCTCCGGTGGTTCATGAGGCACTAATCTCCTCACTATGAAGAGTTGTCAGTAAGGTAATGGGACATGTGTTCTTAGGGGTTTACAGTATTTAGAATCACAAAGTCCAGACTTTCACCCTTGGTTTGTTGACCTTTGAAATCAGAAAAGTAAATGCACACCACATCTTTATTATAATCGACATTTTTGTTGTCCAGTCTGTTGTATGCATCCACAGAAAATTAAATAAAAATTCTACAGTAATATCCTAAAAGCTATTCTATTCATGTTTCAGTGATAAATACCACTGAGTGTGTATCTCTAGTTTTGAGGCTCTGGCAGGGAAACCGTGTTTCAGCATTCTTTTTCATACAATCAGCAAGTTGATTTAAACCCAGAATACAAGTTGACGTTTCTTTTGAGAGCAGCCAAAAAGGTTGCTAAAGTGTCCATGCTGTTGTGAAAAGTATTGAAATGGCTGTTGCTATTTAAACAACGCTGGCTCGGGGATAGGAGTAGTTAAAGGTAGCTCTGACAGTAGACATGTCCTACAGATAATGGTGCTAGCTTTATTTTAGCACAGGTGGGAAAGAAGAGGAGGTTTGCTTTACAGAAGGGAAAAACATTCAGGACTTGGAAGGAAAAACACATTCCGTCTGGCATTATGAGTACTTTACTTCACTGATAAAATATGACCAGTGTGCAGAACAGAGAACAGGTGTAAAATATTTTTAGACAAACCTTGGCATATACTATAGGTCGCATCCCTTCCGTCTATACACTCAAGTCTTTCAACAATAATTGTGGAAAAACCACATTTACAAAATAAGCTAGACATTTGCTTTTATGGTTTTTAGGTACTAAATGTTAAAGTCAAACATAAACTTCCTTCCTGCCAATCAGGTTGCAGCTGGTTTTAAACATTGGGGCTCCGTGTGCCCTTCTACAGCTCTCAAGCCTCCTTTTCCTTCCTGAGCACTGTTGAGAGAGCTGGGAACATGGTGCCATCGCCTCTTTTGGAGCATGAAGAAAGAAATGTGACAAGCATAGACATGACATCGCTCTAGCTTGGTTTCAGCAATGGGTATAAATCGATGACTTTTGGATACTGATGGGAGGGATCACTGGATACTCCTGTCGGTATGGGTTACAAAATGGAATCTCGTCCATTTGGCCAGATGCTCTGTGACACAGGCTCGGTGGTTCTGGACAGACGCAGGTACTCCTTTCAGATGGCTTTTCCTTGCCATCCCTCCACCATCCATCTGTTCATTGCTAGAAAGGATGAAGGTTGGATTTTGATTTGTTTTGCAATGGGTATGTCTGTTCTTTTTCCACTCTGATTACCCAGATCTGCCAACTGACCCCAGAGCTCAGTTCCCAAAAAGAACACTCTTTGTTTTGTAAACTACCCGCCATTGTGAAGTTCAAGCCATGGTGACTTACTTTCTGCTAACTCCTTTCTATTTCCAGGAAACATGATGGGATCACCAAACCACTTCAATCCAATGCTTAAGATAGCTGCAGTCCCTGGGCAGTCTTTCTAGAAACTAAGGTGTCATGAGAGGCCCTTTAAAGACTTTGAGAACTACCCAGTTTTCAGAGGGCTGTAAAGAATCTTACCTGGGGAAATGTCATCTTTCTGAATCTTAACGATAGATTAGAAGAAATGAAAGAAGCTCCTTTTTTTTTTCATCTTTGCAGTTGAGGAAGAAATGATTTTTTGGAAGAAGTGCTGTTTATTATCTGAGCCACAAAAGTTCAAAGGACTTTTTGGATTCTGTGTAGAAGGAATAGAGAGATGGAGGTAAGACCTTACCTCCCCCAGGAGCCTCTGCCAGAGGAGGAGGATTTGGCAGCAGGTAGGCAGGTGGCCAGCGTGTGTCTCCTCTATCTGCCCTTCCTTCAGGATCTGGGAAAGGGGAGAGAACAATGCATGAGGGAGCCTCTGTACACCCTGCCTTGGGACGTGTCTGAGAGATCCAATCCCCTTAGTGGAGGCTTTGCAGAAATTTGGAGATCCAGGACAACTCCCCCTAGTGTGGGCACACCACACTTTCCTGATGGCTGTGTTTTCTCTTCCAGACTTGGAAGGAGGGCAGGTGGTACTGTGGCCACACCTTGCACACTGCCTATTTGAATGATGATGACTTTGGCATTATCTGGACTCCTAGGGAGACCAGAGGGGAATAACCAAAGTCAGAAGCTCAATAATAATAGCCAACACTTTATAGTATTTACTATGTACTAGATACTGTTCTAAGCAAGTGTATGTTTTAACTCATTTCCATTTCTTAAGAGCCCTCTGAAGGTTGTGCTATTTCCCTCATTTATAGATGAAAGAAATGGAAGCAGGGAGCTTGTGACAGAGCCAACAGAGCCAGGACTTGAGCTGTGGGATTCTGTTTCCAAAGTCTGTGATCCTTCCCCATTACACTATACTATTCCTTTGGCTGACCTCAATAGGTAGCCTTTATAAAAGAACCACACTTGATTACTTAGGGGACGTCATCTAAAATGCATGTTGTGCCAAGCTCCCCATGCACACCCAGCATGGTCCTGTAAGTGGTGGTTTGCTCAGCAACCCCAACCTCATTTTAGTATCAACCTTTGCCAGGCACAGTTAGAGAATGGAAATCTGCTGTGAAAACACAATGCAATAGGCTGTGAGAACTTGAAGGTCATGTGCTAGTTTGTATTTATCCACATCACTACCACTGTCTGGGCACTCAGGTTGTTTAAGAAGTAACTCTAGGCACTATATGTACCTGAGGTCTTCGGTCATGGGCTTTCCTAGTATTTACAATAGCAAAAGAGTGAGGTTGACTCAGTAGCTGCTCTGGGGTCAGATTCCACTGGGGTCCCTAAATGTCTCAGACAAAGGGAGATATTTGAAACAATACCTGTTTTATTCACTCAGTACATTTATTGAACATCTACTGGGTTAAGAACTTGTGGTGATACATATAAACCTTTAGGACCTTTCAAGGAGTTACCATTCTAACAAAAGATAACCCATGTGCCCAAATCATACACAGGAAATGTGGAGGTATGAACAAAAAAAAAGGAGAGAGGCTGCTCATCTGAGGGATTCTAGATAGCACAGGAAGTTATCAAATGATGAAGAATGGGTCATCCCAGGAAGCATGGGCTCCCTCAAAGTTCCAGCCTCAGTGGAGGAAAAACCTGGTCCTGGTTATTTTTCTCCATCTGATGTGTACCCACAATGGGAAGAATGTGTGCTAGCCCTTGGGGGGAAAAGCAGAGGAAATCAGAATGAGAAGCTCTGCTGGCAGCCCATCACTCCCAGGAGAAGCTGCCTTTGATTTGGGGTATTTTAATTTTTTCTTTCACTGTTCCAACTTTTTTTTTTTTTTTTTTTAAAGATTTTATTTATTCATGAGAGATACAGAGAAAGAGAGGCAGAGACACAGGCAGAGGGAGAAGCAGACTCCATGCAAGGAGCCTGATGCGAGACTCCATCCCGGGTCTCCAGGATCAGGCCCTGGGCTGAAGGCGGCACTAAACCGCTGAGCCACCAGGCTGCCCCTGTTCCAACTTTTGGACAGAAAGACACTGTGAAAGACAGCTGGGATTTAGAACTTTGTTCATTAAGCCCAGAGGTGGGATGGGGAGGTCAGGTAAGAAGTCCAAGGAAAGGAGTGGTGGTAGTGAGGGAGCGGAAGTAGGTTGCACAGGAGGGACTGGTTCTAATTCTTATCTTTTCAAGATGCTTATCCTAGAAACCTCCTCAGGCTAGAAGCTCCCTCTAGGGGTCATCTCATTTGTTTTCCTACCTTCAGAGACAAAACAGTTTTTGTTAAGTATCAGGGTTCACAGCAGGTAGCACGCTCCCAGAAGTTAGTGTTGGGGGAATGTGCCTGTTCACAGCATAAACTCAGATACCCCCAGGGCACTCCCACCTGCTGTCCCCCACCTCCCATCACCACCCTGGACTTCTAGCCAGGGGAACAAGCCTTTTCAGAGCTCAACTGTCCCGTTTTCCACTGTGGCTTTTCAGATGCTTACAATATCCTCCAGTTTGAGCATAAATCAAAGAATGAGGCTCTGGAGGAAAAGCTTAATATAAATCTAAGCCAGAAATTAACAGCCCCAAATAACTTCTTTCCTGGGTCACTCTCCCTGGGCAGTGCCTTTCCCCAGGCTCCCCCAGCCTTCCTTTGTGGCTGAGTACTCTGTCATCCTCTGAAAATACTGCCACAAGCTGGCCAAACCCCATCATGTGACCTGCAATGTTCAGAGAGCATCACTTCTCTGAAAGGAGCGTGCATCTTGCTTTGGAACAGAAAACATCAGCGTCTGATCTGTGTCTCATCCCACCTTCACCAGCCGGGAGGGCGGTCCAGGGCCCACAATTTTCCCTACAGAATCCTTTGTAACTGCTAAGATCTAAGTAAGAATGTTCTAGAGCAGTATGGGGACCTCATTAAGCATCCAAGTAAAATTATTCCCAGTAACCCTGTACAGGAAAGAATATGGGCTTTGGTGTAAGACTTTGAACTGAATCCCAACATACCCCTTGAATAGCTGGCTGCTAAACCTACTTAGCCTCAGATTTCCTATCTGAAAAGTCCTACTTGTTATGGGCAGTGTGAGGATTATGTAAGCTATAGAGCGCATTAAGCATAATCCTCTTCCCCATAGGGAATCACCGGAAGTCTTTCTACTCTTCTGTGAGATGGGGCTTGAACCCTCTCTCTTCTTCTCTTTCCCTCTCTCTCTTCTTCTCCTCCTGGGGCTTAGCCTCAAGGGCATGTGCTCAGCCATTTTAGGGGGGAGGCTAACTGGCCTTAAAACATGCATTTTCACGAGAATCCTAGGCAGTGAAACTTCACTGTGGATTAGCAGGAAGAAGAGAGGAAAGAAATGAGAGGAAACCGTACTTCATTATTCTGCGGCAGAACATGGTGTTCATGGGGTTAAAATGCACTGGCTTTGGAGTCACATAGACTTACCTGGGCTTGGTTGGCTGCTTGGCCAGGGGCCTTGGGCAAATGATTCGATCTCTGTGAGCCTCATTTTCATCATCTCTGAAATGGAGAGAATATTAAATGGTGACAATACACACCTGCCAGGGTTGTGAAGATTTAATGAGATGCTGTATGAGCACATACTGGGTGGTGCTGTTAACTCTTTGTAGTGGAAATTACACCTTCTGGGGTGGGCATGGGTCATCATTCTGCTCATCCATGAACACCAACTTCTCCTCTTAGGAGGTCTTATGGGGAAATTGTTGGTTGTGATGATTGTTAAGAGTTGCTTCCAGTTTTTTTTGTTTTTGTTTTTTTTTTTTGCTTCCAGTTCTTTTGTCACATCAAGACCCTAAGGCGATTTCCCTTTTTAGTCTGTTGCCCCTTGTGGTGCATTGAGATGGGGAGTGATGCTTGAAATAGGAGGTTGGTAAAGAGCTCAGCTTCATGTTCTGAGGTATTGGAGTCAGAAATGAAGGGTGGAGAAATGCTTTTAGGGCCTCCATGGAGGTCCCAGAGGTTCCCATGTCGACGCCATTAATAGACTTTGTTTCTGCTTGCTGGTCTCCTACCGCACAACCTAGAGTCTCTCTCTCTCTTTATCTCCTTCTTTCTCTCTTCTCTCCCCTCCTCTCCACCTATCCTCATCCTGGACTCTTCCTCTGTCAGCAAAGAGATTGCATCTGTTCCTACTTTGATGTCCAAGGACAGCTTTGGGGAAAGGAGCCTGTTCTCACGTCCCGGCTCTTGTTCCAGCCACGGGCAGGAACATGTACCAGCAAGTATCCCCAACCAACTGGAGCAACCAGACCCAGGACTGACATTCCTGGAGAGCCTCTATGGGTACTATTATTATTCCATTTTGCCAATGAAGATGCTGAGGCACTGAGAGGTTAACTTACCTAAAGTCATATAGCCAGTGTGTGAGCCCAGGCAGTCTGACGGGAGAGCCGTGCTCTTCCATTACTCTGACCTTTCCTCATTGCCACCCACCCTGGATACTAAGGAGATTTGGAGGCCCTGAGGCCTAAAATATCTGGTGCCCATTATATGCAATTGAATTTTGGCAGCAATGACCTTAACCAAATAATTCTCAGACCTTCAGTCAGCACATCCACACAAGAAACAAGATGGCAGCTGCAGCACAGGTCTCTGAAGAGCTGTGGAGTAACTGCCTACTGGTGGACTGATTCTTGCAGGGAGCACCACAGCAGCTGTCATGGGCACTGTGCTGTGAGAGGATGCAGCCCCTAGTTCCAACTGTCTTCTCACAGGCAGCCACTCTCCATCGCATGTAGCTGAAAGTATAAAACCAACTTCCCCTGAGTGCCATGACCCTTGGGGCTGGGTGTGTGGGTGCTCATCTGCATACCTCTTTTCAGGGGGCAGGGGTGTGGTGGGCAGGACAACAGTTTATTTATTGATAAATAAATTGAGGGCACAGTGTCTTTTGGTCACCTGCTCCAAGGCTGCTTTCTCCTGCAGCGGCACTCCTGGAAAACCCAGGTTGGCAAGAACTGAGGGTATGGAGCCAGGAGAGGAAAGGGAAGGGGAGTTCATGGGAGCCAGAGATAAGGCAGTCTGAGGGGAGGTGGGGCTCATAGTGGCAAAGGTGAAGCAAGGTCAGAGGTGAGGGGAGGCTTGACAGGAGGGGTCGAAGGTAAATGGGGACTTATGGGGTTCATGGAGGAGGTCAAAGGTGGAGGAGAGGTTGGAGTGAAGGAAGGCTCATGGGGTTAAAGGTGTGGGGTGGGGGCACCTGTGGCTCAGTGGTTGAGCATCTGTCTTTGACTCAGAGTGTGATCCCAGGGTTCTGGGATGGAGTTCCGCATCAGGCTCCCCAGAGGGAGCCTGCTTCTCCCTCTGCCTATGTCTCTGCCTCTCCCTGTGTCTGTCATGAATAAATAAATAAAATCTTAAAAAAAAAAAAAAAAAAAAAGAGGTGGGGGTTGCTAGGCTACCAGTGAAGCAGGGCTCAGGAAGGGTGCATGTGTCCAAGTTAGAAGAGCTCAAGGGGGTCAGACATAGGAGGAAGGCTCAGTGATCAGTGAGATGCAGTGAGGTTCATGGGCTCAGACAGGAAGAGAACTGGGGCTCCCCAGGGGTGAGGGGCAGGGGTCAGTCGCTTAGCAGGAGGGCATGCACAGAGGTGAGGGGGCCGCCCTAGACCACCTCCCCCTTGGCTTCCTCCTCCTGCCTGGACTCAGACACCAGGTGGCTCACGTTGCTCTGGGCATCGTGAACTCCAGCTCCAAGCCCTCGCCAACCAAAAACCAGTGCAGGCAGGCCTTGTGCTGGACTGTGGCTGCGAACTTCTAGGAGATGCTTAGGGACAACTCCTACAGGCCATGGGGAGGCCACGTGGGATGTCCCCCATGACTGACTCCGTGCTGTTGGGGATCTGCCCGACCAAGTGGCTGCTATACTGGCTCTGCATGCCCAGCATCTGCCCGTGTGTGCGTGTGTCATCCAATATGGTGGCCACCAACCACATGAAATGCGGCACCTGAATTCTAGGAACTGAATTTAAAATTTTATTTCATATGAACTAATGTACATGAATTAAGTGCTAACTGCATGGGAGAGGGCAGGTTTGTAACCTTTCTGTAAAGGTACTCCTGGAGGTCAGGGACCAGATAGAAGTGGTGGTTAGGGAAGGTCAGGAGGAGAACTGCCATTTGGGGTCTTCAGCGGTTAACCGCAGTGGTTAAAATATGTGTCATCCTAGAAAGAATATAGGCACTAAAGACAGATAGGCCTGGGTTTGAATATTGGCTCTTCCATTTGTTAATCGTATGACCTCAGGCAAGTTTCCTGTAAACATTTAGAGTCTCAGATTCATTGTCTTTAAGAGGGAAGATAATACTTATGAGGTATCTCTTCCTCCATAAGATCTGTAGGGCTTGCTTTGTTCATTCATTCATTCATTCATTCATTCATTCCACAAACATTGATTGAACACCCTCTATGGCCAGACCTCGTGCTGGGCCTACAGGGGAGAACGAAGCCCATAGTGACTTGGTCCTCCTGAGTGTTGTAGGCTAGGGTGGGAAATAGTAAAGTCACCCAGAGAGGATTGCAAGGAATAAATTGGACATGTTTAAAGCACCGATCAGAAATGTTAGCGCCGCCCATTCCCTCTCTTTGGGCGTTGTGCTTCTGTTCTGCTCCGGGTCCCTGCCAGGCCCCAGCCCCCTCTCTGTTTCCTGGCTGCCCATGCAGAAAAGAGACAAAACAGTCTCCATTCTCAGACGGAACTGGATGTATCTCTCACACCGAGACAGCAAACGTGTACGGGATGAGTGCATCCTCATCCCGTCATATCAAGACTTGAAAAGGACAGAAAACACCCAAGCACTCACCCAGACAGACAGGTTGGGAAGAGGCTCTACCTCCAGGAAGGTCCAATCCAGGAGGTGCTAGAGCTGAGTCCTGTTTTCCCTTCACCTGAGTGGGGTTGAGGGTGGCCAGGGTGTCTCTGGGGACCCAGATGCCAGAGGTCCATGTCCTGGGGGTAATTTAGGATGTGGATGCAGAAATTCTTACCCAACCCTGAAATAGAAGTGCTGAAGAGCTCAGAAGCCAGAGAGGCGGGAAGGAACGGGGTGGTAGGCCTGCCCACCTGCCTGCCCTTCCCTCTCCCTCAGGAGAACGCCAGCTGGAGGGTTATTCTTCCTTCTTCCTGACACATCCTGAGAGATGAGTGTCACTTGACCTCAGGGCACATTCCAGAATGAGGCCACAGCCAAGAATAGGACCCAGGAACCCTGCCACCCATCCTGCCTATATTAATCACACATTCCCAGAGCAGGAGAGAGACTTCAGACTCCTTGAGGAGGTGGGAAAAGGAGGAGGAGGAGGAGGAGGAGGATGAGGAGGATGAAGGAGAGGAAGGAGAGGAGGAGGAGGAGATGGTATCAGGAAGTGGAGTTGGGAAAAAGCAGGGAAGACCCCTCAGAGCCCTGCAGCCTTCCGGTGTGCCTCACGGCCCTTGGTCCCAGACCCTTGGTTCATTCAGCAAATCTCGTGTGAGCCCTGGGGGCTGAGCCCTGCAGACCTCAGGGAGTCGCCCAGGAGGTGCTTCTGGCTTAGGTGATGCAGGTACAGAGACCTCAAGAGTCTTGTTGCCACCTGGGGACAGCAGAGGCTTCCCTGGGGAGCTGAGTCTGGGAGGATGAGTAGGCATAAGGCTGATGTCTCTCACTGAGGAATGTAGGCCATGACTGCTTATGTGTGTGATAGAAATATCATGTCATTTGGCACGGTCATAAGACAGCCCCGGGGTGGCTGACAGGAGGCAGGCTCTTGGGAGATATTTGGGGTCCTGATGGGACTCCACACTGCCCAGCCCAGAGCAGGGTATGTGTGTGTGCGTGTCTGTGTGCATGCACATGTGTGTCATACACTGACAGAGGCCAACTGCCTATGTTCGAGTCTTGGCTCTGTCACATGGCAGCTAGGTGATCTTGGGCAAGTTTCTGGTCCCGTCCAGCCTCAATTTTCCAGCCCACAGAATAGTGTTCTGTCCTGTAGAGTCATGATGCAGACAAGAGATGATGTCTGGTGCCTGTCCCAGAGTGAGTGCCAGCTCAGTGTTGTTGTGATAACAGAACAGTTGGACACTGGGCGCTCCCCCCAAGGAAATCACCATGCGGCTGTCTGTTCTCCCCCTTTCTTCATCAGGTCCCGCCCCTGGTCCCTGCTCTCTGGCCCCACTGTCCGGGGGGTGACATCAGACTATGGAGCAGCTGGCCAGACAATGGAGCAGAGTGTCCTAGGAGGCTGGAGGTGCTAGGGGAGGCAGAGGGTGGAAAAAGCCAAGCTGTCCTGCCCCAGAGGCCTTGGGCTGGTTGGTCCAGAGACAGCCTGCGCCACACCAGGCCTCTGAAGAGGCAAACAGCAATGGACTGGAGTGGGAGGAGGCTGGGGAGGGAGAGCCAACAGATGCAGGAAGGGAAGGAGTGAGTGTCCAGTGTAGACAGGAAGGCAGGTGAGTCTGGCCTCAGACCTGTAGGGGGACTCCATTCCCCGGTGTCCTGGGGCCCAGGCTGGGGCCAAACCTCCCAAACTGGATAACCAGCCTCCCCAAGTTCCCTGGTAACCAGGCCCTGGGAATTCAGCTCACCGTCTACAGAGCACCTGCAGAGGTCAGTTACTGGGTAACACTTAGGCATCAGAGATCAAAGACTCACACTTGGTTTCAAGGACAGAAAAATAAATGCCATGTAGTAGGTTTAAAATTAGAATAGATGCCCATTCCCTTAAGTGCCTATGTTTTCTGAACCCCAAATCAGCCTATGCAGGGTGATCCGTCTGAATGTGCTCTGTGAGCAATAGAATAAAATATTTGAAGTTGTATGTTTGAGTCTGTGAAACCCCCGGCCCAGCAGGATGAGGCAAGGGCTTTAAGTCCTGGGGGTCTGTCTTTGGCCAGGCAGTTGCTGAGGGCCAAGAGGGGGCGCAGGGACAGCCATCTGTGCCAGGCTCTGTCTCCTAGGCTTTTCATTATGGCAAGGTTAACAGGGCCAAGCTCCTCAAGTCTCCAGGAAGTGCACATACTACCCTCTGCTTTATAGACGAGGAAGCTGGGGCTCAGAGAGACACCAGGGAAGTGTCAGAGCCCAGATTCAGACCTAGGTTGGTCTGGCTGCACCAGCGGGGCTTTCTCTGAAGTGGGACAGGGACCCCAGGTCTTGGGCTATGAGTATGCTGTGAGCTGGTGAGAAGGAGCCTTGAAATCGGTTTCCCCTGAATGTCACACCTCCACCAGGCAGCCATGGGGCTCAGGCCCCGTGTCTGTGCAAGAAGGGAGATGACAGGTCTAGCAGGTGGACACTTGGCCCTCAGGCTCTAAGGTAATGTGTTACTTATTGGGACACCTCAGCCTAGAAGCAGGTGCAAAAGAATGTCCCCAAGTCCCTAAGGGTGGGTGAGGAGCTGAGTCCTCACCTTCCTGGTTCCCTGACCCACACAGGGAGGGGCCTATGGCTAGTACATACTTTCCTGGTGGCTAAGTGTGATGCTCAGCATTTTCCCAAAGGTGACTTGAGATGCTCCTACTCCTCTAGAATGGGAGGAACTTGTCTTCCTCATCCTGGCCTCCTCCAACAGAGTGAGCGAGAGAGAGCATGAGCAGGGGCAGAGGGAGAGGGAGAAGCAGACTTCCCTACTGAGCAGGAAGCCCGATGCAGGGCTCGATCCCAGGACCCTGAGACCATGACCTGACTCAAAGGCAGACGCTTAACTGAGTCACCCAGGTGCCCTTGGTCCCCTTCTTCTTGCAGGAATTATGTTTAAGCAGGGATTGGCTAGACTGGGCTGGGCTGGGTGGGGCTGGGTGGGGATTCCTCCTTGGGGCTATGGCCCTGAAAGACCCAGGGAAGTGGACAGGAGTTAGGTGTCTCTTGAGCTTGGCTGGCTTGCAGCCTGAGGGACAGACAAGCTGTGGGGCATGCCACCGCCACGGGCTCCTGAACACATACCCAGGGACAGGAAATAGTCCCAAGTACCTGAGAGTAAAGGTGCTGTTATCCCCATCATGAGAACTGAGCACATGACTGAGGGTTTTGGGACCAGGCCTCACCCAGGCCCATAGGGAGCTTTGGCTGAGTGTCCTGCCTCTTCCTGCCCTATTCATGTCTCTTCCACTTTTGTGCTTCTAAATACGACACCATCAGTGCCAGGGTCTGGAGTCTGCCCCTGGCCCGCCATGCTATCGTGATGGGCAGGGAGCCTGAAACCTAAGTTAGAACATCTGGGCCTACATCCCCCATCTTCCTGCCCTCTGAGTTCTTGGGTAAGTCACCTGGCCTCTCTGGCCAAAGCCTTCCTGAGCTGTGGGGAGCACCCAGTTAAGGAAGCTCAGAACTCCAAAGTGGAGCGAATGTTAGTGTCCCTCCATCACCCAAATATGGTCCCATTGGCCAGACATCCCTCCTGCAAGGTCACCAGAGCAAATGACACCACTGCCCCCTCCCCCACACTAAACCAAAGAAATCACACATGAAGGGCTGTTGATACTATGAACTTTTAATCGGTATCTTCCTCCCTACATTTGAGGAAGAAACAAGGATGCCCCACAATGACCTTCTTCAGCTTTGGGGGGGCCCGGACAGAATGAAGGGCTGAGGAGGAAAGGGGGGCAGATGTAGAGCTGACAGTGGCTTTCCCAAGTCCTTTATCTAGTATGTGTGTGTGTGTGGGGGGGGGTGGCTGCACCTGCACAGAAACGAGAAGTCACCAACAAGCTGCCGCAACCCCAAATCTGCCCTCCCTGCTCTCGCCTGGAGCCGCCCTCAGGGCCCTGCAGCTCCCAAGGCCACCACCAGATGGAAGCATCGAGCAACATTCCTTTTCCTTCCCAAGCCTGACTCCCCTCCTCCCTCCTTTCTTTCAGGGAGCTTCCCACCCCAATCCTGACTTTCCCTTTATTTCCCTTCCCACCAAAACAGATCCTGGGGCTTCTATCTGCTTTCTGTCCAAGGAAGCCAGTGGCAGTTGAAAGCACCCTGTCCTTCAAATGGGACCATTTGACAGCTGGGAGGGCCAGCCATGGGTCTGCTTCTGGGGGCCCTGGGGAGGCCGGGGGGACTCTGGGGTCTGGACATTCCCATCAGTCACCAGGAGCTGGGCAGTGACTAATATCTCTCTGTGTCCTAGCGCCTGGCTCCCGGTACGTGTTCCGAAAATGTCCCTTGAGTCAGACTGAGCAGAGCTAAATTAATAAATTGACAATCAATGAACCAATCAATAAAGCCAAGGAGAAGCATGAAAACTGTATATTCTGCTGGTGCCATGGTGGCCTCAGAGTCCACAGAGCCAATTTGACCGAAGCACAGGCTCACCACCACCTCAGGGCAAGTTGCATGCTTTCTCTCCCCACCTACCCTTTTGGCAAACAGATTCATTCCATGATTCCCGTGACCACGCAGTCGCCATCTCTGGAAGCCCGGCTGGGCGCTGGCTGTGGGCCGACCAGCAAAGAGAAGGTCATAACGCCCAGGCTGACTGGTCATCAGGAATAGCTTCCAGGTGTCTACTGGCTTCTCCCTTTGTCCCCTTCAGCTAAAGAAGATACAGACCCCTGATTGAACCCAAAGACTAGAAGTTGATCTAAGAGCCTCTGGTGGATTTTTTCTGATGCACTGATTGCTGTTTCCCTGCTGGCCCAAGACTGTCTAACCTGCCCTTGCCCAGTTTGTGGACTGAGAGGCGTGAGGGGTGGATAGGTAGATGAGGGCGGGGGGGGGGGGGGCTGGGGAGGGGCGGGGGTCGGGGGGCTTCAGTGCAAGCCGAGAAACTCCTTGAGGACGTCGCAGGTCTTCTTGTGCATGACCTCGCGCAGCTTCCTGACCCGCCGGCTGCTGGACGCCCCCACGAAGCTGTCGGGCCGCAGCATGGCCATGCCACCATCCACCTCACCCATGATGATGAGCGGAGTCTCGCCCACCGTCACATTGGGGCAGGGGCAGGTCCAGTCCACGTGGAGCAGGGTGACTTCCAGCGGCTCCTGGCCCAGGAACTTGAGGCCCATCTTCTCATCCTTGAGGACCTCGTCCACGGTCACCAGGGCGCGACCCGAGTCGGGCTCCTCGGTCAGCTCAGACACGCGGCCCAAGATGACAAAGTCGCTCCGACAGAAGCTGGTGACGAGCTTCTGCCTTGGCTTGCAGGCCCGGCAGCGCTGGTTCCCCCGAGGGAAGGGGCAGGACTCCTCGCAGGCCTCGCGGCTCTCAAAGTTGTTGCTGTTGCCCTCGCAGCCGCCGTAGACGAAGGACTGGCACTGGCCGCTCTGGCTGTTGTAAGCCCAGCGAGGGGCGTAGGCCTTGCAGGGCCCCTGCAGGGCGGGCAGGCTGCACACGGCCAGCGGCCCGCTCATGCAGGCCAGCATGCAGGCCTCATAGGTCTCAAAGTGGTTCCGGTTGCGGTGGCAGTGGCCGAAGGTGAAGGTGAGGCAGTTGTTGGCCTGCGCGTCGAAGTGCCAGCGGGTCTGCTCCTCGCCGCAGTCCTCGCTGTCGGGGGGCTTCAGGCACTCGGCCGCGGGGAAGGCCGTGCCGTTGGGGCCGCTCTCCAAGGTGGTCGCAGCCTGACCCCCCCTGACCACTGACAGTGGGAAGTCGGCACGCAGGACCCCGCCAGCATTCCGGGCTGTGCACGTATAGATGCCAGTGTCCTGGGGCTGGGCGTTGTAGATGACCAGCTGGGCGATGTTGGTGACCACCACGTTGCCCCGCACGTGGTTTGGCCGCATGACCACGTTCTCCCGATCTTCCAGCTGCTTCTCCCAGGTGATCTCAGGCCGGGGCCGGCCCACCACATCACAGAGGAAGCTCACCGTCTCACCCACGGTGACCGACTGGTGCACAGGGTGGTTGAGCAGAGCGGGGGCCACCGTATCCATCCCGGGGGTCTCTGGGGAGGCGGTGGTGGGGCGCGCTGTGGTCTCAGGTGGCGGGGGACTGGTGTGTGGCCAGGTGAAGTGATAGCGGCAGGTGACGACGGCCAGCGTGATGCCCTTAGAGCAGGCCTCAGCATCCATGTAGCAACGGTTATAGTAGGTGAGGCCGTCGGAGGCGCACGTGAAGCTGGGCTCCTTCTCACAGCGATCTTTACACTTACACACGGGCTGGCCGTCCCAGATGTC
The DNA here is from genome assembly GCF_053574225.1 of Canis aureus. NCBI lineage: Eukaryota > Metazoa > Chordata > Mammalia > Carnivora > Canidae > Canis > Canis aureus. The sequence goes on from NC_135626.1 coordinate 34,475,142, forward strand.
ACACTCGGAGCCCTGCTGCAGACACATGAAGTGGTCGCAGGTGGCCTCCTTGGGCATGCCCACAGGGCCCTTCTTCCCTTTCACGTCCATGTACCGGGCGGCCACACAGCTCTTGGTCCCACACACGTTGGGGCAGCACTTCTCATAGGTCTCGCACTCCTGCAGGGAGCAAGATCAAGAGGCCTGAGCGAGGCTCCCCGCCCCCACCCCCACAGCTTCTGAGGAAGGGAACTGAGCTCCCCACCTACCGGGAGCCCCACATCCAGATGGTGATGGGAGCTAGCGGACCCGTAGCCGCTGTCACTTACCAGGCCTTCTTGTGAGAACGTTTGTACCTGTCAACTTCCCTCCTGCTCATCATGGGCCTGTGAGGTGGGCACAGCTATTATCCTCACTTCACAGGTAGTGGTAACTGAGGCACAGAGAGATCAGGTAACTTGACTTGCCCAGGGTCACAGAGCTGTGAGAAGAGGCAGGCCACCTACCTCTGAGAGGGGAAGTTCTCTGACTACCATGTTACAGACGAAAATGCAGACTCAGAAAAGTGATGCCCACGTCCAGAGACTAGGCAAGTGGCAGAAAAGGGCTTCAAGCTCCAGGTAGATGGGATTCTGAAAGGAGATCGTGTCTTCCACATCATAGGGTTACCACAAAGGAGGTCTAGGTTGGAACAAATGAGCCTGCCTTTCTGTCTCTTTTCCACTGGGGTGAGGATGCCCTGGCCGAATTGAAGAGGTCACACCAAAGCCTAAGGAGGAAAAATCGGACACCTCTGGCACAGATGCTCAAGGCGGCTACACACGCGTCAGGAACGGCAGCTCTGTGGAGGGCGGGTGGCACAGGCCCGGGGATGCCAGGTCTACCTCGGAGGGCTGTGCCAGGCGCAGGTGCTCAGCTCTGACGTGTGGGACAAATCAACAAGGGAAACAGCCCCCCCTTGGGTGGCAAGGGTCAGCAAAGCCGTCAGCGAGGACTTACTAGGGCTGTAATCCCCCCTTGATTCGCTGCGGAGCCACGTAAGGCATTAGTTTAATTCCTCGAAATTAGCAACATGCTCTGGGGCCGACACAAACAAGGATTTCACGTGGTGTTTTCGACAATAACACCTCGTCCCCACTGGGCAGGCGGGCAGCGCTCCTAATCCTCCGCCCTGGTAGTAGCTCTGGGAATTACCCCCACTAGGGCTGGCCTCTTGTGGTTCCGACTTTTATTTCAGCCTCTTTGACATTCCACATCAGCTAAGAGGGGGAGATATCCCCCACCCGAGCTGTGTGGAGCCTGCCTGCTTGACTTGTTTACTGTTTTCCCCCTCTCAGCTCAGAATGGGGACTTTGTTTCGCAGTCCTTGCTTGGCATAGGCTCTAGGCCACACCAGGGGAGGCTTTGGGACAGGGATGGGCAGATCTCGGAGCTGGGGGTCTGAGGGTGAGAAACCCAGTGGGGGGTGGAGGGCGGGAGGGACTGAGTGTGGATAGGAGCATCCACTCTTGGGCCCAAGGTTCATAAAATTCCTTTAAGAGACTGGCCCGGGAAGCTCCTTTAGGACCCTAAAGTCCATGAAAGTTCCAGTCCCCAGAAACCTGGGGAAGGTATCTCTGGGCACAGGAAACCTAGAAGGACCCCTTAGAACAGTTTTGGCTTGAGGGCCCAGAATACACACGTAGGCAAATGAGTCCCTCGCCCCACACAGGTACCTTTTCCCCAACACACACAGAATCAGCCAGAGTCTCGCTGTCCCACGCTGCACCTGATTTATCAGGCCAGCCTGTGCTAGTGGAATAGATTTCACTGCCAATGTAGCCAATGAGCCTCTGACCTCAGCTGAATGGGAATTCTCTGCACCTTCCCACTCCTTATCTTCCCTTTCCTCAGCACCACCATTGCTCACTCACAGCATCTGGCCTGAGAGGTCTGACAGTTGTGCCCCAGACACCATGGGGCAGAGACCGCTCTCTGCAGGGCAATCTTGGGCTTTTCTGTAGACTATATGCGTTTGGCAAATGGAGTATCTCTCATATTCCCTGGTGATGCCCAGCCCAGTCCAGCCCTGGGCCCTAGGAATTGGGCAGCCTTCTGCCCAGGCAGGTGCTAGGTACCAGTCGGCTCTTCTTCATCCCCTGTGGGGAGCAGCAGGAACAGCCCTTGGACTCGGGATCTGGGAAAGAACTGTCCTTAGCACCAGGCCTGCCCTTTGCCCCAGCTGCTCTAATGAGAGCAGAAGGGAGGACAGAGGAATATGGCAGATTGAAACTGAGTCCACTTCCCCTCCCAGGGACAACCAGAGAGTCTATCCAGAGCTGTTCCTGCTCACTCTCCCCATCAGGCTGGCCTGACCTCAGGGTCAGGGTGTGAACCCCTGGGGAGGTGGCCTGGAGGCCTCAGCTATGTCAGAGAGACACAGGTGTCAAGCCCACATTCCCGTCCCTGGCTGTGGGACCTTGGGCTGCTTGCTGCACTGTCCTGAGTGTCTGCTCTCACCTGTCGATGGGGGGCTGAAAGGCTGTGCCTGTCCACGCGATGTGCTTGGCCTAGTGCTGGCTCAGAGGAGCCCTTGGCAAACCTGAAACCAGGAATCCCAGGATTCCCCATCCCTGATGAACTTGGACATCACACCCACCTCTTCCTCTGGGCTCGGACTTGGACAGGCATCACGCCCTATTTATCTCCATGAGGCCTGGGGCCCAACTTCCTTCACGTTCCCAACTTCCCACCTTTCCTACGGGGGGCCCCTGAGTCTCCCCACCCCACGGCTCCCACTCACCCTCACTAACACACTCACGTGGTCCATGTCAGTCTTCTGGATTCTCACTCACCTGGTCTGTCTCACACTCCCGCTTGCAGGTGCTCTGGGCATCCACCCAGAGGTTGGGGTTCATGTCGTTGGGGCAGATGCCAGCATGGGAATAGCGGATGGGCGGCAGTGTCAGGCCTCTCGGGGGCACCCCGAGCAGCAGCAGCAGCAGCACTGCCACCTGCGCCCAGCGGGACCAGAGCCGGCAGCAGCACCCCGGGGCCCACATGGTGTGGTCTGCGGTGGCTAGAGCCCTCCCCTGCAACGAGGCCAGGGGCTGGGGCCCACCAGGGCCGCCTCCTCCTCTGGGCTGCAGACACCTGCCCTCCCCACCCCAGCGGGCTTCCTCGCTGCCGCCGCCGCCGCCTCCACCAAGTCAGTGGAGCCCGCTGGGCTGTGCGGCTTCAGATAAAGGGAAGGTCTCTGCAAGGAAACTCCCTCTCCTGAGTGTGCAGGGAGAGGAGCCCGCAGCAGGGGCCCGAGCCTGGATTTATATCCTGGGCGCGCCACCCGAGTGGGAGCGAGCGAGCTAACCTGATGCCTGTCACAGGCAGGCTGCTGGCTCCTCTGTCCCGTGGCCGATCACAGACTTGTTGCAGAAGGGAAAAAAAAAGCTGGAAGCGGTTTAGGCGGCGTATCTGGCACGGTGGGACACCTGCTTGTTTTTGACTCCAGGAGGCCTTTAACCCCTTCAAGGGCCAGAAATGGCATGTGCTTTGGGGGGAGCTGGCTCCGGGACACGCAAGCTCACTGTAAAGGAGTGGTTTGTTTCCCTTTCCCCCACCTCCCCGGGGCCGGGCCCCCTCCTCCGCGTGGCCACCTCCGAAGAACACACGATCGCTTGTTACAGGAGGGACCTGCAGCCGCAGAGTTAGCATCGCCTGGCCCGATAGTACATTTGAGAGCAAATGACGTGGAAAAACAACAAGTTCACGGCCATTCCAGGGCGGGCCTGAGCAGCAGCGCCTGCTGTGTAAGCTGCCTCCTGCCCCCGCACCGGGTCCCTCTGCGGGGGGTGCGCGCGGACAGCTCCCTATCTCTCGGGGGGCCGGGCAGTTCGCGTCTCAAGTTCCAACTTCGGTGAATTTTCCCCAAATCATTCCAGAGACACATACCAGATATGCTCCGGCTCCCCCGGCTCCCCCAGCTGCCGGGACGTATCACATTCCTCGCTCCTCGACTGACACACTCGGCGGCTCCAAGAAAACCTACGGGGTAAGTGTCTCAGGACGGCGCTGGGCAGCAGCCGGTCTCCCTGATGACCACTCGGGCCCGGGGCTCCTGAGCTCTCTCATGTGTCTGGGATTCCCCCACTTTTACAAAGGAAATGTTTCGGGCCAGAGAGGGCCAGGGACTCGCCTAAGGTCAGCCACCGCCGATGGGCGTAATAGTACTAAACACTAATATTTATGGGGCTCTCAGTTTGTGCCAGGCTCTCTATATGCATCACGACACTGCATCCTCAGGACCAACTACCTTCGTGGCAGATCGGAGGAGAAGACACCCAGAGAGGCTAAGCAACTCACCCTCGGTCGCACAGCTATGGGATGCCACGTTAAGACGGGAAATGGGGACGCCAGCTTGCAGGATGTGGGCAGAGGCCTTTGGGAACCACTCTTTGCCCACCTGGCTGTCAGAACTGCTGTCGAGGTACAGCTTCGACTCTGGTTTTTACAGGGGGGACAAGAAGTTTGTGGAAAGATCAGATGCTATATTGGTGGAGAGGGCAGGGAAAGAGTTGAAAGCTGCGGGTGGGGGGGTAGCATTTCTGCCCCCTATGGCAGGAAACATCAGGTGCCTCCAACACCATCGAAAAGTGAGCTTCCTAAATGTGTTTGCATGGGTCACTTGACCCCCAGGGGGTGTGAGGGAGGGGGGGACACAGATCCCCAGAAGAGATGGGTACCTCCGAAAGGCCAAACTGCAAAGATTTGAGGAGCAGTGACCGATCTGCTGCGTCCCAGGGATAGGAGATGGTGTAGGCTGAGCCCACTTCAGAGCCAGAAGAGACTTGGGAGGTCCCCAGCAGGGCTCTCATTTCTGAGGTGGGGAAACTGAGTCCTGAACCCAGGCCCCCACTTTTCCAGGTCTTCTGTCCCCTTGAGGGCTACGGTTTGCCATCTCATTCGACTGTAAAAAGGCAGCATAATGCTTCTCTCCACCTTGCAGATTTTTCCTCGAGGGGTGTTGTGTCGCCTTCTCCCAGCCCCATGCCAATTCTCTCCCCGTTGTGTGGGTCATTCTGCAAGATCTGTCTTTTCTGCTTATGTCACAGAGCTAATGAAGGGTGTCAGATCCTAATCCCCTAAATTATTGGAATAAACTTCCCTCCGAGGCCAGGCCCGGTAATGAAGCCAGACAGCGGGCGACGCCGGCTGCTTTGAATTCCCTGTAATTTCATAAACCCGTGCTCCAGCTGCTCGGAGCCGGCCTCAGCCCCGCACTTGATGAGTGCAGTTTGCGCAGCCTCCTTTGAAATCACAAAGGGGAATGGATGGTGACACATTTCTAAGCAGGACTTAGAAAAACTGTCACAGCCCTGTTACATGAAAACAAATATCCAGGGAGAGGAGGCTGATCTCTGGGGAGTCACCTGAGACCACTGGAGGTGATGGGAGAGCCTGGGGCAGACAGAGCAGAGGAGGCGGGGGGGGGGGGGGGGGGGCGGGGGGGTTGGCATAAAGCAGGGGAAGCTCCTCCACCCCACCCGGTCCTCTAGCTCACCTCATGGGGTTGACTGGGAAAGGCCTCCATCCGCCCAGCTCAGCCCTTACAAGAGTCACGGGCCTCTCTCCCGCCCAGGGCCCCATTTCTGGCCATTCCACTCCAAGAACTTTCAAAACAGCATCGGGGAAGAAGGGGCCTAGGACACCCCGGCTCTCCCTCTCAGCGCTTCCAAGTCTCCCACCAAAACACAGCTCAGAATAATAAATAACATCTGATCAGGGCTCAGAGCCCACACAGCGTTTTCACCTACATCATCCCACTGACCCTCACGCCAGCCCTGGGAGGGAGGCGGGGAGATGTTGCTGGGAGCTCCGTTGTACAAGAGAGGAAACCAAGTCACAGGAGGCTAGCTGGGCCTGCCCAGGCTCCCGCAGCTCATGCCCTCCCCTCCGGGACCCCAGGCCTGTGCTCTTCACACAAGCCATGCATGCTTCCAGCGTCTCCAGAAAGGCCCCTGCCAGCCGCCCTGCCAGCGCAGAGTGTTTATAAGCTGTTCTGGGAGCACTTTGAAGTCTCCTCCTGGGCCCCTCCCACAGTTCCTCAGATCTGGCTGCCCTGTCTCTGCCTTCTCTGGAGGGTTGGCAGGCACCCCATCCTCATCGCACCCCTGGTACCAAAGGAGGGCTCCCCATTCCCACTGTCCCCCTAGGCCTCCCTCCCTCCAGCATGAGTGTTGGCGGAGTAGAACCTGGGCTGAGTCCAGGTTGGCCTTACCTCGGGGGCGTCACCTGCCTTTCCCCCTCCCCAAGGGCATCAGGCACAGCAGCTTGGTCACAAGAGGGCTGGGCTCTGATTTGGACTCAGAAGAATACCCTCCAGCTCCCACACCACAGCCCCTTCACACCCTCCACGGTGGGTTCAAGACCGGCTGTAGCTGCAGCTGTAAGAAGTCACCCCGGACAGTGAACTCTGGGTGCCCCTTGACCTCAGGTTCACCCTTCACATAACAACTTCCCAGCCACTGGGGCCTGGACAGGACAACACAGAGCCACACAGCTGACACCATTTTCCCAATGGGCCAGGTCTCTCCTCTCTGGAGACCAGCCACACACGTGGGGGATGACGGTGATGCCATGCCAGCATCTCAGATGCCGTGTTGCTCATGCACAGACCAAACCTCTTGCATCTCCTCCCTCTTTCCTTACTTGATGGTTTTTGAAGCACCTACTATGTGCTTGGTTCTGGGTACAGAGAGGAGATGACAGTCCTTGTCCAGAGAGAGAGGACAACATATAAACATATGATAAGACTAGAGAAGGCCCTCTCAAAGGTCCCAACAAGTGCTGGGGGTAGAGAGGGGGAGAGAGGCTCCGGGGCTGCAGACGTGAGGTGGGATGGGTCCTGAAGCCTGAGCGGGGAGTCTGCAAGCCAGAGCACAGAAGGCACTTTCCTACACATCCCCTTGGAAAGGCCTGGCCCACAGTGCAGCCTCCCTGGCCAAGGCCCTCCCTCTGCGGGGCCCAGGCCTCCAGAAAGAGGAGGTGAGAGGACAGTCAGTAGGTTTAGGAGACTGGGTGGGGGTGGGAGCTGTAGGTCTTGTTTCTGCATGGGGTAGCCCCAGCAGAGTCGAGGCAGCAGCCCATTCTGGTCCACCCTGCTTGGGCCCCCAGACCTGAGGCAGCCATACTTTCTCCCAAACCACTGGAGGAGCCCAACTGCCTGGGAACCCCCCTGCCCTGAACCTTGGTTTAAATTTATTTGGGAGGAGGGAGAAGGTAAGGAGCAAGAAGCAGGGTGCTCAGATGGGCTCTCAGAAGACCCAGACCACCTCGGCTAAAGGCAGTGCTCAGTCAGAACCAAGCCAGGGAATTCAATAAAGCGGGTGGCTCATTACCCAGCTGGGGACCCTCCCGCCTGAGCCGCCGTGGGCCTGGGTTACATTACAGGGCTGTGTGAACTCTCCCCTCAGAGTGAGACTGCACCGGGTTTTAGAATAATTGTGGGGCCTCAGCAGATGGTGGAGGCAGACGGGGGGGCCTTCAGCTGTGGGACACGTGACTTGTCGGCATCTGTGCAGAGGAGGCCATGGGAGGGTCCCCATTGGGCCTCTGGGGGAGGCCGCGCTGAATCAAGATCTGAGATTATGGGGTTGGCTGTGGTGGGGCCTGGCCCAGTCCCGTAGGCCAGCCAGGACTCCTTAGACCCTGCCTGGGTGGGGGTGGGGATGGGGGGTGCGGGGGGGGACCTGCTGGTGGGGCCAAGTCCCTGGAAGCTGGTTAGCATCTAAAGCAAGAACAGGAGACACCTGTGAGCTTCTGGGGACCTGTGAGGCCCCAAATGCCTTTCTGGAGAAGGTGGGCATCAAGTGCTCAGTGGATTTCAGCCCTGTGTCAGACCCCTCACCCACTTGCTTAGGGTGAGCAATGTATGAGGAGTCCTGGGTTCTCAGCCTGATCTGCCATCAACCCCGACTGAGGCCCCTTCCAGCTCCCTCTTCTGTGATCCCGTGTCCTGATTCCCCCAGCTTTGCCTTCATGGAATCAGCTTCAAAAAGCCCTGAGCAGCTCTCAGCCAAGACAAACATGGGAGTGAAGAAGCCAAAAGGCCGCAGGGCTGCGGAGCTCTGCTCTCAGTTCCTTGGCTGGGCTCTGCTGGGGAGAGAACAGCCCCCGTTTCCACTTTTTCCAGGCCTGGGGGCTCGGTGGGAATGCTATGGGCGTTGGGGCCCAGCCTCCCTCCTGCTCAATCCCTAACCTGGAAGCTTCCTCCTTCCTTCCTCCAATGAGGGAGGAATGAGGTCTCAGGCCCTGGGGTCTCCCTGCTTACCTGCACGCTGCTGTGCAAAGGGCACATGTTCCCTAAAACCAGGTGCGCTCCTTACCCCACTGCAGGGCTACTACGTGGTGGGGGTGGGGCGTGAGAAACAGGCTCCCCCCTGCCCCCACCACACTGACCATCACTTCAAGACTTCTGACTTCTTTTTTTTTTTTTTAAGATTTTATTTGTTCATGAGAGACACAGATTGAGAGAGAGAGAGAGAGGCAGAGACACAGGCAGAGGGAGAAGCAGGCTCCATGCACGGAGCCGGATGTGGGACCTGATCCCGGGTCTCCAGGATCACAGCCTGGCTGAAGGCTGTGCTAAACCGCTGAGCCATTGGGGCTTAAAGACGGCTTCCCTAAGGCTTCTCCACGCCTTCAAGATGAGGACCAAAGCCTTTAACCTGGACCACCATGAACGTTTGCCTCAGTTTCCTTCTCCAGTCTTATCATTTGCTTCTCTTTCTCTCAAACTCTGGGAGCTGCCACATTGCTCTCTCAGAGCTTTAAAAGCTCCATGCAGTCTTTCCCCCCTGAGCCCCTCCAGTGTGCTCCGCAGCCACGATGCTCTCCTTTGTCCGGGGCACCTCCTTCCCAGCCTGTCCCAGGAGCCCCAAGCCTTTCAGGAGGCCTTCTTGATCTCAGAGGCTGACGAAGGCCCTCGCCACTTCTCATGGAGGGGGGGGCTCCTCATACTGTTTTGATAGTGAAAGAGCAAAATAAAACAAAAAGGCAAAACTGAGTTTTAAAACCTGTTGTAAGGGGCAGCCCGGTGGCTCAGCGATTTAGCACTGCCTTTGGCCCAGGGCCTGATCCTGGAGTCCCAGGATCGGGTCCCACGTTGGGCTCCCTGCATGGAGCCTGCTTCTCCCTCTGCCTGTGTCTCTGCCTCTCTCTCTGTGTGTCTCTCATGAATAAATAAATAAAATCTTTAAAAAAAATTTTTTTAATGAAATAAAACCTGTTGTAAGGTATAATCATTCCACACTGTCACGACATACCACTGTTCCTGTGGGTGTAAATTGGTTCAGGGATAACATCAAAAATCCACGTTTGAGGTCCTTTGTGCATGCGGCCGGGCCTGTGTCCTTCCTGGGATCGATTGCCTGTGATATTCCTGGGCTCAGTTTATGTGGCATTGAAATTACTTATCTCTCATCTATTACCCGGACCGGGCTGCAAACCCATGGCAGGCAGATAGCGCGCACTCAACCAGTGTATGTTGAATGAATGGATGGTTCACCAAGCAGAGGAGGGGTGAATATTCCTGGTGTCAGCCATACCTGAGAGAGACCAGTAGTCCTAGGACAGGAAACCAGAACTCCAAAGAGCAGCTCTAGGCAGCCAAGAGAAGCTCTGCCCATCCCTGGGCCCGCCAACCACTCTGGGTGAGAAGGAGCCTAGCGTCTAAAAGGGGCAGCCTTGGACTGTTTGGCCGGAGAAGGCTTGGGCATCATGTGGACAGCACTGGAGGCAGAAGGAAGGTGCCCCAGTGGGGTCCACCACACCCACCACGCAGCTCTTCATGCCTGCGTCTCCCTTGGCTCCTTCCCAGGCTTCCATGAGGCCCTCTTTGACCATGCTCTTCCCTACTTCCAGAGCGATCTTTTCAAATTCCAAACTCGAACGTGTCACTTCCTTGCCCTAGAGGGTTGAATGGTGGCCTCCCCACCCCCAAAAAAGATAGGTCCATGTCCTAACCCTCAGAACCTGTGAATGTGATCTTACTTGGGGAAAGGGTCTTTGCAGAGGGAATTAAGGATCTTGAAACGCGATCATCCCGGATTATCCAAGAGGGCCCTAAATCCAGTGACAGGTGTCCTCATAAGAGAAAGGCGGACAGAGCGCTGAGATGCCTGAGAGGGGAGGGCCCCATGTAGACGGAGGCAGAAGGGAGTGATGTGGCTACAAGTGGAGGAGCACCCCAGCCACCAGAAGCTGGAAGAGGCAAGAGAAGGATTCTCCCCTAAAGCCTCCAGGGAGACCACAGCCTGCTGATACCTTGATGGCAGCCGTCTGGCCTCCAGAGCTGTGAGAGGACATTTCTGTTGGTCTGAGCCATTGTGTTTGTGGCGACTTGTCATGGCAGCCCCAAGAAACTAATACACCTGCCTAGAACTTTTCAAGGCCCTTCCCAATCAGAATTTATCGGCCTCCCGTGTCCTCTGTGATCTGCTCCTGCCATCTCCCCAGCCTCACTGCTCGCCCTGATGGTCCAGCTGGACAGGATAACTGGTGTTCTCCAAACATCCCACTAGGGCAACCGGCCCTCCTGGTTGGCCTGCGGCTGGCCTAGTTTTAGCACTGAAACCCTGGTCTCCCAGGAAATGCCTCAGTCCTGGGTGAACCAGAACAGTTGGTCACAAGTGTTACATTACATTACTGTCCATACCTTCGTTCAGACCATCCTCTCTGCCCAAAATGTACAAGAAACTCTCCTGCAGGACTCCACCAGGCAAAGTGCTGGCCGGGCAGTCCAGAGACAGGGGGTGAGTCTCAGGGAGCCCACGCCTGGACCACACAGTGACCCATGAGGGCAGCAGTTCTCTTGCCGGGGACCCAGAGTCAGTTGGCAGCGGCGACTCGGAGCCCAGCTGCAGGAAAGGCTAACAAGTTGAGGTGGGCTGGTAGCCGGATTGTGGCTCCGGCCCCACGGGAGCCTTGCAGTGGGCACGTGTGCAGAGGAACTGAGACAGCGGAGTGGGTGGGAGTCACTGCCATGGCTGCTGGGAATGGGGGAGGCAGACGCACATGAATTTGGGCAGCAAGAGTCCAATGATCCAGGGGGTTAAAGCTCAACAGTCAAAAGAACTACCAATTAGGGGGCACCTGGGTGGCTCAGTGGTTGAGTGTCTGCCTTTGGCTCTGGTTGTGATCCCGGGGTCCTGGGATCGAGTCCCATATCAGGCTCCCTGCAGGGAGCCTGCTTCTCCCTCTGCCTATGTCTCTGCCTCTCTCTCTGTGTTTCTTATGAATAAATAAATAGGATCTCTAAAAAAATAAAAATAAAAGAACTGCCAAGTAGGAGTGCATTGAGCAGCACATAACAGAGACTCTGAGCCTTGTGTCTTCAGTCCTTAGTTTACTGTTCACACAGAACCAGCAGTCCAGGGCAGCCCTGGCTCTTATCTTTTCTGTCACCCTCAGCATGTAGCTTTTGTCCCTAACACCCAGTGATGGCTGCCCCCCTAGATACTTCCTCACTCCCGGCCCAGGTTAGGGGAAAGGGTCAGAGCTCCTGGAACTGCATCCATCTATTCAGGGAGCTGATGCCTCCTGAGAGCCTGCCTGCCACCCTACATTGACCAGCACTGTGCCATGTGACCCTAGCTGCAAGGGGGGTCCAGAGAGTGATGGCTCTTGCTTTGCAGCAAGGGAAAAAGGGAGTCCTGATTGGCTTTGGGTGGGCCATCCACACATCTGCCACAGCAGCATTTCCTAGGACCTGCTCGCTGGTGGGGTATCTCATTTTTGCAGATCCTGGTTTTGTCTACACTGTGAACTAGCCTCTGCTTTTAGAATTGGAGTCAATTGCTATGCAGGACAGTGTGATGTTAGGTTAAAGATGGATTTGGATTCTCAGAGATCCCAGTGGTCCTGTGGGATACCAGTGGATTATGATAAAGCTGGGCTGAGCCAGCCCCAAAGGCCCGGGAAGCAGAAGTGGGTAGGGTGCCATGCACACAGAGGAGATGACCAGCCTTGTTAAGCAGAGCTGGCTCTTAGCACTGCAGCCCCCATGAGAAGCTGAGCAAAGGCGGTACCTGGGAAGGGACCTTTGACTAGCCCACCTCAGCCGTGACTGTCTTGCAAATGAGCTCTGCCTGGAGGAAGGAAGGGAGGCCAGTGTCAGGCGATGAGTTTGGATTCAATTTTAGGGCTGAATGATGCCACTGAGACCCTGAAAGGTGGCAAGGGTCAGATGTAGAGGGTGGGGAGCCTTATGGAGGCACAGCAGCCTGGGGCAGAGCGCTCTCAGGTAGGCCCTGGGTTAGAATCACATAGCAGGAAGGGAGGGAGGGAGGGAGGTCCTCCACTCGGGTTGAGGCCAGAGGGGCAGGGGAGAAGAAAGGAGTGTGCCGGGCTGAGCCTGTGTGCTGTCCCAGTGACTGAGGCTGGCAGCGAAGTGGCTCAGTGGGGGCTTTGGCTGACAGGCTCGGGACTGCCCTGTGCCTCCTTTCAGTTAATAAAACTGATGAGGGAAGGAGACAAGGAGGGGAACAGGGAGGATTACAGGACTGCCCCCCAGAATGAAGAAGAGACATGCTCCATGGAGGATAGCACTCACCTGGGACAATCCAGGCTGATGGGTAGGACCTCATCACGACTCCCTCCAGGCTGCTGAGGCTGAGAAAGGACCAGGGATTCAGAGTGACTCAGATACCAGGGCGCTGCCAGACCTCACTGAAAACTCTCCTGCTCATCAAACAATGGCACTTGTTTTAATCAACTCTGGGGCACCTGGGTGGCTCAGTGGTTGAGCATCTGCCTTCAGCTCACAGCGTGATCCTGGGGTCTAGGGATCGAGTTTTGCATCAGGCTCCTCACGGGGAGCCTGCTTCTCCCTCTGCCTATGTCTCTGCCTCTCTGTGTGTCTCTCATGAATAAATAAATAAAGTCTTAAAAAAAAAAAAATCAACTCAGCACAAACCTGTGGACCCACACCACCTAATCCAGAAGGCCAGAGGTCAATGCTTCATTAGCGCAACCACCAGGACCTTCAGTTCCTCCTAAACTACTTGGCTCATTGCTTCCCTGGAGTGTGTTCACGTCATTGCTTTACTCTTTAGCAGAAACCCGTAGTCAAGATGGTCTCAGAGTTAGGACACCCAGCAGGCTTTGCATGGCCAGAGCCGTCAACAGCTGGAAGCCTTGGCCTACCTACCCCAAGGGGCAAGAGGGCTGTAGGCCTCAGATGGGCTTTCAAGAGGCCGGGCCTGAGGAAGAGCCAGCTCTGAACGCAGCCTCCCTGTCATCTGCGACTACTGGAGGAGCAAACTTCTCCATGCTCCAGGCTCCCAGATGTTCTGACTGCAACACATAGCAAGAAATGCATTCTTTGTTGTGATTTGGGACACACATGCATATGCACAACTAAAACCAGAGGCTTATAACATTTTTTTTTTCTTTTAACCCTCAACAGACACTAAGCCAACAGACCCAAATCACCCTTTGGAAGGTGATTATTCACTATTTACTCAGCAAGCATTTCTGAGGAATCACAGTATATCTTGGGCTATACTTAGACCTGGGGAGATGGGTGGAGTAAAATAAGTGGCCTCATCAGTCATGGATTTGGAGTTTTGGTGTAGGGGATGGAGACAGGACAAACGCTCACACCAATGTAAATGGCAAATGTCGAAGAAGCTTAAAGGTGCGTGATAGCCGGCAATTGAGCCTCCTCTCCCCGGCCCCATCTCTCCACCTGCAAAGGGCAGGAAGTCAGCTGGAGCGGAGTCTGAACACCTGGCTGGCTCAAATTCTGGGGAAGAGCGTCAGGGGTTAGGAGCCCTGTTTCCAATTTAGAGCTGGGGTCGGGGAAGGGCTTCCGGAGGAAATGATGTGGACGCTGGGCCCCCGAACGATGAACCGTAGGCAGCCGGGGAAGGAGGTGCAGCACACACGCAGGCTGTGAGGTGCCAGGTGGCGCACATGAACCATCCAAGAACTGGAAGGCAGCCACAGAGACTGGAGAGAAGGGAGTCCACCCAAGTCCCCGTGGGCAACACTCAGAGGGGAGAGTCTCTAACCCATGTCGACACCAGCCACCAGAAAGGAGGCCCCAATCTTACATTCCATTTAAAAACATGTTTCCTTTGCCCTTTGGATTCTGTTTGGGCAGGTGTTGGGATGGGGATTTCAGAAAACAAACACAGGAAACAAACCCAGCGTACGCTAAGCGAAGGGCAGACCCCGGGGGACCTTTAGCCTGGGCACTGCTCAAGCTTGCAGCCGCTCAAGAACACGAGACCCGCTCACCGGGTCGGTACTGGGGATCTCCTGTGAGCACAAAGTAGGCTGCGGGCAGCTGGACACGGTGAGGGCAGGAAGTGGGCCAGGCCCTTTGGTCAGGATCGCCAGGAGGACTTCCTGCCAGGGAGGTGGCTGGAAGAAGATGCCCCTCTTGTGCCAAGCCCCATGGGCAGGCATCGCGGCGGAGGACAGGGCAGGTGCTTCCCAAAGATGTGTGACGCGCTGTTCCCTAACTGCCAGTCAGCAGCAGGGAGGTGGCGGTGAGCTAGAAGGTGTACAAGGGACACGAGACACCTGTTTAAGGGAGTCAGTCCTGGGGCGCCCGGGTGGCTCAGTCGGTTAAGTGGCTGCTTTGGGTCCTGGGATGGAGCCCCAAGCCCTGCATCAGGGTCCCTGCACAGCAGGGAGGCTGCATCTCCCTGTCCCTCTGCTCCTCCCTCCCATGCTCTCTCTCTCTCACTCTGCTCTCTCAGCTAAATAAGTAAAACCTTAGGAAAAGAGGGGCATTAGTCCTTCCATACCTTCAAGTTCCAACCCAGGGACAGTGACCTTGAATCTGCACGTCTGCCCAGTGTGGCCTCAGGTGCCAGAGGATCAGAGGAGGCAAAGATCCCTCCACCAAAGGCAGAGGGCATTAGGGTCAGGATGAGGGTTCTGTGTCTGAACCCTATGACTAATCCTCCTCCCCGTGGGGTTTCCTGACGGGGGATTGCACACACGCAAAAGACAAGGGCCAGCAGGACCCAGGGCAGTGCCACATCCATCAGTGTTAGTATCTCAGGGGCTGCGCCAGAGCTCCTCCCAGTCTGCAGAGCCTCCCTAGTAAAATAGACCCTGACTGAGGAGGGAGCTCAGGCCAGGAGCCTCAGGGTGGGCTTCACCCTCCCAGCTTCCTCCCCAGGGTGCGAGCCGCTGGATCAAGCCGGCTGAGTGGACACCCAGCCACAGGTGGAGAAGATGGGCCGGAAAGAAGGGACGGCGGGGGGTGCGGGCAGGGGGGCCTACCAGCTACCCCATCCTGGGACAGTGGCTCCTGGTCTGTCCGCCACTGAGGAGAAGAGAGGAAAGAGAAAGAACGAGACTGTTTTCATGGAAGAGCAGAAGTGGAAAGAGGGCATGTGTCGAGGCCAAGTGCCTTTGTAAATAACCCCATCTGTGAGTAAACTGGCGTGAATGAGTGTTCTTGGAACCCACCCTGTAAGATGAGCCACCTTCCTCTCTTGTCCCATCCTCTCCAACTTCTATCCTCTTCTAACAGATGCGGTGTCCCTAGATTTAAGGTTAATGCTGCCACTGGTGCACTGGATGCCTCCCCTCTCCTCCCCTCCCTTCCCTTCCTCTCCCCTCCCCTCCTCTTTCTTTCCCTCCTCCTCTTCTCCCCTCCCTTCCCCTTCCACCTTCTTAGCAACTTGATACCATCAGTTATGCCTCCTCTCAACTGGATCATTTCCATTAGCATTTGGACACAAGTCTCACTCATCCTAAACAAGGAGATCATTCCCTCCACCCCACATTCCCCCTCTATCCACAACCCTGCCTCTCACCCTTGCAAAGTCATTCTGCATTTTCTATGTCCATTTTTCTGCCTCCCCAGTCCACGCGATCAGATCCAGCTCCCCACAGGCACTTTGCTAAGGAACCTGCTGCTGAAGCCACCAGTGTCTGCCATGACCCGAAATGACACACCCAACCTAGTTTTCTCCACCTCCCTGGAGTGCGTGCGAGACCTTCTGACCCTTTGCTCTAGGGATATGGACCCCCCACCCAAGTTTCCACTCACTTCCCTCCCCCTCTCCTTTGTACCCACACTGTTATGCAGAGGGATGTGTCAAGGCTGTGTGTGCCCTGACACCTGCTCCTCTTGCACCACGCTGCCCCTCCCCCCCAGCCAGGGGTTTTCAGTGCTGGTTACACAGGAGAATCATCTGGGAGCTTCTAATAAGTACTGGCACCTGAGTGCCGCCCTAGTTAACTCAAAGTTGCAAAAGTGGGGCCGGGATGTGATAGCTTTCAAGCTCCCAGGCGATTCTGAAGTTGCAGCCAGGGTTTGGAGCTGCTTCCCTAGGCGACCTTTCATGCCACGACTTCATGACCACGTAGGCGCCAGGAGACTTCAGAGTTGTATCTGCAGACTCTGAGACATCCAGAAACAATTCTTGGTTACCCAAAGGCATCTAACCAGATGTCTTCTCAGACAGGAAGTCGATTCAGCTTACAACCCACTCGAGTCTAACAGCTTATTCTAACACTAAGGTCATACAGTTCTTCCTTTTATCTACGGATAATCTTCCATAAAGGACTAATAGGGAAGATATTTCCTCTCTGGCCTAAGACCTTAACAGCATGTCCAGAATCAGGATTTTTTTTTTTTCCAATAAGCTCTCTGCCCAACATGGGGCTTGAACTCATGACCCCAAGATCAAGAGTCACATGCTCTACCGACTGAACCAGCCAGACATCCCAAACTTATCATTTTTGTGTCTTAAATCATGAACGAAGACACTCTAGAATGTGAGAATGACTTTGACTGCCTTGGTGCAGTTCTCTGCTTCTCAATTTCTCTCTCTCTCTCTCAAAAAAAAAAAAAAAAAAAAGAAAGAAAGAAAAAGAAAAGAAAAAAGTTGCTGCTTTCTGCTTCATGCTTCCCGACCTGGGAAAGTGTCCTGCACATCCTGCCAGTCTCAGTTATCACACTGGGATATGACTACGTGCCTCCCCAACCAGACTTCAAGATTTTTGAAGGTAGGGACTATACCTTAGTCACCGCTGTGTCTCCCACACCCAGCATGGTGCCTGGCATAAAGTTTTGTTGAGTAAGGAATAGATGAATACACTTTTACAGGTGTCGCCCAAAGAATAAGCCACCACTCTGATTGGTGTCTTTGGCTGGGTTCGCAAAGAGGAGATATGAGCTCTCAGCCTAGTAGCTATAATTGAGAAGGCAGGTCTATACCATCTGCAGAAAGTACATGGTCCTCTCCTGGGCATGAACATGAAGGAGGGTCTTGTAGAGAATTCCAAGCCTGTACCCATACGTATCACCTGGAGGGCTTGCAGAACCTGTCCTGATCCTACTAGGAGAGGGAAGCTGTGTTTTCACACACTCCCACTGGCTGCAGACCAGAATTGAGGAGCAGTCTGACACTCCCCAAGAGCAATGTTTCTATCACTCAAATATTTGAGAAGTAAACCAAGGGAAAAAGAAAACACTGCAAGTAGTCCACCAGTAGCCCAGGTGGGAAACCACTTTTTAGAACCAAATTTGTCCCAGCACCCCCTGCTGGGGTGGGGAAGCTCCATGTGGGCACAGAAGGGACCCTGCAGACAGCATACGGGGCTCACCAATCTGGCAGCCTTCCCTGGTGGGCAAGGAGACCTCCTGTCTCCCCTGGAGGCTGGAATATGTCATCTAAACGACAGAGACAAGGCAGGCTTTAAAGGTGCTTCCGAGGGCATGTGTGCTCTTGGCTGTAGTCGCCAGCCCCCGGCATACACCTGCCTGCCAAGGAGATTCTTCTCCCTTCCAGTGACTCCAAGAACAGATATGGAAATGTGGTGTCTATCCATGCAATGGAATATTATGCAACCAGGAGGACAAGATGTGTGCTATAACACAGGGGGGTCTTAAAAGCATTATGCTAAGTGAAAGAAGCTGGACTCAAAGGCCATGTGTTACATGATTCCATTTATATAAAATGTCCAGAACAAACGCCGGGAAACAGAAAGCAGATTAGTGGTTGCCAGGAGCTGGGAGGAGTGGAGAGTGATTGCTAATGGGCACGGAATTTCCTTCAGGGGTGATGGGAATGTTCTGGAACCAGATAATGGTGATGGTTGCCCAGTATTGTGAGTACTGTTCAGTACTCACAGTACTAAATGCTACTGAACTGTACGCCTTTACAATGGGTAAAATGGTAACTTTTATGTTATGGGTATTTTACCCCAATTTTTGGACACCCCGTGGTTCTGTGAGAACCCCCAGGGCTGGGCACTACTGGTCAGCTCAAAAGTTTAGGAGATCAGCCCAAGGATTGGTCTGGTTCCCCAAACCAGAGCATCAGCCAGAGCGCTCAGAAACAATAAGCATCACTGTGCCTCCCAGTCACCCATGACTGTTTCTACCCACAGAACACTTCTGACACCAAAGGTTGAAGGTGGGGATCCCACACTAACCAATTCTCCAACACCAGCTGGGTGACCTGCAATTTAATTTAATTCTGACGCTAAGTACCTGGAGTTAGCATCACACCCCACTGGCTAAGGGGCTCCGTCCTCCAAAAGTGCCCCCACTCCAGATGCCAGCTGCAAGCCTTGGACCACCAGGACTTCTGACTGACCAGCTGTACATTTGGAAGGTTCCCCACAGCCCCTTCCCCAGATTTGATAATTTGCTGGAACAGCTCACAGAACCCAGGAACAGTTACTATCCCCGGTTTGTTATAAAGAATACAACTCAGGGGGATCCCTGGGTGGCTCAGCGGTTTGGCGCCTGCCTTCGGCCCAGGGTGTGATCCTGGAGACCCGGGATCAAGTCCCATGTCAGGCTCCCTGCATGGAGCCTGCTTCTCCCTCTGCCTGTGTCTCTGCTTCTCTCTCTCTCTCTCTCTCTCTGTCTCTCATGAATAAATAAAATCTTAAAAAAAAAAAAAAGAATACAACTCAGGAGCAGTCAGATGGAAGAGATGTGTGGGGCAGGATAATGGAGGGATTTCTGTGCCCTCACCAAGGGCACCACCTTCCCGGCACTGTGATGTGTTCCCCACCCAGAAGCTCTCTGAGCCCCTTACCCACCCCATAATCTGCGGTAGTGGTGGTGGTGGTGGGGGTGATGGAGATATCATTACTTGGGCAGGATTGAGTGAATCATTGGCCATTAGTGATTAGCTCATTCCGCAGCCCTCTCCCCTCCCGGGAGGCTGTGGTAGGGCTGTTGGGAGCTGACCTCGGCCCCCTGGCACTTGCAGAGCAGCAAGAGAGCAGCGAGCTGGGCACAGAAGACTCAGGTTCATCACGGAGGAGGACATGCTCGGAAGCCCGGGGTGGCAGGTGAGCCAGGCCAGAGTGGTCCGGAGCACTGCAGGGGAAGCAGGCTGAAAGGTGAGTCGGAGTCTGGCAGGTGAGGACGGATGAGTGGAGTGTTCCAGGCAGAGGGACTGGCAGGCTGAGGACAGAGGGCAGAGGACTCTGAGAAACCAGAAGATGTACACAACTGACTGGAGATGGGGGGGAGGGAGAGTTATCTGGAAAGACAGGCTGGAGGTCAGGGCTGGGTGGTCAGTCCACGGTGAGGAGAAGCTTGCTCTTTACCGTAGGGAAATCTGCAACTCCTCTCTAGTCAAGTGACAACCAAGTTGTCTCCAAGATATCTGTTACTTGTCCACTTCTCTCTATCCTCCTTGTTATCCATCTGGTTTATGACACCATCGTCTTGTCCAAGAGTGGCTCTCCTACTCCTCTATCTCCTTTCTGGTCCCTCAACATCACATCATAAGGAATCTTAGCCTTCCCCTTGACTAACCCCAAGCCCTCTTGGCCTCTTCCCACCCCCTATCCCCCAGGGATGGCTCCAAGATGAAGGACATGACATGAAGGATGTCATCTGCTGTCACCATGTTGCCTTGACTCCTCATGGTCACAAAGTAGCTGCAACAGTTCCAGTGCCCTACGGAGACCAGCACACCCAGAAGGAGTTGGGTCTTTTCCCTCAACAGCTGTTTCTAGAAGGGGAGAAAATCTTTCCCAAAGGCATTTCTACAGGCTTCCCTTCAGGGCTGGTTCCTAAATCAATCCCTGCCCAAAGGAGTGAGACATCGGGATCCACCACTGGGAAGGAGCCCACAAAGCCCAGGACTGCTGACATTAGAAAGAATCTGAGCTTTATCAATAAGAAGGTGGGGACAGCTTATCGTCAGGAATCAACAGGTCACATTAGTTCCTGGGAACTCTGCATTTTACTCACAAACCTACTTCCCCTCCCCAGGACAAATCCATCCTAAAAAATATCTTTGTTGGATGCCACAGACACATAGCCCCTGTCCGCAGGCTTCCTTCTGCAGCATCTCTCACGGAAGGTCTGCAAAGACCCCAGCCTGGTCCTCTAGCCCCTGGCCATGCTACAGCATCCACCCTGAACGTCACAGCGGCCCTGGGCCCAGACCACACATTCCTCTTCCAAAGAGTAATTCCAGACACCCACAACTCCTGCTCTGTCGATTTTCTATTTTCAACATTATCCTGCCAACAGTTTAGCAGAGATGGAACCCTGATGCATTTCTTGGCTTAGTTCCACTAAGTACTGTGATTCGAGTTTGACGCTGCCACGCTTCCAGTCCCAACAAACCCACATCTGACCGTGCCCTTCATGGTGGAAGGCGGGGATGGAACTTCTCCTTGTTCAATAAACAACTCTGGCATTGGCCGGAAGGGATACTGGGGAGCCCAGAAGGAGGTACAGAATGAGTCTTTATATCAGTTCTGAGTAGTGTCCTCCACCCGGACAGACAGCGGTGCGCTGGCCAATGGCTAGTAACCCATCCTCATCTGCCTCCCCCTCCACCACACCTCTCTCTCTTTCATCTCTCTATAATGAATTTGACTCACATAAAGGTAATAAATACTCAAGACTAATCATTTTCTTTTTTTTAAGATTTTATTTATTTATTCATGGGGCACACACACACACACACACACACACACACAGAGGCAGAGACAGAGGCAGAGGCAGAGGGAGCCTGATGCAGGACTTGATCCAGGACCCCGGGGATCATGTCCTGAGCTGAAGGCAGACGCTCAATCACTCAATCACTGAGCTACCCAGGCGCCCCAAGACCAATCGTTTTCTTTTTTTTTTCTAATTATTCTACTACATGGCTGGGAATGGGGGAGAAATACATTCCTGAAAGGAAAAATCAAGGTGCTGTTGGCAGAAGGAAAGCTATGCAAACAAAAGTTAGCATAATTTTGAGGCCTCTCAGTAGGCTCCCACCTACCCTTCAAGCCTCCTGTCACACACACCACCCCCCTTCCCACCGGCAGTAGTTCCAAGCCTTACTGGGTATTTCTCCACTCCTGGAACCTGCTTCACTCATACCCACCCCTGGACATTTGCACATCTTACAGTCCAGCCAAGCTAACTCCTGCTCATCTGTCAGGTCTTCATTTAGATGCTACTTCCTCCAGGAAGCCTTCCACAATCCTCAGTCTGGGTTACCTAGATCTCCCATGAGCCCCCATACCCATTTATACTTTATTTAACAAATATTCGTTGGTCACTTCCTTTGTGCCAGGTTTTGCACTACTATATTATTCTTGTCTGAATGTTCCACGAGACCTTACACTCTGTGGGGGTCAGCATTTGATGTATCTTCCTCATCAGTATGTCTCCATGACACACAACAGTACATGGAACAGTTAACATGCTACAAATTTTTGTTGGAAAAGAAAAAGAATACATTTCTTCTGGGAGAGGACAAAGGGGGACCAGTGGGCAGGGGTGTGACAAGTTGGTAGCCCTCCCAAGTCTAGGCCTCCATCTGCCCTCCTCTGTCAAGGCTCCTACACAGAGTCCCTCTCAGCCAGAGCAGCCCCCCATAGACTGTCGGATAAACAGGATCTTGCTTTAACACCACTCAGTGTCCCGCCTTAATGTCACCCACAGCCATGTCTTTTACGTCACGTTTCCTGCGGCTTCTGTAACAAATTACTACAAATCTCCTGGCTTTAAACACAGACTTGGAGCATTGGGGTGGTTCAGTCAGGTAAATGTCCAACTCTTAATCTCTGCTCAGGTCTTGATCTCACAGCCATGAGTTCAAGAAAAATAATAATAAAATTTTAAAAATAATAATAAAATTTAAAAATACATGACAGACTTATTCTCCTTCCATTCCGGAGATCAGAAATCCAAAATGCTCTCACAGGAGTCAGATCAGGGTGTTAGCAGGAGATTCCTTCTGGAGTTTCTAAGTGGGGGTAGTGGGCTGGATGGTGGCCCCAAAGAGACATGTTCATGTCCTAACCCCTGAAACCTTCGCAGAGAACCATATACAGCAAAACAGTGAATAGCACCTTCTATGGAAATGCATGTGATTAAGTTAAGGACCTTGAGAGGAGCTTCTCTTGGATTTTCTGGATGGGCCTCAAGTGCAATCCCATGTATCCTCGTCAGAGACACACAGATGGGAAGACAGAGAACGCGGAAGGCAATGTGACCACAGGGGCAGAGACTGGAGCCGCGTGGCCATAAATCAGTGACCATGGCCCCCGGAAGCTGAAAGCAGCAGAGACCCGAAGCTTCCCGAGCTTGATCTCAACAGTGATTTTGGACTCCAGAACTGCTTTAGAAGACATTTCTGTTGTTTGAAGCCACCGAATTTGTGGTGATTTGTTACAGCAGCCCCAGGAAACTAATACAGTAAGAATCTGTTCCTGGCCTTTTGAGCTTCTAGAGGCCACCTGCATTCCTTGGTTACGGCTCCCTCCTTCCTCCTCACACACCACTGGCCCGACATCCTTCCCTCTTATAAGGATCTTTGTGATCGCACTGAGCCCACTGGGTAATCCCTGGAGCATTTCCCCATCTCAAGATCCTTAGCTTAATCTCATCTGTAAAGTTGCTTTTACCATGTGACGTACACACGGGTTCTGGGGATTAGGACATGGACATCTCGGAGGTCCATGGAGGCGTTACTCTGGCAACACATTCAGGTCCCTGGCTTTGGGGTGTTTTCCAAGCACGGTCTCCAGGGGACACCATTAGGATCTGAGGGTCCCCAAACCTGCAGAAAGATTCAGCAGACTCTACATGCCTTCTCCTCTTCCTGCCATAAGATTTGGTCCTCTGCCCACAGCTCTTGCCCTGGGAAGGCACCTGGGGCCCCTCTGGGTGGGGTGGCAGAGAAGTCCCCTCGATGGCTCTGGACCAGTTAAAATTCCTGAGGGGTTGGGTGGGGCTTGGCAGACCGCAGCCTCCTCTGCACACCATGGCTGCTTCAACCAAACTGGGGTCCAGCCAGCAGGAAGACACAGGCCCTGGAGGCACTGGTCAGGCAACAGTGTGTGACATAGAGAGAAAGTGGGTGGCCTGCGTGTTTAGGAACAGCACAGGCGCTCCAAAGAGGGCTGGGGCTTGAAGCTGAGTCAGAATCCCTTGTTCACTGGGCAGTGCTTTGGCCCCAGCTGACTGTGGCCTAAGGTGACAGGGGCTATGTTGATCACCCTGTCCCCATTATTCCAAGGACAGCAGGCCGCTTACGCCCTCATGGAGTGTCACCTGTGGAAGTGGTTCTGAGTGAGCTTTTCGGAAGCAGGGCCACCACCATGGTAAGGCAAGGCTAGTAAAGTTTGGGGGAAATCAGAGTGTGGTAGTGCAGGGGAAGGATGGAAGGGAGGGAGCCAAAGGGAGTGGCCTCCAGGACTGTGGGTTCCAAGGATTTGGGGAGAGCAGTTGGAGGGTCTGAAGACCCATGAGCCTTCGGCCCAGGGCCTGTTCCTGGAGTCCCAGGATCGAGTCCTGCGTGGGGCTCCCTGCATGGAGCCTGCATCTCCCTCTGCCTGTGTCTCTGCCTCTCTCCTCTCTGTGTCTCTCATGAATGAATAAATAAAATCTTAAAAAAAAGAAAAAAAAGGATGGTGTCCAGAGGCTAAGGGTCTGCTCCGTGCTCAGTGGGACCAGCCAGTCCCATTCCTCTGTGAATAACCCGGGACCACAGGACTGGGATAAGGGCGTGAAGCCACTGGACCACCAGGCATTTCAGTCTCTGTTCCGAACCACCAGCCTTGACGCACCTTCCTGGTCTCTCAATTCGCATTTCTTCTACCCTCAACTGCCTTGTCCTACTGGAACCCCATACTCGGCCTCATTTCCGTGGAAGCTCTGATCTTCCCTCTCCCCACATTTCAGACTGTGGCTCTGGCTCCAGATGCTTTGGCTGCTGGAGAGGCACAAGTCCTAAGTGTGTGGTCCCAGCAGTTCCTTCCTCACTCCACACGGAGGATTTCGACACCTCTGTCACCTGGCTGAGGAAAGGGGATCCAGCGAACTGTGAGAATGTTTGTGTCTGATGCGCAGGACACCCAGGGCTGGTCCTCCCCGGGGGCAGGGGGGCCCTGTACGGACCAGGCAGGACTCTAAGAGGCCCAAAGACACCAAGGTCACCTCCCTTTTCCGAGGCTCCCAACTATTATTTTAAAAACAAGGCTTCCAAAACCATGGCACGTTTTAAATGTTATCTTTCTTAAATGACTACTTTTGATGCGCACGCACACAAGCAATGAAATAGTTTCTTTCTCCACCCGGAAAGGATAAAAACTGATGTTGTTTTGAGAGATGCAAAATGTCACAACTTTTGCAGAAAAATTGCACCGATTTTGCATTTCCAGTAAGACGGAATATCGTATTAGTTAGGATTCAACGATAACTCTGTGTCACTATATTAGTTTCCTGTGGCTGCTGTAACACGTGACCACAAGCCTGGTGGCTTCATTCAACAGGACTTATTCTCTCTCTCTTTGGAGGCCAAAAGTCTGAAATCAGTTTTTCCTGGCCAAGGATCTAGGGAAGAATCCATTTATTGCCTCTTCTGGCTTCTGGGGGCTTCTAGCTCCCCAGCGGCTTCACCTCAACCTGCCTCTCTGGCCACATGCTTCTCTCCTCTTTTTTTTTTTTTTTTAAGATTTTATTTATTTATTCATGAGAGACACACACAGAGAGAGAGAGAGAGGCACAGAGACCCAGGCAGAGGGAGAAGCAGGTTCCATGCAAGGAGCCTGATGTGGGACTCGATCCCAGGTCTCCAGGATCACACCCCGGGCTGCAGGCGGCGCTAAACCGCTGTGCCACCGGGGCTGCCCTTCTCTTTTTGGGTAACATCTCCCACTGCCTCTCTCTTACAGGAATACTTGTGGTGGTATTTAGGGCCCACTGAGACAATCCAGGACAATCTCCCCATCTCAAAATCCTTATCTTGATCACATTCTGTGCCATAGAAAGTAATATTTCCATGTTCTAAGGATTAGGACTTGATTTCTTTGGGAAACTTTATTTAGCCCACCACACACTCATGGACTACAGACTTCAATATATTTTTAAAAGATTTTATTTATTTATTCATGTGAGACACGCACACACAGAGAGATAGAGGCAGAGACACAGGCAGAAAGAGAAACAGGCTCCATGCAGGGAGCCCGATGTGGGACTCGATCCCAGGACCCCGGGATCACGACCTGAGCCGAATGCAGACACTCAACTGCTGAGCCACCCAGGTATCCTGACTTCAATCTTTTAAAAATATCCTATACTAGGGACGTCTGGGAGGCTCAGTGGTTAAGCGCCTGCCTTCAGCTCAGGGCATGATCCCAGGGTCCTGGGATGGAGTCCCACATCGGGTTCCCCACAGGGAGCCTGCTTCTCCCTCTGCCTGTGTCTCTGCTTCTCTCTGTGTGTCTCTCACAAATAAATAAATAAAATCTTTTTTAAAAAAAATCCTACACTAGAACAGTGCTACACACAGATAATTACAGGATTTGGAAACAGTATTAATTCATACAGGTGCAGTGGTTCAGGGACAGAGCATCAATTCAAGGCTGTATGAGAACCTTCCAATCCTGCCAGCACCTCTCTGCTTCTGCATGGACAACCTTGCTTAGAGAGAACATGCAAAATCTTCATGTCAGGCCTTCTGGAAATATGAGGGCCCAGCCAATGGGAGTCCATCAACCCCACTCCATATGAGCACCCAGCAATAGGCCCTGTGGCCAGTGCACCGTGGTGCCTTAACATCCCCAGGTAGGAAGTTCATTTGGAGCCCCACTTACATCCTCATCCAAGACTTAATGCTTTAAGCCTCCATGTGTTTCTCTGAAGGAGACCTATCTTATTATTCTTATTGTGCCAAAATACATCCAACAAAAATGCTACCATTTTAGCCAATTAAAAATGTACAGATCAGGGGTACCTGGGTGGCTCAGTCAGTTAAGCATCTGCCTTTGACTCAGGTCATGATCCCAGGGTCCTGGGACTGAGCCCCGGGTCAGGCTCCCTGCTCAGTGAGGAGTCTGCTTCTCCCTCTCCCTCTGCCAAATGTTCCCCCTGCTTGTGCTCGCTCTCTCACTCTCTCTCTGTCAAATAAATAAATAAATAAATAAATAAATAAATAAATAAATAAAATCTTTTTAAAAATAAAAATAATACAAAAATAAAAATGTACAAATCAGTGGCATCAAGGACATTCATGATGTCGCACAGCATCTGTCACTGTCAACAGCAGCTGAACCCAGTCACATCCTGTCCCCCTGCCCCTGGCTCCTGGAAATCCTAATCTGCTTTCTGTGTCTATGGCTTTGTCTATTCTAGAAATCTCCTATAATCAGAACTGTACAGGGACGCCTGGGTGGCTCGGCAGTTTAGCGCCTGCCTTCGGCCCAGGGTGTGATCCTGGAGTCCCAGGATCAAGTCCCACATGAGGCTCCCTGCGTGGAGCCTGCTTTTCCTTCTGACTGTGTCTCTGCCTCTCTCTCTCTCTCTGTCTCTCTGTGTGTGTCTCATGAATAAATAAATAAAATATTAAAAAATAAAAATAGGGCAGCCCGTGTGGCTCAGTGGTTTAGCACCGCCTTCGGCCCAGGGCATGATCCTGGAGACTCGGGATCGAGTCCCACGTCGGGCTCCCTGCTTGGAGCCTGCTTCTCCCTCTGCCTGTGTCTCTGCCTCTCTCTCTCTCTCTCTTTCTCTCTCTCTCTCTCTTTCTCTCTCTCTCTGTCTCTGTGTCTCTCATGAATAAATAAATAAAATCTTTTTAAAAAATAAATAAAAATAAAAAATAAAGGGAACCGTACAATGTTGGTCTTTTGTGTCTGGCTTCTTTCCCTTAGCATCAAGTTGTCAAAGTTCATCCATTGTCATCCTTGGCTTGGGTTGTCTTCTACATTTGGCTATTCCTGACTGGAACCTCAGAGCCCCACTGGACCCTACATTCATCACCCCTGAAAAGGGCAGTTGTGCTGCCTGGAGGTCCATGAGCTTCTGTGCCAGACCAAACAGAACTGGACCTTCATCTAACACAAAGAATGTGGCCATGATAAATGGGGTTCCTTAATGAAACACACACCCACGTTCTGGTCTCCCTGTTCCCTCCTTCAGTGAACAGCCCCCTTCTTCCAGCCCTGTGGTCCTAGTGGGGTTGCCATGCCCTCCCAGAGTCCTGACTGATGTGGAGCTCTGAAGCTCTTCATGTTTCCCAGGAGTGAGAATCCAGGTCTGAGGGGAGGAGAGGACAGACTAGGGTAGGGGTGGGGAGAAAGAAGCAGAGCTGAGAGATGAGTCTTGGGGGGGGGGGGGGGGCTGTGGGTCTCAGAGGCCACTGCGCCTGAGTACAAGCCTTTCCTGTGGTTTATTGGTTGATTCTGGTACATTCCTATTTCTGCTTAAGCTGCTTTATATTGGATGTTGGTCACACTTAACCCAAAGAATCCTGGGACATCGCCAGCCCTCTGCCACCACAAGCCTGGAGCTCTCTGAAGTGGGGAAGATGGGCAACTCCACCTTTGCCCAGACTACTACCACCTCGATGTAATGACTCTGTGGGATCCTCGGCATTTCACTGAGGTTTGAACTTCCAGGATGAACTGCATGGAGCTCAAATCTTCATAACACCTTGGGGGATGCAAAGCCTTGGCAGGCCCCTGGATGTCAAGAGTGCAAGAGGGTTTTTCGGTTACTCCTTGGACGGTTGGTCGTCAACCCTCAGCTCTTGGGATGTCTCCACCCCCGCTCCTCGTGTTATATAACAGGTAACAAATAGGATCCTGCAATGGGTCACCATGCACCCAGAGAACATCCCTGGATGCTGTCCAATGTGGCCAGGAAGGAGTCACAGGCCAGGGCAGTGTTGCTTCTGAGCCAGCTGGTCCTCAGGCCCATGGTTCCTAAATGTCGACCTTCCAGGCCCTGCTGGGTCTAGCCAGCCCCTCTCCAGGAGAAGCTAGGGCATGAAACTGGGGATTGACATTTCCCAGGGGGATTCCTCGCCAGTGCAATTGCCTTTGTCTGATCAGTAATCCTCCCCTGCCTCCCCTTGGTAACAAGTTGTGAAATCAGAAAGTACAAGCCTTCCTTTTAAAGATGGGAAGTGCAGAATGACAATTATAGAAATTTCTTCTGTTTAGTCTTCTTTAAAAGGGAACAAGGGACCAAGCAATTTCCTTGGCATCCCTCCAAAAGAGAAGTAGTGTGGTTATTAAAATAGTGTGCCTACTTTGTGCTAATGAGAAGAGCTGGAGAATATTAATGAACTCATGGACTCCACAGGGCCCTGATTATGTGACTCATCAAGCAAAGGTCCCAAGTACAATTAAAGGAGCCTCTTTTCTGGCCTCTATCATTAAGATACTTTGTCTGACTAATGTCCCACCACTCTATTTTAAAAGATGAGAATTTTCTTGTTGCACTTTTTAAGAGTTTTATTTTTCCTTCCTTCCTTTCTTCTTTCCTTCCTTCCTTCCCTCCCTCCTTCCTTTCAGTAGGCTCCACATGGAGCCCAATGCAGAGCTTGAACTCATGACCCTGAGATCAAGACCTGAGTTGAGATCAAGAGTAGGATGCTTAATCGACTGCTTAAGAACTATATTAATATTGGGGTACCTGGATGGCTCAGTCGGTTTAAGCATCTGCCTTCAGCTCAGGTCAAGATCTTGGGGTCCTGGGATCGTGCCCCATGTTGGGCTCTCTGCTCAGTGGTGAGTCTCCTTCTCCCTCTCCCTCTGTGATCTCTCTGGCTCTCCCTCTCTCTCAAATAAATAAATCAATAATCTTTTAAAAAATTATATTAATATCTCTGTACATCAGTTTCTTCATCCGTAAAATGGGATAATATAGTACTTACTCCATAGGCATATTTTGAAGATTCAAGAACCAGAAATCAATTAAGAAGTGTACCTGGAACTTGGAAGCAATAAAAATATTTGTCATTATCATCACCATCATCACCGTTATAAATACCAAGATTGTAAAACACGTTTTAGATAATTGTATGAAATCATAAAGTGTGGATAGGACAGGATGCAAAGATTGTGCGTGAATTACACCCGTTGTCGATCGCTTCAGACAGAAAGAAAAGCTCAGCGAAATCCAGAGATGCTTTTCCTTCTTTATTTTTTCCATCTAAGCTAGGTTCCTTTGTTTCACATGCTAAGAAAGATGGAGCAGAGAAGTAATTCAGTCCAGTATGCTCTGCAGATACTGGTTTTAGAATAAAGGTGCCTCTCATTATTTCTGAATTTTAGTGAAAGCAAAGCTTTGATTTCTCTCACCCAGACCCTGCCCAGGCTGCGGCGTCAGGCTGAACCCCATTCTGGCTACAGTGATTGCCAAGCCAGACCCATCGGGACCCTTCTCTGCTCTGGCCCCGCAGCTGATGGGGCTAGAAGGGCCGCTGGGCCTGGAGCTGCTGAAGGCATGGGAGCCCCGGGGAGCACATCCCTGACTCTGCTTCCCAGCTCCTCAGAGATGCCCTAGCTGCTGCCACTCTGGCTCTCCTCACTGTCCTACTGACAAGGGCCCCTCGTTCTGTTTTGACCAGTTTGAGTAGATCCTGTCAAAGACACCCCATCCTTTCTGAGGCTCCACAGAGACGAGAGAAACTGTATCACCATTCCCACAGCCCTACAGCCCAATAGCCAGCCTCCGAAACCAGGAGAAAGGTCCAGTCTTAAGTGGCAGCCATGAGACCCCCGGGGAACTGGGAAACCCATGCACATCTGCACCCCCTGGTCTTCTCTGAGCCAGCCCCACCGAGGGTGGTGCCTTTTGTGTGTTGCTGGGGACAGAAGATCGCAACAAGATTTGAGCACAGGTGTACCACCGGTCTGGGGACAGCTGGTCCTCGCTGAGGCCAGTGTCCCAGGTAGGAGCAACTAAGGCCACTTTCAGAGGGCAGACGGACCATTTTTAGGGCCTGGCTCCCCAAGATGGAGCACATCAGACCACCACGGCCCAGCCATCAGAGGCAAGCGACTTGGCTTGTGCCCAGGGAGATCAGCCCTGTTCCCCGAGAACTTCCACATCTGATACCGGCCGGGGAGCCGAGAGTGCTGAGCAGCTGTCAGAACCCCTGGGGATGGCAGCGAAGAGACCTTGTGGCCTGCAAGCTTTGCGGCTACCTGTCATACCGGGCTGAGTTAACGCTGCAGTAAACAAGCCCACGAATGATAACGGCATAAATACAGCGGAGTTAGTTTCTCATTCACCTACACGGTCCCAGGCAGGCCCAGTTCTGGTGGTTGGTTGGAGGTGGAGATCTTC
The DNA here is from genome assembly GCF_053574225.1 of Canis aureus. Taxonomy (NCBI): domain Eukaryota; kingdom Metazoa; phylum Chordata; class Mammalia; order Carnivora; family Canidae; genus Canis; species Canis aureus. The sequence continues at coordinate 34,505,689 of NC_135626.1, forward strand.
AAATACCTGGGCTCTGTCGCCTTCCACATGGCTTCCAGGATGGCCCCAGTGTTGACATCCAGTAATGAAAGGGGAAAGAGTGTGAAGAGCCACACAAGTAAGGAAGACTTTTATAGTTATAGCAGGCCTAGAAAAATGGGCATATTTCACAGGCTAGAACTCAGTCGCACGTCCACACTGAAGGGCAAGGGAGGTAGGTCTGGCTGTGTGTCCAGAATGATGAGGGTACCAGTTTGGAGAGCGGCTAGCAATCCCTGTCACACCATCCAACTGTGGTCACCATGGATATGAGGTTCACCTGTGAGCAGCGTTCAGGCTCCTGAAATCCCGAGCCCCCTGGCAGCTTCCATGGGCGTAGCTCCCACGGCGCACTAGACTATAAATTCCACTAGATGTCCCCGCCTTGGCCAGCCCCTCCTCTTCTGCCTCCCTTTTCTGTGCTGACATTCCTGAAGACACATCCCTGGGCCTCTTCTCTACTCTGTGCATCTCCCCAGATGATCCCACCCTTCCATGGGGTTGATGACCCCAGACTACACTGGCGACTTCCACATCATTCCCAGTGCCCAGCAGCTCACCCCCAGCAGCCAACATGATCTAATTCACAAACTGGATCTAGTCTTCCGGCCACTTCAAACCCATGCATGCCATCCCATCGCCCAAGAGGTCTCAGTTCAGACTCTGGAGTCCAGGAGTCCTGGTCATCTGGCCCCTGCCTGCCTGTCTCCTCCTCTGCCACATTGCTGCCCTGCCCCTCATTTTCGTTCTTCCAGCCTCCCAGGTGATTTGCATCCTTGAAGGCATCCAGATTCCCTGGGTCTCCACCCCTTTGACTTCCAGGAAAACCCCATTCACCTCTCTGTAGTCATCCCAAAGGATGGCCCCCTGCCTCTCTAGGCCTCACTGGGGCTCCTCCCCCAGCCCTCCTGCCTATGCATGTTTCTGACCAGAGCATTTCTCCTTGTTGTCACTTTGCTTCTGTCACCCCCCATGGCCCTGCATCTGCTGTATATGTGCTGTGTGAATGGTGCAGAGGCACAGGTTGAGTTTTGCTGCCACTAGCCAAGGAGCATGAAGGGTGCTGGCAAGTCCAGAAGTGATAAAGCAGGGAAGAAGGATGCTCCCTGGCAGGATTCAGAGGGAGCTCGATCCTGCCCACACCTTGACCTTGGAGTCTGGCTTCCAGAGCCATTAGAAGATTAATTTCTATTCCTTAAGCCCCCCCAGTTCATGAAGCTTTGTTACAGCAACCGTGGGAACAAACACAGGGCAAAGACCAGGCATCAGAGTTGGGGGAGACATCTCCGATCAGTGATTTTTTGGAACCTCTGTCATGTTCATTTCTGTCCCTAGTTGTTCTTGGGAGGCCAACAGGAGCAAAGGCTGAGTAAGTAATGGAATTGCCAGGCAGAGAGTCTGGGGAGCCTTGGTCCTCAGTCCTTGTTTAGGGAGAGGAAAAAGCCAGCCGCAGGCACACCAGGGTCAGGATCTTCTCACACCTGTGGCCTGCCACCCTGGGCCCCGGGCTGGCTCTGCCCCAGCCACTCAGCTCACACAGACCACCTGTGGTGCCCTCAGTGCTGCCCAGCTTCAGATTCAGGCGGGCCAGAGCTCAACCCTGCCCACCACGCCCCGAGGAAGGCCCTGCCCATTTCTCTCCTGCGTGTGCTCCCAGCACCGGAACCTGCCCCCCGCCCCCCAGTCTGCTCCATCTGCTGAGCCCTGACATCTCCTCCTCCCTGCATCCTCCCTGAGCCCCCTCTCCTGGCATCTTCACCGTGGCAACGCCTTGGGACAGCTGAAGGGGGCCCGTGATGTCCTGTAAAGAGAACAGGAGGAGGCTCACAGGCACTTTCCTTCGAATCCAGACTCTGCTCTTTCCAGCTGTGCGGCTCTGAGCTAGGTCCCCCCACCTCTCCAGGGGACATCCCCCCTTGTAAAGCTGAGATGGCTGCAGGGCCCTGGGAGGTGGCTGATCCCGGATAGCAGAGGCTCCTTCCCTGGCTCCTGCGCCAGCCTCGGGAAGTCTACGAGAGCGCTGAGGCTGGCGGGGAAAATAGTGTGTGCCTGCTGCATGCATCGCTCTGAGGAAGCAGTCCTTAGCCTTTCTCCAGTTCTCAGGGGGTTCCAGAAGTCAAGCCCAGGGCCCTCAGCACACTGCCCACTTAGCACGGCGTCTTTCCCGGGCTCCCGCCACCAACCTCGCATCCTGCCCTGAGCTGCGGGGTAAAGGGACTCGCACAGGTACTTCTGGTTCACCGTGCCCGGCCCAGGGCTCGTTTGTAAAAATCGAGTCTTAACACTGTCCCTTCCCTGCCCCCACGCTGTCTTCCTTCTGGTGCCTCCTCCTCAGCCTCCTTTGCTTCTGCCCCCTTTTGCCCACCCTTGGAGGCCCGGTGGCCCCCAGAGTCCTGCCTCGCTCCCTGCCCCTCACGCCACCCCTCTCCCCAGAAAGGCTCCCCTGCTTCCATCGCTTCAGCCAGGCTTCAGCAGAGGTGATCCCAGTCGCTCTGACACCCAACCCCAAGGTCTCACAATAGAGGTGCCTTTTTCCCCATAAAATCCAACTGATGCAGTGTTCCCCAAAGCCATCGAGGAGCAGCCCCTGCCATCTTCACCACGTGGTTTGCACGCGGCCTTGGGCGTCCACATGCAGCAGCTCAGAGAGCACACGGAGAAGGATGAGGAAGGTTTTATGGGTTTTCATGATACACATATCACTTCCACCCACCCTCCATTGGCCAGAACTCGGCCGCTACAACAAAATACCCTAGACTGGGTGGCTTATCAACAACACACGTTTACGCTCACAGATCTGGAAACCCGCAAGTCCAAGGTTAAGATTCCGTGTCTGCTGAGACCTGCTTCCCTGTTCACAGATGGCTCTGCTGTGTCCTCACACGGCAGAAGACGCAGGGAGCCCTCTGGGGTCTCTCGCTAAGGGCACTAAACCCAGTCACGAGGGCTCTACCCTCATGACCCAATCACCTCCCAAACGCCCCACCTCCTGATACCATCACATCAGGGGCTAGGATCTCAACATATGAATCTGCAGGGGACACAGTCATTCAGCCCAGAGCCAATGGCCACGTCCAACTACAAGGAAGATGGGACACGCAGTCGAGTGGCGCAGGAGCAGAGGCGTTAGGTCGGGTGGGCAGCTAGCTGGTCCCCGCCACAGGCTGCCCATCTAGTCACTGAAGAGCCCCTCCCTTCTTCTTCTCCTTCATGGAGCTCACTCATTCCTCCCCACAGAGACAGCTGAGCCCCATGCCCTTGCTGTCTCTTGAGACTTTCCTCACCGCAGGCTGGGACCTCCAGGAGATGCAAGGTTCTCCCTTTGGGTCCTATGTGGTTCCTTACCTGCATCCTTCCCTCCCCCCAAACCTCAAATATACACAGCATTGTACGCTAGGGCTTGGGCAGGGTAACCATGATACAACACCCATGCGGCTCTGAACACAGAGTCTGTGCCGTCCTGCTGGGCGAGTGCTGGGAAAGCCCCAAGCAGGCGTTTCTGCTCTCTGGGGGACCTCTTGTCCTCTGTGACCCCTGGTTTCACCTTCCAGGGGGTCTCGCCCTTTTGCTCCAAGGTCACATTTGAAGTGGGCGCATTGGGAATGGGCCTTCCTTGGGAGCTGCTCATCTTTCACTGCCTGCAGCTCTAGCTGGCAAAAGTTGTGAGGCCTGAAGGAAGCTTTAAGGCCCAAAGGGTTTTGGTGTTTTTGCTTTTTTGGGGGGGTGGATTTTACGTATTTATTCATGAGAGACACAGAGAGAGGCAAGAGACATAGGCAGAGGGAGAAACATGCTTCCTGCAGGGACCCTGATGTAGAACTCAATTCTGGAACCCTGGGATCAGACCTGAGCCACTCAGGCATCCCAAGGTCCAAAGGGTTACAGGCCTGTTTTTAGCTCAGGTTTCTGGCTTAGTTGACAATACAGTTCCCTCAGAACCTGAAAAGGCTTCCTGTCAGCATCAGGTGCCAGTGACCACATGCAAAATTCATTTTGAGACACAGTACTCCAGAATGATTTTTTCTTTCTTTCTTTCTTTTTTTTTTTTTCCTCCCTGGCCTTGGGCTATTCTCTCTCAGTGTACTAATGGCGATCCTGAGCCTCAGGCCCGGGAGGGAGGACACTCCCTTACCCTGACCTTGCACAAGGCTGAGGCTTAATGGACTTTCACCGCACAAAGCTTGTTTAATATGATTTCCTTCTGTTTGGCCTCCAGAAGCGGTCAACTTTCCCAACCAAGGCCCCAAATTTCTGGAATCATTCTGTTTCATTTTAGTGGTGCTTGCAAATCAGCCAGTTCCGGCCTGGGCTCATCTTAGCCTTCTAATCCCTTGCTAAATGCCTGCCTGTAACAACCAAGGCTCACTGTGACATTCTGTTTCACAGCCCCTTCGCTGGGAATGACAGGCTCCTGCTCTCCTCAGGCCACTGCATGGGATGGGGCTCTACTCTTCCAGATCCTGACTCCAAACCGATACCGTATATTTAAATTTTTCATTATGGTTAACACCGGACTCCTAGCACCAATTTCTGTCTTAGTTAACTTAGTAACACTTATAAAAGAGATAAACCCCTACATTTCTTGTGCTAAACACACTATATTTTTTTTATTCATATAAAAGGCATAATGGGGCACCTGGATGGCTCAGTAAGTTAAGTGTCTGCCATCAGCTTGTGTCATGACCCCGGGGTCCTGGGATTGAACTCTACATTGGGCTCTCTGCTCAGCAAGGAGTCTGCTTCTCTCTTTCTCCCTCTCTCTCAAATAAATAAATAAAATCTTAAAATAAAAGGCAGAATGGGGGAGGGGGCAGGGATTAGGGCCCTCTGTTCCTTACAGTCCTGCAGTGAGTCAGACTCACTGAACCTGTGCCATTTTCAGTACATGGCTTCTAGGAGAGACCTGAACATCAGGATCCAGGCACAAGGAGACAAGAGCAGGGCAGGAGTGAGCCTGATTCTGGAACAGAACCAGACCCATCCGTTTACATATGGCTTCTGACTGCTTTCATGCTACAGGGGCAGAGCTGATCGGCTGCTGTGAAGGTTGTCTGGCTTACAAAGCCCCAAGTAGTTACTTATCCAGCCCTTTGCAGAAAACGTCTGCCAACCCCTGCGGGGGGATTGGCGCTCTGAGGGGCCAGGGGCCAGGCCTGGAAGTGCCATTATGATTTCACTCCTGTTCCATTGGTCAGAACCCAGCCACGTGGCCCCTCACCATAAGGGAGGCTGGCAAGCTTGTGCTCAGTGAGCCCCTGGAAGGCAGGGGAGAGAGGAAAGAGGCAGAGTCATCGTCCTTCTATCCCCGCCAGAAACACCCTCCAGGCCCCGTGGCTTCTGACTCAGCATGCTTTCTCTCCTTCAGATCTGTATTTGCAGCCGGGCGCCTGACTCCCCAGGCTTCGCATCCTCCAACAAGACCTTGATCCTTTGCCCCCCAAATCTGTTTCTCCTTCTGCGGTTCGTAATTCATTCACTGAAGGGCCACACCAGGAACCACAGGATTGCCTGTGACCTTCCCATTCCCTCAGCCCCGTATCCACACTTGCCACATGCCTTTGAACTTACATCTCCCAAATCTGCCCCCCTCTTCTCTGTACCCTGCTGTGGTCCTTGTATTAGCCTTCTAGCTTGTGGCAAGAACCCCGATGACCCCTCCTCCAGCTTGTACACAGTGGTCCAAGTTGACTTCTCCAAAATCTGGGGTGCCTAAACCACTCCCCCGTATGAACTTCGTGCTGTCCCCAAAGGACACAGACATGTCACCTGGGACCACCCTTCCATGCAATGGCAGAATGGAGGTGGGAACTTGGGTTTCTGAACTCCCCCATTCTTTGCAGGATAAACCTCCAGGAAGCACAAAGAAAATTCTTTGCATAGCAGAAACTCTCAAACCAGTACAAAGGGGAGCGGCCCCCTTTGCACACTCAGAGAATTTTGCCATGGTCTGAGCTGTTTTGCTCTGTGGGGATGCAGTCATGTACTTCTCACTGGTTCTATCCCCTTGCCTCTGCCTTCCATCTGTTCTGTCTGTAAGAGACTCCTAGTGCCCACAGCCTGTCGTGAACCCACATGTTCACAGAGGAAATCCACCCAAAGAGAGGCTCCCCCTAGGGCAAAGCCCTTCCCAAAGACCCCCAAGTGTTCCTTAGGGTCTACCCCTCCCTCTACCCCTGCTCATGATGCTTTGAGGGACAAAAAGAAGCCAAACTGGGCCAGGTTCCTCTGGAAAATCTGGATTTGGTCCTCAGGGCTGCCTGGATGACCATTTTGTTTAATTGTGACTCCCCTGGTCACTCTCTGCCACTCTCCAGGGCTTCCCTGTGACACCCATCCTCTGAAATAATCTTATCTTGCATGTGTGTGCACTTACTCATCACCTGTCTCCCCACTAGAAAACAAAGTACCAAACCAGAGTGACAACATTGTCTCTATTTCCTGCCGCTTCCCCAGCATCCCAGAAAGTGTCTGGTTTATCCTTAACACTCAATAAACTTTTGCTGATGAGTGAGTGAGTGGATGTGGTGGCTAGTGACACTCTGATGGTCTCTTGCTTCCCCCATGGAAGGTGGGATTCCTCCCCCGCCATTTACCCATCTGTTTGCCAAAATGTAGGCCATTCTTTTTTTTTTTTTAAGATTTTATTTATTTATTCACGAGAGATGCAGAGAAAGGGAGGCTGAGACATAAGCAGAGGGAGAAGCAGTGTCCCTGCCAGGAGCCCAATGTGGGACTTGACCCCAGGACCCTGGGATCACACCCTAAGCCTAAGGCAGACACTTAACCACTGAGCCACCCAGTTGTCCCAATGTCGGTCATTCTTTACTCTTGCCTCCCTTTCCTCCAGGGTGATCCTGGTGGGTCTGTCTTCCAGGTATACCCTGATGCTGACCACCTCCCATGGCGCCCATCACTACCACCAACCCCCCTTGCCAACTGCAACAACCTCCCAAAGGGCTCTCCACTTCCCTGATGGAGTGGCCTCCTGGAAGAGTAATTTAGATGGCCTCACCCCTCTGCTGGCCACCCTCTGACAGATCCCTTCACACCTGGAGGGTATGGTGCTTGCCAGACCACAGAGCCCCACATGGCCAGCCCTACTTAACTCCATAATCTTCCTTCCTTCCTCTCTCTGCTTCACACACTCCGTTCCAGCTGCCCGGGCTTCTCACTGCTCCACAAGCACACCAAGTGCATCAGGCACATGCTGCCTCAGTGTCTTCACTACTGCCCTGGCATGGAACCTTCTGCCCCACACATCCCTGTAGCTCACCCTCTCACTTCATTAAGTCTCAGCCCAAACATCTCATTAGCATCGGCTTCCCTGGCTGCTCTACCTACAATTGGGCCCATTCCTCCTCCCATTTCTTCATAGCACTTCCCCAACTTTGTTTCTTTGTTTATTGTGTGTCATAATCTCTAAAGTATAAGCTCTCAAAAGGCAGGGACTTTGCAGGCTGCTGTGTCCCCAGTTGCAAATGCTCAATAGACATTTGTTAGGGGAGAACAAAACAGTGACTGAAGGAAAGATCCTTGAAGTCTCTATGCACGGGGGAGGGGGGGGATGGGGGGTGGGGGGGTGGGGGGGGTGGGTTTGGAGATCAGGTCAAGTGCACAAGAGCCCCCACCCCCAGCTGTCGTCTCTCCCTGCCTCCTCACCGTGTGCCATCTGCTCCCCCAGGCTCGGGCTCAGCTGTATGGCATTTTGGCCAGTAGGATGCCAGCAGACAAGACACAGAGAGCTGTGCATTTCCTTCTGCTGTTCCTGCTCTCTGCTTTGCTATGAGAGCCCCACCCCCCCACCCCAGGGGCCACCTGGGGCAGGTAGGGGAGGGCGCTCAGTTGGTTAAGTGTCTGCCTTCGGCTCAGGTCATCATCCCAGGGTCCTGGGATCAAGCCCTGCATTGGGCTCCCTGTTCAGTGGGGAGTCTGCTTCTCCCTCTGCCCCTTCTCCTCCCCACTGCTTGTGCTCACTCTCTCTATCAAATAAATAAATGAAATCTTAAAAAAGAAGAAGAACAACAACAACAACACACCCAGGCAAGCCTGCAGGATGATAAGAGAGTCGCAGATGTGTGGGGTAGAACATTCTGGGCCCAAGGAACAGCCAGTGCAGAGGTCCTCAAGGTAGGAGCTTGCCTGATGTGTTTGAAAGAGCAAAGGGCCAGCGAGGGAGGGGACAGTTGCAGGGAGGTCACATGGGCCAGACCATGGAGGGCTTTGTAGACTCTTAGAAGATGTCGACTATTCCTCTAAGTGAAATGAGTAGCTGAGGAGGTGTGATCCAACTGGATTGCATTAGTGCTGCTGGAAGGCAGATTCAAGGTGACACAGAGCAGGGAAACCTGGGGGCTTGGGGATGTCTCACTAATGAGACCAGGGTGGCCACCATGGAGGTGGGGAGAAGAGCTTAGAGGATTTGCAGAGGGACTGAAGTTGGGGGTGAGCCCAGGAGACGCAGCAGGAGTTCTGAGCTGAAGACAGCTCACAGACCCTGTCTGAACAGACTTGAAGTCCTGCCCAGAGGTTCTCCACTCTCTCCCTTCCCGCTGCACTGGCCTCTTTCTCATTCTACTAACTCATTCAATTCTTTCCTGCCCCAGGACCTCGGCACCTGCTATTGCATCTTTCCCCTTGATCTTTGCTTGGCTAAATCCCATCATGTGGTCACAGCTTAAAAGCACTTCACAGAGACCTTCCTGGGACCCCCCATTCACCCCTCTCTATATACTGTCTACCCTGTTAGTATTCCTCCTTCCACCCTGCTCTTTCCGTTTCTGGTGCTCATTGTAATAACATACATAATCTTGTGCTTACTGGTTTGATGTCTGTCTCCACTGGATCACAGAGAGCAGGGCCCCCCTTCCTAGCCAACCTCCAGAGACAGGCTGCCTGGATTCAAGTCTCCGTTCCTCCCATTGAAACCTGTGTGAATTTGCAAAAGCTACTAAACCATCTGGCCTCAGTTTCCTCCTTGAAAACATGGCGTCAACTTTAAGGGCAAGACCCAATGAGATCATTGACATAAAGCACTTAGCTCAGTGCCTGGGACTTTGTTCAATAAACGTTAGCTATTCCGCTAGCCATGAAAAGAAGCCTGGTGTAAGAATTATCTAGAAGCACGTAGTCTGTTTACATGATTTAACTCTACTTGGCAAGCTCTCCGAGTGGCATAAACAAGCAGCACTCCAGGTACCAGACTGCCTAGATGAGGCAGGTTTGAAACTGCCTCTTGGCAAATGCACATTTGGGGAAATAAGAGAGATGTATGGCATTTGTTGTTTTTGGTTGCTTAGCATCCAAATACCCATGGGGGGTGGGGCAGGAATCCCAGGAGGGGCGGGAGGCAGGGTTCCCCTACGGAAGCTCAGTAAGGCCAGACTCCCAGATCTCTGCCGACAGAGCTTGGCTACTCAACCTGGGCTCATCCCACCAATAACTTTGTCACTGATTGAGGGTCATGGAGAAGATGGGACCATTGAGATGTCACTCTTCGGGTGTTGGGGCACCAAGGCGCAGGGGAGGCTGCCATTCTCATTAGTCCTTCCCTGTGCGTCTCCTCCTGGCCTTCTTGGGTTCATGCCCAAATGGTGAGCCTCGTTCTCCAGCCTACCCTGTGACTCTATGGGCCACCCGTCATCCTTCCAGAAAATTCCTTTCAGGCTGTCATTAACTAGAGTTATTTTCTGTTGTTGTAACTGGGAACTCTGACTCGTCTACCCTCCCAAAAGGGGCTGAGCACCAACCCTCTGAAAACCTCCACTGTCACCCATCACCCTCGTCAACTCCACCCTACACATTACCAGGAGCACAAAAACTCCCCTGGAGTGCTGCAGGCCGTGAGTCACTCTGTACCTTACTCAGAGTACCCAGAAAGCAGGGGGAAAGGTGTGGCAGGCTGATATTTGGAAATATCAATCAGGCTTCTTTCCTGGTACATCATCCTGCCCTGCCCCACTACAAACAGTAGCAAGGATGTCTCCAGGGCAAGGCTGTTCCAGAAGTGGAGAGAAGCGAAAGGAGCTGGGTCTTGAACTTCAAAGCTGAGGTCCTTGCCATGCAAGAGCATGTTTCCTTCCCACCACTCCATCCCATTCTCTAGGCCGGAGACCCAACAGCATGGCTTGCCTGGGCAAAGAGGGCCTGAGGCAGCCCCCGCCCCCGTTTCCCACAGAAGTGGCTGAGAGAGGGTTCTGGGGCCAGAAGACTCCAGGAGTATGCATGATACAATGACCAAGGAGGCTGATGGAGCACGGGGCTTCTTGGTGGATGCTGGCAGGTGTAGGCACCATCGGGGGTGGTGCACCAGCACCAACAGCTGCCAGCAAAGAAGGGCCAGTGGGGCCCAAGCCCATGTTACAGAGGCCAACAGAGTGACCAAGACCAGAGCGCTTCTCTGACTGACAGCACTAGTTGGAACCCTGGGGAGAGGGGGAAACAAGGAAATCCAGAATTCTTTAAGAAAACGTTTCCACATGGGGATCCCTGGATGGCTCAGTGGTTGACCGCCTGCCTTCAGCCCAGGGCCTGTTCCTGGAGTCCCGGGATCGAGTCCCGTGTGGGGCTCCCTGCACGGAGCCTGCTTCTCCCTCTGTCTGTGTCTCTGCCTCTCTCTGTGTGTGTCTCTAATGAATAAATAAATAAAATATTTTTAAAAAAGAAAGAAAACGTCTCTACAGCATGCAACATGAAAAACTGAGATGGGAGTCAATCCGTTTTGGAGGGGCACCTGGGGGGTACAGCCGGTTAAACCATCAACTCTTGGTCTGCGCTGGCTCAGGACAGGATCTCGGGGGGCGGGGGCTGGGATCAAGCCCCGCATGGGGCGCTGCCCTCAGTGGGGGGGGGGGGGTTCCGCTGGAGATTCTCTCTCTCTCCCTCTGTCCCTCCCCCTGCTCGTGCAGGTTCTGTCTCTCTCAAATAAATAAATGTCTTTAAAAATAAAATAAAGCCAGTTACGGAAAATAAAAATGTCCACATATCCGACTGCAAAATTCCCTCCCTGCCCCCCTACAAAAGTACCCCACCTGTGGACCCCCCCATAGGCATTGCCCGAGGGAACAAGGGCTTATTTCAGGGGAGCTGCGGAGGCATTCCTGGCCCTCCGAAGCCTTGCTAGCAAACCTTGCATTTATTAGGCCCTGCTGTGCGCCAGGCACGGTGCTCAGCGGCGCACGCTTCTTTCCGAGCGAGGCCGGGCATCCTTCCGGCGCCCCGCGTGGGAAGCTGCTGGCGCCCGGGCCCGAGCGGAGGAGCCGCGGCGCGGGGCAGGTGTGCACGCGGCGGCTCCCGGCTCGCCCCGCCGGGAAAACTGCTCTGGGGCTTTAAACCCGAAGGTGTTGCTGGGAGCTGGGCGGCCTGGGAGGGACGAGGTGCGGCGCGCGGGGTCCAGGGGGGCCTCAGGCAGGCCCGGGGCGGCCCCTGCTGGACCAGACGAGCACAGCATCGGTGGCTCTGACCGCGCCCAGGGCGCCTGGCGGCGCGTGCGGGGGCGCAGGTGGGTTGCTGGAGGGGGGGGGGGGGAGGGCGGCCTGGACATCACTGGTTACCCCAGGGGGGCCCGTCTGCGGAGGAGCATCCTGTGAGGACAGACAGGAGGAGGCAAAGCCACCTTCTCTGAGCGCTGACCTCCGCTCAGATGCACAGGCGCATGCAAACCAAGGTCACGACCTTGAATTCAACTCAGAATTGCATGGGACAAAGCAGATCTCTTGATCATGCGGAGGGGGACCCCAGAGGATGCACTGTGCACCCAGTAACCTAACATAAAGACCTATGTCCATCAAGAAAGGGAAAGCCAACCCACAGGATGGGAGAAAATATTTGCAAATCATCAATCTGATGAGGGACTCGTGTTCATGATGCGTGCAAAACTGCCCTACGACTGGACAATGAAAAGTCAACCCAATTTAAAACGAGCGAAGAAAAAATAAATAAATAAAATGAGCAAAGGATTTGAATAGACGTTTCTCCAAAGAAGATGGACAATGGCCAAGAACAGGAAACGATGCTCATGTCATCAGGGAAATACAAAACCACAAAGAGGTCCGGCCACCACTTCACACCCACCAGAGCGGCTACAATTAAAAAGACAGGTATGAACAGGTATGAGCCAAGATGTGGATCAGTTGGAACCCTTTTACATTGCTAGTAACATTGTCAAATGGTGCAGCCACTTGGAGAACAGACTGGTAAGTTCCTCGAAATGTCAAACATACCTTATAACCGGGCAATTCCATTGCTGGTATATTAACTCAAGAGAGATTTTTTTTTTTTTTTTTTTTGAGAGAGAGAGAGAGAGTGCAAGACAATGAGTGGATGGGAGACAGGAAGAGGGAGAGAGAGAGAATCTTGAGGGGGATCCATGCCGAGCACCCAGCCAGATGCAGGGCTCCATCTCACAACCCTGAGATCATGACTTGAGATGAAATCAAAAGTCCTCCCCTGACTGAGCCACTGAAGTAACTCCCCAATTTTTAAAAATTAACACAACAAATCACATGGGCATCTGGGTGGCTCAGTCGGTTGAGCGCCAACTCTCGATTTTGTCTCAGGTCATGATCTTCGGGGTTGTGAGATGAAGCCCCGAGTCTGACTGCGTGCTCCACCTGGGGCCTGCTTAGGATTCTCTCTCCCCCTCTCCCTTTGCCCTTCCCTAAGCCTCATTTGCACACTCACTCACTAAATAAATAAATAAATAAATAAATAAATAAATAAATTTTAAAAATCAAAATAAAATAAACATGTCCACACAAAAACTTGCACCGGAATGTTTACAGCAGCAGTATTCATAATAGCTGAAACCTAACAGGGGTTGATGGTATAGTGGTGAGCATAGCTGCCTTCCATAATAGCCCCAAAGTGGAGACAACCCGATGTCCATCAACTGATGAATAAAATGTGTAACATCGCCACCCAGTGCAAAATTATTCAGCAACAAAAGGAGTGAAGTGCTGATACATTCTATAATATGAACTCTGAAAATATTATGCTAAGTGAAAGAAGCCAGACACAAAAGGCCACATATTACATGATTCCACTTCAAATGTCCAGAATAGGCACGCCCATGGAGACACAAAGTAGATTAGTGGTGGCCAGGGGCTGGGAGAGCCAGGAGCGACGACTAATGGGTACTGGATCTCTTCTTGTGGGATGGAAATGTTCTGAAATAAGACTCTGGTGATGGTTGTCCAACCTTGGAAATATACCAAAAAGCCCTGAATCGTACACCTTTAAGTGGGTAAATTTTATGGTATGTGAATTATGTTTTAATAAAGCTGCTATTAAAAAACATAAACGCGGTGCCTGGGTGTCTGGGTCGGTTAAGCATCTACCTTCAGCTTAGGTCATGATCTCAAGGTCCTGGGATTGAGCCCCTCACTGGGCTCCCTGCTCAGCAGGGAGTCTGCTTCTCCCTCTCCCTCTGTGCACTCACTCTCTGTCTCTCTCTCATCTCTGCCCCTCTCCCTCTCTGTCCCTCGGTGCACTCACTCTCTCTCTCAAGTAAATAAATAAATCTTTAAAAAATAAAAATAGACCAAAAAATATACAAAGAAAAACTGTAGAAAATGCATGGAAAAATTGACAAATGGAAACACCTCTTAGTCCTTAACAGATCAGATATTTAAGAAACAATGAAAAGAATCATGTTTCTCAGAAGCTACAAGGGCCGCCCATCCATTTATTTATTTATTTATTTATTTATTTATAATCTCTACACCCAATGTGGGGCTCAAACTCCTGACCCTGAGATCAAGAGTCACCCACTCTTCCGACTGAGCCAGCCAGGTGCCCCTCATCCAGTCCTTTATTCAACAAATTTATATTGAGCACCAATCATGTGCCAGGTATCATTCAAAGCCCTGGAGATACAGCTGTGGGGAACAGTGCAGGGGGTTCACTTATGTTCTAGAGGTAACATAATATTTATAAACATTTACAAAAATTGACTTAGGATGTGAAGGAAATCTCCATCAATTCCAAAAGAAATAGTACAGGCTGGTGATTTTTTATCACCACAATTGAGCACATAAGAAATAAATGAAGTAAAATAAAATCCTCCAACTGCTTAGAAACATTAATGCTCTCTCATAAACAACCTTATGTTCAAAGAGAACATGAAGACCCCATTGCAGAGCACTTGAAAAATGAGTTTATGCATGAAACAGACACATACATATCTACAGGATAACAGTTTTTCCAAGTACACTGTGAGAGTCTGAGCCAAAGGGGGGCTCCTCGTGATCACTGCTGTTATTTAACATTTTCCTGGAAGGAATGATCAATACTATTCTACAAGAGAACAAAATAAGAAGGGCCGTTGCTCACAAACAGCATCAGACTGGCAAAGATCGGAAAGATGAATTCCCATTGCTGCCAAGCACGGAGTGAAGCGAGCTCCAGCTGTCGTGTAAAAGGCATGGATTGGTAAAGTGTGTCCTGGCTTCAGTTCAGCAATCCTACTTCTGGAAAGTTTCCTGTAGGAAACATGAGTGTTCAGGTGGACCTCTTGCAAGGTCAGCATTGTGGACAAATCAGCGAAAACATTCCACAGCCACATTCTGGAATACTCTGAGACAGCCAGGAAAAGAAGGAGGTCTATAAATCGGTTGTTCTCTGGCAGGGGGCAATTTTGCCCCCAAGGGGACATTGGTAACACTTGGAAACCTTTATTATTATCATCATATGGTGGAGGATGGGCAGAGGCCAGGGTAGGCATCTGGTGGGCAGAGGCCAGGGATGCTGCTCATCCTACAGAGCACAGCACTGCTCCCAAGTACTGATCTGACCCTCCATATCCATGGTGCCAAAGTTGAGAAACCCTGGTATAAAGTAACAGGGAGAAATACCAACAAGGAATTGTGTATTTTTTTAAAAAGTTCAGAACCACATTTACATCATGATCCCATATTTTTTCTAAATATATTTATGCAGGTATGCACATAGAAAAAAATACTGGAAAATTCATCCCAAACTGCACATTCATTCACAATTCTTTCATTCATTCAACCAACACTGGGGACCAGGAATGGGGTGGGTGGGTTCCAGGCACCAGTCTGTTGCATGACCTGGGTACACATCAGGGAATAAAGCAGGGAAAATGTCTTCATGGGAACCCCGGGGTTCCTGGGAGGTGCCTGGGAGAACTGAATTTTCCTCTTTCCAGACTTTTGAGGTCTTGACCTTTTTTTTTTTTTTTTAAACCAGAAGCATTATATTATCTTGTAAACAAAAAACAACAAATACTATAGCAAACAACACACACACACAGATGCTGAGGGGAGGACACGAATGGGGCAGGGGGCTGGGTAGGTGCAGGAACACAAGTCAAAGCAGCAGGTGGACCGGGCAGGTGTTGGGACTCTCACTCCCAGCTTTTCCTGCTGCCTCTCCAAACCTCCTGGGGTGAAGGAGACCCCCACAACCCAAGAGAAATGCAGCAGGGGCAGCAGCTTGGGGAGTAGCCTGCAGAGGGCCCGGGCTACTCTTACCTGCTTAAACACTGTCCTGTGGTGGCACCTGATAGAGAGTCCTGCCACCCCAACAAGTTAAGCTCTTGGACTGGCTCTTGTTCCTTTCATCCTAAATTCAAATCCTCATATCCTGCAACCACCCTGGGGACTTCGCTCTTTCACCCAACCTGGTGGTCCAAGCACTACTCAGTGGTTAAATAGCCCACATGTCTGTCCAATGGAAAGCCAGCATCTTTCTCCAGGGAGCCATCTTGTTGATTCCAAGACCAAAGGAAAAGTATATATGGCCAAAGTAGTGCCCCTTCTCCCCAAGAGGAAGACAAAACAAAACAGCTGATGGAAGGTGGGGCCTGCAGGTAAAGGGTCTTTGGAAACAAACCCATCCTTGGACAACAAAGGCCCCTGTGCCTTCCTGCACCCTAGTGGGTATTCAAGGGCTTCATCTGAATTGGCTCAGGGCCACCAGAACTCCAGCCAGCAGTGACAATATACAGCAACAGATATGGAAAGTATTTTTGCATATTATATCCTTGAATTGTCCTCATAACTAGAACAGGTGGAATCATTATCAACGCCCATTGTATAGATGAAGAAACTGAGGCTCAAGGAGAAGTTAATCATCTATGGCCCCCCAACTCATAAGTAACAATGACTTCTCTTCCCACCCTCTCCTGGGCCCTCCTTTCCCAGTGCCCACATCCTTTGTACAGAACCAAAATGCCTTTTTAGCTGGATCACCAATCCTAGAAGCTAGCATGGATTTTTCCTCATTGATTTGACAGATACTTATGAGGGCCTACTAAGGGCCGAGTACTACTTAGTGGGTCCACAGCCTTATCTCCCAGGAGCAGGCATGTCCTGGAGTGAGCAGCCAAGGTCCTCCTGCCTGGGTGCTGGATTGGTAAGCACAGAAGGTGGGCTTGGGGGTCCCTGGGTGGCGCAGCAGTTTGACGCCTGCCTTTGGCCCAGGGCGCGATCCTGGAGACCCCGGATCGAATCCCACGTCGGGCTCCCAGTGCATGGAGCCTGCTTCTCCCTCTGCCTGTGTCTCTGCCTCTCTCTCTCTCTCTCTATCATAAATAAATAAAAATTTAAAAAAAAAATAAAAAAATAAAAAAAGAAGGTGGGCTTGGTTTCAGCCTCCTGCTCCCTTGCAGCCTCATGTCTATTCAGGTCCAGTGGTGGCACAACACCCCCGGGTCTTCTGGGGTTACCAGGAGCTCCCCACTGTCTTCTCCAGTGCACACAGGTGTGTGGGTGGGGGAGGCTCCATGAGCCTCCTTCTGGACCACCTTCCTTGATACCATACATTGAAAAATCTTTCTTCTTTTTTTTCAAAGGAATATACACAAGTAATTAAAATAGTAATAATAAAACAGCTTGCAAAGGAGGATCCCCAGCCTCAGGGAACCAGAATCTTTTACAATGGTCAGTATCCCTGCCTGACCTTTGCCTCTCCCCGCCACCCCCCAAGGAGTCATTATCTTTATTGTATGGGGAAGTTTAGAAGCCGCCCTTTGCTCTAGAGAGAGACACTGTCTCGAACTTCCAAGATTGTTCACTATACAAATATCCTTGAAAAAGTCCAAAGACAGCCAATGCCTATGCTCTATCTACTCACTGCATGCAAGAGACCTGTGAAGAATCTCCCAGCAATTAGAAAGTCCTACTAAATGATAAAGTCTAAACAATAGAAGAATGCAAAACGTGGCAAGATCTCAAGCTCCCACACTCCAGACCACTCTCCCCCTGCCCTAATCAGTCCAGGGCTGGGCAGCAGACAATTAGGCTGCCCCTACTTGCACCCCGGGTCCAGTGAAGTGTTCATTTGAACTAACCAGTCCGAGGGACGCCTGGGTGGCTCAGTGGTTGAGCGTCTGCCTTTGGCTCAGGTCATGATCCCAGGGTCCTGGGATCGAGTTCCGAATCAGATTCTCTACAGGGAGCCTGCTTCTCCCTCTGCCTGTGTCTCTGCCTCTCTCTCTGTATCTCTCATGAATAGATCAATAAAATCTTAAAAAGAACACAAACAACTAGCCAGTCCTAAATCTGCTTGGCCATTCTTCCCACGTAATAAAGTCTCTTGTCGACATTTCTCCCTTACTACCTCTGTCCCCCTGAGCCTGGTGCTTCTCTGTGTGCCACACCACGGCCCCTTCTTCTTGGGAACATTAACACTTGTTTCAGTGTTAGTGGTCCCCTAATCTCTTGGCCTCACCTCAATAATCATAAAACCCACATTCTAACACTCCATCTCTTACTCTCTGATTGGCAAAAATAACAAAGCTCGACAGCACCCTATGAGACCATGGGGAAGCAAGCGCTCTTATATGTGGCTGGTGGGAATGAGAAAGGGTCAGTATTAATGGAGGACAATGTGGTCATGTCTAACAAAAGTACATAGGCATTTACTCTTTGACCTTCCAGTCCTGCTTCTAGGAATCTACCCAGACAATATGCCCTCAACAGTAAAAAATACATAGGCAGATTACTAATTAAGGCATTGTCTGTAATTACAAAATATTGGAAATACGCTCAACACCTGTATGTAGGCAATTCATTGAATAGACTACAAAATACCCACACAGAGAAAGGAGATCTTTATGAACTGATATAAAATGATTTCCAGGGGCATCCGGCCAGCTCAGTCAAAAGAGCACGCAACTCTTGATCTCGGGGTTGTGAATCCAAGCCCCATATTGGGTGTAGAGATTACTTAAGAATAAAATCTTTAAAAATAAGGGTGTGTGAGTGGCTCAGTGGTGAGCATCTGCCTTGGGTTCGGGGCATGATCCAGGGTTCTGGGATCGAGTCCTGCAACAGGTTCCCTGCAGGGAGCCTGCTTCTCCCTCTGCCTATGTCTCTGATGCTGTGTGTCTCATGAATAAATAAATAACATTTTTTTAATCTTTAAAAATAAATAATTTCCAGATGGATTGTGAACAAAAAGCAAGGTAGAAAGCATATACGTAGTACCTTTGCTGTAAGAAAAAGAAATAGTAAGAAAATAGACATTCCTCTGGTTAATTCTGCCAAAAGAAACCTAGAAAAGATAGCTCAGAAACTAAGGAGATTAGTTTCCTACAGGAAATAGATGAGAGCAAAATGGAAGGGTTGGAAATGTTGGATGTCACTTCTATGAATATAAATTTCTGAATAGTTTTAACGTTTTTTTTAAGATATGGGGTTGATCTCACGACACTGAGAGTCGTGAGATCAACCAAGAGTCAGTTGTTTAACTGACTGCACATCCTAGGTGCCCCGAACCATATTCATATTTTACATACTCAAAAAGCATCAATGGGGATTGGGATGAACTCTAAAACACACACACAAACAATGAACCTAATTTCAAATAAGTGGCACTGGGACTATTTCCCATGTACTGTAGGATTAGCAGAGGAGTAAATATATTTAAGGGGGCCAGGAGCCAGATTTCCCACTGTTGGGAAAAAGAGTTGTAATATGGAACTGAAGAAAGTGGGGGGAGGGAGACCTGTGGGTGGGATAGAGCTGGAAATATCAGTCCTAAAACTTGTATCTTCGATTTATAAACACAGAAATGGATACAGATGTCTGTGTATATGTGTGCGTGAGTGGTTCCTGTTCTGTGCGCTCAAAGGCCCCCAAAGTATTCTTCTTGGCCTCCCTGCAGGAATGAGCACGCCTCTTCCTCCAACTAGAAGGAAACTGGCTCCTGGGAGAAGTGGTAGATTCCAGGCCTGGGGTGGGAACAGTACAAGTTGAACCCAGAATATCTTGGTGTGCCAGAAACAAAATAATGGCGATATGTCTCGGGATGTGGGAAACAGCTGGAGGCGCATACTGTATAAAGGTGGGATCATTTAAATATCAAAATAAATAACGAGAGGGACACCTGACTGGCTCAGTCAGCGGAGTGTGCAACTCTTGATCTCGGGGTTGTGAGTTCATTCAAGCCCCATGTTCAGTCTAGAGATAACTTAAAAAAATAAAATCTTTTGGGGCACCTGGGTGGCTCAGTCAGTTAAGTGCCTGACTAGGTTTCAGCTCAGGTCATGATCTCAGGGTCGTGATATCAGCCCCGACCAGGCTCCACACCCAGCACTTAAGATTCTCTCTCTCTCCCTCTGTCCATCCTCCCTAAAAACAAACAAACAAACAAATAAAATCCTTTAAAACAAAAACCATTAAAAAAATCACAGAAAAATTTAAAAATGATAGTAATGGATCATAACCCAATGAATAAAATAAGAATCCATGAGTCCATGCTGATGATGGGTGAATGAATGAGAAGGAAATCCCTTCCTTACAGTAAGAATACCAAATATATATGTAGAAAGAATAATGGGATTAGGGGCATCTGGGTAGCTCAGTTGGTTAAGTGTCCGACTCTTGATATCAGCTGGGGTTGTGATCTCAGGGTCCTGAGAAGGCTCCACGTTCAGTGGGGAGTCTGCCTGAGATTCTCTCTCCCTGTCCATCTGTACCTCCTCCCGCTCACACGCACACATGCTCGTTCTCTCTCTCTCTCTCTCTCAAGATATATGAGTAAAATTTAAAAAAAGAATAATGGAATTAGAGAATCACCATTGTGCAATCATTACAAGTCACTACTGATTCAAGCCAAAATCTTCAATGAATTTTAAATACTAAGAGGTGAAAATTTGAAAAATTTGGTTTCACAATATCTTCCCATAACATACATATGAATTGCAAAGAGAAAAAAACAAACCCTGCAATGGGAAAGCCTGGCAGATATCTCCTCTCACAAGTAGTTGAAGTCACCATCCCCTCCAATGGGACAAACGAACATGTGCCCCCATGTGATGCACTAAGAAAGACCTGCCGGCGTTTCTACAGTATTCCCACCAAAGGGCTTGATTTGAATCTATCATGAGGAGGCATCAGACAAAACCAGCTGAGGGACAAATGACAAAAATACTGGCTTGGACTCTTCAAAAACAAAGGCTGAAGAACTTTTCTGGATTAAAGAAATGTGTGAGATGTAAATGCAGGGCATGATCCTGAATTGAATCCTGGACCGGGACACACACACACAAATGCTAGAAAGGATGTTGTGAGTTAATTGAGTATGGGCTGCAGTCTAGGTAATGACATTATATCCATGCTAGATTTCCTGATTTTGATCCTCGTATTTTTCTAAAGATTTTATTTATTTATTTATTTGAGAGAGAGAGCTTGAGAGCATGAGCAGGGGGAGGAGCAGAGAGAGAGGGAGAAGCAGACTCCCCACAGGGAGCCTGACTTGGGGCTCAAACCCAGGACCCTGAGATCATGACCTAAGCTGAAGGCAGATGCTTAACCAGCTAAGCCACCCAGGCACCCCTCATCCTTGTACCTTGATATGGAAGAGAATATCCTTGATATTAGGAAATATAGCCTCAAGTCTTTAGGGATAAAGGAGCATGATATCTACAACTTACTTTCAAATGATTGGGGGGGAGGGGAAGGTGTGTTTGTGTGTGTGTGTATATTACATATACACATATACATGTATTCACATACTTAGAGAATATTTTTTTTTACTTAGAGAATATTAAAGCAAATGTGGCAAAATGTGAACCATTGATAAAAAGAGTATAGATTCTCTCAACTTTTTTTTTAAAGATTTTATTTATTTATTCATGAGAGGTACAGAGAGGCAGAGACATAGGCAGAGGGAGAAGCAGGCTCCCCATGGGGAACTCAGTGAGGGACTTGACCTCAGGACCTGAGCCATCATGGGGATCATGACCTGAGCCAAAGGCAGACACTCAACCACTGAGCCACCCAGGTGTCCCAATTCTTGCAATTCTTATGTCAGTTTGAAACTACGTAAAAATTACAAGCCACCCTCATACACAAAAAAGCTAATACATAAATAAAAGGGCCCACTAAGTGCCTATCATGAGTGCTTTTTCATGAATGAAAAAGATCCACCCCAAGGCTTGTGTGGTTGCCTCCCCATCAAGCAGTTTGTCTTCTTCTTAGCTAACTGACCCTGATGTTGAATGCCATTAGACTAGACTGGATTTTGGTTTTTGGTTTTTTAAATTTAATTTAGGGCAGCCTGGGTGGCTCAGCGGTTTAGTGCCGCCTTCAGCCCAGAGCATGATCCTGAAGACCCAGGATCAAGTCCCGCGTTGGGTTCCCTGCATGTAGCCTGCTTCTCCCTCTGCCTCTCTCTATCTCTCTCTGTGTGTATTTCATGAATAAATAAATAAAATGTTTTTTAAAAATAAATAATTTAATTAATTTATTTGAAAGAGAGAGAGAGTAGGAAAAGGAGCAGAGGAAGAGGGACAAGCAGACTCCCCAGTGAGCACGGAGCCCAACGTGGGGCTCGATCCAAGGATCCTGAGATCACGACCTGAGCCAAAACCGAGAGTCAGCTGCCCAACCGAATGAGCCACCCAGGTGCCCCACCATTAAACTGTTTAAACTAGAGCATGTAATATTTTGCTTGAAAACAGTTTTTTAAAAATTAATTGAAAGGGGAGTGCTTGGTTGCCTCAGTCAGTAGAGCATGTAACTCTCAACACTAGGGTTGTGGATTCGAGTCCCATATTGAATGTAGAGATAACTTAAAAAATTAAAATCTTGGGACGCCTGGGTGGCTCAGTGGTTGAGCGTCTGCCTTCTGCTCAGGGCGTGATCCTGGAGTCCTGGGATCGAGTCCCGCATCCGGCTCCCTGCATGGAGCCTGCTTCTCCCTCTGCCTGTGTCTCTGCCTCTCTGTGTGTGTCTCTCATGAATAAATAAATCTTTAAAAAAATTAAAATCTTTAAAAATGAATTAATTAGTTAAAATAAATTAGAAGGGGGAAAAAACCTCAAATGAGAAGAAAGTCAGTATCATAGAGTGATTCCATGAACGAATGAATCCATGAATGGGGAGTGAGTGAACGAGGGCAGAGCAGTAAGTGGGACCGGACGGAGCCCGCTGTCCAAGCCTGTTCATCTCCGGCCCCTCTGCCCCTCTAGGCCCTTTTTATGGCTGACCACACCCCGGCAGCCAGGCTGGCCAAAGTGCATGTTCCTCCCCGTTCTCGGGAGGTGAGGCCGGGCAGATCCCGACGGCTTCCTCCGCGGCTAGAGCCCCACCTTCCTCCATTCCCCACAGGAAGGGCGCTGGGGAGGCAGCGTCAGGCTGGTGACTGGGAGCCCGGGTGCCCGTCGGTGAGCATTTCCCTTTCTTGTATCTCTGCTCCCCCTCTGTCCCCTTGAGCAGTTGGACCAGATCGGTGGTTCTCGACTTGGGCCACACATTAAGATCAGCTGGGGATCTTTTAAGAATTTCAGAGCCCAGAAGGCTCCCCAGACCCACACTATGTTGGACTCTTCAGAGGGTGGAACCCAGGCCCCCATGGTTTTTAGGGCTTCCCGGGTGACTCCAAGGCTCCTGTCACTGGAGGGTTAAATGAAATGCGAGAGTCATCACCAGACCCATGGGTTCCTCTCCTCAACACCCCCTGGAGGCAGCAGCTCTTTCTCGGACTTTGCCCAGCTCCACACACCCTTCACCAAACCTTCTGCTCTGGCCCCCAGACTTCACTTTTTTTTTTCTATGATTTTATTTATTTATTCATGAGAGACACACAGAGAGGCAGAGACACAGGCAAAGAGAGAAGCAGACTCACGGCGGCGGGGGCGGGGGGGGGGGGGAGATCATGCCCTGAGCCAAAGGCAGACGCTGAGCCACCGGGTGCCCCCAAATTCACCATTTTTATGTTTAAAATAAAAGGATCTGGGATCATGGCCAAGGCAGTCTCCCAGGTATGGGCTGGGGTCTTCCTGCTTTCTTGTCACTCACAGCTGCTGAGGACGGGGTTGAGAGAAAAGGGAGAGAATTGGGGAGGATGGAGAGCCTGTTGGAGCCAAGAACCTAAACGTTTGGCTTTTCTTCTCCCTGAGGTAGGATCTTGCTAACCTTTTCCATGGAGGGTGAACCCTGCCCGGGTCTAGCTGGGGGCCAGTGGCTGACCTTCCTGGGGGGCACGTTCCCTTGGGTGAGCCCTATTAGCCTCCGGTGTCACCGGGTGGACACAGACCAAGGAGGGAGGAGGGAGCCATGAACTTCCCTTGCACCATCCCGTGCCCCTGAGTCTTACTTGGCCCATCTATGAAATAGGCACCCCCTGCCCCATCTCACCAGGCCAGTTACAGACCACATTGTTTCACTGCAGACTGATGCACTGAGTTTCTGAAGGTGCTTCCTACATGGTTGGGAACTTGTGCATATATGTGAGAGGGGATACTTATCTGAGGGACAACAGAGCTGACCATGGCTGAACCCCAACAGGATGTGAGCGAGAAGTCAGCAGGTGAGTCTGGAAGTCCTGTCTCCCATGTGGTCCTCAAAGATTTGGGAGGGGCCTGAGGGAGGTACAGGGGGGATGCTGCAGCCTGTATGGCCAGTGGCCCTCCCCAGCTCTGCCACCGGTGAGGCCAGGAGCAGAGCAAGTGGACGGAGCATCCTTTAGGGGGAAGCACATATCAGTAGCTGTGATGAAGAGCAGTAGCAGCCAGTGGTTTCTGGCGCTCACTTCTCTGCTTCTTACAACCTCGCAAGGCAGAGGTTTATGAATCCCATTTTCCAGATCAGAGAACTGAAGCTCAGAGAGGTTAAGTAACCTAACAAGTCACTGCCACTGTGGCAGAGGAAAACTTCAAACCCGGATCCGCCTGACTTCAAAGGGGGGTCGTGCTTTCTGACCTCCACGAGACCCTGGCCACACACAGAGGATCCTAATCTGACAGGTTCATCAGAGAGGAACATGCTTTTACAGCAGGCCAGGCTGGGGGAGGTTCTGATACTCTGTGTGGGGTGAGTGGTGGAGGGGCAGGAAATGCATCATTTCAGATCGGGTACCAGAGGCTCGCTCTTCCTTTCTTTTTTTGTGAGAGACACAGAGAGGCAGAAACACAGGCAGAGGGAGAAGCAGGCTCCTCGAGGGGAGCCCGATGCAGGATTCAAACCCAGGACCCCAGGATCAAGACCTGAACGGAAGGCAGATGGTCAACCACTAAGCCTCTTAGAGCCCTGGGTGCCAGAGGCTCTGAAAGGCTTCCCAGGAGAGGGGCTCGTTCCGTGGCCCAGAATGCAGAGCACAGAGGAGACTGCAGATCCTGCTGCCCTGGGAGAGGCTGGGGAGAGACTGGGCAGTGGAGAGAGTACTTTCTGAGCATGGAGCAAGGCTGGCTTCTTGGGTCTGCAATCACAGCAGCTGTGCAGGGCTCCACATTTAGAAAAGGTCACACATTTGGGATTAAAAGCTCTGTGGTCGCTGGCTTGACATTTTATTTATTTAAAAAAATATTTTATTTAAATTCAATTTGCCAACATAGAGTATAACACCCACTGCTCAACCCTTCAAGTGCCCTATGGCTTGACATTTTACATAATTTTATCTTGTCTATTTTGTAAGTGAAGCCAGCCAGGACGATGGAGCATGTGCTGGGGGAGTGGGAGCTGGGAGCCTTGACCCCTGCATGTGCATGCGCTCCCACTCCCCATCCCTACCAGAGTCCTCGTTCTGTTGTCCCCTTCAGCCCCTGGCAGGCACTCAAGTAAGGGTCCCAGTTGAGGCTGGAAAGGCAGGGCATGCTCCAAGGGTGACAGGCAGGATAAGAGGCAGGAGCTTCTCCCCAACCCCCAGCCAGATACAGATGGGTGCAGGTGGGGAGGTGGTGATTCCTGGGGGAGTCGCCCATCTGCCATGGGTTAGGGATGTGGCTTTGGGGAAGCTGTTTTGCACACCTTCCTTTTGCTCTGGGCCCCACTGGTGTAGCGGGCCTTGGTCACATCCATGTCCTGCCATCTACTCATGGGATAGGCTCAAGCAAGTTACTTTACCTCCTTTCAGCCTTAATTTTCTTATCTGAAATGGGAATGTCAACACCCCAAAGGATTTTTTTTTTTTTTGAGGATAGTGAGGTTTCTATTTTTGGTTTTTTTCCAAAATGCAAATATGATTATGACAGCCTCGGGCTGAGAACTATCTAAGGCTTGGTTGGTGTTTTAGAATAAAAACAAAAACCTCTCACCTGGTCTAGTGCTTTCCAATAACAGTATCACGTAAACCACGTAGATATTTAAAAATTTCCTCGTGACCACATTTTAAAAAGCCAAGACAGGTGAAAATAATTTTAATATAGCTACTTCCCTTAATACATCAAAATTATCATTTTCACATACAACCAGTATTAAAAAGTACACATTTCACTTCTTTTCCTGTTTTTAAATTGTATTTAGGGACACCTGGGTGGCTCAGAGGTTAAGCATCTATCTGCCTTTAGCTCAGGGAGTGATTTGGAGTCCCAGAATGGAGTCCCATGTTGGGCTCCCTGCATGGACCCTGCCTTCTCCCTCTGCCTGTGTCTCTGCCTATCTCTCATGAATAAATAAATAAAATCTTTAAAAAAATAAAATTGTATTTAAAATTGTATTTTATGTATTTATCTCATTTCTTGTGGCTAGTGACTACTCAGTTGGACGGCCCAGGCCGCCCGGCCACAATCCCACGACCCTGTGGCAGCCTGCCCCACCTCACACCGGCCCTCCATGGTCTCTGCCCCACAGCCTTTCCTTCCTCAAAAGCTCCACTCCACCCACCCACAGGTTCCTGTTGCTGTTTCTAGCCCCAGGAATCTCATCTCTTCTTTTCCCCCTGGATCTAGTGAAGCCCAGCCCTCAGGGTGCTCTTCCTTGACCCCTTTCCATGCCTTCATGCTATATTGTGTCTCTGGCCTCATCATCCCCCGCAGTTGTAATGTCATGTTTACTTGAGGTCACTTGACCAGAATCTACCTCTCCTCTAGTTTTGCCAACTCTAGGATAGAGACCACTATGGGCTGTTGTAGTGGCAGCTCTAATCCTGTCCCCAGGACTTAGCACAGGGCCTGGTGCAGAGAGGGCTCCCTCATAGAGCAGGGCGGATGCAGTGAGAAGGGGAAAGGCCTGCCCCCCGGTAAGCACTCTTCCCTTCCCTCTGGTTGAGAAGATGCCTTAGAAAGGGACTGCACCCGCTGGAGAATTGGGGACGCGAGGCACTCAGTGCCCAAAATATTTAAGTAGAAACTTGAGTTAAGCACACAGATTATAAATATTTCTTCCCCAGATTACATACCACTTAAAAATAGCATCTCAGCTCCTTTGCATGATTTGGGCCGTGATGAACAAAAATCACTCTTCAAGTCTGAACATAATTACTGCCCTTTTCGTGACTTGGCTTTTCCCTTGAGGAGGCGGGACAGGGGAGCAGGAAGTGGAGAAGGGGCATCATCCCAGCTTAACTGGCAGAGCTGGAGGAGAGCCAAACGCTGAGGGGCTGTGGTTTCTCAACGCTTTTTTTTTTTTTTTTAAGATTTTATTTGAGAAAGCACAAGAGGCAGGAGGGGCAGAGAAAGCAGCAGACCCCCCCACTAAGCAGGGAACCCAGCGAGGAGCATGATCCCAGGATGAGATCATGATTTGAGCTGAAAACAGCAGGTGCTTAACCGACTGAACCACACAGATGCCCCCAATGCTTTCTTTTTCTCTTTCCCAGGTGAATATAAACAAGGTTTGGATCCACAGCTGCCTACCGATCCAGGGGATGGCAGACCTGAGAACACCTGCGTAGGTGAGGACTCAGCCCCAAGACCATGTGGCAAAGCCAAACGCATTCCTTGGGTTCTTCTGCCTTCAAACAATGCTTCTCCTTCTTGGGACAGTGAGTGTGAAGATTCACTCAACACCACTGTCCGCCTCCCAACAAAAGATGGTGCAATTATCCTGTTTCTCAGACCCTATCTGTCACCTTGAAGTCCCAGGAATGTGTGTGTGTGGGGGGTGCAATAGGAATCACACAGAATCCTCTGCACCTCAACACAACTGCTTCTCTAGGATACAGAGCCCGAGGTCTCAACATTTCCTTGAAGCTTTCCAAACAACCGAGTTCAAACACCTACCATGTACATTATTGAATATTTTCAATACTATCCCGCCTTCAAACTGCAAGCTTTTTGGTGAGCATAATGGACGTCCACCCCAGAGCTTGCCCAACACCCCAAGAAAAGCCTCAGATAATTTGAAGTTTATATATACCAATCAAAGCTGCAAAGCTGCACGTCTACTCATTATTCAGTTCTTGGGATGACCTATGCGGTAAGAATGGATGAGGTCAACTGAAAGGCTTTAAATTGGTATTTTCTTTTGCAAATGAATTTGCAGGTGATCTAGAGCTGGTGCTGAAAGTCAGAATTCAGAGTCCCAGAGAAAATGACTTCATTGAAGTTGAACTGAACCGAGAAGAGCTGAGTTACCAGAATCTACTAAAAACCAGTTGCTGTGAACTGGGGATTGAACCAGAGCAAGTGAAGACCATCAGAAAGCTACCAAACACACTGCTCAGGAAGGTAGGGTTTGCAAGTCTCTCAATGCAGACTGGGTTCTAAATGGGCAAAATTCATGTTTTGTGAAGCTAATCATTTAGCCTTTGCATTTCTAATGCAAAAACAAATTCAAGACACTGGGAAACTCTGGCTGCAAGAGAGCCAAACATGGTAGCTATGAAATTCTCAATCCGGTGTTTTTACCGATTTGCACACCTGAATTATAAGCCCTTTAAAAGGGTCTGAATTATAACCAATGCCCAAATTGAAGACTCAGTTCAATGCATATGGCCCCTTCCACCTCTGCAAACCTGGCTGGTTGACAGTAAATGGCATGGTCCCCGGGAAGGAAAAAAGACTAACTTACTACCTTTATTTGCTTACAACAGTTCAGCCTTTGTAATCTCATGAAACAAAGTTGTTTTGCATCTTTATCGATATTTCAGATTCAAAATATAGATCTCTATTTTTAATTTCAGAAGGAAAAAAAATTTCATTTCTCTGGACACTTTATTTAAAAAGCTTTCAGAATGCTTTTAACAATTCTCATTGATGCCATGGCTAATAGTATTTTCATTGTAAAGGAACAGCAGGATGATTGTATTTTCCAGATTTTTTTTTAATGCCCTTTTCTTTAGCAGTATCAATCTGCTATATAGTCCCCTTAGAAACCTACAATACAGACCAAAAAAAGAACAAAAACAAAAACTTCTCAACTGCTACCTCAGTTTACCACAAATAGAGAAACCGATACAGTAATATCCCGAGTTTAGGCAAGAATCCCAAAATGCTGGCCATTATTTTTAACCTTAATAATTTCACATGCTACTTATAAACCACCATATAATTTCTTTTACATGTTAAGGACAAAGACATTCTAAGACTACGGGACTTTCAGGAAATAGAACTCATTTTAATGAAAAATGGAAGCTCTGAATTAGAAGAATACACACCATCCCTGATAGAGAAGCCCTGCTACAACAGCAATGCTGCAAAACTAACCTATTAGAAAAATTCTGGAAATGAAACACTGGAATCCATGTTTTGTAAATAACCAAGTGGGAATGCATGTACCGGTTTGCTAACTTCATCTGTATACTTTGGAAAATTGTTCCCTTGATTCAGACTTCTCTGGGCAGGGAGAAATTTCAAAGTGCTTTGACAGAGCTTTTTTTTTTTTTTTTTAACTGTATAGTATGATACTTATCCCAAGTTTATTTTGTAGAGTTGTACCTCAATCCTGATCAGGCATAGGTATTTACTACTAAGGTTCAGTCAGGATGAATAGCTGAGGTCTGTTCGTGTGAACTGCCCCAGGGCAGGGTAAGCTGATAGAGCTGGGAAAGCCAAGACCCCCTCGTTCAATCGGTGCTCCACTTTAAAAAGATTTTTAGTAATCTCTACACCGAATGTGGGGCTCAAACTCACAACCTTGAGATCCATTCACCGGATCCTCCCACCTTGAGCCAGCCAGGCAACACCCCTCCCAGCCCCCACTGGTGCTCCATTTTTAAAAGCATGTCACACCACCGGGGCACCTGGGTGCTACAGTCAGTTAAGTGTCCAACTCTTGGTTTTAGCTGAGGTCAGGTCAGGGTCCTGGGATTGAGCCCCATGTTGGGCTCTAGGCTGTGTGGAGTCTTAAGATTCTCCTCTGCATCTGTCCCTCCCAATCTCACTCTAAAATAAAAAATATCTTAAGGAAAAAATTTAAAAAGCATGTCCCACATATCACATAATTTCCTTACACTTTTAAA
The DNA here is from genome assembly GCF_053574225.1 of Canis aureus. Lineage (NCBI taxonomy): Eukaryota > Metazoa > Chordata > Mammalia > Carnivora > Canidae > Canis > Canis aureus. The sequence goes on from NC_135626.1 coordinate 34,535,293, forward strand.
CTTGCCTATAAAATAGCAGGACTTAATATGACTTGAGTTACCACTGAGGCCATTTTTAACATAACTTGTAGAACAGCCAAGATACAGCTCACAGCACTAAACTCTGCTAATCAGATAAAGAAAACAAAGTTGGTACCCTTACCAACAACTAGCTCAAAGCTAGACTCCTCCTACCATAATACCTAGAATCCTTCTGGGTCCACTAGCCCAAACTTCTAGTTAAGAACTGCTGGAATTGGGGCAGCCCAGGTGGCTCAGCGGTTTAGCGCCGCCTTCTGCCCAGGGTGTGATCCTAGAGACCCGGGATCGAGTCCTACATCGGGCTCCCTGCAAGGAGCCTGCTTCTTTCTCTGCCTCTCTCTTATGAATAAATAAAAATCTTAAAAAAACAAAAAACTGCTGGAATAGGGGGCACCTGGGTGGCTCAGTTGGTTAAGCATCTGATTTCGGCTCAGGTCATGATCTTGGTGCCCAGTGATGGGCTCCCTGCTCAGCGGGGGTTCTGCTTGTCCCTCTCCCTGTGCCCCTTGTTGCTCATTCTCTCTCGAATAAACAAAATATTAAAAGAAAAAAAACTGCTGGTACTTTGGAGGCACTCAGCTAGCTGCTTGACCCCATTTACCCACTTAACACAGACCATAGAGTCACTTGTCTTCAGTTATTATTCCTGGACTCTTTTAATTCTCATGGAACTGAGCAATAAAATACCAGCGCCCCTTCTGGGGAAGCAATGTCGTCTCCCTCAGCAAGCACATTAATAGGTCACCATGGCCTCCTCTCCAAATTCTCAATACCTCAGCTTTGATGAAGTGTGGGGGACACACCAACACTACACTAACACCCAACTAAGTAAGGCTTTATTTATTTATTTTTTTAAGTAAGGCTTTAAAAAGCATGGGTACAGGGACACTTGGGTGACTCAGCAGTTGAGCATCTGTTTTTGGCCCAGGGCGTGATCCTGGAGTTCCAGGATTGAGTCCCACAATGGGCTCCCTACATGGAGCCTGCTTCTCCCTCTGCCTCATGAATAAACAAAATCTTTTACACACACACACACACACACACACACAAGACCTGAATGTGCAATTTGCTTAATACCCGTGGACCTCTTTGGGTGGGAGCATCTCAGCTTGAAATATAAGCTCATTACCAAAGGCACAGGTTTTCAAAAGACAATATATCCCCTAATGCAAGCCCATTTCACATAAGTGCCTTTCCACTGCCACAGGACGATGGACGGGATCAACCCCCAAGTGCCACTTCCCTAAGGTACCTGAGTAAGGAAAATTTGGGCAGGAGCTCAGGATTGACTGTTAGTGGGCCCAAATCACCCTTTGTGGGGAAGTGAGATTTTAGGTGGCGTTTTTAGGTGAACACGGTAGAATAAATTTGAAAAAAATGACTGTTGGGAGGAAAGCTTACACTATGTGGATAGCAGAACCTAATGCTGCCTCATGGTTAATTACCGCAATTCAACAGGGGCAGCAATTTATCACCAGGCTGTTGAGCAAATTCAATATCCACTCAAACACAGTTTGCACAACAAAAATTATAAAAACTTATATCCTGTAACAAACATGAATGGTCTTAAGGCTGAAGATTAAAATTTGAGACTTCAAGAGTAACTTTCATTGTAATTTATACTTCATGCAGAGATTGTGGAAACTAATTTCTGAAGGTACAATTCCACTGCCTACAATTCCACTGGACTTTCACAACAATGTCATTTTAAGATTTTTAAGTCATTGAAATCAATCAGGTACTATAATGCTTATCCTAAAAGATTCCAGAACACATGCAGGTTAAAACATGGAATGATCTAGAATTCTCCTGTCATTCACAATCTACGTTCATTTACAATGAGGTGTCTGGTAGTGCCCCCTTCCATCCCTCAGAGCAGAAGTCCTTCCTGTACAGCTCACAGGCCTGACAGATGCCACCATGAGAAGGTGGCAGTGTTCCTCTTTTGCTCACCAATCTATCCAAGGTATCAGAATAGTACCTGGCACATCAGCACTTGGGGATACACAGAATGAACCTAGGGCTAGGCCCTAAACTCCCACTAGGGGATTAAAGGCTGGCTGGGAGGCCACAGTTGGGGGTAAGAGGTCCACTCCTGATGCAGGTGAATTTTATGCACCCGCAGATACATTTCTACTTTCAATGACTTCCCTTTTAAAGTGTGAACATCTAACACTTCACAGTACCCCTCATTAAGAGAACAAGGCCAAAATGGAACTGCCCCTCTGATCTGACAATCTAATTTGAACAGGAGAAGGCTGTCCTGACCATGGGCCAGGAGTACTGTTCTTCTCACTCAGTAGTTCCCTTTCTGGAAGGCCGTGAATTTGCAAGAAACGTACAGCAGAACAAAAGCAGTAGCTCCCCCGCTGACACCCAAATGAAAATTATGTAAAGACAAAAATAACTGATGACAAAGAAAAAACACTTAGGTTCAGCTTCTAGCTTTTAAAGAACTACAATTAAGGTCCTAAATCTGGTGCTCAAGAAGCCGAACCTTTTACACACCTGCCAGTCATGAAAAGAGGATAAATTTCATTAAATATGCTTACATATTTTATTAGTCACTACCTACTCCAAGACCTTTTCCCATTTTAATTTAAATTTTATTAAGAAATATCATACATATACAAAAGCACATAAACATACAGTTTAAAAAAGAAACCGCCCACCCAGCTTTAGCAACAAAGCATCATTAGCAGTTCCTCTGAAGGCTGTTGTTCCTTGCTCTCCACGGTCTCCTCTCCCTCCGATAGAACAGGTTAACACTGAATTTCATGTTAATCATTTCCTTGCTTTGCTTTTATTTACCATAGATTTAACTTAACAGCTTGGTGTTGACTTTCTCAGAAACGGAACCATAGTGGATGTACTCTTCTGCACCTTGCTTTCCCGACCACGGAGATTCATCCGTGTTCACACGTGTAGCCATAGCTCAGTTCAACTTCTGTGCAATTCCACTGTAGGAACAAGCCACGGAATCTATCCAGTGGACTGAAGGACAGGTGGGGTCTTCCCAGTTTGTTTTTGTTTTCCTTTTCTTCCTATTACAAACAATGTTGTTATGACATTTTCACATCCATGTCCTGACACATATGTCTCAGTTTCTCTAGGGTATATATCTAGGAGTGGAATAGCCACAAGAGAAGTTAGGGCATGGCCACTTATGCCAAACTACTTCCCAAAGCTGTTGTTCCTAAACATTCTTAACCTGTTGACAACTGGGCTACTTGGGAGGGCTGAGGGGAAGAAACAGATCAACTATGACTCTCAAACTGCATTTTTAAAGTAGGAAATTTAAAAATCTGATACAACAATGAAAAACATTTATTTCTTTGCTTTGGTTTACTTGAAATGTACTTTAAAAAACTACATGTTAAAACTTAAAAGGGCGGTCTCCTAGATCTCAAATATCTTTAAATATACGGAGTGAAAACAGCAAGATTTAAAACAGAAGGTGTACTTCATATATTAAAAAAAGGTCTATACATATATGCTTACATCCCCCACCACCCACCTCCCTCCAGAAAGAGTAATTGTTAACAGCAGTAGCTCTTGGAGAGGAAGAACAGGGACAAGAAGACGGAGAGATCACTTAACACTTCTACTGTTGTTTTTCTGAACCATGTGCAACCATGTACAAGCATTACAATACAAAATTATTTAAAAGTAGTCACCTGGGGTTCTTTCATAACAACTAAAAATCAGTCTGAACTCACACTTGAAAACCAGCCCTGAACGAAGTCTCATCCCACAAAAAAATATACACAATAAATTCTGAAGTGTTTTCCTTTTGTTTCATGCACTTTAGAATGTTTAAAAATATTCACATAGCCCATCTAAAATGCATTTTTAAAAGCACAGAAAGGATGCAAGTTCAAAATACTCCCACCCTAAATTGTTCCGTTGTAACAGCTCTAAAAACTTTAATCAGAAGGTGCCTAACAACCTGTATGTAGTCAAACAAAGTTTTCTCAGACCTCGAAAATAGGGTGGTTTGAAGAAACCAGACAGATTGCCTGCAGGTGTAATGCTATAAGGAGAGGAGATAAATATCTAAGTTGAAACATGACTAGTTCATTCTAACCTCAAGAAGGCAAGAAATGGGTTTTAACCCAGTATGAAAACTACAGCTGACCCTTGAACAACATGATTTTGAACTGCATAGGTCCACTCCTATGGGTTCCCCCACACACACACACAGCCCAATACTGTAAATGTATTATTCTCTCTTCCTTATGATTTTCTTAACACTTTTTCTCTAGCTTACTTTACTGTAATCATACAATATGTAAACACCCCTAACCTCCCTGGACACTGTTCCAGGGTTAACTGTAAATATACTGCCATCTGTTTCAAGAAAAAAGGTCTTAACAAAAAGGGAGGTGATGCGTAGAGTCTTTCTATATTGCAGAGGGGAGGATGCCAGAGCAGTAGACTCATTAATTGGTCCCCTTGAGATACACAATGGAAAAGAAGTACCAGTCCAGCACTACAGTTGAGGACTCTGGCCAATTAAAAGTTCATCCCATTTATTTTCATTAATGAACTTGTTTAATTTCTTAACTTTTAGAAATACATGCTGAAATATTTACAAGTTAAATGATACATCTGAGGACTTGCTTGAAAATGATAGGAGGCAGGGGATACATATACACATGCATGTACATATATAAAATAAGACTAG